>NC_091119.1:83875773-84520773 GCF_040183065.1 Periplaneta americana
TCATATGCAAAGCTCCGCACAGAGAAATTGTTGCGAAACTAGCGCTGAGGTAGTTTCCTTCGTACTCCGTTTATACATCTTGCACATATGAACCTGTAACAGGTTGGGTTTCGTTAGTTTAGGTTTCTATTATGCCTTGCATATACGATCAACTGCATTTTCACAAAAAAAAAATCCTTACAAATTCAACGATTTTCACTTCTGAAATCACCAGAACTACCTCAGCGCTAGTTTCGCCGAAATTGTAAATCGATGGCCAAGATCAGTACATGATAGCACAACATTACAAAGATGTAAGAGAAGGATGCATTTCGAAATGGGAAGGATGCAATGAGGTTTACTTTTAGGAGACAGTGGATACCCCTTAAAATTTAATGACACATTTCCTGAATCTTGTCACATAACCAGGGCAAAATTGTTGTAGGGTACATAAATCGGCATGAAATACAGTGGAAAAGTAGTGTGTAATTTATGCAAGAGGCGATTTCCCGTCCTAAGAACAATGCTGTGAATGCTTTGCATATAATTGTGGCATCAATTCTGAAGCTGTCCACCTTTCGTTCGCAAAATTCTTCTTAGATTTCTTTATTTAGTTGCAATTTAACTGGTCTACATTCCTCCTATTTACATTTGGAAAAGTATTTAATTCTTTTTCATATGTGACCCAAATTCCTTCCTTTTAACGTTATTCCATCTGTCTTTTTGTTTTTAATTACGGTATGACAATATACTGTATTTAGGAAGAATATCAAGAACCAAGAACTTTGAGACATTCTTAAAATTACTGCCTCTTACCCGTTTGGCTATCATCGTTTCCTCGTGCCAAACAAAACAAAGTCAGCCATGATCATAATTATGTAACCAATGAAATTCGCGATTTCGAAGCCGTGGTCGTATGAGAAATATAACTTGCAAGATACAAGAACGAAATCCCCACGTTAGTAAACACATGTTAATTTTAAAGAAACGAGGCTTGGTGAAACAGTCAATTTTTAAAGATCTCGTTAAAATTAAACGATCCATTTGTTGAAAAGTCGTTTGTGCTGATTTAAAGAAGCTTGGTGAAACCGGCCCTAAGAGAGAAGTAAGTTGCGGGCTACGTGACTTAAATTCGCAGTTGTTTTAAAGACAATAATCGACAAAATAAGAAGTATAATAAGAAAAGTAAATGTACCAGTAATAATGTGAAATAAAACCTATTAGTTTGATTATTTGGTTCTCAGAGGAATTAGTAAAGTCTGCATCGTCCGTACCTGTCATTTATAGATATTTAGATTTTATTGAAAATTTCATAATAAAGCAACAGATATAAGGTCTATAATACCGGAAGCTTAACTTACTATTGCTTTCTCATTTTCGTTTAAAAATAAATTGTTTCAAATTCATTGCTGATTTATCTTTTCTAAGTGTATTCAAATTTATGATATAGCACATTCATAGTAATTTTAATTAAAATGTATGAAACCTAATGTCAATGATGCACGATTTCCTAAATGCGAGAGGAGGTTTTCAAGCATGGCTGGCTTAGCGAAGTATATTTTAAGATCTCTCACTGCTCAGAAGTGAGAACAGAAAGAGCCAAATTGCCCGAACGCTGATTATTATTATTATTATTATTATTATTATTATTATTATTATTATTATTATTATTATATTTGTATATGTTGGTAATTAAAACTCCTTACTATAATGAGGACGGAACTGGTCAAAATTCAATTTCTGCTGATTCATAAGCTCATCACCATGCAAAAATGACAGACGGAGACGTTCAATTTGCGAAATATCTCCGGACAGGCAATTATTCATCATTTGTGTGAGTTGGGTTTCGTCCATACAGGAGTCTCTTATCATTCTTGTGGTGTTTGAACATACCGCTTAGACTTATGATGTATCAGAAATGAAATTTCTCAGAGAAACAACGAAATACGGCAATAATGAACCAAAGAGGAAATTAAGATATGTCAGGTAGATGAATTACAAATTACGTTAGTTCTAATAAAAAATTGATATACTGTAATATAACAATAAACTGGATACGAAATATTTCAAGAAAGAAAGCAGATTCCCATGCACAATTCTCCAGTACCAACCCAGAGAAGAAAAAAATTTTGTAGACTCCTCTAAAGCGAATAACAGACGTAACACTTTGGGAACCGAAACAGATCACCAGAAATAGGGCCTACACCCATGAAAGGATACTATTGTTATTAATTATTATTAACTTTAACAATACATTAAAACTTTCTGTAACTGAATGTAATATATCTGTTTAGAATCGTATACAGTTGGTCATTTGTTATGTCGTGAAACCAAATGCTTGTGTGCACCGTAGCTTATAGTAAAATCCTTATAGTGGGGGTAAGCGAGCTAGCTACCTGCCAGTGAAAGTGTAGCGACGGAGAGAACCTTGCTAGCACAGTCTACTATATACAGTCACGAAGCTTGAGTTTTGAGGTACTAGAAACAATAGACTATGACGGTACTATTTTGCATTGCCTGTAATGAGGCGATATTAGCGATCCTAGTGGTGAGCAACTATCTAATGTTTGCATATTTACTACGTATTGAGCTTCGCGACTGTATATACTAGACTGTGTTGCTAGTCCATTTCTTTCTCCTTACGCGCAGTAGGTTTCATGAGATACCGAATGGCCTATAAACACTTAATACATCTATAAGTTGTCGAACTAAACTGCTTACGTAATGAGAATGGTAGGTTAAGACAATATACACTCATACTCTTTTGAAGAGACAAATCTCCATTTCCTTTTTACGAAATTGATCTGGATGCACTATAGTTCAGACGAATACTCTACTACTTGAATTACAACGAAGGAATATATTATTTTCGATTGAGATTCAACTTTCTGAACTGAGACAGTAGGTATAAGAAACATTGCTAATTTCAATCCTTAGCTATTTCGGCGTCTCTGTCTCGAAAAATCTGTATCAATCTTTCTGTCTCTTCAGAGTAGCCATAAAACTAAGGATCGATCTCATATGTCACGAAGAAGTATAACTTACAATGGAGAGGTTTTATGAGATTGGTAATAAACTGGAACATTTTCTTAAAATGTCTCAAATATTCCTTTCATAATAGAGAAATTGGAACGTAATACATGGACAAAATCGGCGAAAAATATTTTTGTAAGAACGAGTCAATAACAACAAACGGTGTCATGATAGACTAAATGTGAAAAGGAGCATTTCGAACAGTTTCTACAATGGAGGCTAGTGTCAAAATGAAGATATTGTATGTTCTATGGTGTATATAATATTCTTAAGTTACAAACATAGATGTTTCGGTCGCAATATTTGGAAAATGACATCTATTCATTCACTCACCTACCCACTCGTCAATCCGTCCATTCTTCCATCCGTCCACCCACCCATCCATCCATTCATCCACTCACCTATCGACTCGTCAATACGTCCATTCGTCCAATCTATCCCCTCATCCATCCATCCATCCATCCATCCACTCACTCATCCATACGTCCACTCTCCCATCCATCCATTCACCCACTCACCCACCCACTCGTCAGTACGTCCATTCGTCCACTCACCCATCCATCCACTCGTCAGTACGTCCATACGTCCATCCGTCCACTCACTCACGCATCTATCCATCCATACATCCATCCATTCATCCATCCATCAACTCACCCACCCACTCGTCAGTCCGTTCATTTATCCATTCTTCCACTCACCCATCCATCCATTCATTGATTCACTTTCCCATCTATCCAACCTACTTCATCTGTCTGTAGGCCTATATCTATGAAGAAACTTCTTAACTTAGGCTCTGGACCTACTTAATCTCCAACATGTTTAAATGATCACTTCATGCTTTGAGAGAGGAAAAGGGACATTGTACTCCTAGCAATGTCAGCTAAAAAAAAAAAACTGGAAGCAATGATAGTGGAGATACAGAAACTCAGCACGGAAGTAGGACTACAACTTAACACACAGAAAACAAAAGTCATGACTAACAACTCCAAAATACCAATCACAATAGGAAGCAGACAACTAAACTACGTGACTGAATACATCTACCTCGGCCAACTAATGTCCTTTCACAACAGACGACAGAAAGAGATTCAAAGAAGAATCGGAAACGCATGGAAGAAATTTGGAGCCTCAGTTTCATTCTGACAGACAAGACTTACATTTTAAAATTAAGAAGCGGAGTCAGTTCCAGTTCCAGTTCCTCTATACGGAGCACAGACATGGTCTCTAATGGAAAGAAAGCGGGACATGCTCAGAAAGTGCCAACGAAAAATGGAGAGGAAGATGCTAAACATTACACTCAGACACAGACTACGTAACGAAGACATAAGGAGCCAAACACATCTTCAAGACGCAGTAGAAACGGCTGACAAACTGAAGACGAAATGGGCAGGATACGTGATGCGACTCAACGCGAACCGGTGGACATACATCCTTACGACATGGGACCCAAGGATTGGCAAACGCAGCGCTGGAAGACAGAAGACAAGGTGGGCAGACGAACTTAGATCAAGATTCGGCCATCTATGGTCAAGAACAGCGAAAGACCGACAACAATGGAAACTAATCACAAAATGACTTGCACCCCAAACAGTGACTAGTGAACAGTGGACCATTCAGTGTTAACCCAGACAGCATCCCAAACTATTACATTACAAAAGTGACCATCTTTCCCGGAGTGGCTAACCGGGAATTGCTTGGCAAGCCACCCTGCATAGTCAGGAGGCCCTTGCCCTTCACAGAATTTCGTAGCTAATTCTTAATTCTTAATTAAGTATCAATCTCATATATAACGAATTATGTCTATTCGATTATAATGTTATTGTACTTTCATACTTCGTGTTTTTATTTTAGCACTAGCCGTACCCGTGCGCTCCGCTGCACCCGTTAGAAATAAATATAAAGTAATTACATAATTAAAATAGGACATTTGATCCAGGGAACATTCGTGTTTGATAGAAGGATAAATCGTTTAATATGTTACTTAATTTAAATTGTATTTAAAATATTAAAATGCGATCATTTTGATCCAGAGACCACTAATTGGTGCAATGACAATTCCTTTAACATGTTTCTTAATTGTTATTACCAATTATTTTTGGAAAAGCGAAAATTAACAGAAAAATTTTGGCTACAAATTTATTATTATGTTTATATTATATTCTATTATGAAAAAGTGTGTTGATAACGAATGTACTCGAATTAGAAAGTTTTTAATTTGTTGTAGGAGCTCTTGAATCTCAGGAGGAACAACCTTTACAACAGCGCAAAATAATCTGCTTGGCTCACTACCCAATTTTTTTGCATTGCATTTATTGCATATCTATTTTATGTATTTTAACACGATTCAATTGAGCATAGTTAAAATTTGAATTATAAAATAATGGATTGCTAAGCTAACGTACTATTACTGCATACTAAATCAATACACTCTCGTTGTTCGTTAATTCTCTGGGATAAAAATGAATATGTTCATAAACATTATTATAAGAAATACAGGAAATGAATATACAGAATAACCTATCAAGTTTTCTGTGCATAAGAATTTCGATTTATTTAATTCAGGCCCCCTTATAACCCCCCTTTTAAATAACGTATTTTGAATGCCATATAGCCTATAATCTAAGTTACAACGAACTTCATTTATATTCCAATTTTCATCTAAGTCGGTTCAGCCATTATCGCGTGAAAAGGTAACAAACATACAGACAGACAGACAGTCATACAAACAAAAATTTCAAAAAAGCGATTTTCGGTTTCAGGGTGGTTAATTATATAAGTTAGGACCAATTATTTTTCGAAAATCGAAAATTACCAGAAAAATTTCGGCTACAGATTTATTATTAGTATAGATTTACTACTTATAATTTAGGAGAGAACAACTTTTAATAACGATGTAAAAGGCTCGATATCTTTAAAACTTAGATAAAGAGATATCAAAAAGACTACTGAAATGTGTACAGAACAATTATAACATAGTAAATGAAACTGCACCTCTTAGGTTCTAGTTACATCTATTATCAGGCAATACATCTCACTTGGCGATATGTGTCAGAGGAAGAACAATTGGTTGTATGCATCTGAAGTCTGATTAGTGTAATCTGTTACCAGTCTGCGATGTATGCAAAAGAGGAGAAAGGAACTGGCCACCCTATCTCACAGTCTCCTGGTTTGGTTGCCTCATGAGTGATGCCTTATGGGCTTCACTTAAGAGGTTCCAACCTGTCTTCGGATAGTTGACTAAAGAAATTAAACTACGTTTATAATTATTTAATTACGTAAGTTCTTAACTTTGTAATTATAATCCTTACGATTTATAACTCCATAACAAAATATTGTATTACGTTAAAACATCTTTTCCACAATAATAAAACAAAATCTATCCCATGTCATTAGTTAAATGCATGATGTTATGCTATCATAAATTTTACACAATCCAAGGTTCTAGTGATTGTTACAGCGATAGTGAGGGTAACTAAATGAAGCTATGACAATAGGAGAAACGGAAGTATTCTAAGAAAATCTGCGGTGAAGACTCACTGGAGACTACAAAGTCGGAAACTGCTCTGATCACCGTGAAATATAGTTTGGAACATACATATGAAACGGAGTCGCCCGTCTGCACAGTTTCATAAAAGTCAGGCGAAATCATGCAACATAATGCAGCATTAGCAGCCGGGGCTCCAAATCGACTTGAGAATGCGCGTCTGTTGAAAGACCTGTAATCCCGTTTCATAGTGTATCATTCATCAAGAGCCCCTCTGTAAAATGTCCTCAAATGAACGGTGTTTCCTTAGAAAGACGCGGTGGAAGGGCATTCGTTCAATAGAAGCGGCAGCAGGCAGAACACAATTGTAGCAGAAGCACTGCTTAAACGACTAAAATTACATTAATTTGTGCCCAGTAATTTATGTATGTCTTTCTACGCTGTACCAATGTATGTGAAGAACTTCTACATTTGAGCCGCCTTTCTTTCCATCTACTTTCTTTCCAGCTAAAGATTGAAGTAAATGTAAATAAATGCACGTGGCTTAATGGTTCGTGACTGGCTATTGAACGCACAACGCCTCCAAGCTCATGCTTGTCATCTTCTTCCTCACATTTAAATAGTTACTTCTAAAACAATAAAATGTATAATATACATGGAATATGGGTAAATTAAACATGCTTATAAGAACACTTTCTTACGATTTAAACAATACTTTTATATTAGTAGTTTCAGATATTGATTGATAAATCATTGTAACGTATATTATGGCAACGCGCATGCGTAATAGGCATTAAGTTCCTCCCAAGGTGACTTGCAGCTTCACAGAGCACATTAGCACAGCTGATAACATAGTGCGAGATTCAGTGTTGCCAACCTCAAAGAAATATCTATAGAATTAAAGAAATTTTCCGCTCTTCAAAGAATAACATTTAATCACGAATCTACAGAGAAGAAAATCCACTATTCCCAGTAGAGAAACAATGAACTCTTCTATATCAACGCGCATATATCAAACTAATGAAAATTCTTCGATATTCCTATGTTATTGAATCACCGTGTCTGTCAGCACAAAATTCGTCTCCCCCCTGCCTCTAGCGCGTGTGCGTTCCGAGGATGATCATGTGAGTGATGCATGCCTTGATCACGTGAAAGATCCCTTTGTGAATCCCCTACTTCGTCTTTCTCGCACCATCTGAGGTCGAAGTCAATGTCTCAGTCGCAACAGTTTGTTCGTGGCAGACGACAGTGATTTTTGTATTGTATTGTAGTAGCGTATTGTTAAAGCAGTCAGTACACGAAGCGTGTGTTATAGTGTTGTGGTTGTGTCGGATATGGAGAGGATAGAGCCGCTATAAAGAAACGGTTAATGGTATACGAGTTCACACACTGACGTAAGTAGAATCTAATTATTATAGTAATGACATTTTAACTTTATTAAAAATCATGCAAGTCTTGTTATTAACTTTCTGTGAGCATTTTACAGGTTAGTTTAATGAATGTGTTGAAATGTTGTCTGCAATATATCAGATGATGGCTGCCCTGCGTGTTCACTTACTGAAATAATGCGCCCTGGTGGCTGCTTTGGTAACTAGCTTGCAATTGCGGAGTAATACATTTCGGTTTTGTTTACGTTTACTTCAGTCTTTAGTTGGAAATAGTATACATCAAGAACCAGACTACTTGGCTTATTCCATTTTCAAAAGACGTCATCTTTCCATCTTACTACAGGCCTTCCAACATAAAATCGGATTGATAGTTTAATAACATTCTTCAAAATCTATCCTTATTTTTTTTAATTTTTTATTGGGTTATTTTACGACGCTGTATCAACATCTAGGTTATTTAGCGTCTGAATGAAATGAAGGTGATAATGCCGGTGAAATAAGTCCGGGGTCCAGAACCGAAAGTTACCCAATATTTGCTCGTATTGGGTTGAGGGAAAACCCCGGAAAAAACCTCAACCAGGTAACTTGCCCCGACCGGGATTCGAACCCGGGCCACCTGGTTTCGCGGCCAGACGCGCTGACCGTTACTCCACAGGTGTGGACATCCTTATTCATGTCTGACATATTATATTTGCAACTTTTCTCCTCTCGACTGGTAGACCTTGGCCCTCTATGGGCTGTCGTGCAACGGATTTTAGATACACAAAATAGGAGTCACAAGTGAGATTCCTTAAGGTGTGTAACGGTATGAGTGTGAATGTCTTGTTTTATTGTAATCCCACAGAATGTTATATAGATAAATTGGGTTTCCGATCTGATTATTTAATGTTTTTCGTTTCTTAGCGTATGAACGATATTGGCTTTGGCGTCCAGTTGTGATCTTAGGTGACGTGAGGTCGCTCTCAGTGATTCTTCCAAGGTCGATCTGCATGTTAGAGTAGTACTAAGCTTCTTCTTCTTTCGAGAGCAAGGTAACCACCGGTAATTATGTAAGTTTTGTAGATTCATTTTCAGAGTTTGTAATTCTGGCCACGGCAAAAATTTGACTTAATCATTGGCTTGACTTAACTAAATACAAAATGAATAAGCTTATGATATTTGCCGTGGTAACAAATCTTTGCTTCGATAATAACTGCACATCGAGAACTACACTTGCCAGGAAACAATAATTTATAGGCTATATCTATTCCTGATTTGGTTTGATGTTAGTAATTAAATGATTGTTTGAGGTTAGCTGATTTATATGCATGGAGGGGTGATAAAGAATTCTGAATATTTAAAGAAATATTGTTGAGTTTGAATGTAAATTATATTGCTTAATTTTATTCTGCTGTTGGGTAATTCTTTCTCAAATACATATGAAACTGATTTTTAATTACTGTATTGTCGGATTTAAATATGAATTATATTGTTGAAATTAATTCTGATCTTGGGTTACATCTTTGAAATATAAGCTTTCCTTATTTGGTAAAATAATTACATCTACCTTTCTCCCTTGTAATATAATTCACGGCACGTTTCAGGTGAAATATATCATAGATAAAAGTAAGTTCAGTTGTCAAGTCAAAAGTTATATTAGATAGAAAAAATGGTAAGTTTAATAGCAAATCATGCAAATAGCTATACTCACTGCACTAACACATAGTGAAATACAAATATTGCTCAGAAATTTTTCCCAACAAGGAAAGTCATAAAACTAGCTAAAGATCCATCATCACGAAGGACTTGAAATAAAAACTGAGGAAAAGAATTACATGTTTGTAATTTGAAGTAATGTACATGATATGTTTTATTAATTTCTGTATATCTCAACTGATTGAATTGTTTATGCCTTTAAATTTAATTAACTTACTTGCTATGTAATATATTTTATAGCTCAACTGATAAATAAATTTTTGGGTTTGTAAATTTAATAATTTGATTGGCTATGTACTGTATATTTTTAGTAGAGCCATTAATGCAGCTCAGTCGGCAGACTCGCTGGCCTTCTGATCCGGAGCTGCGCTCGGGTTTGGGTTGGATTCTCCGTTTGGTCTGATTGATTGGTTTCTTCCGAGGTTTCCCCAGCCGTGGGACTGATGCCGGCGAATCTATGGCGAGTCCTCGGCCTCACTTCACTTCACCCCCGTTTAGTCTGATTACCTGGTTGAGTTTTTCCGAGGTTTTCCCCAAACATAAGGGAAATGTCAGGTAATCTGTTGGCGAACCCTCGGCCTCACCTCATCTCACTACATTCCGCCAAAAATTTGGAAAAAAAAAATTGAAATTGTAAAAAAATTATAAAAATTGTAATTGTAATCTTGTGAAATTTTGACTTGTTCCACATCTTAAAGCTTCATTGCTAATGTAAGATCTATGGAATACAATAATTAAAATGAAGTGAAATGAAAAATAACTACTGTAATTAAATTTAATTGTGCACTTAAGGAAGTCAATAACAATAATAAAAAACAGAGTGATATAACAAGTAAGTTGAACAGAAAAAGCTAACAGAATACCCAGATATCTGAACACGAAAAGAACAAAACTTGTAACTTACAGATTACTCATAAAACATGTGTTAGCTTATGCATTTGTGTGTAGATTCCAAACACAATAAACCAATAATAATTAACATTGAATAGACATATCAACAGCAGGATAACTAAAAAAAAATTGTAAAAAAAGTAATATTGATTACTGGATATTGAATAACAGACGAATTATGATGAAAAGGTTTAATTCGGCTAGAAAACTGAGTGGATGTTACAAATCCTGGTTGGTACGGACATAATATGTTGAATATTTATTCATCAAACGTTGAATATTTAATTGAACGTCGTTACAGCTTCACAATAAGTAATTCAACTTTTGACTCCATTAAAATTTTCTTTATTATTGTTGAAATTGTCAGCCGTTGTGGCTATGTGGATAGCACGTGCTATCTTCCGTCCACGGGACCGGGTGTTTGTCGGTTGTCTTGTGATTATTATGTGACATCTCCGGGGTGGTCCTGTACCATACTAATCCCATGACCAGGGAGGCCCGCATTAGTGAGATGTCTAGTGTGTGATTCAGTGATTCGCCCTCTCCTACCCGCAGTGGAAATCAAGACGGAAAAGAGGGAAGTTGAACCGACTATGAAAGAAAGAAGGAAGATTGTTGGAATTTTGCTGTAGGGATATAAATGCCCGAATGTGATTATTTCGCAAGTTCTTTCTTTATTCGAGCAATGATATACAGATGATGGAATATCATATGTACTTCGGTACATTAAAATAATATAATAATATACAGACTGAACCGTAAGTAATGTCATTAATTGCAAGAGGTTATTATTATTATTATTATTTTTTTTTTTAGATATTGCAAACAAAACGTTTAATAGGGCCTACAGTTTTGCTCGGTTTTACTTTCTTTCCGAGAAAAGAATTATTTTATATCAAACATTTCGTAGAGTATTTTGAGAAATATATTAATTAATGTTATTAATTATTTAATAAGTTCCCGAGTTGCTCAGTCAATTTAAGACAGCAGTGTATTATCATGATACATGATTGAAAGAATTTTAATTTTATCCTTTAAATGTGCAGAAATTTGATCCCAACAATGTAATTTTTGTTCTGCAAAGGAATTTTAAAATGGAGTCCGCTTTGACAATCCTGTAAAAGTTGTCTGCTGAAGAGATTCAGCTTGCGTAATGCGAGAGATGAATGAGACAACGAGAAATGTAAATAAAATACACACAATTGCTTTTATGGGAAATTTGATTTCTTGTATGTCCGTTTACCGGTTATTACTTTAAAATTAAAGCTGGAGGGAACTATTTCTTATTGGCTGGAAAAAGAGCTTGTAGTTCGAAAAACGGAGATTTTTCGAATCACTAATTAGATTTTAATAAATTAAGTACGGTAAGCTTTTCTTGTCTGTGTTCACCGAATAGCCTATTTAATTAAAATTAAATCGAATAGTTTACAAATAATATCCTTAATTTAGTTCGTTTAACGTAAAATAAGCACATCGTAGTTTTATTTTTTTCTTTAGAATTTTAAGCGTTTTAAATTGTTGTTTGATGACGTGACATAAGCTTCATTATTGTTTACGTTTTCTAGAGTATTCAAGTGAAATGGGAGAGTACAAGTATGTCTTATTATTTTAAATTTATTTTGAAATAAACGTACCTTATTGTCTGCGTTTTCTGGACATTTAATTTATTGTAAATGATTTCCTATGTTTTCGTATCATTTGTCTTAATTTTTTTTTTCCTTTCAAATTGTCACACAATTGTTTCTAATGATTATTCTTTATGAATTGATTAGTAGGCCGATCTATTCGAACACTTATTTAGGGCGGCGTTTTTTGTTAAAAAAAATTACTGATATAGGTTGTAGAGCTTATTTTGCATTTTCAAATATTTTATTTAACGTTAAATGAGCAGTATTCATTCTCTGCTCTCTAACACAGATTAAACACAAAAAATTAAACGGTATATCATCTGTATTCTTTTTTTACGAGTTTAAAAACAATGTACCGGTACGTAGCAATGATCTTCAACTTCCCTGTTCATAGCGAGCCAGGTGAAAGGGCTGTTCAGAGCAACGGAGCCTTATGTGCACTCCCTACGGATTACACAGAGTTGTGCGGTCTCGTAATTCATGTATTACAAAATCTGGAAAACTATCCAAGATAAAGCAAAATGGTATATGACTTTTTTGTTGCTCTTTACTAAAGGAATCACCCACCTGAATGAATGACATTGCTTACGGTTCAACCTGTATATTAAAATCGGAATAAGTAAAATTTGACACTTGGTAAATTATTATGATACGAGTTTACGTGTACATTTAACCTACGTTAGTTAAAAGCAAAGTAAATTTAAGTGTACTATAACTAACAAAATTCCCTTGTCTCCGCAAAACCACATTCAAGTATCATAATGCGGTATTTTTTAAATGTATTTATTTTAAGTCGCTTTAACTTAGAAAGTCATATCGCGACAATACATAAACAATTTTTACAGTTTACTTAGAGTTTACTGTATTACAATTATCATTTCAGATACATTTGTAAATATTGATAGCTTTCAGAAATTTAATAAAGAATGGGAGTATTATTTAGTTATTTTTTAACAGATGCTAACGATTGATTATTTCAACCAAAACTGTTAGGTATTTGTTTTAGAACAATATATGATACTTGTTTTGCCTAATATAGAGCTTTGAAGACCACCGGCGTAGCTCTGTCGGCTAAGGCGCTTGCCTCCCGATCCGGAGTTGCGTTCGGGCGCGGGTTCTATTCCCACTTGGGCTGATTACCTGGTTGGGTTTTTCCGAGGTTTTTCCCACCATACGACAAATGTCAGGTAATCTATGGCGAATCCTTGGGCTCATTTCGCCATATATCACCAATTCCATCGACGCTAAATAACCTCGTAGTTGATACAGCGTCGTTAAACAACCAAATAAAACAAGTATACAGCTCTGATGTTGTATGTACGTGTGGATGCTATTAAAGTGTATAAAGTTCATGTTTTACAATTATATTGATATATCCTGTGTTATCTTACATACAGTCCCAACATCAAGTTAACTACACGTTGCACGATTCCCATCATGCTTTCGTTTAATGAGGTGTCCAGAAAAATTCGTTGAAGTTAAGAAAAATACTCAGCGTGGCTATAAGACTGAAAACAAATAAGGAAGTTTGGGCCTTTTAATTTAAGTAGTACGTTTAAAAAGTTGTAGTAAGCTCTTCTTAATAATGACATTAATTAAAGCATTGGATTTGCAAAATTCTGGTTTTTTGCTATCGAAATTATCATACCCACAACTTCGGGTCCCTGATCAAAGATAGTGTATCATGGCCAATATCTCAAAAATGAAATTCTTCACTTTATCAGAGTAACGGAGTACAAGAAGCCATTCTCTGAATCCTGGGTTAAAACTCAGACGAGAACGATGTTATTATGGGGAGATAAAATTCTCGGCATGACTTCCTGCTGAAGAAAGTAAAGTTGAAACATGAGACCTTGTCACTAATGACAGCGGTCCCTGATGCTCGAAATAAGTAAATGTAAATGAAGTTAAAGTATTGTTTCGAAAGTTTTTAAGGAGCTATAATTGCTAAAGCGTACAAAAGCCAGTAGTTGATTTGAATGTAGGATTAGTCTTCCATCCAAATATAATCTAAATCTAAACCTAGGTACCTGTCAAATATTATTATGTTGCTGTGTTTTATAAAACGCTAAATACTAAGAAGAATCAGAGACCGCTGAACCGAACACTCACAATTCCGCAGCTCCCCACTCCGTTACCCGATGAAACGAAGAAATTAATTCGTTGTCTTGTCTTATTGGAAAAACCTTGACCTACAAGTGTAACTCTTTACTGTCCTTTCCGAAGCTATTCATCTCTCGAAATAAGATCATGAAACTCAAGAAGACTCTTAGAACTGCAATGTTGCAATATTTAACACACACATTGTACTTGTCAAATAGATAGAGCGTGGGTCTTAAACCAAAAATTTAGGTTAGAAAAATAGTAAGACAAAGTTGGAGGTTTTGGTATAATAATAAATCCAAAGTGATGTATTTGAAGACTAAATTTCTCCTTGAAATTGGCTGCCAGTAGGAAAGATGACACTGTAGAGATAAAATTATAGTATATCCAATATACTGCTTCGAAAGAAAATGTAGGAATATCCAGCAATAAATCGGAAGTAATGACATTTCCACGAAGATGAAAATCATTAAAAAAAAGTTAGAGAACAAGTGTGTCTGATATCTTTGAATATTATCTACTTTGGTCCCTTCTCCCAATTGGTCTCGTATGTCAATATTTAAAATACTAGGATTGTGAATAACATTTCTTAGTTATATAAATTTTAATGTAGTACATGGTGTAAGCATAAAACGCACTATCAAAAATGTGAAAGATTTATGATATCTTTTAGATTTCGTGAATGATCATTAGTCATCATCGTCATCTCTCAAGTCAAGGATTAGGTCTTTAAGATCTGTTCCGAGACTAAAATTAGTCCTTCCATCTTCTCCCAGATCGTCCGACATCTGTATGTCCACATGGCTTGTAAGTAATGCTTGCCGAGGATATCTTGAAGGAATCATTCTCAACACATGACCCCTCTATTGTATCTGATATCTTTGAATATCATCTACTATGGTCCCTTCTATCAATTGGTCTCGTATGTCAACATTTTTAATTCTGTCTCTTCTCGTCACACCAAGCAAGGATTGTAAAAATCTCATCTGTGTCGCCTCTAATCTTGATTTATCTGAAGCTCTGAGAACCCATGTTTCGCTGAAATATTATAGTGCCGGTTTTGATACTATATTGCATATACGTTGATTTATTTCCTTTCGCATACTTTTTCCAAAACGTCGTTTGATACATCCATTTCATTTATTGAATTTTACTATATTTTCTTTGAAAACTCCATTGACATTTTTGGTTGAAACTGTGGGACCTAAATACACTGGCGGACAAAAAATGTGAGACATTTGAATTTTACTTTGTATTTAATATGTCACCAATATGTTATAATGGTGATTAATTTAATTATACAATTACACTGAAAACGAAAATGACTATGACTTCATACCACCAACAATAACATTACAATTTAGATTTGAACAAAATTTGCTTATGCAGAGTGTGACAACAATGGGCATTATTGTTGGCAATTGTTGCTATTATGAAGTCATGTTCATTATCTTTTTTTGTATAGTAAGATTACAATCTTATTGAGCACTATTTAAAACATACTGGTGACCTATTAAATACATTTACAATGTAAATTCAAGTGTCCCAATATTTCGTCCCCCAGTGTATTTGCATGTAGAGACCTGTTCAATGATTTCTTCATTTATAGTTATTTCTATTCTTGTTTGTTCCTTCTCTCTCATTGCCATTGCTTTTGTTTTCTTTGTTGAGATTTCCATATATTATTTTATTACATTATTTAATTTCAAGCACTTGAAATATGGATTTGGAGAAGAATAGAGTATGTGAAATGGACAGACAGTTGGAGAAAGTGGGTGAAGAAAGAATGATGCTGAAACTGATCAGGAAGAGGAAAAGGAATTGGTTGGGTCACTGGCTGAGAAGAAACTGCCTATTGACGGATGCACTGGAAGGAATGGTAAACGGGAGAAGAGTTCGGGGTATAAGAAGATATAATAAGATAGACGACATTAAGATATATGGATCATATGAGGAAACGAAGAGGAAGACAGAAAATAGAAATGATTGGAGAAAGCTAGGTTTGCAGTGAAAGAACGGCCCTTGGGGAGAACACTAAATGAATGAATTTAATTTCGTGAGATGTTTGCATATTATCCCTTTTTTCGCCTGGTCATTTGCAAAAGGGAGTGTGTGTGCGTTCGCATTGTTTACCAAGATTCCTTTAGGTTTGCTTGTTCTCCAGATTTCCTGTGCTTCATTTCGTATATCAAATAACATGGTTGATAGCTCGCATCTTTGTCTCAAACATCTATTGACATAAATCTCACTATTACTGTTGTTTTGTGTCATGTTTATTTTTGTTTCATTATATATTGATTTAACACCATTTATCAAATTATCAGGTATTTTATAGTTTTCTAAGAATGTCCATAATTTCTTGCGATTTATTCTATCATATGCTTTTGTGTAATCAAGGAAGAGTAAACACATTTGTAAACTTAATTCTCTTCGTTTTTCTAATATCTGTTTAACCCTTAAAGTGACAATCATGATTACATCGTGATTTTATAATTTTGCTAGAAGTATCGGTCACGATCTAATCGTGATATAGTATCCATTTTACTGTTATTCTCCAGATGGCAAAGATCACTGTTGTGTTATGCTAAGAGCATCTGAGGAAGGTTCAGTGGAGCGGTTCACGGCCACTTGAATGCTCTGTAAAGTATGAAAGAACCATAAAGTTATTTCTCGGCACTAAGAGAGTTAATAGTAAAGATGGCATGAATACAGGATCTGCCCTTCCTGAAGCCGTTTTGCTCTTCGCCTAATTTTGATTCTATAATTGGTTGTCATTTCTTTTTTAAAATAACAGTTTAGAGTTTGTATGCTATAATGAAAAGAGAGATATATCTATGATTCCAACATTAATTTCTTTCATCATGTTTGTAAATATTAATTATTTTGGCTGTTTACCATTCATCTGATACTTTTCCTTGATTCTAGATTCCATTAAATAGCTGCAGCAGTTCAATTTTTAATTTTGTGCTCCCATATTTCCACAATCCTTAGTCTTGGTAAGTAAGCTTAATTAAGTTTACAGGTTTTAGATGTTGTTCGCACCACACGAATTATAAATGTAATCAAACTTATTATTAATAATATGTTCAAATAATAGCTGAAAGGTTCTTTATAATGTTGTCTTACTTCAATATTGATCCACCGGCGTAGTTCAGGCGATAGCATGTTTGTCTGCTGATCCGGAGTTGCGTTCGGGCGTGGATTCGATTGTCGCTTGGACTGATAACATGGTTGGATTTTTCCGATGCTTTCCCCAACAGTAAGGCGAATGTCATGAAATCTATGACGAATTCTCAGCCTACTGTGTGTTTGGTCACTTGCAGTGTAAATAAATACATACATAATCTTGTCAAAAATCATCTCCCTATCATCAATTTCATCGATGCTAAATAATCTAGTTGATACAGCGTCGTTAAATTTACCAAGTAAGGAAGTGCTGATCACATTATCAGTTCACACACGGACAGTTCATATGGATACATCCTTATTTATAGCTACTACATCTTGTAAAATTGTTTGTTCTTTTTGGTTGTGCTTACACTTCCTCACACATTCTTTTCGACTCTTTTGGTATGTTTCGGTTTTACCGGTTCATCATTTTCACTTTCATTATTACGTTTTTTTTCCGTTTGCTATAAATTCGTATATACTACGTTTGCGACTTTTCGCTTCAATAACTAAGCGACACTGACTCTTGTGAAATTTAAAATTTATCAGTTTTACCTTCAGATATAGGTATATAATGGACTCTTCCATTTCTTCCTTTTTTAACATTTGAGTATCCAGTCTCCTTTGTATAGGTAGACTCGTTTGAATTGCACTTGCACGGACGACTTATTATCAGCGTATGATGTCACAATTTCCTTTCATACACATTTCATTAATTTAGAGATTGCCATCTATCGGCAGACACAATATCGAAAGAGATAGTGTTACCCCTATAATCAACTTTAGAAATTCTAGAAATTTCATTGTACACAAAAGTGTTACCGGTACATATCTGACAAATTTTAGTTGAAATATAAACATTTAATGTCAAAAGAAACAAGGAAACGAGTGGAATTTTGTAAATTAATGTCCACATTCTTCTCTGTACAGAATTGCAAAGTATAGCCTAGACTTTGACTAGATGTAGAATTTAAAGTTGAATTCTCAGGTATACTATTTGTCAAGACATATTTTTTTAATTACCGGTAATTAGGCTATGTACTGTATATATATTAGGCTATATATATGTAGATAATATGAATATGAAACAGAATGAATATATTTTATGAATGAACGTTAGTAGAACTATTGGGAGAGACATGTTCTACAAACCTATTGGCAATAGAGATCTCGAACAGATGGGAAAATTACCTACCGGAACATTCCTTGTAGCGGGATAGATCTTAAAGTTATACTACTTGCAGAAGATGATGATGATTGCGATGCTGTACAGCAACAGCGAGGAAAGAGAAAATCAAACTATGGAATATATGCACAGTAGACTGGAGAAATTGTTGTGAAATATTTTCACGTCATACTCCTATTCCATCTTACAAGTAACTTATTCACACTTTCCGCATAATTAACATCGAAGCCACCGGTATACAAGACAACGGAATATTTGACAGAAATGCTCAGTTTTATTTTTAAAAAATCGATAGAAGATTAGGTAAATTCTTAAAATATGATTACGACATAGTTTCTTAATTTTAATTCGTATAGAACAGTATGTACATATGAACTAATAAGGTTAATTCTAAAGATGTGCACAAAACTTCAGAAACGTGCACTGGATCCAGAGAACCTAAAACTTATGTTATCAGGTTCACCAGGGACTCTATTGGATCATTAATTACTGCTACACATTACTGATCAATTTAAAGAATCTGTAATAATTGCTCATTATTGAGATAACTAAGTATTAATGATATTAAGTTTTAAGTATTGTTGATATCTGTGTAGCATTACATGCGATTAAGAAGGTTTTACGGAGAACAAGTTGCAAGCCCGTTGCCCTAGGGCAACCTTTTTCAATATGTGGCAAAATAAAGTTGTAATTTAAAATCCTGCGGCACACTCATATAATATAAGCCAATAGTTCATAAGTGGGGGACTTTTTAAAAAAAAAACATACAAAATATTATATTTTTTAAGTTTGGTCCATAATGACACTTGTGGCGTAAAGGGTCGCAGTTGTGGTTTTTCTCGGTGTTCTCCCGTTTCGCCATATTACGTATCTACACCATTCCGTTAACATTTCTCCATTCCGTAATCATTCTATAGCATTCCCCCGAACGCCGGCTGGCGACACATGGAGAGGACTGGCTTAGGAACGAGTGGGGTTGCCTGCTCGAAACCTGGATACGCAGCAAATCTTAATGTAGTCAACAGATGTTGCTTGGGAATGCGCCTACCTTGAGGATCAGCGCAATAGAACTGATCACATTGCAGTGGTTGGTCGTAGAGTCCCTTCCTTAAACTCCAATTCAGTTCATTTCAAGGTTGGTATGATATTCGATCTTTACCAACCTGGCAACTCTGCGCGTCAATCATTCTCTTCTCTGCCGCTCGCACACCTACACTGTGTTAACTGAATGTCGACTTGTGACGCGTTCGCTGAAAGTTGGCTCTTATGGACTCTCTTACTGCTCGTTTAACTTAAACAGGTTGGAAGATAAGGTAGTACATTAATTGTAGGATGTGATTCCTTAAAATATAACGAACAAAAATGTCTAATACCATTTTGCTCGTTTTTGCGAGGTTTCTGAAGAAATAATACTTTTATGCTGACATTTCGATTGCGAATTTTACTAATACTGTTTAAAATATGGTTTAATTTCTTGTATAACAACGAAGAGAACGTTTGTTATGTTCATGTTGCAGCACTATTTTAATTAGAAAATTCACAGATAACGAATTTTATTAATGGATTGAAGAAACATTGGAAATATTGATTGTCGAGTCACGTACAGAAGGTCTAAAAATCTGGCATCGCTGTCGAGACGGCAGATGATTTGCGTAGTACTCTCAGCTGTTGTGATGTTTACATTGCATTAGTGTGCAGTTGGACGTACAGCGTATTTTAAACAGCATTCGTAAAATTCGCGATCGAAATGTCGGCATAAAAGTATTATTTCTTCAAAAACCTCGCAAAAAACGAGCTAAATGATATTAGACTTTTTTGTTCGGTATATTTAAGGAATCACATCCTACAATTAATGTGCTACCTTATGTTCCACCCTGTATTTTTCCAATTTCTGTTATGACAACCTTTACTATATACATTTTCTCGCGGCACATCGGTTGAGAATAGTTGCCCTAGGGTGTCTTTCTTCGTCTGACTTCTCATCAGTGACCTGACTGGCAGCCTGTCAAGAGCTTAAGTTCCCGTCAGCGTAGCTCACTGAATCACTGAAGTACAGTGCGTCTAGAGATAGAGTGGACCGCGGCGGCCTTGGATTGGACGAGAGTTGCCACACCTACTGCCAGATTTACATGTAAACAGCCGGCAAGTCCACTCTATCTCTAGACATACTGTACTTACACAAGCTCCGTCACCCGGTTCAAAGTAAATTATAAAATGGTCCCCAACAAGGAAACAGAGAAGAGATAGGCCGACTTTTGAGTGTAAAGTAGACATGGATGGAAGAGGTCTGGTACCTGGTGATTGGAACGACCGAGATCTATGGAGGCTGAAAATGGCGAGCTCCTGAGAGAAGAAATGCCAACGAAGAAGTATTGCTGATATTAATTAAATAAGGATTTATTTATAAAAATTATAATTTTACTCCTTTCAATGTCTTCCAGCTACTGTTCACATCTCTCCCCCATGACCTCATGTAAACCTTGTACCCAACTCTTTCGTAACCTTCCTCTTTGGTTCTACTTGAGTGAACACAATGCAATACTTTTTGTAGGCGTCTAATGATGGCCATTCTTTGACATGATCGAACCATTTCTCTTGTTTCCGTGTGAACTACAGTGTATCAGTGGAACTATTCGTTGTTTGTGGTTCTTTTCTTACTGTTTCATTCCGGGTCAACTTTTTCTTCATAATCTGATAGAATGCTTCGCAGAGGTTAGGTCCAAACCAAAAGATCCAGATATATAAAATGTTTGTATCATGAAGTCCAAGTATGTACTAGTCTAGGGAATTTAGTTCACGAATAAAAAATCCAATAAATAAAAATGCCCAAACTTAATGTCCAATATGTAAAAATGTCCTATAGGTTGAATGATCCAATATGAAAAAAGAACAAAAATAGTAAATCCAATAAAACAATATAAAACAATACAATACAATGAGGTTTTATGTTTAATGAGAAAAAAATCCAAAATGACAGGAGGAACTCTTAAGCACAAATTGCTTTTGTTGATATGGTATTGCGAAATCTATTTGAAATAACTTCGGAGTAATCAAATTTTCAAGCAAATCATAATGCTTTAAATTGTATAGTGACAGAAGAATAAACCTAAGCTTCTATGCAGGAACAATTTCTACCATTACCATTAACGAAATATAAATCAAATTAGGTGGACATGCAAATATTATACACCCTCGGAGTAGAATAAACTTTCAGAATTAACAAGTGGAAAATCGCGTGGCTAGATACCAAAAATGCAAGTCCGATAATGATATCCCTCGGTACTTAAGAGTAATTTCCTACCATCTGAAACTGCATTCTGGCACACTACAACATGTAGATGAACATTAAAGTATTTCCTCCAGTTCCCAGCTGTAACAATTCTGAATAAATTTAATAACTCATTTAAACACAGTAAGTTAATACTTTACATTCATTAATCATTTATTTTAATCAGTCTCGTTACTTTCCAGATAATTATCTGCAAAGAGGATATCATTCAATTAAGCGTTAACTCTTTTGAAGTTCGACCCCCGTCCAATTTGAACATTTTAGTTTTGGACTTCATTTCATTGGACATTCTCCTTTACTCAAATGGACGTTGCCACATTATACACATTGTCGTCCTTTCGATATTTCAGTATTAGATCATGTCTCTGATAACCGACAGAATATCTAAAAAATAATCTCATATGATATTTTTTTTTTTCTACCAGTCCCCAAATCACATTCAAAGATGGAGATAATTTTGATTATATAATTTTCTCTAACTTCTTTCTTTTTATACCTTATGACTAGGGTTAATAACAGACATTACAGTGCACGTGTTCTGAATAGTTGAGGGATATCGAGCTGAACCCCTACTCCGAGGATACAAATACTCTCCGACGTGGCTTAGAGCTCGGACTTTTAAGAGGTTTTCCCCAACTGTAAGGCAAATTTCAAGTGGTTACTTGGGATCATGTACCAACAACCATCTATCATCAAGTCGCCCTCGGTTGTGTAGTTGGTATAGCGCTGGCCTTCTATGCTCCAGGTTGCAGGTTCGATCCCGGCCGAGGTCGATGGCATTTAAGTGTGTTTAAGTGCGACAGGCTCATGTCAGTAGATTTACTGACTTGTAAAAGAACTCCTGCGGGACGAAAATTCCGGCACACCAGCGACGCTGATAAAACCTCTGTAGCAGCGAGCGTCGTTAAATAAACCATAATTTAATTTCTATCATCAATTTCAACTACGTTAAATAACCGCGTAGTTGATACCACACCATTAAATAACCGGTTTAAACATATATAATTCTACAGTTTCTTTATTTAGGCCTAGTACAGTAATTCCGGCCACGGTCTCCTATTTAAACAGAAAGTCTTCAAAATTCTTTTTCTGCTGAAAATATGTTTTCTAGTACTACCAGGTTTCTTTCGACATTTCTGGTCTTCTCTTCTAGCAGTGACATATGCAGCCCCCTTCTGAGATCGGTCACCTGGAGGGCGAAGTAACGTTACCCCGATGATATCGATATGATGATCATGTATGATTTACATGGCGCCAAGAGAGGTCTTAAATCTAAACTTAACCTAAATTCGTCAGACTATGGCCGAACAAAGGAAAAAATCCATTTAAGGAAAAAAATCATGTGCTCTTGCTGGGAATTTCACCCGGGACCTCATGAATTGATGCCAGAAACTCTGACCACTAAACCATGAAACCTTGCATACCAAATTTTATTTCCGTAACTAATAACACTTCTGATGAAAGCATTTTCCCTGAAGTATACAATAATAATAATAATAATAATAATAATAATAATAATAATAATAATTTTATTAGGAATATTCATTATACAATGGTTCTCCTTCAACGCAAACGAATTTGCTGTGGCCAAAAGTCCCTGTCAATGGCAACATGATTTTTTCTTTTCTTTCTTCAGTTCAATGTAAAAAGAACAGAATTACGTCATAGGCAACCTTTTATTATTCCTATTCCTAGAACTGTTTTCTTCAAGAACTCTCCATTGTTTGTTATGTGTAATACTTACAACTCTCTGTCTTTAAACTGTGATTCTCAATTGGATTTCAGTTTAACAATTGAAAATTTTCATACAGTATTAAAAAGCATTGTGTTTTCTTAGATATTTAAATTATGAAGAAGTGTATTATAATGTTTTTACTCTAGTTTTTAAATAATTTTGCATCATTATATTGACATTTGGCACTATATTAACAGTAATATTATATTCTAGCATCTATTACCATTATGTATTTTCTTTCTTTCGTTTGTGTTGTTTGTTTTGTTGTTTTTTTCTCTTATTATGTATTTTGTGTATATATCTGTGTAAGCCACCTGTAATTGGAAGCCTGCTTCTGTTGGTGGTGGATTTAAAATAAAAATAAAATAAAAATAAAACATCATCACATAGTCCTTTTCTCTGCATGCTCCGTCGAACCTCAAACAACCAATATTCTTGTGATCTATCTCTTTCACTTATCCCTTTCGGCGTCCAATTCATTATGCTCCTCGGTATTCTATTCTCAGTCATCCATACCAACTTCGAACTCAAATGTTTTCCTTCTATTGTCCCTAAAATGTTTATGTCTGCCTGTATAGTTTGCCTGATTATAATGGTAATGATAATAATAAATTAAATTTTAAATTACGTTTTATTTAACGACGTTTGCGAGGTTATATCAGCGTCGCCGGTGTGCCGGAACTTTGTTCCGCAGGAGTTCTTTTACACTTCAGTAAATCTACTGACATGAGCCTGTCGCATTTAAGCACACTTAAATACAATCGACGTGAGCCGGGATCGAACCCGCAACCCCGGGCATGGAAAGCCAGCACTCTACCTTTTGCGTAATCCTGGCCGAATTAATAATAATAATAATAATACTAATAATAATAATAATAATAATAATAATAATAATAATAATAAAAGGTGGCGCAACAGCCTAATAGACCCGAGGCTGGCAGCTGGTTGCCGACCTTACCCCCTCTTACCTCCTAAAAGATCAACGATCATAGTCGACCTGGTTGGCAAGTTGGTATAGCGCTGGTCTTCTATGCCCAAGGCTGCGGGTTCGATCCCAGGCCAGGTCGATGGCATTTAAGTGTGCTTAAGTGCGACAGGCTCATGTCAGTAGATTTACTGACATGTGAAAGAACTACTGCGGGACAAAATTCCGGCACATCCGGCGACGCTGATATAACCTCTGCAGTTGCGAGCGTCGTTAAATAAAACATAACATTTTAACATCAACAATCATCTGATCTGTAAGGGGTCACGTGTGGTTAGCACATTGATCTCTCAGCCGTTAAAGCTTGTTTTCTAGACCGGATTACTCTATTCAATGTAGTTTCCCATTTTCGTTACTGTGCTAGGTAGGTACCGGTCCCAATATTAGGCAAATTTTCAAGAGAACATTCGAAAATGTATTATTCCATGAACACTCGAACCAGCCAGCATTCCGCACCGCGTCTCAGAAACACGGTGTCGGAGACCATGCGTCCACGGCGAGGACATTCATTATTACTTACATATAAAGTAATCCCACAGTCTAGCATATACAGTCACGAAGCTTGAGTTGTGATTGTACTAGGAACAATAGACTGTGCCGGTACTATTTCGCAGTGTCTGTAATGAGGCGATATTAGCGATCCTAGTGGTTAGCAACTATCTATGGATGCATATTTACTACGTATTGAGCTTCGTGACTATATATATTAGTATACCGTGGTAACCTGTTAAAACTCCATGAAAGAGCATTGGGTATATGGAGGTAGAAAACCTCGGTACTAGAATGAGATTTTGTGGTCGGAAACACGCTTCGGCCGCCTTTTATCCTCATAAAAGCCTCAGCACTTAGTTTTGTTAGGAGGTTGAGTGGATCCCGGCGCCGTTCTGGATGTTTCGTCGAGAAAAATCCCGGCACCGCTAGGATTTCAACCCAGGACCTGCCAGTCCGTAGTCAGTTGCTATGCCAACTGAGATATCCGATTGCCATTACTTATATTTAATATAGTTTAATTAGAACAGCATAGAATGATGTTTTAAAAATGGTCAATGTAAAGTCTGCACTAATATTTCAGACGGTCATTTTCTACGTGTGACGAGGGTTAATGTTTTTGTCGAGGTTCCATTCCGGACTAATTTTGGGCTCTTCGACTAGACATAGGAATGATATTCATAGACATTTCGCAGCACGCGCTACGAGCGTATTAAGCTAGCCCCGGCTATCCACTGGTTACTTGTACAGAATTGAAATCATAACCTATCGCTAACACTGGTTTATGAATACGAAAAACGCTGATCATCCACCGGAAACCCGCGCTAAAAATGGCTATGAATACGGCCCTAAATGACCGCATGGCGAGATTACTGGTCACATTGGAAAATTACATCCATGTTCGAGACGGGATTCAAACCCACAACCGTGACTTCCATGTAATGTTGAAACTAACAGTACGTGCCTTTTCAATTGCGTACATTACAGGCTCTGCAAGGTTACTGTTCTAATTTCTCATTCATTTCTTACTTTATGGATACGAATGTACGAAACAAATTGTATTATCGGAACAGACAAACTTCTATATACAAAGATAGACTGTATTACCGTGGGAGAGGATTAATTGTGTTAATTACCCTCAGTGGTAAAGTGTACGGACTTCGATTAGATTGGTTGAAAAGTTTCCACCCATACACTCCACATGCGGTCATGATAATTTGAAAATATGAAGCTGTTGCCTTGATGAAATTGCATCCTACATCATATCATGTGACGCTTATCTCCAACGTTGATACATTACGCACAAGGTGTCCGCCGTTCGATCTTCGAAGCCTTAATATCTGTTCTATATATATATATATATAGGAATTAATCCATTTTTGCTCTGTCTGTCACTTCGTCCAAGTGCTCTGGTGGCTGAAAGTTTGAATTACCTAACCTAACAGAACCCTACGTCTCGTGTGGTTGCGGTAGCCGTGACGTCACGACCTTGCTTACGTCTCGGCAACTGCACGCAAGTGTCACTGTTGAAGTCTGGTACAATGAAAACGTGTCAGAATCCTGAGCAACCTACACGCGCAGCACGTGATAACATTTCAGCAATGTTAATTTCTCTGGAAGTGAGGCGTGTCGTTAGTCGAACTGCTAAAACATCCGCTTTCATATTGAACACCAGAGTTCAAATCCCTTAAGGTTCGAGTTAATTTGTAGTTAACGAAGATAGTTTAGGTTCAACTTTCTCGAATACCCCCGTTTTCCTTGTCATCACGCCACAATTGTCCATACTTAAAAATCCCCCTTATTACCACTACAAAAAGCAATAAAATAACTGCCGCTTGCCATCTTCCCAAGAGATCAACTTGCTAGAATTTCTCCAGTGAATAATCGTCATAAAATGCTGTTCCGGTAGTTTTGGTAGGATGCGAAAATCAGGTATTCTACGGTATAAATCGTCGTAGAATTAGTAGCACTGACCAGAAAAGAAACTTGTTGAAGTTGATTTTTAATTACGGGTTACGGAATTATATAAAAATAAACGATATGCCGTTGTAGAATATTCAAATAGGGTTATAATCTGGTTACGGGGTTTTTTAATTATTGGTGTTGTGTAAGATATGAAACAGGTATTTAGCTTGAAGTTCCAGACGTGTGAAAATAATTTGCGTTACTTCTCTTAAACTATTACAACATTTTCTTGTCAATAATTATGTGGAGTTTTCGAAGCCATTCGCTTCAAAGATTATGAACACAGGGTGTCCTTACGAAGATGTTCTCTCATACGGGTGCCCACTGCATTATGGTTACTGATCCACAATATTTTCACTTGGCTTTCTTCTTTTTCTTAATGGTTTTTGTACCGTACTGTTCTCATATTTGAGACCTAGGAAGCATTCTGAGTACCTTTACTTGAACACTGAGGTGCCCCTGCCTACAGAAACCGTTTATATACCCTACATTCAATTATATTCTAGATCTTTACGAGTTCCAGAAACATCGTATACCAGGAATCTATTACTAAAAAGAGAGAACTAATGTGCTTTTCCTATAAGAATTTTTAATATAGAATGACTGAAGTATCTTCTTATCTTCTGGAACTTTACGAGTTTCAGAAAAATCGTTTTCCAGAAAAATCTTCTTCTAGTGAAAAGCAATAAACAGTTTCCTTAAGGACAAATTTCCGTGCTCGGAAAGAGATGTAACATTAATACAAGACAGTGAAGAAAAATTGCAATATGCCATTTACAAACTACACCTACTAGGAAAAGGAAACTATAATTTGAGCATATCAACTCATAAAAAAAAAAAGTAAAGTAATGGCCCACAGTGGTAAATTTCCAATTCGTACAAAAATAATAGTTGATAATAAGCCCATAGAACAAGTAACTCATTTTGATTATTTAGGTTGTAATATAACTTATGATGTAGATATATTGACAACAAAATAAGCAAATTTCAGTGGATATGCGGAACGATAAATAGAACAATAAAAAATAAAACTACAAAAGAAACAAAGCTAAAGTTCTATAAAACTATGGGAGTACTCGTGTTGACATATGGAAGCGAATCATGGATAATTAAAGAACGAGATAAAAGTAAATTACAGGCTGCAGAGATGAGGTTTCTTCGCAGAGTAAAGGGATGTACAAGAAGGGATCTGATAAGAAATGAGGATATCCGTAAAGAATTAAATATATACAACATAAAAGAAAAAGTTGAAGATTATAAAGAAAAGTAGAAAGAACACCTGTCTCGAATGGATAATGAAAGAATTATACAACAATACCAACCTAAAGGCAAAAGAGATGTCGGACGTCTTAGGAAGAGGTGGAACTGAATAAAATGTGAAGACGGAATAGGCTCTAAGCCTAAACCATGAAGTGAAGATGATGATGATGATGATGATGATGATGATGATGATGATGATGATGGAAAGAGAAACGAACTCGGGATGTCATGATTGGCAGTCAGAAATACTGACCGCTAGACTACGAATCCATATGTCAGATTCTGCTTGTTACTCGTATATCGTAATTTTTAATAGCATTACCTGTTGTACAATATATGCAACTAGCATAAATTTCATGTATCTAAGATTGTATTGTATTCTACGAATGCTACTAGGAAAACTGTCGTTATCTACACTACCAATTCGTATTTTATGGTAGTACTCCTTAGCTTTAGAACACTCATCACCGAACTTTCTGAAGTTGGCGTCGATACGTTAGTATTCATCCACTAAAGAAGTGGCGACAAATAAAAATAGTAAAGCTCTTTTAGGAAAATTAATTTTAGCTTACAGAACGCAAGTAGTTGGAAAATCATCGTCGTATATTATATCAAGAAAGAGAAGCACAGATATAGAAATAATACCTAACGCTTATAGAAACGATGGACGTAGAGAGGAGCTTATCGGGTGGGACATGGAACATCCCTAAGCACTGTAGCTCAGTGAACCTTTTTGTGCACTTGTGATGCAACGAACTGCGTGACGAATGTGATGCAGGCTAAGCCGACCCCACCGTACGCTACCTCTTGTAGTGATATACCAGAACTCATGTTCTAGTACAGACCCTTGTAATGCCTCACTTTGACTATTGTGATGTTTTATATAGTGACCTAAGTGCTGAACTTTCTCAAAAACTTCAACGTGTACATAATGTCTGTGTCCGATTTATTTTCAATATCCGCCGACATGATCATATATCGGAATATTTTCTACGATTCTCCTGGCTCCGCTTGCAAGATCGACGATTAGTACATTCTCTTTGCCTGCTATTCCACACCCAACTACCTTGCCTCTCGGTTTACTCTCCTAGCTTCACATCATAATCGTAATACACGTTCACAGCACAATCTATTGCTATCAATACCACGTCATCAGACATCTCTGTACCCAAGTTCTTTCTCAATAGCCATGGCCCGCTCATGGAATTCGCTGCCGCTGGAAATCAGGGGTAGTCTTAGTCCCCAGTTGTTTAAAATTAGGTTGTTTAGAAATATTTTAAATATACAGAACTAGTTTTTAGGTATAATTTTTATTTATTATTATTATTATTATTATTACTATTATTATTATTATTATTATTATTATTATTATTATTATTATTATTATTTTACACAGTCATTACTTTATTTTTCCATTAACACTAATATCTAGGTAACTGTCATTGTCTCAATGTAACACGTGCTGTGCTGATCATACTAATTGTACTATTCCTTTAGTTGTGAGATTATATTCATATGTATTAATTCTTTTTTTTCTTTTAACTTAATACTTGTATACTAGAATGTATGTTTCTGTTTGTGATTATGTATTCAGTCTTTTTTTTTATTACACATATATTTTTTTATTATTGTTATTTCAAAGTTAATACTGATTGTGTATATGTATTCAATCTCTCTTTTCTACTTAATTATGTTTATTATTGTTTTTAAGTTCATATTTGTATACCGGTATGTATTTTTTCTGTATGTGATTTGATCCTGGTTGAGTGGAAGAAAAGGCCTGATGGCCTTAACTCTGCCAGGGAAAATAAAACTATTATTATTATGTTATATCTGCGTATGTATAAGTAGTCCCAGAACATAGGGAGCTTCAGTGACGCCACTTATACAGATCTCGTGGCTAATGAGAAAGGTAGACCGGCACGAATCGGAGTCACGTGATTATCATGGTCTAGTCATGGCCATCTTGACAATCGCCTAATACAAATACATGTTCAAAGTTCTAAAAAACAAAGGAATTGTTATATTAAACTAATGTGAAACCTTCATTTATATATAACTTGTTCAACGTTGGCCATGTTATGACTAAGAAGGGACGTCGCGCCGTAGCCTGTCTTTCTCGTTAGCCACGTACAAATCTAGCCTATGAATAATCTAGAATCCTCCATCAACGCCATCTACCAATCTCTGGATTAACCGCGAGGATCATTTATTGTGACAAACGGCGAATTCGACATCGCGCAGACACAGGAAATTTTCGAAAGAAGATGATAATTAAAGGCAATAAACTTGGATCTGCGGTCGTCGTAGGCCAGCGTTCTACCAACTGGTTTTCCAAAGCGGTATTATATTATCGATGAAGCGAAGTATAAGAAAATAATGAAAACCTAACATAACTTTACTTTTATAAAACTATGACCATCCAGCACTACTGTATGGATTCAAATAGATACAATAACATAGAAGTGAAGGATTGAATTTACGTCCTCTGGCTGGCTACACACTATTTGATTACAAGCGAAACGAGGAAATACACAAGAACTCAAGATGAAGAATCCCATTGACGCAAAACATGTCCATCAACGAAAATAGTAGTCTACGGTATAGACAACATGTAAGGCGAATGCCAGAACAACATATTCCATACAGAATACTTAATTTCAGCTGAGACCCCATAAGAGAATACGTCACTAATTCTGAATCCAGGAGACGGAGCAGGTCTAATGGCCTAATCCTTGTAAGTATGTATGCTTAATGTTCATAATAATAATAATAATAATAATAATAATAATAATAATAATAATAATAATAATAATAATAACATGTAACAATTAGCTAACAGTGTGGCTACTATGCGATCAGAAACACTCTCTTTTTGATAGTTCATTCTTTCCATTATTATTATTATTATTATTATTATTATTATTATTATTATTATTATTATTATTATTATTATTATTGCGTTTATTATTGATAGGATATGGTATGAACATGTTGAAATGTGACTTTGTACTAGGTAACATATTATAACCGAGGACATGAGCCGCCACTGGACTCAGATCACGGATCGAAGACAACGAAATCCCAAAAGAACTACACATTGAAGGAATTAATGAACTGTTGCCGGTCTGTATTTATAATTCATAGTCCACAGAAAATCAATAAATGATCAGCGCACCCTTGTTTTGGAAACGTTGATTCTGTGTGGATGTCAAACGAGAACTCGTTCTGGGAACTTGATGAAAAGTTAACTAGAAGTTACGATGCAGTCCGGAGCCACTTACTAACTTACTGGGGTAGTTAGCCACTAACTTGGCAACTTCATTCAACCTTCCACTCGCGTCAGAGTCGTTTGGTTCAAGGCGCCAGTACAAGGAGGCGCTTTCCCCACTTTTGCCTGTTCTTCACAGCTTAGTAACTATTCCCTTCTTGGATGAGATCTGTTGAATTTTCATTTAATTTCATGTTGAGGAAACTGTTTATCCAACCACAGTGGCATGGAATACAGGTGAAGTGTGGTACAAGTCCACGCGCACTTATGCTACGTACAATAATTTGAAGTGAACGAAAAGGGGTCAGAATACTTTTCCTTGAGCCATCAATTAGGGAGGGAGAGAGTTCCTTTACGTCCAATACAACTAGACACTGGATCCCTAGATGACGGCCCTTCTGAAAGAAGTTATGCTAAAATGTCTGTGGCACTTAAAAATCCATCGTTGTTGACCGAGTTTGATTCCTTGAAACTCGGATCTAGTGGCAAACATGGCAACCCTATACAATCAAAACATCCTACCTATACTTCGTTCCATAATGCCTGATAGGCGACGTAAACATTGCAGGTAGACGGAGGGGGAAGGATAATTGTTATTCAGCCGATGACAGAGGTCACATTCCAGGCTTTTCTTGAAGTTGGGCTTCAGACTGCCCAACTTTAAGATAAGCCTGGAATGTGACCTCGTACATTGGTTGAATAGCAATTCCTCCGCCGGAAATGTTTACATCACCTGTCAGACATTATGGAACGCAGTGTAGTAGGTTATTGTTACCGCCTTTATTTCACTTTCTCGTTGCACGAAATGTAAAGAGAAAGTATTGTGATGATTTAAAAAATGTATTTGTAGATTTTAGCGAAAATTCACGTTTTCAGCACCACTGATACAAAAAAAAAATGGTTTTGAGCGCGCTGTCTGCTTACGCGTTTGTATACAGTGATATCTTTTAACTCTACTATTGATCAGATTTTTTAAATATCCAGTATTCTGGAGTCCATTTATTAAAGAATGATGCACAACAAGTAACAATAATGTTTAGTAAAAATTAACGGGTCTTTATTTGAAATCAAAAACGAAAAATGACACTCAGACTAAAACAGAACCACAGATTTATTAATTTTAACATGAAATGATTATGCCCTTAATATTCGAGAAAATTAATCTTGTCACACCTTCTGTTAATATGGTGACATAATTAATTACAATAGGCCTTGGAAGGCTGAAATTATGATGTTTAAAACAGAGTACTTTCGAATCCAGCCAGCCGTGATAAAACATAAAGGGAAAACAAATGTTACACAATTCATTACTATTTGTACACAAATGAGGTAGCTAATAAATGCGGGGACTGTAAAGACAAACATAGTTAATCTCATTCTAAGTACTTAACTGTGGTATTAATTTCCAAATGAATCCAATTTTTTTTAATTACATATTATTATTACTAGCCGTACCCGTGCGCTCTGCTGCACCCGTTAGAAATAAATATAAAGTAATTACATAATTAAAATAGGACATTTGATCCAGGGAACATTCGTGTTTGATAGAAGGCTAAATCGTTTAATATGTTACTTAATTTAAATTGGATTCAAATAATTAAAATGCGATCATTTTGGTCCTGAGACACTCATTTGGTGCAATGACAATTCCTTTAACATGTTTCTTAATTTTTATTACATGCAACCATAGTTTAATGAAGATTGATATCATTTAGATTTAATGTGTATATTTTATTTTACTTGTTATAGGTTTCCATTGAATTATGGTAATAACTTAATTTTAACCCTTGTTTTCTACGTATTTAGTAAATGGCGCTTGGCCCACTATGGTTCTGAACCCTTCAAATAACTTAAATTATATTATATTATATTATATTATATTATATTATATTATATTATATTATATTATATTATATTATATTATATTATATTATATTATATTATATTATATTATATTATATTATATTATATTATAGGGTAAACTAGGGTCTGTTGGACACTCTGTACTTTAACGTGTTACCTCGCCACTTGCGGGCACCACATTCTGCTAAAAGTCAATGACTCGTAGCTACTTCCGTCATTGACTTCTAGCAGAATCTGGTGCCCACAAGTGGCGAGGTGACACGTTAAAGTACAGAGTGTCCAATATGCCCGACTGTCCAACAGATCCTAGTTTACCCTATTATATTATATTATATTATATTATATTATATTATATTATATTATATTATATTACATTATATTATATTATATTATATTATATTATATTATATTATATCAGAAGTTACTGTAATAACAGTATAGCATTATGTCCATCTAGAGAAACTACACTTTCCAATGGTGAAATAATAATTAATTATACAAATCGGTTAATTTAGCTTCTGATATTACTTCATACAAACACGGAAACATTCTCTGTAGGCTATCTTTCATAGTTTTCGATTGTTGCTGTCCAAAGCCCCTTATAGACGAAGTCATTTGCTTTTTAATTCATTACACGGCCTTAGATGGCAGTTATTTTAATTTTAAAACTCATTTATCTCATTAAATATCAGTCCTATCAAAAATTTTCAAGGAATAAAACTTATCGCAAATTATTTTTCAAGAAACGTTTGTTATGTAACATTTTTCACAAAAATCAATAATAAGCGTGATATTTCGATTTATTTAATTCATGCCCCCTTATAACCCCCCTTTTAAATAATGTATTTTGAATGCCATATAGCCTAAAATCTAAGTTACAACGAACTTAATTTATATTCCAATTTTCATACAAATCCGTTCAGCCATTATCGCGTGAAAAGGTAACAAACATACAGACAGACAGACAGACATACAAACAAAAATTTCAAAAAAGGGATTTTCGGTTTCAGGGTGGTTAATTATATATGGTAGGACCAATTATTTTTGGAAAATTGAAAATTACCAGAAAAATTTCGGCTACAGATTTATTATTAGTATAGATTTTTATTATTATTATTATTATTATTATTATTATTATTATTATTATTATTATTATTATTATTATTATTATTAATCATTACACTTGTCTCGAGACTAAGCCTTCTGGAATGAGGAAGTGATAATAAAGTAACTGGCCCATTTCAGTACATTTGTCACTTGCACTTTAACAGTATGTATTGCTGTAACCCTGCTGAAGGTGACATAGTGTGTTCCGTGGTTAAATACATAATTTGGAAGATAAATCCAAATTTTCTTTAAAGTTTGTCCTTGTGATTTCGAAATTGTCACAGCAAAGACAGAACGGATTGGGCCCCAGTCTATAATGTAGAGGCTTTGGACGTTACCAACTTTATTATTTGAAGAAATAGAAGAATATAATTAAAATTAGCAAAGAAAATTTGTTCAAGAACTCCTTTCAAATGACCAGTTTATTTATTTACAATCTAACTCATAAATTGAGCTTTCCTTTGAGATAGAATAATCAAAATATTCAGTTTTCAAAAAGCAACAATGTTATTAATAATGCTGATACTGACAAATAAGATTCAGAATACGAATCGTAAAATCAAATCAATTAATGGCGTGATGCAAAATTTTTACACAAAAAGAAAATATACACAATTTATAATTAATTCATTAATGAAGTGTGTGTGTTTTAATAATAATGCCATATACATGATTTCGGAAAGAGCTGTAGGATATTTTATGACAATGTAGACAATTATGTCTTGGATATTTTACAAATGTTATATTTACTCTATCTCTCTAATTTGCAAACGTTTTGGTAGTTGTCTCTCGTGATTCTAGAAATACCCACCCGATATTACCAATAGCACCTACAAGCACAATATGCCTGCAGGCTGCGGTGCGATCGGAACAGACAAGAAAAGTCACAGAAATCGGAGCAAAGAATTTTAACAACGAGTAGTCTATTTAAGAAATCGATACAAATAAAGAAATATGATGAATGTGACAGTGCTTACTGTGTTACAGAATATATTTACTATCTGTAATTGATATGTGAAATATAGTGGAAAGTACGTTCCATTTAATGACTTTGTTTTGTTAATATAACATGTTAATAGAATATATAAAGTGAATCTCGCTGATTTATTTTATGCAGGGAAAGTACGTGAAATAACAAATTTAAGTTTTTATTTACGTAACTCCCATAGTTTCCTTCATTAGCCACTATACTTTTGCTTCAATACTTACATATCTACTTTAAGGTATATCCATACCTTTTTAGTATCTTGTCCACTTTAATCTTATCTCCTATACACTAAGAAAAGAACGGATTCTGTTAAATATTTATTAAATTCGTAGTACTTTGTATTTGAACTCTTTTAATACACAAATTAGATGTCGAAGTCTCAGACAATTGTACAGTACTTAACGTATAAACTTCTTGATTTTCGATAACTTTAAAGCAATGTAGAGACAAACTGTAATATTTGACTGTACAAAACATGAATTTATTTTATTAAACGTCGAAAATGTAATGGAGATTGTTTAAAATATGACCACATAACGTCCAGCCAAATAATGAAAAAGGCAGAGACTGCATGTTATACCTCTAATCACATATTATAACAGGTGGTCAACCTAATGCACTTTCACAATAGTAACTCATATAAATTTCTGTATGCTGCCATCTAACGACTGCAAAAGAAATCACGTTATAACCCACATGGAATTGCATGGAATAATAGCTTGCAACTATATTTCCATCTAACGGTCGTTACCAAAAGTTCATTTTCAACAGTGGAGAATTTAGGGATTGCTCTCTTTTATATGTGGTCATTTTATAACATGAGAAAGGCCAATCTGATATGTACATGATCAGGTTATACGAAACAGAATCTAATAAAGTGAAATAAGAGAGAACAACGTTAAAAGAATATATTTATAGAGTCGATTTTTTCACGTCGTAAATTATACAAAATTCCTCTAGGTGTAAGTGTAATATTTTTGGTTGATAAAGACGGAATTGAGAGGGAAAGGATTTTTTGCAGTACGGTATCTCTTTTCTTCCAGCCTTCACAGTTTTATGTATTGGTAATTATAGTCGTCCTTGGTGCACTGCAGATTTACTTTCATAACAGCACTACCTATGGCCTCTTAGCTTTACCTTCCTATCGAAGGAAGCCATACAAAGTATTTTATTGCCTTTAAGAATCCAACGCCCTCTGCGTACTTTGAACTCCGGAATGAATAGTACAGTAACAACACCTACACCAAGGAGACGAAGGAAAAATGTTTAGAATATGAAGTAGCTATCATTAAACAATGTATGTGGTTAACACATCATATTAGAGATCTTAAAGTGTTACAGGCCTAATATCAGAAGCAACATTGATAATGTCGACTCAGTTATTTAGCATTACAACGAGAGAATTTCGACTAGTATGAGAATTTCCAAACAACACCAAAGATTGCTTAGCATTCCTAGGCTTATTGTGCCTTAGTATTCCTTTAGGAGTGATTGCAGGATAAGCTAAGTATAAACAGCTGTTGATATTTTTTGTTTGATTTGAAATATTCCAGCATCCATGTTGTTTAGTGTCTGAAATAAGTAATTTGTTGGTAGATATAGTCATATTATGTAATGCTAGTTTCGAATACATTTCCAATTAATACAGTCTAATCTCTAAAAAAAAATGTGCTAATACTGCATTGGGATGGCGGTTGCAAGTGTGTACAGTAGGAAGTAGAGGAGACAATACCTGTACTGTGACTTTATCATGTGTCGTGGCTATATCATCAATGAGTATGGAGGGGGGGGGGAAATAGGTTTTAGTCTGAGATTAACCTTCGTGTTGATAGATTCGTATAATATTAACAATTGTGAAACAAACTCTCTTTCTATAGCTCATTCTTTCCCCTTTCGCATAGTTCACATGCCAGGTCTCGCCTCTTCATCTATAGGAGACATACAGTTAATGTGTGAAACCAACCACTTTTACAAATAACCTTGTATGTATGCATGCATCCGTGTATGTATGTATGTATGTATGTATGTATGTATGTATGTATGTATGTATGTATGGACAAAAAATATTAAAGTGGTATGATGGATATCTAAGAAGAATGCTTCACGACAGACTGCTAAAGAAAATTATAGAGTGGAACGTAAAGGCAGAAGAAAAGAAGGCAAACTATCGAAAGTATGGATGGATGATGTACAATGAAATATGAAAAATTTTGAATCTAGGAAAAAGATGTAGGAAACATAGAAATCTGATGAAGAAAAATAAAATAATTTAGTAGAGTTTTTAAAAATTATACTTAATAGTTGTATCATTTTGTATTTCTAAATTATGTGTTTGTATTTTGAAGTACTGATATAATAATAATAATAATAATAATAATAATAATAATAATAATAATAATAATAATAATACATCTTTCTAAAGACCGCTTATATACGCCATATATATTTGATTACATGTTTCAATTTTGCCAATTTTTCAGTAAACACGTGCAGTGGCATTCATTGATTAATTCATATGACGATGTAGAGCACTTATAGTTTATACCGTTCTCTGATACTCGAATACGGGCCGTTTTGCGGTTCATCCATTGAGTTGTAAGTACTGACAACATGCGAAATTTTTCAAGTTGAACGTTTCATTGGAAATAATTTCGAAACCGCGGACATCATTCAGACGGATGAAGCTCGGAAACATATGACGTCACATTTACGTAATACCTTGTACTGCGTCAGTGCAGCATATCATCTCTAAAGCGAAGACCTATGCATTCACTGTAGCATTAGTAGGTACTTGAATCTGCTACCCAATTATTGGTCTATCTTAAAACTTAATATCACATCCCAAAAATAAAAATAAATATGCTTCCGTGCTGCAGTTCTGACTCTACAATGAATGTTTTTCTACTCAACCCGACAACGATTCGCTCCGGTGTTCTGTATGTAGGTACGTATGTATACAAGCTCAGTTGCATGATGTTGGAGACGATAATGAAAACATCACTGTCAGCATCACAATAATGTATATCACTAAAGAATAGAGGCTATCTCATAACCAAATTATGCTAAAAGTTCACTTCAGTAAAGTATGTGGCTGCAAATTAGCATTTTCGGACATACTTATGGCAGGTTTTGTTCCATAAATAGTACTCTCTGTGTGGGTCGTTCTCTATGGGTTCAAGGTTTAAAAACGGTCACAACACTTTTTGTCTTATTTTTATTGTACCTGTGCTTTTGTAAAATATTACATATTATCTTCTTGATACCTCCTCGTACAGATGAATTTATGCGAAATGTTTTGTGGGATTGGTTTTCTGAATTTAAGGAAACCCGTATGTTAAAATTTTAGATTTTCATGCATTTACATATTTTTAAGTAACTAGGCTGTTTTTGCATATAATGAGATAAAATTTTGAACACTCGTTCTTAAAAGTAGGAGAAAACATAATTTAAAATTGCATATAAATCGACATAGTAGTTTTGGAATAATTCAGATGTAAATTATGCTAATTAATTATACATAATCAATTTGATAGGTACACTTTTCAAAGAATGTATTAAGCCTAGAGACTTGAAACTTTGGAGGCCTAGTAATAATGCTTTTGGATATAATTTACTACCTTTGCTAGAATGCTGACTTATTTCTAACATTATTTAAATCAATTTCATTTTTTATAATTAATTTACATAGAAAAACAATCAATCCTGTGTGACTGGTAATGGAACTAATAATGTTAGAACAGTAATTGTGGTAGCAAACAATTACTAATATAATAATAAAGCACTGTTCCAAATTTCAGAATGATAGCTGCAATAGTTTTTTAGAAAAGTGAGAAAACAATGGATAAAGTTCAAACTTACAATTACTGTAGTAATATGAAAAACTTATTAGATTACCAGGAAACAATTGACATTCATACAGTCCTCTCTGTAGATTGAAAACTCAAAAACGTTTCATATCCATTGTTCAAGAATTAAAACAGAAAATCAATATCCCGAATTTAAAAGAAAACCTACAAATTAAACCAAACCCTTTAACTCTATTAATATGGAATATAATCTAAATTTAACAGAAGAAATACTGAAATCAGAAGTAAACACTGATATAATGAAACAGTTTTCTTTATAGACAATTAATATTAGATACCCTTCACAAAACTGGCTTCATTTATACACTGACGGATCTTTGATCTCCAGAGAACAAGGTGCCGGTGCAGGTGTTACGTGCTGTCTCTTCTCACTTTATAGATCTCTTGGGTATGGAACAACAAGTTTTGATGGAGAAATCATTGCAATAAATGAAAATCTCAGGAATCTTCTATGCCACATCAGTAAATTTAAAAATGCAGTTATATTGTCAGACTCCAAAGCAGCTATTCTATCAATAGTCTCTAAACACACACCTTCATCTCAAACAGCAGAAATAACTAAAATGCTCTCTCAATTAATATCACTCAATAAAAGAATTGTATTCCAATGGATACCATCCCACTGTGGAATCCTGGGAAACGAGAATGTGGATGTTTTAGCAAAGAAGGGCAGCACTGCTACTTACAGACCTGTTACTAAATCTACATATTACTCTGTGAAAAGATTTGTTAAATCTACATACTTAGAATTCAACAAACAAACTTTGATAACACAATCCCAAGGGAAAAAATGGAACTCTCTGCATCAAAATCCACAGTTAATTGCCGATTTACCACGAAAATCGTCTGTAGCTGCATTTAGATTGGCAACAGGCCATGATTGTTTGGCCAAACACCTGCATAGAATTGGAATATATCAGTCCCCTAACTGTCCATTGTGCAACTCAAACCAAGAAATGGATTCGGAACACCTCAAAATCTGTGCTTCATTGGCTGGTGATGATAATATCGTTGAAAAATATTGGAGTGCAAGAGGTCAAATGACTTTATTGTCAAACGCCTGGCATTAGAAAACAACAACAATTACTGTAGTTTCAATGCATCCCTGGATTGTAATCATCTTTCTTCTCCTTTTCTTCCTCTTCTCGTCTTCTTTTCTGGTTCCTCTTTGCAGTCCTATGCTCTTTTGACTGGGTTTGCACCGCTTTCTCAGCTTCTTTTACTCTTCGGACGTCGATGGCATATAGCGCACGTTCCATATTCAATCCTGGTTTTATGCCCATCAACTCCAGAACTTTCTTTCTGCTGCTACTGCCATCATTGAAAGTGATAACAGCATCCAGGACACCAGTCTTGAGGACATTCAGGCCCACAAACACTGTCTTTGGCAATCTTTCCCATATACAGTTGTTGAAACTTTAATTGGGGTTTTGGGTGCAGCCGTGTGTACATTTGTCTAACAGCTTCTTGTCAGCAAGATCTCTGAATATTGGCTTTACCTTCAACATGACAGCTTCTGGTAGGGAATGTCTGTGATCATATAGTTTATTTTGAGCTTGTGCCTTATTATAACCGCACCACGAATCCAGACCTTTGGGACAGAATTGATGGTATGGTTTCTCGTTGGTTGAAATTTTATGGAAGTATGTAGCCCATACACTCTTCCTCATTTCTTCCACATTCCCTGTGTTCCTTCTAATGGCTAAGCCATAGTAGGTCTGAAAGAGATCAATTTCTGTATTGGTCAAATGACCCGCTCCAGCGAGTGTCTTGCCATCATCCAGTTTTATCCCCTTTAGTTCCTTCTTTAGTCTCCCCAGTCGTGCTCCCATTCTCTTATGAACGTGGCCTATGCATTCAAGTTTTTCAATTTCTACCCCCTCCCCATAGGGTTTGTCTTCTTGTACCTTTTTGAAACCCTTGCTGTCACCATCACCAAGATATTGCACATACCGAATATTCAGAGAATCCTCAGACTGCCTAAAAATGTTCAATGCACCTTGCACCTCCATTCCTCCACTATAACCTTTATAGTTTTTTTGTACATTTATGTACAGTTTCCTTTCCCTGTGAACATGTCTGACAATATTTAGTCAATATTTCCACTGCCAACACCTTGCCAGTGAGTAATGATGTTGCAGTGACAACACCATTGAGTGACGTATGCCCCTGCTTTTGCCAACTGCCATCGAAAGCCCCACATATGTCTCTGTTGTTACCATTCAACTCCACAGTTTCCATTGCAGCTTTTCTCATTGAGGCTTCTGCAATTTCAGAGAGGGATTCATTTATAAAGAAAACTTCTCTGTCAAACCTAGCAGGTGGAGGAGGAAGATTCATAATAGCACAAAATGTTTGTGCAGACTGCCTGCCCTTACCAATGCTCCGCATACCATACACAAGTCTTGTATTTACATTGTACAGCCTATTTCTGTTCATTGCAGATGTCATTGTGGACTTTACACTTTCACAATTACTGCAATGTAAATTTATTTTTGTTGCCAATCCTCTCCTGGAACTAATGTTTTCAAACATTTCCACACAGTCTTCACTATTGCAGTATTTGCATTTCACATGCTGTTTTATGAAGTCAGATAGTCTACCTAAATCAATAATAATATTATTATTACTAGATGATGACACATTGTGACCTTCAGTACCTGTTATATTCTCATTCTCCAAATAAACAAGTTTTTTCTTTGATGAGCTAGGTGTAGGTTCATTGTTTTTCTCTGCCCTAACCTCAATGCTGGGTGTACAACTAACACTATTTGTATTTGTATATTGATTGCCACGGAACTTATGTTTTTTCCCTTTATTAAAACTCTTTCTTCTAGGCATATTTACACAATAAGAGCACTATGAACTATATTCACAACACCACAAAATCACAATTAACAAAGCCACGTGCTAATTCACTCTCACAACTGTAACAAGCAAAACATTGTTGGCTACTCTGTGCTAGAACAGAGTAGCCAACACAATTTTCGTCTTGTACTTGTTTTCTTCTTCTTCTTCTTTTTCTTCTTCTTACATGAATTCAAGGAGAAAATAATGATAGAAACAGACTGCAGTCGAACGAACTACAGAAGTGGGCGTGACGCTAGCATGCATTTAAATACCCACGCACACTCAGCCATTTAAAGTCATAAAAAGACATTCAGAAAGGTCCTACCGCTAATAATGTATATATCAATCTGTTCAGAATTGAATAAGGAATAATATTAAGTAAAAATTTAAAAATTGATATTTTGGTCAATTTTAACATACGGGTTCCCTTAAGGAAGGTCCGGATGGATGCTGGACAGCAGTTTGACATTTGCAGAAGCGCAGAATTGATGACTACCACTTAACTAGGTCGATCTGATCCATTCGTTCTGATGCCCAGTATTAATTATGTTCATTAAGAACGACCTTGCCGCAACGTTCCGTCATTGTTCTTGTTTTACAATTAATCACTCCACAACTTGTGTGTATGAAGGAAGAAGGAAGACCGCGGGCGAGACACAACGACCCACGACCACGAGCAAAGGATTACGACAAATGCAGCATATACAGATTACCATCAATTTAGTGAACCTGCCAAGAATTATCTAGTCTGGTCTCTCAGACAACTAACTTGTTTCCACAGTCACAACGTAATCAAGATACAGTATTATGTATTATTTTCTTTTTTTCAACATAAATTTCTTAGACTAAGTGGTTGAGTGATTAGTATTAGCCATTAAACCCAAAGTACGCAGTTAAAATTCAACCTACAGTATTAAAAATTTGTGGTATGATTTCTTTCGAAAGTAACGTAAATTAAAGAAACATTAACAAAGCTCTCTTCTTGAACTGAAGGTCCTGACAAAATTTACTCAAAATCAAACTTCCTTACAAAGTATGGAGCGCGCGGTAGTGTCGCTTCTAAGATGTTGTTCTAAAAGCAAGAATATCACGGGTTCGATTCCGGAGAGAATAGTGCAATTCTTCCATTGAACTAATCTCTCCGGCCGCATCATGGCCCTGGGCTCACTTAGATTCTAACACAAATAAGTACCAGGCTGCTTTATTGGGGGCAAAGGCGCCCAGTACGTAGGTGTGTTATCAGTAGGGAACGGAATTTGGAGCAGTAAAAGCTAGTATTTGCATCTACACAGTCATTTGTTTACAATCCTTTATACCAAGTCCTCCCCTCCATGCCATACTCGGAACTCTCTGCACGTCAACAACAGGTGAACGGGACAGTTGTCGCATAAGAACGTCAACGTGCAGGTTTGCAGTTCAGAGTAGTGAAGTGCAGGTACAATGCCGAAAGTGAAACCAACTAACAATACAAAATTGAAAGATCATTTTTTGGAGTATGGAGAAACTGTTTTCATTATTGCGAATGAACAACTATTCTGCCGGCCTTGTAATAGTTACGTGTCATGTGATAGGACTTTCAATGTTAAGCGTCATGTGAACACAAACAAAAATAAAGAAGCTTGTGCGAGAATAGAAGAAAGGTTACAGCAAGGTTCCAGTGCCCTAATGCACTCATTTTATGAAGAAATGTGTGATGCATTTATTAGTGCGAACATTCCACTCAGCGAATTAAAAAATAATTATTCAATTAGAAAAATCAGGAGTAGAACTAGATGAGCAAATAAATATTATGAGGACTATTGTAAATAAACTGAGTGCAGTAGAAGATGAAGTAGGAAAACGTGTTGGTGAGAAAATGAACAGAGTTTTGATTAAAAATGATGGGTACAGTATTCTTAGTCGGATTTCAGATGTACTAACAAAGACGTATCCCAATGATGTCATTCAACATGTGAATTTAATTGACGTATCTTGTTTCAAGTACTCTCCAATTGTTTCTGGAGATGTAGAGTGGAGTTTTTCCATGTTAAAAAATTTCCTTCCTTGCAACAAAGCAAAGTTGTCTTTTGAAAATTTGAAACTGATATTTACAATTTATTATAACAAGGCACAGCAGGAATAATTGTTTCATCACCAAAACATAGCATTAATTGAAAATGCCATGTCGTTCGTTTCTACATTTTGTTCAACATTTAATATTACTGTATTAGACTACTCGTATGTTATAAATATTGTAGTATATTGTATATATTGTAAATACTGTAGTATACTGTACGTTATATACATATTGTCATATTTCATGATATTGTAAATAAGAGTATTAATTTAACACACTCCTGACAGAAAAACACACATGTTCAGAGGCGAGTTCCGTACAGAAGACAATTGTCTATCAACCATCAACATTTCCACTGACACGCGAGGATGCAGAGGTTGATATTTAATTATGTATATTTGTAATGTTGTTTATTAGTGTCTTATGTGTTGCCAAGAAAAACACATGTAGTTCAAAATGAAATGCAGATTATGTATGTGGGCCACTATATGACATTAGACTATTCCATATACGTTTACAGCACGTTGCGTGTAAGTTTGTATGAAGTTGACTGTACTCGTCCATGCTCTGTTACGCAGCTCGCTTGCCAGTCACTGAGCTACAAATATCTATACTACGTTTCACCATTCTTTATAATACTCCAAATCCCTTTCCCTGTCACTGTTGCTGCTCGGTGCCGATTATCTCAGGATGTGGAAGCCTTAATATCCCGCTAACCTAAGAGGTTTTCGGGCCTGTTTTGGGAAAGCTTTGCGAGTTACCGGTATCTTCTTTGCACATTATCTTATCGTCCCAGATTAAAGATCTCACTTTGTAGGAATCCCGGTATTAAAACTGAAATTCTCTGTAATGGCAAATAATTAATTATTCTTCCTCGCCGATATTCTCTTCACTTGGATATGTAAAATTAATCAAGAAATAATTGAACATTGCAAATTTTAACAGCATTGTCCTAGGTTTCTGAATATGCATAAATATCCATGTGTTTCGACATGGGGTCAGTGTTGTGACTTCATCAAAAGTGTCGAGCGTATTAGTTACAATTAACCCTAGTATGTTATAAGGTTCTCCATTAAAGAGATTCAACGTCAGTGCGTTTCTTCTGGCAAACGTATTGTTAAAACAACGGAATGACTTTAAATTTTCTATAGTGTTAATCTACTTCTGTTCCGAATGAATATACAGTATACTCTTGCTAATCCTGACATTCCTTGCATAAAAGGGTGCCGGATTAGCGAGAGTGCTTAAAAATGTCATTAAATTTAATTTTATAAGCTGTGCCAACCACTTCACTTAAACTTCTAAATCCACACACGGTCGGCGTGTGTATACATATAGCTATAACTATAGGCCTATACAGGATGGAAGCGATATAATCCTGCGCATTAAAATAAAAGGAGGGTTAGATTACATGAAAATAAAGCAAAAATCTATTATGCATTTTGAGATCAAGTGTATAGTTAATTAAATAATTGTATCGACAGTTTGAACTCGCTGGCAACATCGCAGTGCCCAATATTCCGCACGGATCCATTGAACTCATCTAACGTGAGATGTAAACAAAATGTTACGCATTGCAAAATCAAGCGATTGCTTCGGCCCGGGTTTTTATCAACCAAATTTAAAATCTCCTCTTCCCTGTCAACAATTTCGACAGTCGTTATGGACCTTGATTGCGAAATGTTGGAATTTACGCTGCCAGTGTCACGAACCAGCTAGTAGACAGCGATGAATATCTCTGCAAAGAATGAATGAAATATATAGCCATATATCCCATATTGGACAAAGGCTTCCTACGCTGGGTGTAGAACCTCCTTTACAGATGTGGCTCATGGGTACTCGTTTGATGAGCCAATCCAGGCGAGTTGTAGATACTGTCGTGGCACCATTATTAACTCTGTTAAATTTTACTAGTCTCAGCACTTTGTTCTTTGGTCCTTTTATGCACTGTACACGTATTACTAACACCAGGACATTGACAAACACTGAGATTACTATTTACATTATTTTAACTATCACTTTCAAAATTACTGAGTTTACTATTTGCAATAGTATTTAATATCCTACCGGAAACTTTTCTGCATACTCGTTGAACGGCACGCCAGTTGCGATACCTAAGTTGAATGGCAATACAATCTTCACTTAAGATCGGAAGATCACGTAAAACTGGAACAAGACGACCTAGACTACCAATTCCCCTACCCGGCCTACCTCTATCATAAGAAAGTCGAGAACATCTGATCATTGTTGACACGTCTGGTCTTGTCAGTCAGGCAACAAATTTGTAATACTTTTTATTTAATTTACACGAAAACCGTCCATTCTATCGAAATACGACAAAGGAAAAAATATTATTTATTGCATTCTTTATTAGTATTGACAGAAATCAAGATCCAATGCTTAAGTAATTATCCACAACAACGACGTTACCGTTTTCGGGGGGGGGGGGGGAACATTTTTTTTTTATCGAAAACTATAAACTTCCCATCGATATGGTATTAGACTTCTTTGTTACATTCAATAGCACAATTCGCTCTAAAAACTGCAGGATTATTCCACTTTCATGTTTTTATGATATCCGCACTACCGCCTTTTACCCCAAGGATATGCGGTATTCAATACGGCAAAAGACTGAGTGGACCACGGCGCATTTCTGGGATTTTGACAACGAAAAAAATCCCATCTGGGATTTAATGCAGTACCTTCTGGTTCGTAGCCAGTTGCTGCAACTGAGGAACTTAAGGATAAGTATTTAGATTTACAACAGTATGTGAAGATAAAGCAATTTTCAGCTTCTAACGCTAGAGACTGCTAGGCCCACTTAAGATAAGAGGAACCAATCAGGCATAAGAGATCGAACAAAGTCAGAAGATGATCATTCAGTTCTTGAACTGTAAAACTGCGATTATGGAATCTATAAGCAGTTCCGAAACTTCGAAGTCTTAACACTTTCATGGAAACCCAAAATGCTTCTTCTGAAGAAAATTATTGTAAAGCCTAAATTAGCCAATCATCCTTACGATATGGCAATCTGTAATATTGTAAGTTTCATCTCCCGAATAACATTGCAGTGAACTGTAATACTGACAGTTGTGTTTTCAAGGTTTATTATTATTATTATTATTATTATTATTATTATTATTATTATTATCATTATTATTATTATCATTATTATTATTATTATTATTATTATTATTATTATTATTATTATTATTATTTAGAGAACTGTCCGAAGACAGATCTGAACCTCACGAATGATACCAATAAGGCACCAATCATGAGACAACTAGGCCAGGAGATAATGAGGTAGGGTAACCAGTTCCTTTCCCCCTCCATTACTTACATCGCCGACTAGCTACATATTACACTAGTCTGACTTCAGATGCATATGAACAATTGTTCTGCCTCTGACACATATCGTCAAGTGAGGAGGAGTAGTAGTAGTAGTAGTAGTAGTAGTAGTAGTAGTAGTAGTAGTAGTAGTAGTAGTAGTAGTAGTAGTCGTAGTCGTAGTCGTAGTAGTAGTAGTCGTAGTAGTAGTAGTAGTAGTAGTAGTAGTAGTAGTAGTAGTAGTAGTAGTATGTTTTCGATTGAAACTAGCGAACTGGATTCGATTTCCGACAGAAAAATGAATATGATGTAGGCCGAATTACTTCCATTAGGAAATTTCCTCCCTCTGTATTACCTCTGTATTATGTTCGTCCTGTGTTGTCTCAAATATTGACCTTTTGCAGTAATGACTATACCTTCGGAGTTTCCGATTTTGTTCTATAATGCTCACAAAAATCAGGACGGAACGGGCCTAAAATTCAAAGCCCTGAAGGGAGAAATCAATGACGATGAAGGTAAAGATGATGATAATATAACTTCTCAGCTTTTAATTAAGCAATGTTGTGACGCAATGTTAACACTTTCAAACGAGAATGGCATTTAGTAGTTGTAACTTTCATACAATTACGGTATAAATGGACCATATTTAACTGAGCGCTTTGTTAGGGCGACCTTGTGTGAAATGTATGTTACAAAAGAAGCTCTTGCACAAAGATTGCCTTAGCTGAAGCACATCCACCCTCGGAACATTCTGCTGTTAGTGGGGGATGGTACCCTTCCCAGATCATAAGCACTCATAAGTACTACTTCATCCCTATTCAAGTTACTGTCATTGTGATGACTGAAATGATAATAATAAAGACTATATTAATTGGTGACATATTATTAAAAACTTATACCAGACTTTCAACGAATATGAGAAGACTTAAATCTCAAAATACCAAGTATTACAACATAAATCATGCATCAGCAAAAGAAAATGTGCAATAGGAACTATGATATTCAACAATAATTTTTAAAACAAGATTATAACTTCAATTGTTTACGATTTGTTATTCACGTTGACATAAATCACAGGAAAAATGGACACATATCAGACGATGTAATTCCCCAAAAATGAAAGGTAAACTACAACAAAAACTCAGAACATAAAAATGAACAAATATATTTGAAATAATAATGATACATCATCATAATGTAGGCCTAATGTATGAAATATCGTCTTACGTATCGAGTTGTTACATGTTTTCGATTTTCAGTTTAGTAGATTCAAATCGAAGGATAAAATGCATAGACTGGTTTCCTTCGAAAGAGAAGTAGAGTTAATACCGTACACATACATACATACATACATACATACATACATGGAATGGAATTTACGAAGGGGGGCACTATGGCCCAGCACTGCGACCTGTAGAGATCTATTGCGCTAACCCTCTAGTGACGCATTCCCATACCCACACCGGCTGACCACACTAAGGAAGGTTCTCTGTGTACCCAGGTTTCGAGCAGGCAACTCCACTTGTCCCTAAGCCAGCACCCTCCATGCGTCACCAGCCTGCATTCGGGGAATACTACGGAATGATAACGAAATGGAGAAATGGTAACGAAATTATGTAAATGCCTAATACGGGGAAAAACGGAGAACCCAGAGGAAAACCACAACTTGCGACCTTATCCGTCACAAATGTCACCATGGATTTTTAAAAAATCCCAGACCTGACTGGGACTCAAACCCGGGGGGCCTGCGTGACAGGCTGAAGGTCTGACCACTCAGCCACCGCTGAGTTACATACATAATCAAATTTTCAAATAGCATAGATCTAGGAAAACTACAATAGAAAGACATAACAAAGACATAAAATAGGAATCATAACTTGTTAGGATTAGTCGGTGATGTAAGTGTAAATAGGAATCACATCTTGTTCGAATGAGTAACGAACAGTTATAATTTAAGAGAGTGGAAATAAGAACCATAACCTGTTAGGATAAGTGAATGTTATAAATCAATGAACAGTATATTTCACTGAAGTATAAATAGGAATAATAACTAGAGAGCTCAGGATTAGTGTATATAGATATATTCGTATTGTCAAATGTAAACCAAGGCATGTAGTACTGTAGGAAATAGTGGTGGAGCATGCTGTTGTATATAGACTTCATACATACGTACATACATACATATATACATACATTCATATTTATGACATACAATAAGTAAGTCCCTAAAAGAGAGGGTATCAGGTAACTCTTCTCGGAAATTAACATTGAATGGTCTGATCCAGCTGAAGGAACATTTAAATAAACTGACGGATAGGCCTATAATATCGTATGTTGCCATGAATTCATTTACAGTGGACATCCCTGCCGCAGATGAAGCGGAAACCAATAAACTCGCACCTCGAGAGGTCACGCTGCTGGTGATCCCCGTTGTTGCACAACTCTGTCTCACGGACGTTAATTCGACGCTAATTACCTTGTAATTGCGCTCATCGTCTTAAGGTGTGGGAGCGGGCAGCGGTGGGCGTGTGAAGCGGGAGCAACACAAATATTAATAATTATTATCAGCCAGTCCCGGCACAGGCGGCGTTGTTTCCAGCTACAAATACATGAGATACGAATTCCACCCATTCCCGTGGGGACAATTTCCCTCTAAGCCTGTTTTTACCATTGTGTTCTGCCATGCTCACCACATAATAAGGGACTGCCGCAATTTATAAATATATAATAATAATGGTCAGAAAAAAAAATAATAATAGTATTAATAATAATAATAATAATAATAATAATAATATACTCGCATATTATATATATTCGTACAATGTTTTCTTAACGATGACTTGATTTTTAGCACTTTCTTTGAATTTTTGGACCTCATATTACACGGATTCCATGACAATAATAGGCCTATACCCCATCTGAGACAAATGAGGACTTCACAATGACAAGGAACAAGTAATAATTCTGTAGGCTGATTTCGAACCACGACCGCGATTTCCACGCTCGCTTTAACCATTTCGAATACCGCGCTGGGAATAATAATAATAATAATAATAATAATAATAATAATTTATTATTATTACTTACTTACAAATGACTTTTAAGGAACCCGCAGGTTCATTGCCGCCCTACATAAGCCCGCCATCGGTCCCTATCCTGTGCAAGATTAATCCAGTCTCTATCATCATATCCCACCTCCCTCAAATCCATTTTAATTTTTTTTTCCCATCTACGTCTCGGCCTCCCCAAAGATCTTTTTCCCTACGGCCTCCGAACTCATCCTTCTTAGCCCCAAATATTTTCCTAATAACCTTATTCTCAAACACCCTTAATCTCTGTTTCTCTCTCAAAGTGAGAGTCCAAGTTTCACAACCCTACAGAACAACCGGTAATATAATTGTTTTATAAATTCTAACGTTCAGTTTTTTTGACAGCAGACTAGATGACAAAAGCTTCTCAACCGAATAATAACAAGCATTTCCCATATTTATTCTGCGTTTAATTTCGTCCCGAGTGTTATTTATATTTGTTAATAATAATAATAATAATAATAATAATAATAATAATAATATTCTTTATTTATACTGGCAGAGTTAAGGCCATAGGGCCTTCTCTTACACTCTACCAGGTCACAAAGTATACAAGCAGTTAAAATTTAACAAAAAGTTAAAGAACAGAATACTAACATACTGCTACTGTTGCTCCAAGATATTTTTCTACCTCTTCGAAGGATAAATCTCCAATTTTTATATTTTCATTTCGTACAATATTCTGGTCACGAGATATAATTATATACTTCGTCTTTTCGGGGTTTACTTCCAAACCTATGGCTTTACTGTACTTGCTTCAAGTAAAATTTCCGTGTTTTCCCTAATCGTTCGTGGATTTTCTCCTAACATATTCACGTCATCCGCATAGACAAGAAGCTGATGTAAGCCATTCAATTCCAAACCCTCTCTGTTATCCTGAACTTTTCTAATGCCATATTCTAGAGCGAAGTTAAAAAGTAAAGGTGATACTGCATCTCCTTGCTTTAGCCCGGAGTGAATTGGAAAAGCATCAGACAGAAGCTGCTACTAATGTTACCCCTCGTGCTCTATAAAGACTAGTTACGTTCCATAATAATAATAATAATAATAATAATAATAATAATGAGTATGAACCTTAGACAGTTGGACAATATGGAAGCTGAGTACGTCATCCGAAGGTAGCTGAACAACATGGAGACCTGTTATGGAGACACAGAGATGGAGTAAAAGTGTCGACCACAGATGGCTGAACAACATGGAGAATAGTTATGAATGTGAACGACAGACAGCTAAACCACATAGGCCTAGAGATGGAGTAAAAGTGTCGACAATAGACAGCTGAAGAACATAGAGAGCGGTTATGACTGTGAACAACAGACAGCTAAATCACATAGAGATGGAAAGAAAGTGTCAACTATAAATAGCTGAACAACATGGAGAGAACGTATGAACGTGAACAACAGAAAACTGACAAATATGTAAACAGAATATGAGTGTGAGCCACACGTTGACGAACATGGAGGCTACATTCTCTTACGAAACTAGAAAAAAGTACTCGCAAAACAAAAATAGACTTAATTACACTAGTCAACAAATTTTAACTTTGAAAATTGTGCCGAAATGAAACATTGTTACTATCCACATATTTGGCATGCTAAATCCAAAAATGGAACCCATTTTTCAGCAGCACCCTCAGATTTTCAGTTATTACCCTTATTACACTTCTGATAAGTTCGATACTAACTAAGCAGTTCCACATTTTTAATATCTAATGCAGAATGCATAAATATAGTCTTTCGCTATTATAGTGGTGTTAGTACTAAAAATAAAGTATTCTTCATGTTATAATGATGTAAATAGCTATTTACATTTACCTAGTGGAAGGAGGCGTCGCTTTAAAATACTTTTTTGTGTGTGTTGTAGTATTCTCTCTTTGTATGAACGAGCAGTAATCACTCATTATAGATGGATCTCATCTCCCCTTATAACGCTGTTCCATCTGTAAAATGTCTTGGTGAAAGCGTTCCCCTTGTTCGTCACTCACTGCACCCAAGTTTTTTTTGGAAAAAATCTAAATGCGAATGCGGGAAGTGAATTTTGACAGACATCCTGTATCCAAAATTCTTATAATTTTGAAAGAGACTCTGAACTAGTCATTATTTTCTTCCTTCTTGTTGCCGAGGAACTCATTCACAACACTTTTAAATGACTCCCATGCTACACGTTTGTTTGGAGTTAATTTTTCTAAAAAAAATTGATCACGCATAATTTTTTTAACTTCAGATCCAATGAATATTCCCTCTTTTAATTTTGCAGCATTCAAGCCAGGGAATATTCTTCGTAGATATTTGAAACCTTCGCCTGCTGTGTCCATACCTTTCACAAAGTTCTTCATGAGCCCTAATTTAATGTGTAAAGGATGGAGATATATTGTTTGTGGGTCAACTAAAGGTTTAAATTTTACATTATGTTTCCCAGGAGTGAAATCTTCTCTTCTTGGCCATTCCTTGACTATATATTAATGTTGACTATCTCGGCTGTCCTAAAGGCACAGAAAAAAATCATGTTTAGTGAAACCACTCTGCATTCCATGTAGAAGACTTTAAGATCCCGCAAATCTGCCAACAATGGTTTTCATATTTTAATGACTTCAAGAATACGACACATGTTTGCGCATGTTTCTTTCATTGCTGCACTGTATACTACAGATATATAGGAAAGTTTATTACGATTGTGTAACAAAACGACTTTCAGACTAATTTTAGAAGCATCTATAAATAAGCGCCACTCTTCAGCATTATGTGTAATACCTAGTTTTAATCAGTCCACTTACATCGCTGCATATACAAACTCCAGAATATGTAACTATGAAAAATGGTAATATATCCTTATTTATGTTTCTAAATACTGAAACATTAGTATCTTCATCCAGCACCTTCCATTCCTGAAGACGAGATTCTATAAGCTCAGTCAGCTGTTTAGTTAAGTACAAATCACGTACCAGATCGTTGAGATCCACCTATGTTATTAAATGTGGCTTTTCTTCTCTCTCTTCATCTGGAATGTAGACGTCATCCCTTGATGTAGAGGGCCGCACATCATCAGATGACGTTATGTCAGATTCCGATTCTTCTTGCCATGTAGAAGGTGGAATGGGAACAGGTAAATTTTCTCCATGAGGTATTGGTCTTATAGCTGATGGGAGATTAGGAAACTGAATGAGTCTCTTATTTTTTAAAAAAATCCAGTAACATTGGTTAAGCAGAAATAACTCATTTTCGTGGTTCTTTTGTTCACGCCATACCATTGGTTCGGAAAGTTTTTACAACTCCGCCTTTGCTTCTTCATTTCATTTCACACACAACAGTTCACACTACTAACAAAACCTCTACACCCGAACTAAACAAAATACAGACTGACTGTCTCTGTTTTCATTACCAGGCACCCTGTAAGTCTATATTTTCTTTCAAGTATCAACAAACCATGATTCAGATGTATCAAGTGAAGAGGGACTTGGTACATGTATACTAGGTATTGAAAAATATGTATAAATTCTATATTTATAAAGCTAAATTATTGAAATTTATTTCATGAGTATCTTGTTAAATGGGAATATGTATGCATACATCGAAATTAAACGTAGGCTCCCGTGGCTTCCACCAGTTTCCTCAAGCGGCCGGTAATGGAATCCACAGTCTTCTGGAGGAAGTTGCGTGGGGCATTGGTGATAATGCCCCGAATCCGTGCTTCCAATTCTTTATTGTCTCTGGATGGATTGTGGCATTCCATCCTTTCTCTGTATGGCACCATCTCTGAACGAAAACAACGGAATTCCACACTTCATAGCGTGCAGTTCGCGAACAAACAGGTGATCGACTATCTCTGCTATTGTTGCGCGAACCGCCCCTCATGACCACCATCTATACTACGAACGCGCAAAAGTTCAAACTCTATTTAATGATTTACATGTACACACAATTTTCATTATGGTTGCATCAATATTAAAAATTCCACACCCAATTAATAATACCTAGTCACTTCCCGCCAGCACTGTATTTATGGCTATTCATAAAATACAACATTGTTGCAGTGCTCGGAAACCTGACGTGATGGAAAAAATCTGATAACATATTCGTAATCAGCGCATCAGACTTGGTAATAATCAGTATTCTGTTTGTCGGCACAAAAAATGCTGTTGACTAGTGTTATTATTAAAGACAAAATGAATAAAAAGTACAGAATTGTCATTCTAACGATACTTGATAGAAATGTCATTGTGGAACAAACTAAAACTACGAGGGTATAAGGACTTAAGTGTAGACCTACTATAAATCCAAGGATAGGTCTACTGACATTTATGTATTCAATTTTCAACTCTGTTCAATAAATGGAATTATTTACCTTGTAACTGTGCACCAGAACCTTACACGTCACTAAGTGTAGGATTTTTCATTAACAAACCTTCAATCAAGTATATAATCAAGCATTGATTTATCCATCCATCTGTGCTTTTTAAAGAACTAACAACAGAAATATCAATATTTCCATAACAGACGACGTTAGCTATATCCATTCAAAATTTCATAAGCTCAGGAGAATACAAAAGACATACACGCTTGATCTTTTTCCAATTAAATTTTAGTAATATTTCAGCCTTAGGCTAAATGATTAAAATGAAGAAATAAAACATATATCCTACTAAAAATATTTACAGGTATAGTTAATATTAAGCATAGTCCCCTGCGGTAGCTAAGTGGTCAGAGCTTCAGCCTGTCACGCAAGCGGCCCGGGTTCGAGTCCCGGCCAGGTTTGGGATTTTTCATTGAAAAATCCATAGTGACACTTGTGGCGGAGAAGGTCGCTGTTGTTGGGGTTTTTTCTCGGAATTCTCATGTTTTTCCCCATATTAGACATATATAATTATTTCGTCACTATTTCTGCATTTCGTCATCATTCCATAGCATTCCTCGAACGCCGGCTGACGTCGCACGGAGGGGTTGGCATAGGTACAAGGTGGTTGCCTACTCGAAACGAGAGTACGCAGCGAACCTTAGTGTAGTCAGCCGGTGCGGGTTTGGGAATGCGCCTAGCTTGAGGGTTAGCGCAATAGATCGCAGTGCTGGGCCATAGTGCCCCCTCCCGTAAATTCCATTCCAATTTCAATCCAAGCATTACATGTTATGCAGTGTGGTGACTTGGAATACGCACCATAGGGATTTCAATGCTAAAAGTTATATTTTGTTATATTAGCTTCCCTAATTATTATAGAAGAGAATATCATTAAAGGTTTTTGTAGAGAAAACAATTATTCATCAAATCGTACAATTAAAAACAATTTTTGGATGCGGATAAAAAATCTAAAAAAAAAAAAACTACAAAATACTCCCACCACAGAAACTGCTCTAATTTTTAATCCACGCTAATCACAGTTGGCCATGGATTAGTAAAAACAATTGAATGGAAATATTATTTATTGTTGCTTATGGTTTATTTGTTAATCTGAGAAAATATATTCCATGAAAGAAAAAGTTCAAATTATTAAATGGTAGGCCTATGATACTAGAAACAGTGTTAGTAGGGAGGCCGGAGGGAAAAAGACCTTTGGGAAGGCCGAAACGTAGATGAGAAGATAATATTAAAATGGATTTGAGGGAGGTGGGATGTGATGGTAGACAGGGACAAATGGCGGGCTTATGTGAGAGCTGCAATGAACCTCCGGGTTCCTTAAAAGCCAGTAAGTAAGTAAGTATGATACTAGAAACGGTGCTCGTAGAGAATGCAAAAAGATATCATACTTGCAGCTAACAAATGTCAGACGAGAGTTTTATAATAGACTTTGTTTTGTTTGGCAGAAAATGGAGGTCTACTTGAACATTTATTGTGATTTACTAATTTACCGTGAAATAATGTAAACATTGGTATTTTCATTGTTAATCTGTAAAAAATGAATTCATATTGATGTCACATTCATTTGTTTTCCCTTCAGATTTTATCATAACTAGTTGGATCCTAAACTATCTATATATATAATTTGAACTTGTTAATGGAAATTACGGGAAAACGGATGAACGGATTTTAATGTGTGACCCCTCATTTTCATGCCTGGGATTCAAAGTTTTTCGGAAAAAAAGTACTTTTCAGTGAAATGTCAATTTTCCTACATAATTTTCCTATTTTCCAAAATCCATCTGTTGTCAGTTTTGAGAACTAATTTTATTGAATCACGGCCGACTTGATTGAATTTCAGAACAAAACAAAACACACACTACAATAAACAATAGGCTATTACACGAAGGCCATGAACTGCAGGATTTGCGACATATTTAGAGCTCAAATTCAATTTGTTATTAAAAATAATTTACAGGTCTCGTTCTGCAGTGTATAATTTTGTGAGTACAGCTGTGTATTGGATATTCAAGTCTACGAAACTTGAATTGGTTTGATGACATAATTACCATTTTAGAAATTACATATTATTATGGTTAATGTCATGATGCGTCTATTTTTCATTAATTATACATAATATTAATGCTATATTGACGACATGAAAGTGAAACGTTTTGAAATTATGTAAGTAAATGTAGAGAATATCTTAATTTAGATCTTCATTTCTATAATTTACTGAGTGGCAGCTATACTACAAAACTTACGTAAGATAATAATATTGTTTTTAAAAATCAAATATTTTTATAGTTCTTAATTAAGTGGGGTTGGGTCTTTTTTCATATACTTAATGGCGGTGTAGTGTAGATATTGATATGTCATTGTCTTCAGTATTGGCTCTAGAGAGCGCAAGAAATACAGTTCCTAAAGACCAAAAGCTATTACTTACTAATAAAATAAGAGGCCTAGAAAATTTTATAGTGTCCAGATCACTTCAGCATAATCTCTTAGTAGGATAAAATGATTTTACGCTCTACATTTCAAGTTCTACATGCAGCAAAATGCTATTGTTCGAAAACTTAGCAAACCTGACATTTTTTTTAACTTTCGCCTACAATCCACAATGACCTGAAACAGCTATTGCTATCGTCCTCACATTGATACTTGCGTTTCCGCGTTGAAACTCAAAAACTGAACGTGGATAGGTTCAAAAAAAGTATGTGGCCTAAAAAACCTATTCAGAGGGAGTATGTTTCATTATTATGGAAGCAAATAACTATCAAAATGTCAAGTATTCTTCATTGAAAATAAATCTGAAAAATTTTTATTTGAACGTCTAACGAACTTAGTTTGCAGCAGCATTTGCTGCACAAGCCACTAGAATTGGTAATGGAAATTACGGGAAAACGGATGAACGGATTTTAATAAATGACCCCTCATTTTGAAGCTTGCGACCCAAAGTTTTTCAGAAAAATAGTAGTTTTCAGTGAAATTTCAATTTTTCAACATAATTTTCATATTTTCTAAAATCCATCTGTCGTCACTATTGCATTTCAGAATAAAACATAACACATACTACAGTAAACAATATTACACGAAGGCCATGATCTGCAAGAATGCTGACATATTTAGAGCTGAAATTAAATTGGTTATTAAAAACTTACTAAAGACTTACTAAAAATAATTTAAAGGTCTGATTCTCTGGTGTGTAACTTTCTAAGTACAGCTGTGCATTAGATATTAAAAACTACAGAACTTGAGATAGATGACATTATTACCATTAGAAATAAAATATTATTATAGTTAATGCCATGATTTGACTATTTTTCATTAATTATACATATTAATGCTATATTGATGATATGAAAGTGAAACGTTTTGCGGTTATATAAGTAGATGTAGAGAATATCTTAAATTAGATCTTGATTTCTATAATTTACTGAGTGGCGGATATATAGTATATGTTACTGAAAACTATAAAACTTACATTATTAAAAATCCAATATTTTTACAGTTATTAATCGAGTGGGATTGGGTCATTTTCATATATTTAATGGAGGTGTGGTGTAGATATTTATATACGCCATTCTCTTCAGTATTGGCTCGAGAGAGTGCAAAAATTACAGTTTCTAAGGAAAGACCAAAAGGTATTACTTACTGATGAAATAAGAGGCCTACAAGATTTTGTAGTCTCCCGATCATTTCAGCAAGATCTCTTAGCAGGATAAAATTATTTTACCCTCTACATTTCAAGATAGTTTACGAAACATGCAGCAGCTATACCAAGATGCTATGCCTATTGTTCGAAAACATAGCAAACCTGACATTTTTTTAACTCTCACCTACAATCCGCAATGACCTGAAATAGCTACAGTATTGCTTTACTCTCACATGAAAAACCGACTGATCGTCCTGACATTGTTACTTGCGTTTTCACGTTCAAACTAAAAAACTGAAGGTGTATAGGTTCAAGAAAAAGTATTTGGCATAAAAAAACATTAAGAGGGAATATGTTTCATTATTGTGGAAGCAAATAACTTTCAGGATGTCTGGTATTCTTCATTGAAAATAAATCTGAAAAATGTTTATTTGAACGTCTAATGAACTTAGTTTGCAGCATTTGCTGCACAAGCCACTAGTTTTATTTTAAACACAAATATCAGTTATCCATGACATACTTTAATTAAGTTTTCAATAAAGATGGTTATAATAAACTTTTTATTTTAATTAATTTCAAACACACTCAAAATCAAAATACTAATTTAATAAAACAAATGGATGCAGATTTTTTTTTCTCTACAAAACACTTTAAAGATATTTTCTTCTGTAATAAATTAGGGGAGTTAATATAATAAAATATAAATTTTAGCATTGAAACCCCTATGGTGCGTGTTTCAAGTTACCATCCCGTATATAAAAGTCAATGTGGCTATGTGGTCTATACAAATCTACACATTTTGACCGATATTTACTAAAGTCAAATTATTGAAATATAGATATTTAATAGCCGTCCCAACCAGGGTTTAATAATATCGGCCTCCTAATCAATTATAAAAGAATATTTATATGTAATTCAATTTTTTCTTTAGTAGAAACCCTAGGTAGGCTATCATTGAAAATTGTATTGGAAATGCAACAAACAATTTAGGCTACAACACAAGTTACATTTTATAAAGAATATAAACGATGATTATGTAAATCGATGACTTCAGTGCAGTGGAGGATATCATTTCCGGGGTGCTGTCAGGAACTTTTAATTGTCGGAAGACTTCTAAGTACTCCCGTGGTATTGTGCCTCTAGCCCCAATCATAATTCCTATAACGTCCCATGTCTTGATGTTGTATTTGGTCCCCAAATCACTGCAGCATGGCAGATAAATTGGACGTTTTTCTTTGCAGACTTCTCTGGGTTGTACCTCGCTATTCTCAAAACGGACTGTGGGATCGAGAATGAGTCCACAATTTGTTTCTTTCGGTCTATAACAATGATATCTGCTATTAGAGTTGATCCGTCAGCGGAAAGGCACCCAATTTCCTCGTACACCTCATGCTTATCAGCCCGGCGAAGTTCATTGGCAATCACTGAGCGAATTTTATTATGACGGTCAAAAATTAGAAAGAAATTTAATACGATCAAGCATGCAACTGCATTCTTGAAACCACAAGGAATGCCACCGAGTACTTAATAGTGAATCACCAATAATGCTATTTCGAAATGCTGACCCACCAAAATTAAGCAATGGAACAAGAGTGAAATAGCCTAACTCGTGGAAAACGTAATAGAAGCGACAATATTAACTGGTAAACGATAGAAGATGTTTTTATCTCACGTATTCCTGTGATACACACTGACGTGCCTTTCGATTTTAAGCAGCTGCAATTTCCAGTGCGACTGGCTTCGTAATGAGCTAATGACATATTAAAATAAAGCTCAATGACAGTCGTTCAAAGTTGCTGGCATTAATTTAAAAACTGTGCGTTTTTCACATTGTCATCTATGTAGCTTCCTCTCGAGTGGGCACACCTAAATATCTGTATACACAGGCTATTTTTGCCAAAGAAGGAAAAACAAAGAATTGTTCGGAGATAAAAAATAATTCAGTAATACTTTAGCTATATTGCTTGCTAATGTAGTATGTGAATGAACGTATTAACAGTGTATTCATTCTAAAATGTCTCTCAAAATATTGTTGTTCATACCCAAATATGTGTTATTGCGAAATTATATCTCTATAACCATGTCACCAATGTAGACTGTGTGTTAAGTCTACAGAAAAAAAAAAACAATTTGTTGATTTTAAAAATACTCGTCTCTCAAAATATTTTTAAGTTCAAAAAATTATTTATCGCGAAATGTTACTGTATTCTGCATATAAAATGAAAATGATGTAATTAATATATTCTGCATTTATGTCATTTTTCAAGTCATATTTAAGAAATCGGGTACGATATACGCGGGCGTACAGCGGATGTTTTCTCTGAATACCGCCTTTTGTTTTGTAAGTTAAACATCTCCGTTTTTCATTATCGCCATTCACCTCCTTTGTATTTGGTTCATTTTACGACGCTTTATCAACTGCTATTGTTAACTGGCGTCTGAGTGGGATGAAAGTAATAATTAGGGACCGTACGCTGTCCCAGGAGGCTACAAGATTAAGTATTAATGGAGTTTTTTAAGTGGATGATGCGCGTGCATCTAGCAAGCGAAGTACTTTACTGACGGCTCACGCGACTCTTGTTTCATAAAGTGGGGTAGAAAAAAACATGGACCACTTTAACAATTACACTAATATTTACAATTTAAATTATGTACACTAGAATACGTCACTTTACTATTTACACTATCATAAAGAAGGTCTACATTGATAAAACATTATTTACATTATTAAGCTTATAATTGTACAGTATTGTATTGTAATGTAAGTTATTTTATTTCATAATACTATAGCCTACTTATTTTGTAAATTGTGTGCAATTGTGTAAATAGACTACTGTTTGATCAATGTAAGCCTTCATTTTTTTCTGATAGTGTAAATAGTGACAATAACGTATTTTAGTATACGTAATGTGAAAGGCTGTCATACACTATTTTCAAAAGTCAATTGTCAGAAAGACTGCTTTTCGTTTTTATAACATGATCTTTCTTGAAATATTACTTTTGAAGAATATTTATTTTTAATAATTATATCAATTTTCCTTCATTCTTTCGACCCAAATTGTCTTATTTAACACTAATTTGTAATTGCATAACTGTTGGAACTCATGTAACTAAACATATCTACTACATTTTGTGCTTAATAATAATAATAATGATAATAATAATAATAATATTATTATTTTTATTATTATTATTATTCCATTGTTTTTTGTATTGATGTTATTTATAATTGGTATGTACTCGTATTTTTATACTGATTAAGAGTCGGCTTGGGTAGCGAAGTCGGTATAGCACTGACTATACTGTGTTTAAATGCGACAGGCTCATGTCACTAGATTTACTGGCATGTAAAAGAACTCCTGCGGAACAAAATTCCGGCACACCAGCGACGCTGATATAACCTCGACAGATGAGCGTCGTTAAATAAAACTTAATTTAAATTTTTTATACTGATTGAGTGGAAGACAAGGTCTTATGGCCTAAACTCTGCCAGCACCAGTAAAAATAAATCAAATAAATAAATGAACAAATAATTAATTTGTGGGAAAGGTAATCGTTGTATCAATCTTATCACTAGAATGCAGTAGAAGTATAGTTTTGACTAATGAATAGAACGTCAACTGAAACACAAACAAGATGCAAGTGTTCCCTGATTGTACCTGTGTCACGTGCCAAATATGCCAATATAGCCTATAAACAACTAACCGAATCTCAGGATTGAAGTTTTTGGAATATAATGACTAGGGACAGTATTGTGTCCCAGGGTGTACTGATGTAGATCTACTAGCACCCAAAAAATGGCGTGTGCGGTCAGATTCTATAGTTCAGTTAGCTGCATTTTGTATTTCTGTGAAAACAAAAGTGAAAAAAAATATATATATATATATATATTTCTTCTTGGTAATTTCATTACCTTATTTTATCTAATGTACACGTAAGATTATTTTAGTTATATGTAATAATGAACTAAAGCTTTATTTACTAAAGTGTTGAAGTTTGTTTTTGTGAGCATTTTTAGTGTACTTTATTAGTTTACGAGAATAGTAAAAGATCCAAATAAATTATATCCGTACTGCGTTCCGCCAATGTAGTACACTGCTGCCATAGCCACTCAAGTGACTTCATAATATTACACCAGTTTTTCACATTTAAACACTAATGGCCGGTTTGTCCAAGTATTGTTAGAACACTTAGGACTGTTAAACCTTCAACAGTTTGTTAAATACAGTTTTTCCATTTGTTCAACACCAGTTTGGCTTAACAGGTTCTTAACCGTTTGTTAACTTTAAAAGTAGGATTTCAGGCCGTTAACTCATTTAACAAACAGTTAAACATGGCGGATAACACCACAGCTGTTCAGACAAAAGTTGTGAAAATAACATGTTATGTTTCTCTTTGAGGAATGTTTAGAGTAAGGGCCGGTTTCACCAAGCTTCAGTAAATCAGTTCAAATGAAACATTCACTAGTACTGAACATTAAAATATTTACACGAATACGTTTATAATATGTGCGCTATCTCGGTAGACTTCAAGCCCAGTAGCTATATGTGCCTCGTCGCGCTAATCTCATCATGATTCTCCGGTGGAGCGGTCAGTAGCGAGTTGGCATGCTATTTCAGGGGCCCGTGTTCGATTCTCGGCGGGAACAATTTTTTTATTAACGTAACTAATTTTTATACATGTTACCTTTCTTCATTTTTTTAATTTTCTGTAGTGGAACGAATTATTTCGCAACTCTGGCTCCACTAGGAGAATTTAAAAAACTCTTGGGAGATCAATTTTCTTACCGAAATAAAACTAAGATAAACAAACAAATTAAAGAAAAATAACATGGATATGGATATGGATAATGTGGATCTAATACATTGTCCACATGCCACCGGCGTCTATCACTGTCTGGCATTTTCGGGGCATTGAGTCCACCAGATCGCGGAAATAGTTCTGATCCTTAGCGAAATCTTTCCAGGTAGCCAGAACTTGATCCCAGGACTGATCTGGATTTTGAGGTGGGATGACTGGATATTTTTCAATCCTCCTCTTTTTCATGCTTTTCCGTGAACCGTCTTTGAACGTTTAGCTATAATATAATTCTAATAAATGAAAGTTAATATACCAATTAAGTTTTATTATGTTTCAAATGCACATTATGTATTAATTTACTAATATTTCTAAGGTACCGGTATGTAGTTATAATAATCACTTTCATGTCTTAAAATAAAACTCAGTTGTATGTTACCTAGTTGACTAGTTTCAGCTTTGTCTCAGCCGTTTTTATGATATTCTAACCTATGATCAGTTTCTTCTAAAATTTTGAGTACCGGTACCACGATCTTCGTGACGTGGTATCTTTTGTGAATTTTTGTGTCATTCAAATTTTCAAAATGATCGGTTTTTAAATGGTTAACATTATCTCCATTTGACTCTTAATTTTCGAGCAGTTCCAGATAGCCTATAACAATTCTGCGTCGAAACGTTCCGCCATTTTAAATTGCAACTAATGAATAATTAAAAATTTAAAGACGGAAATTTCTATCACTAAATTTAATGATAGTTTTACTGGTTCGTTAGGCTAAAGATGCTTGGTGAGATATAAAAATGATTTAATGAACCAGTAAATACATTAATGAATCATTAAAACCTTAATGAAGCTTTGTGAAACCGGCCATGAGACTGGTAATATATAATTTAAAAGATATTTTGGAATATTAATATAGGGAAGATAATCTTTATAAGTCAACTGATTACCATACTCACGCTTATTTCGATGCTGAGCTATTATCCATTTAATATTGAGGAAATGTGCGATCTCAACGTGGCAAGAAATTGAAGTCAGATTTGAATATCCTACAAACAGAAATAGGCCACTTGTTCCAATTCACCAGCTACTATTAACTCTAGATTCTATGTTACTGGCTCTTCAACTATAGCCGATGTCAATAGTGCTTCAAAATACGCAGTGAGTAAATAATAAAATGTTTCAGCAGCAATTGCTTCTTTAGGACGAAATTACATATAATTTATACATGGACCTGAATTAGAGAATTTTATATGATACGGAATTCTCCTCGGGGTTTTGTGTACAGTTGACTACACACACATTCGTGTTATTATTGTCATCTAGTGGTCATAATACTGAGATTTTTCTAAACAGAAATTCATATTTAGCATTGTAAAATATAACCATACTTATAATAATAATAATTATTATTATTCAATAGTAGTCAATGCAACTTTCATTTATCCTCTCTCTGTACTGTATGAATCATGGCTACTGTAACAGGTTACGATTTCATACATGTTTCATGACTTACTCTACAGTACAGAATTTAAATAATAATATCAGCCAATAAGAAGTTGTCTTACATATGCAAAATCATTACCAACTGCTGTTGACTAGTTAGAATAGTATTAACGACAGTTAAAGTTAAGTGTTGGTTATTTTAAACAAAATTGTGTTGGAAAAATGGAAAACATCTTAACAAAATGTTAAAAATAAACCAGCTGTTAATTTAACATTTGTTAAGCCAAATTAAACATTACTTGGAAAAACTGGCCATAAGACTTCCACTATACAAAGCTATGATATGATATGATATGATATGATATGATATGATATGATATGATATGATATGATATGATATGATATGATATGATATGATATGATATGATATGATATGATATGATATGATATGATATGATATGATATGATGTGGTAGGGTATGGTATAATATGATATGATATGATATGATATGATATATGATATGATGTGGTATGGTATGGTATGGTATAATATGATATGGTATGATATGATATGATATGATGATATATGATATGCTATGGTATGGTATGGTATGATATGACATGATATGATATGCTATGGTATGATATGATATGATATGATATGATATGATATGATATGATATGATATGATATGATATGATATGATATGATATGATATGATATGATATGATATGATATGATGATATGGTATGATATGATATATGATACGATACGACACGATATGATATATGCTATGGTATGGTATGATATGATATGATATGATGATATGATATGGTATGGTATGATATGATATGATATATGTGATATATGGTATGGTATGCTATGATATAGTATAGTATGCTATGATATGGTATGGTATGATATGATATGATATGATATGATATGATATGATATGATATGATATGATATGATATGATATGATATGATATGATATGGCATGGCATGGCATGGCATGGCATGGCATGATATGATATGATATGATATGATATGATATATGATATGATATGATATGATATGATATGATATGATATGATATATTTATTTATTTCTACAGCTCTTATTTAGTAATGAGTCGCCACAACTCTGTATCCGTGCTCCACATCACCTTCTAATTACAATAACATATAGGCCTACAAACTTTCATCGACGTGTGCAATCATCTTATTTTACCTTTACTAGGCCTACTCCTATTACTATAATACATTCCCTCAATTTGCTCTCTAACCTCTCACCTTGAAAACTTTTCCTTCTATCTAGTGAACACCTCATCACTTTTATGTTTCCTTAAATTGAAGTACGTCCTATCGTCTAAAATTTCCCTAATTGGTATACTAACTTTTACTAACACTACTTAATCATAATCATTCACTCTCATCTCCAATTTACAATCACTTCTACCTCTCCTCACTTCAGTCATCACTCTTATCCCCTATTTCTTCACTAGTTAGTGAATCACATGTTTATTTATTCACTTTCATCCCCGGTACATTTTTCGTCAGGCACTAATTTTTTAAATCAGTGCACAACTCAACCTTAATTTCTGTCGTCGATTTGCAAAAGAGGACACGTCCAAAATGACAAAGTGTTGAGAAATCGCAAAAAAAAACCATAATAGACTTAAAAAATTAAAATGTTCATTGACCCTGAATGTATGTACCCATAGTGATCTAATTAGAAAAAATATATGAACATTTTAATTTGTTAACTTAGTTATAGTTTTTATGATTTTCAAACACTTTGTTATTTTGGTCATGTCCTCTTTTGCAAATCGACGACTGATTTGTAAACTTACATTGAGATACATCCTCTCTTCCTATGATTTCAATTTCTCTGATTGTACACTAAACTTAGTAGTCACTTCCTTTATTAGTAAACATTTCATATCAATTTATAGAGATAATTTGTAGAAACAAAAGCCGCCCTAAATAAGGGTTCGATAGATCGGCCTACTAATCAATTCATAAAGAATAATAAGTAAACAAAACAATTTTGTGACACTTGGAAAGAAAAAGAAAAAACATTAAGATAAGAAAACGTAGGAAATCATTTACAATAAAAATTTTGTTGGGTACAAATGATTACTAATTATAGCTAAGGATGATTTTAACACGTGAGGTCCTATGGCATCAATCGTTGCATCAGAAATTTTATATTGTTTAAGTTGATTTAAAGTTTCACGTGGGATCGTGCCACGGGCACCGAACATGAGCCCAAAAACTATCCAATGTGTGATGTGGTATTGTGCTCCAAGATGCTGACAACAAGGCTCATATATGACTTGTTTTTCACGACACACCTCTTGTGGCTGTTGCTCATGCATCTCAAAACGGATTGTGGGATCCAGAATGACACCCTTATCCTTCTGCCGATCAATTATGATGATATCAGCCCGTCTAGTAAAGCCATCAGAAGAGACGCAACCAACCTCCTCATAAACCTCATAGGAAGCATTCTGACGGATTGAAGTGCGATGAGAGAACGAACCGTATTATGTCTGTTGATTCGGAGCAATTCTCTATGATGGCAGAAACCCAAGACGTGAGGAAGCGTTTCTTGCTCGTCGCATCTTCTGCAAAGGGTTGAGTCAAGAGTTCTACCAGGGAGAGTACGTACAGGTATTGTATTACAGTTCATCTTAATGGCTTGCGTCCACTGACTGCTCGAAAGTTCCTTTTTGGTTGAGATCCACGAATTACCTTTCTTCCAGTGAGAATAGAAAACAACTCCCAAACCTTTACTTTTTAATTTGCTCCATTGATGAAAAGAATCTTCACGCAATGCTTTTCTTAGTTTTTGAGAAGAAATACGTACAGAGTAATCGAAGGTAATTGGTAATTGTTTGATGCAATGTTCAATTTCGTTTGGAAGATTTCGAGTGGCTGATACATGAGGGTTGTCAACGTGTAAAAGCCTTTGACAAATATTTAAGTGCTGAAGGTAAGCTTCCCACTGGGCTTTAAATACTCCTAAACCTCGCAATCTTCTTGGTGCATACAACATAGCATCCGGGGTGTCAGTAGGAATGTTAATTATTTCCTTAACAGCGCTGCGAATTAATTTGTCAATATCAGATAGAAATTTCACTCTAAGATCTTTTAAAGGAGCACATTGGAAGGGGTAAACCAACTGAGGCCAGATATATTGATTTAATATATTTATCTTTTGGTCAGGCATGAGTAAGGGTGAAGTGACCAGCTGATTAAGATTTTTTGTCAGTTTTTCAATTAGTTGCGCCGCATTAAATCTTATTTCATCATTAAAAGTAATGCCAAAATATCTTATAACTTCATCCGATTTGATGCAAGATATTTCTTGTCCACCGATCAAGGTGAGGGAATCAGAGCAGAGACATCCTTTACGTAGGTGTATAACATTACTTTTATGCGGATTTACTTCAAGACCAATTCTAGCTAAGGAATTCATAGTCAGCGATGTTGAATATTGAGCGGCAGATTTATTTTTACACAATAATACTAGATCATCCGCAAATGCAAGAATGGAAAGATTATTTAATTGAGGTGATATATTGTATCCATATTCTCCAGAGATATTACTTTCGCTTAATTCCTTCATCAAGAAGTCAATGGCAACATTGAATAAAATTGGTGAGAGTGGAGCCCCCTGTGCAACTCCTTGCTTGATCATTATAGGGGCTGTTTTTTGTAGTTTTATTAATAGTGATAGTAGTAGAATTTCCTATTAAAAGCGATGTTATAAGCGTCTTGAGTTTTGGAGGTATAGGCATAGCATTGAGGGTTTGTTCAATGTGTTGATGAGAGACATGATCAAACGCCTTAGAGATGTCCAGACAAACTACACAACAATCATTTTTATTAACTTTTGAATCCTTAAGGCATCCATTAACAATAGAGGAATTTAGGAAAACACCTGGACCAGACATAAAAACTCGTTGGTTAAGATTTAAATCAAGATAAGATCGTAACTTGATATCTAATAGACGCTCAATAATTCTGCGCAGAACAGAATAGATCGTAATTGGACGCCAGTTCTTAAGAATATCTGGATCGCCATCCTTATAAATCAGAATTGTGCGTGCACGTCGAAGGCACGGCGGAACATGTCCCCAACGGAGCATATATGTGGAAATCATGAAAGAGATTTATATAAACGAAGCTCTTTAATGACCTTCATTCTGACTCCATCTTCACCTGGTGCAGTGTCAACCTTGATACCCTTACATGCAAATGCAATATCTTCAGGGGTGATGATAATATTGTCAGGATCTGAATAATTGGATACCGAAGATGACTGATAGTTATCAAGTGTGCAATTGTTGGCGACACCATATAAATTGTTGTAATATTCGTATACCGAAGAAACTGGTAACTTACATTGCATAGGACCTTTAGAGGATAATACATGCTGCACAACTTTCCGACGTTGGAAGTAATAATTAAATTGTGCTAAATCATAAGCGTATTTGTTCTTCCTTCTCTCAGAATTCTTCTTACTCCTATTTATAGGATTGCTTGACTGTTTATAAGTAATACCATCTGGATTATTTTTCCTAGCTTGCCATTTTTTGTAATAAGTTGTTGCAGGATGTTGGGGCCCTTTACATTGAGATACTGATTGTTTAAGGTAGTGACAATATTTTTCAACACATTTATCAAAGACGGCATTGTCTGAGACATCTAAACAAACTAAGATGTTGAATTGTGTATCCCAATACTGAAGATCAAAATTGAATCGGTCATTGCAGAAAGGGGATAAGTCATGAAAAACGCGAAAATGAGTTAAGAGTGCCATTGCTTTCTCCAGACCTAGACACACATTTCCATACAGAAATGGGACAAATTTGCTCATTCTTAACGCAAAGCAGAGTACCATAAGCAGCGCAGTCATAGCAGAAAGGGGACAAGTCAGCGACTTACCTTCTTTCTGCACTGACCGACGACGTGACGCAACTGAGTGCCGCGGATCTAATAAGTTACGCGCCCATCAGGTGATAAGGAAAATGACAGATAAGCTAGAAGTAGTAAGTGACCCAGGGGAAGAAAACTGTGTTATTAGTGGTAAACGTAAACGCAATGAAATTAACTACCGCAGAAATATAAATAAGAAAAATAAACTGAAGGCATTGGAACGTCAATTCCATTGGGAAGTCTGTAGCAGCCTGTACGACAGGAGAACAATGTGGGTAAGAAACTACTCATTGCTTGTTTAGACGCAACTTTGGGTCATCAATAATTTTCATCATTCACAATTTCAAAGATCATACGGCGCACTTCTATTCCTATCATGAAGGTATAGGCCACAAATCTTCAAATAAAGTGTGTTCCTTCTGAACTACATTGAAAATAATGTCTCTTCTTCAGTCAAGGAATTGTATCTTTTCTCTGATAACTGTGGAGGGCAAAATAACAATTATATCTTAATTCGACTGTTGCTTGCACTGACCCAAATGGGGAGATTTAACAAAATCAATCATTATTTTCCACAACGAGGCCATTCATTTCTTCCCTGTGACCGCAACTTTGGTGTAGTGAAGCGCAAACTAAGGAAGACAGACAGGGTATACATTATGTGCCAGACCAATAAAATACCTTGATCCACCAGGCAAACACAAACAACAGATTTTCTGTAGAATCAGTTACTACTGATGATATTTTGAATTTTAAATACTAGTGGACAGAGTATTACAAGAAAACCACCTGATCATTAGACACACTGAGGAAGAAAGGGAAAGATAAGAATATGTTTTCTTCAGCATAATTCAGTGAATTTGTTTACTCTAAAGATGATTCAGGATGTGTGACTGCCAGTTTGTTCATTGGTAGTGAAATGAGGAAACACAGATTCTGTATGAAAAAACCAGGTTCTGGACGCATAGTAATGCCTACACAAAAGCATACAATGGGAAAATTCCCATTAATACGAAAAAAAAAACTTGGAGACGTATCGACAGTGAGGCAATACATTCCATTGGAACACACTTCCTTTTACGAAGAGAACTGGCCACCTTGTGACAAGGAATCTACAGACGACGTGGCTTCCAACGTCTAACAATACACTCTGTAAAAATTGAAACAAATGATTTTGTGTAGTACTTTAGTGTATTTTTATTGTGCTCTCCTACATGCAGTTTTTAAGTTTTAGTTTAAAAGTAGAGTTCTGATTTAAAACTGTGATATAAAATTACATATTGGTACATTTCTGTAGTAGGAATAATGATTGAAATGAAAATATATATATATATATATATATATATATATATATATATATATATATATGTAAATGGTGACAGTAATGTAGTAATTATACACAAAACATCGTTATCGTTGTAATTATTAACATTTAGTTAGTTTTAAAATATTACATTAGCCCAAAATTGTAATTTATATATATTTTTTCTTTTATATTTAACAATTCCTTGCAGAAAGGGGATAAGTCATGGTTCGATTAAACAACTTTAAACAAAAGTGTTTGAGATGTCAGATGTCTAACATGATGTATTATACTTCACTATTCATAAACAAAGTAAGAAAAAATATTTCTAATGATTACTCCAGTATTGGAAGAAGAAAACAGTTTTTATTGATTATCTCAAAAGTAAGATTTTATGACTTATCCCCTTTCTGCAATGACCGATTCAATTATCATGTAGGGAATCAGACGTAGAAGATGTAGAAGAAACAGGCGGAGACGACGAATTTGTGAATTCATTGTCGAGTACAGGATCATTATATGACTGATTGAGAATGTTTCCACGTACTTCAGACGTTGAAGATGTGGAAGGAACGGGCTGAGACGAAGAATTTGTGAATTCATTGTTGAGTACAGGATCATTATATGAATGATTGATGATATTTCTATGTACTTCAGGATGGGCACGTACATTATGACGGTTAACGCTTTTAAAAAGACGGCCACATATTTCACATTTACGTAAATTCTTAGGTGACGCATTTTTATCTGAATTTTGAGTATTAAGAGTAGTTTCTTCATTAGAAACAGCTTGGGATAAAAGAGTCGTTATTATGACATCGATTGATGTGAATATGAATTCCTCTGGTTGTGAACTGTTTATGACAGATTTTACAATTTACGAAGGATCTTGTATTGTGCATACTATTTGAAGTTGTGGGAGTATCGTCCATAATTACACAAAACCATCACAAATTTCAGCAAAAGACATAAAATATTACAATGAGGTCGATCAATAAGTCTTCAAAAAAGAAAAAAAAAAAAAAATATATATATATATATATATATATATATATACAATAGTTTGTTTACCTAAATTAGAAACACGTAAAAAAACTTAAATATTCACTGGAAATTGATAATATCTTCAAAAGTCGTAAGAAATATAACAGGAATTAAACTCTTGCATAACACAGTTGTCCACAAGACCACAATATTTCATTAGTTATATCCGTAATAAATTGTATGATTCTTGTCCATAGAAACCATGTCAACAAATAGGACCTAAAGTAAATTTAAGATTTATCCATAATATAAAGAGTTAATTATGCTACTAACATTATCACTTGAAACACGTTTAAAAATAATAGTATCAGATTATAATTCTGCGTCAGAAACTCACTAATAAAATATTAAGCTCCAATATATCAGTGCTTATAAGCAGATCATGGCTATACAATTCCATGGCCAACTCATTTGTCGCACTAGTTTATTAAACCGTGTCGGACTGTAAAGAAAACAACTATCGCAATGTCCATATTTTATATGTTGTACAATATCATAGTATTGTGTAATTTTGGTTATTTAATTTGCCTACCAATTTTTTCTATTCAAATTGTAACATATATTAACTTGTTGTATCCTATAGGATACTTTGCGAATTTAAGGGTTAACAAATACTTCCGATATCCTCGTCACCCATACAAAAATATATAGCCTATATAAAATTGAAGGGCATCATTTAATATATGAAGGTAATACTTTTTGTATGAAAGAAAGTTGTGTTGTCGGTCTGTGAAGCAGAACATTACATTTTATGCCATCGTTCAGACACGGCTCCCAATTACGTGTAACCGCCCCCATGGGCCACTTTAAATGGGCCTGCCAGGATGTTTCTGCAAATTTGCTTCGATAATCAATACTGCAACTAAAAATACTGCTCTCATTAGAGAAGAGGAGTGGGCCGCGCCACTTCAAGTTGAGCGCATCTGTCACGTGAAAATCGTTGATTCAAAATATTGTCGGCCGTAGTGTGCGGAAAGGTTACAGAGTACTTCGGATGTGGTGTGGCAACCAAAGGTCCGTGGTCTGAATCGCGTCTACAGTAACAATGGAAATATGTTTGTTATTAGTGTGCCATCGTCTGTTGGAGCCATGCTATTTCAATGTTATGAAAGTCTCACCTTGCGCCCGAATAACGTCTCGTTAAAAAAAATGCAAGAAAAGTCGTGTACTGAAACTGCAGATAAATGGATATTGTGGAACAAAACATAATTTTCTTATTAAATGTTAGATGACAATGATGAGGACCTGAGCGGCTCTGTACGTACTACTGTCTTTGATTTTTTAAGTAGGTTATTTTACGACGCTGTATCAACATCTCAGGTTCTTTAGCATCTGAATGATATAATAATAATAATAATAATAATAATAATAATAATGATTTATTTAACCTGGCAGAGTTAAGGCCATACGGCCTTCTCTAACACTTACTAGGAGTAAAACTGCGTTACAAAACACATTACAAATTTACAAAGTACACTACAATTTTACACACAAAACTGAATAAGATAATAATAATAAAATGTAAACAAGTAAGTAGAAATCAGACATAATATATAACATACAGAAAGAAAGGAAAAAGCATAAAATGTGAACAGCAGGCCAAAATAAATGAGACATACAAAGTGAAGGTGATAATGACGGTGAAAAGAGTTCGGGGTCCAGCACCGAAAGTTACCCAGCATTCGCTCGTTTTGGGTTGAGGGAAAACCCCGGAAAAAACCTCAATCAGGTAACTTGCCCGACCGGGAATCGAACCCAGGCCACCTGGCTTTGCGGCCAGATGCACTAGCCATTACTACACAAATGTGGACGATTATCTCTTTGTACAATATTTAACCATTAAGTAGTCGTGCGGGGTATTGTCAACACCGCAGTCACATATACGGAGCTGTTAACTACATATTGAGTAAACCTGTACTTCTGAAACTTTCAATACCTTTCTCAGAATTAGTAAGACAACAATAACCGTAAACATGTTTGAAATCGGAATTCCCATACTCGAGATAATAACGGTTTAAGTGGTGTGGGGTGACGCAGCGCTCCTGTTGTAAATAGTGATAGTGACTAAATTGACCATACAGTAGACTAATTGTGTAACAAATAATAACAATGGATGTTATACATAGTGACTATGCGCACAGAAAAAATCAAGAAACAAGTCTGGAAAGCAAGATAAAGTCAATTATGATTAGGAGAGAATAGACGCTCGAATATTATATGTGAATCAATATTGAAATATTACCATTACTGTACATTAGTTATATCATTATGAAAGATATTAAAGTTTTCATATAGTTGTATAATTAATAAAAAAAGAGCGATATTTTAATTGTTCACTAAAAAATAGCCCATAAGAATTCATTATATTTGGGGTGTCAGTAACAACCCGAGAGACTCTTAATGTCACAAAGTTAGGCACGACTGCTTAAGAATTAGTAAAACAGGAGATGGCACCATTTGGAAGGATTCCTACGGTTACTTATTTCATGAAACACTTGCCACTGGCTATCATGGATTTGGTCTTCTCAGAAGAAGATACTGTGCCGTAATTTCTTCTTGCTTCCTGTACGTGGTATAAGTAGAATGGTGATGGAAAAATAGAAGAATGAACGCAGGTGAAACATACTAAGAAAATAAGGGAAAGATAAGACGAACAAGGAGAATACGAAGAGAACATGGAAAATATAAGGAGAATAAGGGAAAAGACAAAGAGAGCAAGGGGAGGACAAGGAGAAAGATAGAACAGGAGAACAAAGGGAAGACAAGGGGAACAGGAGGAAGACAAGGAAAATAGGAAGACAAGGAGAACACGAGAAAGATAAGGAGAGTAGGGGGACAAGGAGAATAAGGGGAAGACGAGGAGAACAAGGAGATTACTGGAAAAATAAGGGGAATTGTCTGTAATTCTCTCTGATATACATTTCATAACTTTTGAAAAGATTCTAGGCACGCTGGATTTCGTCTCTATCGATGGGAGAATAAGGAACACACGAGGAGAACAAGGGTAGGCCTAATAGAAGCAGAAATGGCGAGAGGGGGTTTATTTTTATGTGACGGTTAATTCCCAAGTTACCACCATATACCAAGTGAGGGGAATGACGTAATTGTACGTCAAAACGGAGTATTGTGACAAAACTTGAACCAACAAATCTACACACAATCTACGTATTCAGCCAATGGCGTGCCAAGTCATCGTCGATGGAATAGTAGTTATGAGACTTCTAATTGGACCCCAAATACGAGGTTTCAAACCCCACCAACACCATGACGTTTGACGTAACTACATTTATATTGAAGGTACAAGCGGAAATAATATCACATTTTTTGTGTAACAGAAATCATTGGCGTCATATAGTTGTAGTGCTTATTAACACCGACCGGACTTACCAGACACTTGCCATCAACATGGGTTTCAGCAAAGCGAGTCCATAACATACGTGGAAAAAATTGTCAAAAACAAGTGAAAGGACAGGACTCCATCTCATACGAGGAGAGAAGGCTCAACTTATGTTCTCAGTAACTGAACTAGAAATTTGACGGGCAGATAAATTATCATTGGTGCAAATGTTTAATGAAAATCTTGTCTTAGTTCGTTAAGAAACCCTTTATTCACAAATTAGAACTCAAAACGGAAGAAAATAAATGATGATAGCACAACAAACGGCTTGACTTGCTGAACTAGTAAGACTATAATGCTTAGTTCGGCATAAACGATCGATTTTGCACTGCCTTAAAAAATAAAAAATATATTGTTTAATTAATGGTAAAAAAAAGTTAATATTACAGTACTTTCGCGGTCTACAAGGACTGTAATATTTGCCTGTGAAATAAACTTTCAAGTGAAATCATTAGGCACTGGAATATAACCATTTAAATTTTGTGCCTTTATTTTTGGCCCACTGTGTATATGAAACTCTTCAACGATATCTCTGCAACTACTTTAATAACACCTTTGTTCAGTATTTTCAGTTCCGCAACATCTCCAATACCCCATAACACTTCACAGATAATTTAGTGGGGGTCGTCTTCCTCTGAGAACATAGGCTCTCGGTGAGTTGAGGAAGTTGTTAGTTGTAACAGAATCATATCGTAAAGTCATTACGACTACGAAGTGCCTTAATAACGTATTGGTTTATTGTCCTCTTCCGTCTCTATTAAATGGGCGGCAAAAGATGGGATAATGAGTGCATGCGATATTTCAATTTGAGGTACCTATGGGAACTTCCTTCTGCAAATATTATCAGCGTCAAGACAGTCTTTCGAATCGGTTTTTGTAAGCATTTCATGATCTGGCTAATTTTTATAGTGCTCAAAGGTTACGTCTCGCTGAATGCTGCAGTACATGAGCCATATTAATTAATCGTTCCCTTAGTTAATTTAGTTACCCCTCTCCAAACTCGAATTTCCTTCTTATGTCTGTTTCAAATAGTCATGAGTTCGTATTTTCAATCTTACAGAATGAATTCCAACATATATAACACGAAACTCACTAAGTCATGATTATAAATCTCACTCGTACAGTAATAGTAGTACTGCATTTAATGACGCTTTCGACTACGCAGAATATTCAGCATCGAAATTTTACGCGGTCGTGGAAGGGCGAACAAATTTTTCCTGAAGTCCCCTATCAGGATCACAGGTTGACTTCCCTCCTGGAGCAAATCATAATGAGAATTTTGTCGCTCTTTAAAATCCACCTGAGTCGCTTAGAACCCGCGAAAGTCGGATCCAACGACGACAAGTCCGAAATTATTCATCTACTACATAGATCATCGAGAACAACCCGACTCATATACAACAAAATAAAGTCCAAGACTGGATTCCAAATCCATGTATAGAACCGTACTGAGAATAACAAAAATATTTAAGTAAGCTGAACTCGACTTAAAGCACTTCGTTAACAACTATTCCAGAGAACCGAGAAACTTTTGTGAGAAACTGATATTGACTGTCCGATGGGTTGACTGGATGGACTACTCTGACCGATCAACCAACGGGATCAAATTAACTGATTTATTAGCTTTACTTATTCACTGATGAGATGAACTAAATCGACTTGAATGACAGGTTCAAATTAACTGTACTCAATCACTGAATGGATGGATTAAATTAACAGTCAGACTGTCCGACTTGACTGACGGTCTGACTGATTGATTGACAGACAGGCTGGATCGAATTAACTGGATTAACTATACTAATTAACTGACTGACTAGCTAACTGATTAGATGGACTAAATTGACTGTTAGCGTGTGCGACTGACTGACTGGCTGACTGACTGATTGCATAGACTAAATTGACTGTAAGAGTGTGCGACTGACTGGCTGATTGACTGGATGGACTAAATTGACTGTTAGAGTGTGCGACTGACTGGCTGATTAACTGGATGGACTAAATTGACTGTTAGAGTGTGCGACTGACTGGCTGATTGACTGGATGGACTAAATTGACTGTTAGAGTGTGCGACTGACTGGCTGATTGACTGGTTGGACTAAATTAACTATTAGAGTGTGCGACTGACTGACTGGCTGACTGACTGATTGCATAGACTAAATTGACTGTTAGAGTGTGCGAATGACTGGCTGATTGACTGGATGGACTAAACTGACTGTTAGAGTGTGCGACTGACTGGCTGACTGACTGGATGGACTAAACTGACTGCTAGAGTGTGCGACTGACTGGCTGACTGGATGGACCAAACTGATTGCTAGAGTGTGCGACTGACTGGCTGACTGGATGGACTAAATTAACTGGTAAAGTGTGCGACTGACTGACTGACTGACTGGCTGACTGACTGACTGACTGACTGGCTGGCTGACTGACTGAATGGATAGGATTAACTTTACTCACTGAATGGATGGATGGATGGATTGATGAATGGATGGATGGATGGATGGATTGATGAATTGATGGATGGATGGATGGATGGATGGATGGATGGATGGATGGATGGATTGATTGATGGATGGATGGATGGATGGATGGATGGATGGGTGGATGGATGGACTAAATTGACTGACTTACCGGATAGATTAAAGTGACTGTTTAATTTATCTAACTGACTAGATGGACTAATTGATTATATCGAATTAACTGGATTAAATAATATACTCACTCATTGACTGACTCAATGGACTAAATTGATGGACTAACTGGACCGAACTAGCTGGTTTAACTATGCTCACAGTCAGCTACTGACTGGATGGACTAATATGACTAGAAGCCTTACTAACTGATTAGACTAAATAAATGCCAGATTTCGACTGGAAGAAACTATTGATTGTGGCTACGTCTAGTTCAGCAATGATAATCTTCTCTTATAAGCAATTGTCTCTTTCACCGTCTTTTAAGTAATCAATCTTTACCGAAATAAACTTACAAAATGTAATAATTGTCAATTCTTAAAACTTTTTCTAAATTATTTAAGACACGGACTACAGAATGGATGGTAGGAACTCAAATATCATGAAAAAATTTCAAAATATTTCAGTATAGAATATTACTAACAGCAAGTAATTAAATGCAAAATATTCTCGCACAAAATTGTCTCAAAGTTATCGAAATGATATATCAGTCATGAAGTCACTCGTGTAAAATTTTTTTCCTGTATTCCAGTTAAATGTTCTCACAGATCAGAATCTTACTTTCGACTGCCGAACAATTTTTCTGCAATAAAAGAAGTACTATTTCTTATTTCCTTCTTCTCTCTGCATTTGTTTCTTGTATATGTTTATTTGTATTCTGGTGGTGTGGTAGGGATGGCCTTAACTCCGCCATATTAAACAAATTAATTAATCAATTAAACAAATAAATAAATAAATAAATTTTAAAAATTCTTACCTCATATTCTGAAATCTCAATTACAGTTTTTCTCAGTGTTTCTTTCGGAAATTACTCTAAGGGTCGATATTACTCGTACGCATAATAACGCGCAGGAATAAAGGCTAATCTTACTAATAATAAATCTGTAGCCGAAATTTTTCTGGTATATTATATAATATAATTTAAGTCATTTGAAGGGTGCACAACCATAGTGGGCCAAGCGCCATTTACTGAATACGTAGAAAACAAGGGTTAAAATTAAGTTATTACCATAATTCAATGGAAACCTATAACAAGTAAAATAAAATATGCACATTAAATCTAAATGATGTCAGTCTTCATTAAACTATGGTTGCATGTAATAAAAATTAAGAAACAGGTTAAAGGAATTGTCATTGCACCAAATGAGTGTCTCTGCACCAAAATGATCGCATTTTAATTATTTGGATGCAATTTAAATTAAGAAACATATTTAACGATTTATCCTTCTATCAAACACGAATGTTCCCTGGATCAAACGTCCTATTTTAATTATGTAATTACTTTATATTTACTGTATTTATAACGGGTGCAGCAGAGCGCACGGGTACGGCTAGTTCACAATAAACCGGGAATGGAAAAGACAACGGGAACGAGAACGGAAATAATGTTAAAATAAATGTATTTCCGTTCTCATTCTCGCTGTCGTTTCCGTTCCCGATTTATTGTAAACCAGCCTTAAGTGTTCATTCACGTGCATTACGCCCAGTATCTTTGTTACAGTTAGTTAAGTCAAGAAGAAAAAAACAGATCAAAGTTGCGTACATTCTTAGTCACATTGCATTTTCATTAAAATACCTGAAGATATGTGAAACTATGAATGAAAAACATAATAAAATGAAGTGAATTTTCCAGTATAGTCGTTATAATCTAATGTGTAAAAGAAATACTTCTCAGAAATATCGCGACATCATTCTGTTGCGTAATGGTTTACAAACAATGTCAAACATGGGAGCGCTACTTTCAGAATGCAACATAGTACAGGGACATCATTTTATTTTTACTTCAATTTTTATTGTACCTGAGTTTTTGAATGTACTTCACTCCCACTCCTTCTACTAATGAAGTTGAACCGTCCTCCACACAGATCCAAGACCGAATATACAGTCATAGTAGCCTTACGGTGATAGTAAACAGTACGTTCCAAAAATATGTTCGCGTTTTCCAGTTTCGAAAGGGATTTCAATATTGAATCATTTTCCATTTGTCTACGTCGCATCCCGGTTTCCCCCACCTGCTTCTATTCGCCTCTCTGTAAATGCTAGTGGCTGGGCTGTCTTAGCTCTTTTCTGAAAACATTAATTTCTGTTAGGAATTGGACGTCTACGTAATATTATACTCATACAATTGTTTAAAATAACTTAAATAAAAGGGCCTCGTTAAGTAATTAACTGTCACCTGATTTCCTCCCTTTCTACGACGCTGCGACGTAACCACTTGGACGGACAGTAGATAGCATGTCTGAGTAATTTTATCTTTTCGGATCGGGCAGAAGTGAAGATTGAATTTACAGTACGTAAGGTCTTTTTTATAGAGTAAGTACAGAATTATTTCAACATGAGTTACGAAGTAGGAACCTGGTAATTGGAATTACGTACAATAGTCTATAATGCGATAATATGCACATTAGAACTGAAGCCTGTATGGAAATGAACGGCCACCATTTTCAAAAATTTGTTTAAATATCCATATTATGATTATTTTTCAATTTAACTTCATTCTCTATAGTGTACGCTAATGTGCTGTAGACAGTATAATATACACTGCATAATGAATAGGTCCGCATAGAAAGCTCAGTTCGTGAGTAAAAACACTCATTGTCAATACTGTACTGCATGTTGATTAAACAAAAACCTAATGAAAATTATCAAACTAAAAAGAGTGATATTTCCTAGTTTTCGTAAATGGATGAACTACTTTTCTTCCCTCCTATACCTAGTAAAGTGATTTGTTTGTATATTACGCCAGTATTATCGAACTCCAGTCGTGGAAGGGGGTAGCAAACAGTGTTTCCGATTCTTAATCGTTGATCCAAAGGCATAGCCAGGTTAATATTAGAAATGTTAGTAAAAATAAAATGATGTCCCTGTAGAACAACAAACTATGACGTAATTTTAACTCACAAGACTCTAAAAATATCTTAAATTTACACTCGAATATCTGCAAAATATGATGAATTTTTATGGCACAGAAAAGTCTTCCAATATCTGAAAATTTCTTAAGTGTGAAAGAATAATTACCTAGCGCATTCCACATCACGGACAGACTAGCTCTGCGCTCAAATAAATGCAACGATTAAAGGAAACTGTCGCGTTTCTATAAGTGAAAATGTATAAAGTGTGGACATATGTTATGGATCAGTATATGTCATTAACTAAATTCACCGCAGCTGTTGTAAATTTGTGCGTCATTAATGGATCCTGCAACAGCTGAAGAAGTAACACAGGTTATCGCAATGATTCCTTCAAAGATATGCCCATTGAAAGAAGTTCAACACTGACATTAATCTAAGCGTGAGCGTTGCTTAGTCTTTCCTCACTTGTTTGAACCGGGTCGAAGGCAATGTGTTCTTGTCACACTGTTTGCACAAAAAGCGACACGAGGTTCAAGCATCCAGAGGTCGTGTCGGTTTATCGAGATAATTGCTGTGAAGTCATTCATTCGGACTCCTTTTCTTTGCAACAAGACAATTTCAGTAAACTAATTTTACAACCAACGTTTATTATTATGCAGGCAAGGTATAAAACGAGCATAAAGCAAATCATGAAAACTTTGTCCATATCGTAGTAATGGCAATTGTTACAAGTTATTTATAGACTTGCTACGTCTTTTCTCGATTAATTTTTAATAAGACTCTGTCGCTCGATAAGTTTAACTTCTTTCAGTCGCTCCTGCTATAAATTTGGCTCCTGAAAGCTGGAATCGACACGAGAGAGAATGAAGAACCTGTACTATATATTTTATGTTTTAAATAGATTTTGTGGCCTTTAATTATGGGATAAAGTAAAAACCTTAATCAATGTATCAATGTATCACTTTTTTGCAGGTAACATATTTTATTTATACCTTCTGTGAGACATCTGAAAAAATATATCACATTTTAGCATAAATATTATACGAAGGCATGCAGCATGCATGGATTAATCCAGAAATGCGTAAAGAGTTTTAGTTGGGAGACCTGAAGGAAAAAGGCCTTTTGGAAGGCTGAGACGTAGATCGGAGGATAACATTAAAATGGATTTGAGGGAGGTGGGATGTGATTAGAGTGACCAGACGTCCTCTTTTGCCCAGACATGTCCTCCTTTCTAGGCCTTTGTCCGGGGTTCGGGCGGATTGGATTTTTAAAAAATCCAGAAATGTCCTCCTTTTCTTAACTTGCATGCCTGATATTTTGAAATTATCAGATTTGACGCTTTTTTCAAGTAATTTGCCTGTAGGTGGCAGCAGCATCGACGGAATATACTCTTAGCCAACGATCATAACTCTCTTTGCTCCTCCTTGTTATGGTCGTTGCTCAGAGGTAGCTAGTAAATCGAGAAATCGAGTTTCATCAAAGACCTTGTATATAATACTACACAAGAATTTTGGGTTTGATATGCACTGATAGAAATAAAGTTACATCAATTTGAACATATCACTTTTTATTAATTGTTAAATGTCATTCACGTAATATAAATTTTATGCAGGGCATGTAGCACATATGGGCGAAACCAGAAATGCATATAGAGTGTTAGTTGGGAGGCCGGAGGGAAAAAGACCTTTGGGGAGGCCGAGACGTAGATGGGAAAATAATATTAAAATGGATTTGAGGGAGGTGGGATATGATGATTGAGACTGGATTAATCTTGCTCAGGATAGGGACAAATGGCGGGCAAATGTGAGGACGACAATGAACCTCCGGGTTCCTTAAAAGCCAGTAAGTAAGTATGTAAGTAAGTAAGTAAGTGATATAAATTTTATAGGCTGCAATTAGGTTAGGTTATCTGTGGGAGCAGGAAACATAGATGGTGAGGTAGCTATGTTTACAAAAAATCTCTAGCGGACCAATGTCAGCTATGCCTTATTTCGAGCTTTACTCCGTGCTAAAGAAAAATACTTTCCATAGCTCGAGAAAGGCATTACATATTTCTCGCTGTAGCGTGTTACGGGCTTAAATCTGTACTGTAAATATTTTTTAATAAAATACTTCTAGATACTGACGTAATTTAAAGTATAATATAGACCTAAGCCTAAATCTAAGTACATATTTCTGTCCTCTTTTTTCGAAAAATGTCCTCCTTTTTGAAGCTTTGTGTCATCTTTTTATCGATGTGAATCTGGTCACCCTAGATATGATGGTAGGGACTGGATTAATCTTGTTCAGGATAGAAATCAATGGCGGACTTATGTGAGGGCGGCAATGAACCTCCAGGTTCTCTAAAAGCCATTTGTAAGTAAGTAAAGAATCTAAGTGCCCATGTAACAGGTTATTAACATTTTCTGATTGCATTGTTCACTACATTGCTATATTGTCCATTTTATGTCAGAATCTAAAGTTATGGTTGAAGAAGGTTTAGAAAGGATGATAATAAAAACAATAATTTATTTTAATCGGCTATTTAACGATTATTAATATTTATTTATGTATCATCTGCGAGGTTATTTGGCATCGCCAGATTAGGGATAGAATTTTGGCAAAATGAGTCTAAGAATTCGCTATGGATTGCCTGATATTCGCATCACAGTTGGAAAAAACATCTGAAAACAGTCAATCGAGGAATAAATCCAAGCCTCGGGTTAGGAAATTAACTACTTTGCCCTAACTTTCGCAGAATCTTAAAAGAATAAAATTATTCTACTCTGCAACCCTTTTGGCATGTTGTATTTGAATTGCATTGGCATTCACTACTGATTTTCAGATAGGCTTCTGAGAAGTTTGTAATTCTTCTTCTTCTAGCATGTTTGGTAACATTTATGAAAAAAATTAACAAGTGACCAGAACGTTGTGTTTTGCACATTGGCACAATGTAACATATGTAAGATTACTTCGTACGAAACTTTTCAGCAGGAATAATTTATAGTACGACTATAACTCTACAACGAATGAAAAAAAGCAGGTGATACAAATTAAAATTTAAAAAAGCGAATCTCGGGAAAGATTTACAGTTTATGACCAGGCAGCGACTTTTAGAACTTAGTATGTTGTAATGTTGCAGCAAAGAAATTGAGTTTTCTAGTGATGTGATATATTTCGAAATTATATCAAATTTTATCAAGGAATATATTTCTACATGATATAATGTATTATATCAACATCATCATCATCATCATCATCATAACCATTTCACGTATTAGACCTAGGGATCTGTTACGGTCTCTATCTAGCGCTTTTTAGGTCTTCCCAAGTTTCTTCGGCCTCTTGGAATATAGCGTAAGATCAGTTTTGGCAAGCGGCTGGAAGACATCCTGGCAACATGTTTTTTCCAGTTCAGTCTGTATTGTTCTATGTACTGGGTAATTGAATCTACTTTTAATTCTTTAAGAATTTCCTTCATTTCCTTTATGGTCAAGGAGGGAGTAACCAGCAGTTCTTCACATAAATCTCATTTCGGCTGTTGTATTATATTATGTAAGCAATAAAAGATCCTACTTCTAACAGGAAGTAAAATCAATCAATATTGTGATTATTATGAAATAAAGATAAATGACACACAATTTTACACCAACAAGCATTTCTATATGTAAGAGCTAAAGTCAAGTAAGTCCATTTCCTTTTTTTTTTTTTTTCTTTCTTTCGAAAATGAGAATACGATAGATTTGAGGCGTTCTTAATATGACGTATGAGATCAACAGTGCAGTAAACCAAAAAATAGTTGTTTATTATGAAATAAACAGGTATCTAATGATGCAAGATACAAGGCCACTTACTTCTATGTGCCTCTAATAATTATATTCTGATGGGAGAAAATGTAAGTCGAGTTAGGTAGGCTATTTTGAGTGATTTTTTAAATCAAATGAAATATATAAAAATATATACTGTATATTATATTTTTTTGCATCTGTGCAAAATTATTATTTTGTGACTTTTGGTCATGGGTATAGGGTAGATATTTAGTTTCTAATTATATTATATAATTTGTGAAATGTTTGTTTCAACATATTATTATTGTTATTATTATTACTATTATTATTGTTATTATTATTATTACTATTATTAACTATTATTATTATTATTATTATTATCGGCGACCTGATGAATACAGATAGTATATATGGGCTTCAACAAAACAAAAGACACAGAATTAAATGTTGAAAAAAGATATTAAGAAAAATACTTTCAGCTCATATAGGACTCCAGTGTTGAAGTTTAAAACAGTCATTTTTTTCTCCAATATCATTCACACGACCTCTTCGAATGGAGACAGGCCTAAAGTGGTGCTTATCGGGCGGAACGTACAGCACTCGCTAAAGCAGCTGTTTGTGCACCAGTGATGAAATGAGTTGCGTGCCAACTGTACTGCGCGACTATGCCCGTCACTCATCAGCCACACTACGCATTCCTCTCCAACCTTCAAATCCGCATACTTTACTTCTGATGGTGATCTGCCGTTTCTCATAGACCACTGTATCAGTCGTAATGTCCCCTCCAGGCAAAAAGAACCTAGAGGTGCCTCTTATACAGATTTATGAGTCATCTAGAACTCTCACAACTACCATCTACCAATCTTTGGACGAATAGGAAGGAAAATGTATTGTGAAGAACGGTGGTTTCGACATCATGCAAGCGTAGAAATTATCCTATATTTTGTTTCGGAGATGATTATGAAAGGTGAATAATTGTGGAGAGTGTTGGTGGAATGACGAATGGAAACAAGAGAATTCCAAGAAAATTCTCACAAACTTGGCTTTTACCATCACAATACAACTGTTCCAATATCGAGATTTGAACTCGGGTCTGTCATCTGAGCTACGTACCAAGGCGAAATGTCATCTGCAAGTAAGTCACTAGGCTAACTCTGTGAATGGATCTTACACAACTGCTCTCGATTCTATTTGTGCCCATTTTCAATTTTTCTTTCTTTCCAATTACAAAATAATAACCGGTTTCGTTCCTCAAGAAAAAAAATCTGTACAACAGCAAAATTTGACATCGACATATTCTCATTCTTCTTAGACGTGCCACTAGAATTTCTATTGTGGTGCTTCACACTATGTAGTATGGACTCTCCTCATTGTTTGTGAAGTACGTGCAAAACAACTGAAGACATATATCTTCAGATCAACAAAAAGTGCAAAGTGTGTCCTACTTTTTTAAGTCGGAGGAAAAGGAGATAAGAAACATTTGTGTAGCAAGGCAAGAATTATAAAACGTTTAAGTTGAAACTACTTTTATCTTAATAATAATTCAGAAAATTAGTATTTTAATATTATTCCCTTTGTAACAACTGTAACAAGTAACGATACATTTCTCATTTCTTTTTCGTCCCAAAATGAAAGTAGCTTCAACCTTATAAATGATGTTAGGTTGTATACACTTCACCATCTTGAAAATAATCCAAGTTACATCTATTCCAAATAATAATCCATCGTTGCTGTCTTCTTAATTTAGAACTCTGTATGTTAAGATGGTGATATTTCTTTTAGGATTTCTATGCTATGTTGGTGATATATATTACTAGCCATCAACGTAGCTCAGTCGATTGAGGTGTTTGCCTGCCGATTCCCAGTTGCGCTTGGGCTTGGGTTTGGTTTTCGCTTGAGCTGATTACCTGGTTGGGTTTTATCCGAGGTTTTCCCCAATCGTAAGGCAAATTTCAGGTAATCTATGGCGAATCTTTGGCCTCATTTCGCCAAATAATATCTCGCTATCACCAATCCCACGGACGCTAAATAACCTAGACGATACAGCGTCGTTAAATAACCAAGTAAAAAAGATATATCTATGACTAAGAGTTAAGAATAAGCAATGACAGGCTTGGAAGTAGAATTATATCAATAATCATGTTTATTCATGAACAAGTAAAGAATATTTTGCATGCGGTAAATTAGTGCACTGGTCCAACAATTTTACTTTCTCGTTATCAGCTAGAAGCCACACTTAGAATTTTCCTAAAAAAAATTAACCGTTCTTAGACAAAATGAACTAGCGGTTCAAGGGATCCGAAAACAAGCACGGTAACCATTAAATGACCAAGAACGATCAAACATTTATTGATAGCCACAGATTATTTAAATAAACAAATGTTGGTTATAAATTAAATCATGAAAACTTAAATGGACAGGTACCATAAGATAGAGAGTACCATAAGAAAAAAAAAAATCAGGCTACTTGTGACAGAAAAGCCAAAGGGAAAATCTGTACGGAAAACTACTACTGATAAGTACTGACAATGTTGAAAAAGTATTTATAATACAAGTACCTATGTACGGATGATTAGGAAGATGATTATGCTAATGATGACCCAAAAACAAAAAATATTATCACAGAAGTGCAAGAGACAACTTATTTAATAGCTGCGCGCATACTAACATGTAAAGCGAGGTATGGTATTGCTTATGTACTTGCATATTATGTTTCTGTACTGGAATTTTGATATAAGTGAGAAATGGTATGAAGGATACCATGCTAAGGAATTTACCGCCTGTAAATTCCACGGTCATCCGCAGAGTTTGAATTCGCGAACTTCTGATCTAATGACAAGTATGAGAGTCATTAAAATATGAAGTATTATATTCTTCATTATCTTCACTATAACATGTCACTAACCCTTTAGCATAAATATCTGAAGTGGCCAGGTTGGTATTATATTATTGCCTGAAACTGAAGGATATGATCCTTAAAAAAATAGCTGCAAACGCTTTCTTAAGTTTCTCGTAACTGCAGAAATTTAAAAAGAAAGGCTTTCGTTAGTGATGTTTCATTTCCAGGAAATTTCTGACACTAGAATCGTGTGATTCTCAGCCTCTGTTATTGATGTCGAATCGGGTTTTTTGCTTCAGCAGTGTATAGCTGCTACAACGCGCTACGAAGTACTTACGATGCTGCACTCTGATGAAGACTGATGACCTGGAGTTTGCTGTTTCAAAACTTGTCAATACTGCATGGAAGAGCAGCCTGTCGCTCCAAATTTCAAAATTACTTCAATCATTACACTATACAGGATGTAAGGGGCATAAGTGCCGTCCTTTTCACAGTCATCGGGGACAGTATACAGGATCAAAAATGTCTATACAACATAGGATCAACACTTGGTAGTTTTCCCAGAAAAAATATTTCCTCTCTTATATTATTCGCGTTATACTGATTATATCGTTAGTAAAATCACGAAAACAATTACATCAGTAGGTAGCCTATATCTAGCAAAGAGTTCATATTAGTTTAAATATATATTTGTGTATTCTATTACGTTTTCGTGAAATTAAATAAAGTTGCATTCTTAAATTTGTTAATATTCTGGCGTGAGAGACGTGGCAACGTGTTCAGCAGGCAGTACTCTGCATAGACGTACGTACATGTCAGCTGATTTCAAGCTCCTACTAGGCCTACTACCGAGCGGATGACAGTTCGGTACCAGGTATTTGATAAACAACTTACAATGTCATTCACAGTTTAAGAATATCATATGTTATTAATTTATGGAGAAAATCGTCGTAATTCAAGTGAAGCAAAAAGATGTACCGTCAATGTTTTCCGCAATGAAGATGACTTAATCGGCGAAATTTTGTAGCGATTTCTCAACAATTATTAGAAACTAGGGGTGCTATTCATAGACATTTCGCTAGCCTGCGCTACGAGCGTGCTAAACTAGCCCCGGCTATCCACTGGTTACTTGTACGGGATTCTTATCATATCATATCGCTAACACTAGTTTATGAATTCGAAAAACGTTAATTCTCTGATCATCCACCGGAAGCCCGCGCTAAGAATGTCTATGAATACGGCCCTAGGAGTCTCTTACCTCCTTTCGAAAATCACAGAATTAGAAATTTCTTTTAAAATGGTATTGCTTTATGGAAGCGGGAGAGATTAAAATGTTGCATTTAAAAAAATGTTCGTGTGATTTTGTGCAGTAAACCAGTATTGTTTATTTTTTAGACGTACAATAGAAAATGGACCATTATTACCAATATTGTTAAATAAAATGGAAGTTTACCATAAAGTTCTATTAATGAGGTTGAAAGTTTGTATTTACTGCTCGTTTTATGTAAACAACGGTCCGCACCTTCATTAGAAGAGAGCATCTGATTTGTACCGGTATGTCTGTATCCGCTTGAGCTGTACTGTGTACTTGTAAACTCCCTCCTCCCCATCCAGCAATCTTGTCAAACTCCAATATTGTAAAGTTTAATAATTAGTTAAATACTCACTTAGAAAAAATTGTTTTCTTCCTTATGACATGAACAATCATCAGTTAAAATAATGGCACTTATATTCCTTATATCCTGTATATACAGACACGGTTCATTTTTTTAACCTGCTACTGTACTTTATGTTTTCTCATATTTCGTAAATAGCTGCTACTACACTGTATGGAGGGGCATAATTAAACGTAAAACGTCAATCCTCTTTAAATATTAAAACAACTCAAACATGTTTTTTTTATGATTGTTAAAATTCGGCCTAAAAACGTCAAAGGAAACAAATAGAAGTCACGTGGTTGAGAATTTAAATTTAATTTTCGTAGTGATTGGAAGATTTCACTTTCGGTAATGGATGTTTGAGAAATAGAAAATATTTTCGATGTTTCGATTTGGAAACTACTAGGTCATCCAATTACCTTCTGCCCAGGTCTCCAGCGGGCGGGATCTGCCTCAACCGATAAGGCAACGCCTACGGCCGGACGGGGATATGGGCGAGCGGAGTTAACTGATTTTGACTTCTCACGCGACACAGTTAGTGTTGTTTGAACAGTGCAAGTAACTACAGTGTACAATCTGCTAAGAATAAATGGCAAATGATAGGCCTAATTAATCTATTCCACATCGGATGTTTACGATTCTTATGTCCGTACAGAATCCGCTCGTACTGTCAGGGGATTATATCAAGAGAAATTCCCATGTGTTTAAGTTCCAAGTCGTGATACGATTCATAAATTACTTAATAAGTTTTGCAAAACGTAAGTATTCAAGATAAAAATCGTTGAAGGCGACGTACAGTGCTTTCAGAAGAAACTCTTGACACTGGACAACGCATAGAAAATAACCCTAAGAAATCTTCTTAGCAGATGCCAGAAATGTGTGGAAAATGTAGGCAGGCAGTTCAAGCATTTCCTTTCGTGACATGGGTGAAAACGTAACTTTTAAAGTGGATTAGAATTTATTAAGCATTTACTCTATCATAACAAATAACCACTGAACCACGGACTCGTGTATTTTCCGGCCTGCGGCACAATCTCTGCCGCAGCTCTGGTCAGACGATAATTGTATGACGCAGTACATACAGATTCCATTCATGAGTAATTTTGCTCGAGACGTAAAAATGTTGGAAGCAACTACTTATATCGAACACAGTTTTAAATTCCGAAAACTTGCTGTATTACATTAGATATTATAATATTACTATAGCGTCGATGGAACTGGTGATAGTGTGATTATATTTGGTGAGGTAAGGCCGAGGATTCGCCACATATTACTTGAAATTCGCCTTACGGTTGTGGAAAACCTCGAAAAAACCCAACCAGGTAACAGCCCAAGCAGGAATTAAACTCACCTCGGGCACATCTCCGGATCCGAAGAGAAGCGCCTCTGCCAATTGAGCTACGCCGGTGGCGAAAGTTCGTGTTACTGGAGAAGGTCACTAGAAGGCTCTGACATATGAGTCTCGTTTGGTTTTGATTTTTAAATTATTTTCAGCAAGGAATTAACTAATTTAGAAACAATTATTTCCCCCTAAATCTTGGGATTGAACCCTTTTTAGTGATATAGATTATAGAACACATACGTAATGATTTTACGGTTTGGTCGTAATTTCCATTATCAATTCAAATTTTAAACTTTAAATATATACAGTATAGACGTTATATTTTAAGGTGGCAAGAGCAATTCTGAGGAGTCGGAATATACAGGACGTACACACAAATATGTATATACAGTATATATATATATATATATATATATAGTCCCGCACCGTGGCGTCGTGGTCTAGGGCGTTACGGAATGCGCGCTGGTTCGAATCCTCATGGGGGAAGAAATTTTCTCATGAAATTTCGGCCAGTGTACGGGACCGGTGTCCACCCAGCATCGTGATGCACTTGGGAAGCTACGATAGGTAGCGAAATCCGGTTAAGCAAACCAGCTATAACGGCTGGGAGGCTCATCGTGCTAACCACACGATACCTCCATTCTGGTTGGATGATCGTTCACCTCTGCTTCGGCATGTGGCCGTGAGGCCAGCAGCCGGCTAATCGGTCTTGCCCTTCGTGATCTGTAGCGCCACGGATTATTATTATTATTATTATTATTATTGTTATTATTATTATTATTATTATTATTATATATGTGCTATAGGGTGTAACCATGAATTTTTCCAAACTTTTAGGGATGTTAGAGGTACTAATAAATAAGAACAATTTCCATACAGTAACCCATGTCCAGAAACATTGCGTTTAGCAGTTACAAGCTTATCGGTCAGGTAACAATGCAGAACAATTACTCAAACCTTTTATTATGTCACTATGAACTTAATATTAATGTATGTTTTTATCTTCCACGAAGCTCAATACAGGCATTATAAAGCCTCGCTATGTAGCTACTGCTGCACCAGTTCGAATACTTCTGTCATGTTCCTAATGATGTCACATTATGAGCCTTGCTACAAGATTCTCTTCCGGTTCGATCGGCGTGTCGTAAATGAGGTATTTGAGATAACTCCACAAAAAAGGCCATTGATAACAACAAATTAAAGATACCAAAATTATTATATGAACGTAATGCGTAACACAAATAATCCTGTCATAAACGAAGGATAACTATGTTTAAACTGAGGTGAAGTGTCACTGCACTGGTAATGATTTCGATGTTAGCTGCCTAACGTAATGTATGCTATAAACAAAGGTTTCTAAAATATTCTCATGAACTTTATAAAAATATGTATAAAATGCACCACTATGGCAACACGAAGATCTATATTAAAGGAAACAAAATTATTTATTGCAGTAACTTCTTCGTAATGCGTGTTATTTTATTCGGTTGAGAAGCTTTTGTCATCTAGTCTGCTGTCAAGAAATCTGAAAGTTTGAATTTATAAAACAGTTATATTACCGGTTGTTTTTTTATGGTTGTGAAACTTGGACTCTGACTTTGAGAGAGGAACAGAGGTTAAGGGTGTTTGAGAACAAGGTTCTTAGGAAAATATTTGGGGCTAAAAGGGATGAAGTTACAGGAGAATGGAGAAAGTTACACAGCGCAGAACTGCACACATTCTATTCTTCACCTGACATAATTAGGAACATTAAATCCAGACGTTTGAGATGGGCAGGGCATGTAGCACGTATGGGCGAATCCAGAAATGCATATAGTGTGTTAGTTGGGAGGCCGGAGGGAAAAAGAACTTTGGGGAGGCCGAGACGTAGATGGGAGGATATTAAAATGGATTTTGAGGGAGGTGGGATATGATGATAGAGACTGGATTAATCGTGCACAAGAAAGGGACCGATGGCGGCTTATGTAGGGCGGTAATGAACCTGCGGGTTCCTTAAAAGCCATTTGTAAGGAAGTTGTAAGTAACTTCTTCGTTTCAAAATGAAATACTTCAGAAAACACCCTGTTCACACATCATGGCTTATAACTATTAGACGGAACGTTTCCTGCCATGGGTTCCTATATGAAAATTGTTCATATTCATCAACTCTAAAACCCTTAGAATTGTGTAACAAGGTCACAATTATATAATGTATACATTTATATTCTACTGAAAATGGGGTCGCGATAACCCCACGTTTAGGAATCAGTCCAATAGTCATCGAGGTTGAAATATATTCAAGTATGTACTTACTGTTAAAGTATATTTTATTAAGAACATTACAGGCCTACTCGTATTATTATTTTTTGGGATGTACGGTTGCAAAATCTTTTATACACTAACGTATTTGTTTTTATGCTCGACCATGCCGAAATGTAGTAATTATACACCTGGTAGCAGTCCTTTAATGCATGCCATTAAAGTACACCTACTCATTAAAGTACAGGTATTCAGCCAATGACAACTCAGCTTACAGGTGTTCAGCCAATGACAAGTCAGCTCTGTACCGTTATAAAACCGCAAGTATCGATTATTCTCGGATATGCAATCGAAAGAGAATTAGCGAAAAGTCACGGAGGCTGGAAATCCAATACTGTCGCAGAAGGTTATGTTCTGTTACTATAATAATTAGCGTTAATTGTAAATAATATTCAAATAAATTCAATTTGTCATCTGGTTTTTCAATGTCGAATTCAATAATCAAGGTTATATCAAGTTTAACGAGATTACATCAAGGTCAATGACATTATTGTTCCTCGGAAAAAAAATCAATAATTTCGCGTCTGCGCACATCTCATAATTCACGACCTAGAACAAGGTCACTTCCGATCTTGTCAGATACAAATAAAATGTATACATCTGAATAATTTCAAGTTACAAATATGGTCGAGCATAAAAATTCGTATGAAACTCGCCTATAATGGTAATTAAGAAGCTCGTATGAAAATTATTAAACTCGCTTGCGCTCGTTTCATAAACATCCATACTCGCTTCTTAATTACTATCATTATAGGCTCGTTGCATAATGTACTATTAATATGCGCCTGAATACAAATCATTGTTATTCCTAATCAATCGTCGCAGTGTTAATATTTTCTTTGACAATATGTAACTTTTCATAACTTTCCCGATTATTCTCTCATGAACACCACGCTCTGGAATAATTTTAGGCCTATAATACCCCCGTTCCTTTCCTGCTTGCAAGTAAGGAAAACGATGTAAAAATGATGCCAACAGCAGGACGTACAAATACATTTTTATAAACAAGAAAAAAACGAAGAAATAAGACTAGGAGTATGAGTTTAAAATGCTATAACATATTATAGAGACAGATCATCCGGCAGATGATTGTAGGTTGTTTAATGACAGTCATGGACAATATCGGAGGGCAATTAGGATTTTTCTGAATTTCTCTCGTCTTCTTTAAACTTAACAACTGACGCTTCACCAATACAAAGTTTCTATTTCACCTTAACTTTTCCTCCCATTCCGTACCTTTACATTTCGTTTAAAATATTATGCACAGGGTAGAGTATGGGCTTCAGTGATATCAAAATAACAGAGATTACCAGAGAGACGTACAAGTTCTGTATGCAACGCCGAGGACCATGGATAATGTCGTTAACATTAGGAATCATTGAGAATAGTCTGGGTCTTCCAGTTGGCGAGACTGGCTGGTTCACGGGAATGGACATAGAAAATCTTCATAAGCCATCTATATTTTATCACTGGATTGAAAGCCATCCATCGACCAAAACGTATCTATTCCCTTCTTGCTCAAGAGGTCGTATGTAGGCCTACAGAATATCGATTGGTAGGAATGCAGGAGCATTTCCATGCTCTCCGAGACGCGGTCCGGACAGTTCTTTGAAATTTCTTATAGATATACTGCGATTATTGAACACTTTTTCTTCAAATATTTCAGTTTCCGTGTCATTCTTAAACAACCACTCCTCTATTATCATCACATAATTATCTGAACTATCTCTGAATATCCTCCTTAGTTCTGAACTACATTAATTCACTATTACAACACACATTTCCATACACATGTGTTCAAGGACTCTCGCAATTTCTGTGATTTAGTTACATAAATGTAAATTCAAGTCTCACAGGAACTCATATTGAATTTCAAAATGCTGCCAGCAGTCAAGTACCTGGTGATGTTAGCGTCGACCTCAGACATGCTCAAACATATAGCTCGCTTTTTCAACTGCTAACACAGGTTTTAATGAGAGCCGATTTAAATCACACGGCTTCAAAGTTGTGTACCCAACTCAGTGAATGTCGTAATGCAGACTCTTCCAGGAACTGCAGCGGACTGACATGAGCTGTTATGTAACTGCAGTGACCTTCCATTAGAATAATAGAGTTCTTGGACTTGTGCTAATAGAGAATTTTGCTTTTCCTTTATTCATGATATTATTATTATTATTATTATTATTATTATTATTATTATTATTATTACTACTACTACTACTACTAATTTTTCTACTCTTTTATACTGCATTTTATTATTTAACCAAGCTTTCTTTCATTAGTGTCATTACAGATTGCCATGAGACAAAGAATATCAAATAATTTCATTTGGAAAATATTTGTGCGAATTATACGCACATATTACAATAAGTTATGACATGAAATAGAACGTACATATCAGGAATGTAATCACATTAAATATGTTAAATAGAATTTAAAACAGTTATACATAAGAAAATTTATAAGTGCAGTACTGTGATATAGCTATAATATAGTCAGCAATGAACCTTTTCTTTAAAATCAGGAGATTAATCACATTAAATATATTAAATAGAATTTAAAACAGTTATACATGTGAAAATTTATAGGTGTGATACTGTGATATAGCTATAATGTAGTTAGCCATGGACCCTCGTTATAAGCAAAAGCGAAAGCGGTCATCACGGTAAAGAGTGTATATGTTGTTTTATAAATACTTACTCAATGTTTGGTGATAAAATGTTAAGTCGATTTTGTGTTATACATTTTTAAAGGAATTGTGTCAGATAAAAATTCAACTTAGATAAAACTGAGTATCGGTCGGTGAAAGATTACCTATTTTCGACAGTGTTACATTGCAGGGAAAGTTTTACGGATATGATACAACCATTGATGGATCAGCGTCTTTCATACGCCGCCATAATAAATTGGGCTGTAGAATTTAGCAGAGGAAGAACGGAGATCAAAGATGAACACCGTGTTGGAAGATCTGTTTCCGTCACCACTTCAGAAAGTATTAATGCTGATTTCAATATTCCTATGAATGTCTCTTTCACACTGTAAATCATGTTTTGGAGAAAATTATCTGTTAAGTGAATCACTGAATGCCTGAACACTCATCATAAAGGGCTCACAGGATAAAAATTCCAAATTCCTTTGCCGCTTTTTAAAGAGGATTTTTAAATAATACTTTGGATCGTATTGAAACTATGAACGAAACTTGGATCCAACATTACGATTATTGTCATCGAGAAACAAAAGAGCAATTAAAAGATTGGAAAAAGTCTGGTTCTCCTGACCCAAAGAAATTTCGCGTTAAAAAATTGATACAATGTCTAATGAACACTAAAAAGAGCAGAGTAGTGAAGTTTGTAGGCAATAATATACATTAACAAAGTAAGATGTTTTTCTTCTTGTCACTCGCAGCAAAATGTCGCCTTTCTTTCACTTTTTCATTATAACAAGTGTAAAAATAATCAATAAGATGTTTCAAATATCGATTTCGTGAACTTTACTGAAAGAAGTTTTTAGATCCCTTATATCGAGAGAGTGGTTTTAGGTAGGCCGTCTGTTTGTCTTTCTATGTACAGTTACTCTTAAAAAGAATGAGACGATTCTTGGTCGTCGGAAATTAAAGTTCTACAGCGCGGTTCACTCGATATCGACGTAACGATACATACCATGACAAATAGTACAAGAACTGTTCTTTTAACCACAACAAGGACAAGGACCTGAATAAGGATCACGAAGAAGACTGCCATTTAAGGCCAGGATTTCACAACATAGCTCGAGTCACAAAATATCATTGCTTCACTGTACCGAATGGCAAATGCCTGCTAAGGTATCTACATTCTGGACTGCTGCTGTCACTGTCTTGTCTCGGTAGCTCATATAGCAGCGTGTCGGTTCCACTGTATAACCGAAACGTCTCGTGTTCGATCCCGGGTAAAACTTTTTTTTTATTGAGGTGCAATTAATTTGTTCAGAGTTCTTCGACTGTCTAATTTGTCGAAATATATGGAATAATTTATGCCCATTTTCTGGGTCTTACAAGTGGGCTGAACCTCGTCAAAAAATAAATGTTACGTGGAAGTTAAAAGTAATCTTCCTCAAACAAAAATCATAAGAAACAAAAAGAGACCTGTTAACTTAAAATCTTGACCACATGTCATTTGCTTCTATTACAGCTCTAAGTCGATCCGGCATGGATGTCACGAGATTGTGGAATAAGTTCTGATCCCCGGCGAGATCTTCCCAGGTGTCAACAACTTGATCCCACAATTCGTCTCGATTTTGAGGGCGTCAGTGGGCATAGGTGGCTATCCTTCTCTTTTTCAATTCCGCCCATAAAGTTTCGATGACATTCAAATCAGGTGACTTCGGAGGCCAATTAATGATTTCGATCTCGGGTCTCCTTTGAAACCATCTTTGAATGCTTGTAGCATAGTGCACGGGATGGTTATCCTGCTGGAACAGCAATGTTCCTTCGGGAAAACGTTCTCGGGCGGAGGGAAGGAATATATTTTCCAGAATGTGCTCGTAAGTTCTCGCATTAAACCGGCCATCGATGCGTTCTATAACGCCAGGTCCATCGTAAGACATCCACCCCTAACACGATATGCTAAAGCGCCCCGATCTTTCACGTCGGTGCACATAGCGCTGGTCATGTCCGAGACCATCCTCATGATAGACACGGACATGACCTTCGTAATCACTCGAGATGGTTGTTTCGTCGGAGAAAATTACATTTCTCCAATCGAAATCCACTCGATTGGTAGCGAAGGCAAGACGGTCGACAGCTTGTACTTCCCTCAATATTTCCATTTGCGCAGCCCTCCGGCTCCTAATACTGCGGTTCCTCAACCTGCTGATCACAGTCTGTGAAGAGCCGGGAAAGTTAGATGCTGCTCTTATTTCGTTAGCAGTCAGAAAAGGGGTCCTGTCGAACTGTCTCGAATAAGAGAGCATCCTCTTCCAATGAAGAAATCCGCGGACGCCCAGGAATAGGGCGATTTTCGACCTCCCCTAAATATTGGTAACGATGAACTCACCTCGCGGCTGTACTTCCAGGAACACCGACCAAACGGCCAGCAGATCTAGCCTCATATCCAGCCTCAACTAGAGCTATAACTCGCTGTCTCATGTCACGTCGGTCCGCCATTACGATGAGAAATGAGGGATGACGATAATACTTTAGTGTAGACAATGACTATTTAACGTGATACAGAATTATTGAAATAAGAGGCATCTTGCATAGTAAGAGTTAATAAATCAACCCTAAATTAAATATCTAAATAACAGGATATAACAGAAAGTCCAATTGTTGCGAAACTAATCAAATTAAATCTAAGCTGAAGTAGCACAGCCATTGATAAATGTTTTGTATACAGAATTAGACTGAAATCCTATTTGACAGAACCTATAATCAATGGCTTGTCTGAACACCATAAACAAATCCTAAGTGTTTCCAATGTCACTGAACAATTTCAAAATATTAATTTAAAAACTAAGAAAGGATCGTAAATGCTGTATCTAGTGATTATTTACATTTATGTCTACAAAATGAATCTTGGAAAAACATATATAATACTGTTACTACTGATATTAAGAGTAAATGTATTGAATTTTTCACTTAATTTCATAATCACTTCAGTGGGTGTTCTCCACTCAATGTTGTGAAAAAATTCAAAAGTAAAAACATGTAGATAACGCAGGGACTTCAAAATCTCATGTATTAAAAAGAAGTTTCTATATGTAATGAGTTGCAATGTAATGATCCTCATGTTCTGAAATACTGCAAGAAGTACAGTGTAATTTATCAAAAATTATGAAAGAGGGTAATAGAATAAATTTGAATAGAAAAGTACAAAATTCAGATAATGCAATTAAAGCTATTCCGAATATTATTAAAGTTAAACTTGTAGATATCCTAAGAAAGAAAATATTTTTTCATTAATACCAATGATTATAAACTAGAGGATCCCAAATTTATTGCATATTCTTTTAACGTATTATAGTATATAGTACAGAAATATTATTGACAACTTACACATTCAAGATTTTGCAAAAGATACTGCAATTGGTTACTTAACAGATGCATTTAGTAATTAGTATTAATATATGTAATTAGTCAATAACTGCAACAGTGCTTTTTCATTCAATCATAATATGAATAAGATTGAATGCACATTAAATTAAACACTATTGCAAACACGTAAATAAAATAGTTAAAATTAACTGAAGGTGTGAGAATGAAATAATCCAAAGCCATACTTTTAACAAAAATTGTTTTGCGCGAGCGCATTTCTTACACATATGGGAAAGCTATTAATAAAATATTGTAATAATTACTCAACAAATGACATAGCCTAAGGACTCTAAACCTTTGTAAAAGTTTGTCTATTATTATATATATACTTTTAATTTAATTTGAATTGTTAGTTTTTAATATATATGCATTTACATTGTATATGTGTGTATAAATGCATTCATTAGATTAACGTTTATAGTATTATAACTTGTAATTTTGTTCGAAATTTTCTCGGGCTTCCAGCCAGGTCATAAGTTGGTGATCCACCGACATTTCGAGGATGTTCATCTTCCTCATCTTCAGGGTTAAGTGATATCTGAGGGAAAAATCGAAAAATCGAAGGAGAATTGGGAGGAAAATTTAAAAGGTACGCAAAACGCGTCCTTGCAAGGGGTTGGGGGCTGTACAAAACTAAATATGTGAGCTCCAAGCCTGTTGGCCACTAGTCTCACTCCGCGTTACGCTGATCCCCTGAAGGAGCTCTAGAAAATTTTTAAGGGGAAGCCGAAATTGGACGTAACCTCTTAGGTACCACATACGCGAGGGGGGGGCGGAGATTGAACAAGTGATCACGGAACGGGGCGAGGAGGCTGGTGTTTGCCGTTAGGATGGCAAGACGCCGTCATCTGTTGTTCGATGACAAAGCATGTGAAGGCCGTCGGAAGAAGCGCCGTGAAATCTAATCTGCAATTTGAGAGGTCCCTGTCCTTTCAATTTGTGACTTATTGAGTGACCTCGTATATTTAATAGACTATTAATATTATCTGAACTAGGGCATACATCGTTTATAATAAAGGTGGAATATATATGGGGAAGGGCATATAGGTCCGTGACCCATTTCTTATAGGGCTCATCCCGACATTTCTCTTACGCCTGAGGAAAACCACGGAATACCTTAGGCGAGATGAGTTGTCTCATGTATAGGAGACTAGCCAATTTGGCTATTATGTAGGAGGTGATTGTTATCATGAGCCTTGTTGAATCGTCTCAATTTTGAGACAAGCCATTTGGCTATATGATGGCTCAATTACGAAGAAAGGGAGATGTAATTAGTTAATTAATTTAAAGTAATTAGAGAGATTAATGGGGATAAGAGTGCAGGTCCGTGGCCCATTTCTTTTAGGGCTCATCCCGACATTTGTCTTAGCGCCTTAGGAAAACCACGGAAAAACCTTAGGCAGGATGAGTTGTCTCAATATCAGAGACTAGCCAGTTGGCTCTTAGGTTGAATGACTCTATGAATCGATGGATATATACTAGCCAATTGGCTCTATGATAGTTCCATCGATCAACAAAAGTAGATATTGTTAGGGAGGGATTTTGTTTAGCTCAGTTAAGACAAGGTCATTTTACAGCGGTTGCACTATGCAAGGAGTCTCATGGAGTTGAGTCGTGGCTACCAAAACCTGAGAGTAACGCCAGCCTCCCTGTCCTGTCTCAATAGTATAGCTAATGGACCTATCTGGTGTCTACGCCGTAACCTAGGATCATACTGGCCGAGGCCAGATATGAGCGGGTTGGGGTTAGCACGAGCTTCCGCATACAGGTTCCTAGCCAGTCGAGCAATGAACTCGTCTATGGTTGGCAACTCTAGTTCATCATGGAACTTTCTTCTCGAGGCGACTCGGGGGAGATGGGTAATGAGTCGAATCACCTGGTTTGTTAACTTGGAGTTTACGGAGATGGGACACTGCCGCAAACCCCCATGCGGGTGCGGCATAGGTAATGACAGAGCGAATGAGGGCCTTATACATGGTAAGTCCCACCCTCAGGTTGTCAGGAGTTAAGGCCGCCAGAATGGGATAGTGCCTAACTATGAGCCCGTTGGCCTTACGAAGAAGGGATAGGATGTGATCTCGGAAGGTGAGATGAGAGTCCATAATGATCCCTAAATATTTAATTTGGTTCATCCACGGCATTTCTCGTCCGAAAAGTGTGGGTGGTGGTGGTATGTCTTCGAGCCTCGCTCTTAGTGAAAAGAGTGTAGCCTGACATTTCTCTACATTGACCTTGATTCTCCAGTCGTGGAACCACGACTGGAGGTGATCTAAGTTCGACTGCAATCTACGGGACGCTAATCTATAGGTTTTGCCCATCGCCAAGAGGGCAGTGTCGTCTGCATAGATATACAGATGACTACTTCTGCCGTGGATATAGCGGAACGGGAGGTCATTAATGAATATATTGAAAAGTATGGGCCCGATAATGGAACCCTGTGGGACTCCTGCGTGAATTTCACGGTGGGTGGAGAAACTAGTGCCTACACGGGTTTTGAATGTACGGCCTCGGAGGTAGTTAGAAATGAGGCGTATCATTCCATCTGGGACTCCCATGCCCAGTAACTTAACGAGGAGTCCCTCATACCAAACCTTGTCGAATGTTCGCTCGATGTCCAGGTAAGCTGCAGCTACTACACGCTTCGTGCTCATAGCCCAGGTAATGTCCTCCGTCATGCGGAGTGCCTGGAGTGTAGTGGAACGACCAGGGTGGAAACCGAACCGCTCGTTCCTGATTTGGGGCAACACTACTTCAGTGAGGCGTCTATGTATGACCCGCTCCGCCAGTTTGCTGAGACAACTGAGGAGACTAATAGGCCCATAGTTGCTTGGATTCGTCTTATCCTTTCCGGGCTTTGGAAAGAGAACTACGTGAGCCTCTTTGCAGGGAATGGGATAGTGACCGGAAGCCAAGATGTTATTAATTATCTCTGTTATGCGCTTCATAGCTGACCTTGGGAGATGCTGCAATATAATTCCTTGGATACCGTCGGCTTCTGCGGCCTTATGAGGGCCGGGGCGACGAATGAAATGGGCGACCTCGTGGGTGATCGTAGGTCGTATCCCATTTTCCGGCTCCCTGCTAAGGAGGTCTCGAACCGATTCCTCAACAGCTCTGATATGGGGCAAGTTTAAATTTTGTTCCACGGGTTGAAAAGTGGTCTCTAAAACGTCTGCCAGTGCGGTAGCCTTCTCCTCAGGAGTAAAGGCCGTGACATCTGGACCGACTACTAATGGGTGAATAGATTGAGACGGATTGGACAGAGCTCGAGATACACGCCAGACATCTGACATGTTTCTGCTGTCCATCGTTTCAACCTTGGATTTGGAAGCATTCACAACCGTTTCGTTGACCGCCTCACTGATCCGCCTGCGCTAGCGGTTAATTTCTATTCTATGTTCATCTAACCTAGTACGCTTCCACAATGTTCTTGCTCTATTGCGGGCGATCTTTAGGTCTCTAATATAGGCTGGGAGCTGCATCCGTCTCGGTTGTGAAGACCGTTTCGGTATTGCAGAAACCATTGCCTTCTTTATGCACTCCTTCAGGTCGCTAACTGACCTATCTATCCCTGCCGGAGTGACTTCAGAGGGGAGTGGTGGAAGCGTAGCGGCTAACTGGTCTTGGAAGAACACCCAGTCTGCCGCATTGTAGTTGAATTTCTCAGCGGTTGGGGAGAGTTCGACTGGGTGCATGATCTCCATTATCACCGGTAGGTGGTCGGATGGAAGATCATCCAGGGTTGTTAGTGTCGCTCTAGTTGTTAGACCTTTCACCAGAGCGATGTCTAATATGTCAGGCAGTTGATTTGCAGCATCCGGTACGTGTGTGGGTTCCCTAGGGGCCATCACGACGTAGCCGTTTCCTGTAGAATTAAGAAAAAGCCTATCGCCCTGCCGATTGGGGCGTTGACAGTTCCAGCTAGCGTGCTTCGCGTTGAGGTCGCCGGCGACTACGAATCTATCGGATAGACTTGTCACTATATCTAAATCGCGTTCATTTAGTGTGCCCGGAGGACTGTAGGGAGCCATAAGCAGAAAGGGGAGTCTGCCTATGTAGGCTCTAATAGCCACTGCCTCTAATGCCGCTAGCTTGGGAAGGAGATAATCACAGTTTGCGATCGAAGAACGAACGAACACCGCTATACCTCCGCCTCTTCTACCCGCTCTATCTTGTCCATAGACTTTAAAGCCCGCGCATCTTAAATTTACTTGGGGTGTCAGGAACGATTCTGTTATAAATGCTACGTCTATATTATTAGCGTCTAGGAAAGCCCTGAACTAATGTCTATCATGTCTAAGGCCCCTGGCGTTCCATATACACATCCTAGCAACTCCGTCACTTCGTCTGGCCATTGAGAGAAACGAGGGAGTTTAGGAGCTTAAATATCTCCGGGAGGGCAGACATAGGATTCTCCATAAGGAGAACTATCACTCTGGTTAATCCTTCTAGGATTGGGGCGAGCGGGAGGTTGGGGTTTGCTAATTGCAACGCCTCGGCAAAGTGCTGGACTTGGTTCAAGGTCGCGCCTTGACCGGTCGGGCCTTTCGAGGTGCTTGCAATAGCTTCCTGCTGGGCCGGTGGGACAGGGGCGGAGATGGACTCTACCGTGGTAGCCTTGGTGGCATTTCTACTGCCCCTGTTGCACTTAGGGCGCTGGGAAAGGGGTCCTACATTATTGGCAGCAGTATGGGGGGCTGTCGCTGCCAGGGTGGACCACAGAGGCGCGGCAACGGGCACATCCAAAAGCGAAGGGATGTCCGCCTGCAGCTGCTGCGTTTGCTGTTGCTGTTGGCGGACCGGCCCGAGTTCCGTGCGTCGCTCCGCACGGGGCCCCTGCACAGGGGCGCGAGCCTGTGGCTGCGGCTGCTGATCTCGGAACAGCTGCTGCTGCCTCGCAGCTCGCTCCACCCGCTGCTGCCGGAGCCACTCGTATTGGAGCATCCGCTGCTCCTCGAGCTCTGCCCTCCTCCGTCGGGCAGCCCTGCTCGTTCCTTCCGTGGCATCTCTAACCTGTAGTGCTACGGGACACCCTCCGTAATTGGCGGTGTGAGCGCCACCATAGAGCGCATGTAGCGGGGACATCGTTCGGCTTGCGACAATCTTTAGTCCTATTGCGGCGTGCGCAAGCTCGACGCATAGGCTGCGCTTTGCAGCAAGCCTGCGTGTGGTAGTACCACTGGCAGTTGCTGCACTGAGGCAGGCGCTTGCTGGGGACGTAGTCCTCAACCGTTACCCTCATCAGGCAGCACTGCCGCAGGGCTCTCATTCTATCCCGGGTTTCGGGGGAATTCTCCACATCGACAATGACCATTGGGAGTTTGGCCTTTGTCCTTGATGAGTGCATCCTCGTCACTCGCCGGACGATTATGCTTTGGAATTCCAGGTCGCCCTGGATGTCCTCCTCATCTGTGTGAATATCCATTCCTCTCAAAACGAATCGCAGAGGCTTGTCGTTCTTGGGGCGCAGCAAGTTGTACGCTACTCCCTGTTCGGTCAGGAACCTGTAAAGATTTGCGTAGTCCCTTACGCAAACAGTTTTCACGGCCGTCCCGTTGCGCGCCCTGTACGAGCATAAGCCCAACGGTTCGTATTCGGCCTTGAACTGTAAGTTCAGTCGGCCCAGCGAGCCAGTGAAGGATGGCGTAATAATAACGGGTGGGATATCACCACGTCGCCTAGTGAGGGCAGTCTCAACATCATCTTCCTCGTCCTCACTCTCCGACACGTGAGTACGAGCTGGGGAAGGGGGGCGGGGAACAGCCTGATCTACCTCAGGGGCAGCAGCCGTCTCCTGTGGGGCCTCAGGTTCGGCGGGGGGTGCTGCCTCCTCGGTCACGACTTGAAGAGTCGCCGCCTCTAATTGCTCCAAGGTAGAGAGAGCCGATCTCTCTTCCTTGGTGAGCTCACTAGCGGTAGAAATGCCGCCTTGCTTAGTCTTAGCTGAGCCCTTCTTCTTCTTCTTTTTGGCCTTAATGACCTGAAGTGCGCCGGACCCAGATGGAATCGGCGGCACTTCATCAACTAAGACTGTATCACCATGGCTATTCAGTCCGCTAGGACCGGGCAAGTCAATACGTGTCACCTCAGTGACTTTGGGAGCTACCTTGAGAGGGGTGGGCTTTCGCGGGAGTTCTGAAGGGACTGGGATGGTGGTAGGGGGACGAAGCTCAAGGATCTCCGCAACGGGGACCGGGACAGGCGGCGTCCGTATAGGACCAGCCGATCGCAGGTTCCGACGCCTGGGCGGAGGAGCAATCTGCACGGGACGCGACACGCGCAAGTAGGAGGTGGTGGGCCCTGTCTGGCTAGTGCAAACTAGCAACCGCTTTACGCCACCTGCAGTAGGTTGGCTCGTGGCCTTGTTGCTCTTAACTGGAGCCATTGGAATTAGAGATTCGATTCTGTCGCCCACATCAGTACTTGCCAGGGACAAATACAACAAAGCCACTAAAGCAGTAAGCTACCAAAGCGGCATTAGACGACAAGGCTGCCACGCCAACACATTACTACACCTATATAAAGCACTGGTTCCAGCCCAGTGCACCTACTCCTCCTACTTTCTATTGCAATCTTCACCCTCAACACAAAAGAAATTTGAGTCCCGTGAAAGGAAATTATTGCGCCAGATATTTCGACTACCCAAACATACCAGAAACGACACAGTATAAATCCACACCAAAACGAAACCACTCTCCACACACCTAATCCGAACAGTCACTAAATACACACACTTCGCACTACGTCGCTCATACACACAACATATGTTTAACAATCCCCCACACACCAACAAGAACACAACCATTGAAAAACTCCTACAAGCATATCATGATCATTTCAATCCACAAAATAACTATTAAACAACATATGTATTTTTTCCCAAACTCTTTCTCCCCCCTCTCTCTCCTTCTCTACAACACCCCTCGTCTCCTGGAGTCGGCTCATTCGCGGCCTGTCTCCCATAAATACTCCACAAGAATGCCATCGTTGAGGAATGCACATACATGTCATGGATTAGAATCCGACACATACATTTAATAAACCACTTTCATCTACAACGAAAGGAAGAAAAGAAAATTACCCCACCCACACCATAACGTACCAGCGAACATCTCTCCGACTGCTGGATAGCTGAAGTCAAAATGCCAACGCACAAACACAAGGATAACAACAATATAAACAAATTGTGACTGCCCTCACCACTGCATAGTGATGCATGATAGCTATCGTTGAATAACTAAACAATAAATAAATACTTTCAAAATTCACGCAAGCCCAGTAAACAAATTACATCACAAACAGTTCATGGTTACTCCTCAAATAACAACAAATCAAAATTTAAAATCTGCTTCTTAAATCTTCTTTCTTACTTTCTACCCACCTGTCTTCTTTCCACGTCTCAATCTCAATCTCATAAAGCCCTAAATATCCAACATTCTAATAACACTGCACTCACAAGCACTCACGGTCGAAGAGGGCATTGTATTGTAAGACTCTAAAACGACCGCTGGCTCTGCCAGCAATCAACTCTGAATCCCCCCCTCAGATATCACTTAACCCTGAAGATGAGGAAGATGAACATCCTCGAAACGTCGGTGGATCACCAACTTATTACCTGGCTGGAAGCCCGAGAAAATTTCGAATTATCACGTCGCCAGGAAAGCTTCAGCAGTTATTGTAATTTTGTATTGTTTGCGATCATTAACACTTAATCTCAGGACTTTGTAAACTCTATTTCAACGTTACTTAGCTATTTCAAAGTTATTTAGACAAAAAAATCGTTGTGTAGACTAAGAATCGAACTCGCACTCTTCTACACAACACGCAGAAGTCTTACCGTCTGAGCTATTGAAACGACATGAAAGCTTTCCTTTCTGTGTGGAGTGTCGATCTAGTCATGAAGGTCCATTGTCGATTTAACTACACGATTTATGTATATATTTATCTTTTTTTTACGTAATATTATCATATTTTTTGCAGTTTTTGAAGTGAATTTCGGAACGATGCTAGTAACAAACCAAATAGCCTGAATTTAAGTAACTCAATATTCGTTATCTTGTGTATCAGTGCTCTGGTCTCCGATCATGCGCAGTGTCTTACATCTGAGACTTAGGAATATTCAATCGTCTCATCCTTTTCCAGGGAAACTGTACCTGCCGTCATTTCTTCTGAATTTATTCTTTAATTGACTCTTTTCTTCATATTCAGCATTTATGAGTAAATGCAAGCGGAAATGATCTACATGGTGAGCCATAATTTTTCTGAAAACAAATATGCCTCTCTGTCAGAAAGTAAATCACACAAAATAGTAACCTATTCGAATTTGACTCAACAATTTTATTTATTTCAGAATTCCTTCCTTAGATAAGATAAAGTGATGGATAAAATGAGGTAAATAGGATGTATCCGGAAACGTTATCTAGAAACTTAATTATGATCTTCATGACAACGATTATTAATCTTCTTTAAAATATCTGTAAAATACAGAATGCAAATTTATATAAACAGACGAAATCCACTAAAATATTATATCGTTCCATTTCGGTTGGGTTCATTATGTCTGGCTTAGCTGATCGGTCATCTTATTTGCACTGATGATGGAACCTATATGAAATCAGCATTAGAAATTTTAAATGCCAGGGCATCGTGGAAAATCTAGAAGTCTATTTCTGAAGACATTCACCATTAAAGCCTAAAAATGTATATTTTCTAATATATTACAGTATATTGAACCTAGATATTGACTATAAATTCGAATTTCAGTTATGAACAGCTACAGAGGGTTTTAAATATAGGGATAACAAAATATTAGGTATGTTATTATTTATTAACTATAGTTTAGCTACGTTGACTATAATGAGGGTCTTGAGAGTTTCAATGTGAAGTGCACTTCGCTGTCTGTGTAGGTGACAGTCCTTATAGTACTTGATACTTAATTGAGTTAGCGACATTTCTATTGCTTGGACATCCTGTTCTAGTGAGAGGAATGAGATGAAAGAAATCGTTAAGGTGTAAGCTAGAACAAACAATCTCACGAGGGTTTAGTAACTTACAAAAATATCCTCATTTTGGCTGCAAAGAAAATATGTTTAATTGATATAAGCAGAGAATCTGTTAAAATGCACTTCAAAATACCATGTAGCCTGTTTCCAACTCAGGCACCTGGTTAGATATGATGTCCAAACTAATGTGGCTTTGGGGCGATGATAATGAGACAATGATACCGAATAATTATGGAATGATAAAAGGGAAACACGGAGTAAGCGGTCGAAAAATCGGCCCCAACATTCAACAGAAGAGAATAATTTCGATGACAGAGTGATTAAATGTTTCCCATTCACCCGGTAAGGGACGAATTTTAATGGTGATAAAAATTCTTACCACGTCTTCCTCCAGAGGGAAGTGAAGCTGAGGAAATTCTATAGTACCTGAACACGTAAAGAAAAGTACAGTACACGAGAGTTGTCAATGTTAAATTTATTGGCAGTATCTCGTTCATGTCAAAATTCAACTCTTCATTACAAACCATCTTATTGTCGGGATAATGAAAAGAGAGACAGATAGGTAGGTAGTTATGTAGACGGACGGACGGAACGACGGACGGACGGACAGACAGAGAGACAGACAGGCGGACAGGCGGAAAGGCGGACAGACGGACAGACGGACGGACGGACGGACAGGCAGGCAGGCAGGCAGGCAGACAGACAGACAGACAGACAGACAGACAGACAGACAGACAGACAGATAGATAGATAGATAGATAGATAGATAGATAGATAGATAGATAGATAGATAGATAGATAGATAGATAGATAGATAGATAGATAGATAGATAGATAGATAGAGTTAGATTTAAAAAGGGCGCGTCAGCTTTGCGCCCTTGGGATAATGAATTCCATCTAAAGCCTTGGTTTCTCTGAACCGACGCATGCGACGTGCGAGATGCGAGGCCGCCGCTGCGAACCATCTTCACAATGACGCTGCGAGGCTTGTGGTTTCTCAGGCTGCGAGATCGCGTGGATCAGTCGCTGAGCGCATAGTGGATCTCGTAACCTGTTTGCTAATGATGAAAGAGGAAGATAATGATGAAGAGGAAATGATCCTGTATTCTTTTTGGTCAAGACAGTGATATCTTCAAGAATAGGAAAAGCGAGGGTGCTTACAATATTCTTGTAAACCGCCATCTGATTGATAGTGAAACAAAATTTAAAAGTTATTTTGGAGTCTTAAGGGATCTCTTCTATAGAATGTCGTATTTAATTATCCCATTAAAGCCCAAATTATTTTTATTTAAAAAACTAGAACAATGTATCTATTTCAAAAATTTAATCCATAAGATGTCAAGAATATATTTTGTTTCTTCTGCTGTGCACCAAATAGTTGAATATCACCCTGTCTATAAATAGACCTCTGGGTACTTATGATATCTGCGTATTCATTTGCAATAAAGTAAATATAATTTTTGTATATTTAATGTATTATAACCAGAAATATTTACACCAATATAAGTAAATTTATTTATGACGGTTTTAATAATTAATGCAACAATACAATGCTGCAGCAATAATGAAACACACTTATTTTAGTAATATCTGTCTTTACCAAATGTGGTAAGGCTCAAAGCATCTTTGACAGAGCGTTACATCACACTTCTTGCGAAATGTTACTGGTCTCCATTTACACCATTCCATCCGGCAGTGTTTCTGAGAGGGTCGATTTGCCATGAAATGACCTCTTATTATCAAACCTCATATCAAATTTCACTCCTCGAGGTGATGAAATAGGGCGCCTCATTCTCTTGCAATTCGAAAACATCTTGAGATACTGAACAGCCAAGTATCATCGGATTCTAAGTAGGTCCAGGGAGTCTCGTCCATGTATTTCTCTGTAGATAATCCAACCATTTACTATATCCATAATCAACTTTCTGACCACTCTTTCCCACGGATTGAAGTGGCATATTTGCCTGCTAACCAGTTATCATGCTCCAATCAACCCATGTACTTACTAGAGTTCTCTATGATCTGTGGTCCACACCTGTGGAGTAAAGGTTAGCGCGTCTGGCACGAAACCAGGTGGCCCAGATTCTATTCCCGGTCGGGGCAAGTTACCTGGTTAAGTTTTTCCGGGGTTTTCCCTCAACCAAATATGAGCAAATGGTGGGTAACTGTCAGTGCTGGACCCCGGACTCATTTCACCGGCATTATCACCTTCATTCAGACGCTAAATAACCATAATATATTGATAAAGAGCCGTAAAATAAACTAACCTACATCTTCCGGCTGCGAAACGAATCACGTGAAAGGGCGTTGTAATATTTTCTATTTACTTTTAATATTACTGTATGATAGCTCAGCACACGTCAGGGAGGTTTAAACTCGGTTGCTTGATGGGGACATCTGAAAACTTCGACCTAGTTTAAACCTTCCTGAGGTATGAGTGCCGGTTTTTTTTTTATACATTTTCTACAGATTTACGCTTCCCTATGCTATTCTACTACTAGATTCACGGTTATTTGCATCCAGTAGACACTATCTCCCTACTCCATCATCATCGTCATTATCATCACTACCCCCATCATTAATTATCTTGGATTAGGCCTTCTCGTCTGTTCCGCTTCAGACTGAACACTGACTAAAAGCTGGTCTCTCCACAGCTTCCGACTTTTTACCTGAAAATTTCGAGTATTTGAAAATATCCTCAGACTAGGGGATTAGTCCCTCAATGAGTGTGTTTCGTGGTGGGACTGTTACCTTAAAACCTCTAAACCTATTTGCTTTTCTATCTAGTTATGACCCCATAGCCAGAGGATTCCGGTTTGTAAGGAACGGACCCACGCTCTCATACTCTCCCGTTTTCTATAACACTGAACAATAAGAATTTTGCTCCGACTTAAAACAATGTGTTCCTTATGGTTTTGTATGCGCTGAATCTGAAAATGCATCTCTTTCCTTCGTATTACATAAGGGTTTTAAGAGATACTATGATTTCATTTTTCGATAAGCGCTCCCCCAGGAAACGTCTGGCGCGGGTTGGAGGTTGTAAACCAAAACTAAAGCTAATGCATTTTATGAGTTTATAACTTATTTCCGGTTTCTTAAGGTTGTTGGCATTTTATTTTGTACTCGTAATAAATTAACAGATATTGGTCCCTTCTATTCAGTAAATTTCACAACAGTTCAACGTGAAGTATACGCAATGAATAAACAAGGGTGTGGTTTTCAGTATTTAAAAGAAAAGTTTACCAGTTTGAGTGAAGGTAAATTAAAAGAAGGCATTTTCATCGGTTCACAAATTCACAAAGTTATGGCTGACTCTTTGTTTGAGGAAAAACTTTCCATTACAGAAAAATGGCATGACGTGCTTTCAAAGATGTATGCTGAAATTTCCTTAGAAATTCTATGGCTGACAACTACATAGAACTTGTTGTGGAAGCCATGTCACGTGCATATGAGAAAATGGGGTGTAATATGTCTCTTAAAATACCCTTTTTACATTATCATCTGAATTTCTTTTCTCCCAACCTTGGAGCGGTAAGCGAGGGGCATGGGAAAAGAGTTCATCAAGAAATATCTGAAATGGAAAGACGATAGAAAGGAAGATCATCATCCAGGATGCTTGGAAACTATTGTTGGTTCGTTGTAAAAGAAAGTATCGGGTCTAGTTATAAACAAAAGTGATCCAGAAAATTCGTTTAATGTAAGTTCAAATTTCAAAATTTTTCTCATTATATGCATGAAATATTTTTATTGTTGTTCTGTTTTAAACTATATAACATCATATTTGTATCCAGTAAACATTTTTCAAATATTATGAGGCGTTTTGAACCCCAAGTGTGTTGTCATTTTACCAGAAGCAGTGAAAAATTGAAAACAAGTTTTTCATTAAAAATTAAATTCATTTTCCGCGGAAAATGGTACGTGATGAGGCAATTTGGATTTTAAATTCAGATTTAGGGTACACATAATTATTAGTAATATGTACCTATTTTTGTTTCGGAGCAAGATAAAATATAAAAATTTGTTCAATGTAACCACAAATTACACTGCCCTGAGACCACGACGTGGACGTGAATAGAGGTTTTCCCTACTCAACATATCTAAATTACAATAATTTTATTTTCCCATATACTTCATTATTTTCTTTATTTATCTGTTTATGTGCACTCTCATATTGATCTTCAACTTCTCACTCCCCTTTTTTCGCCTATGACGAAGATAAAACCATTCTACGAAACGTTGTGAATTCATTTACAATTAAGCAATGTAAAAATAATCCAATCTACATCTCTCCTATACAACCCACCATTGTTTCTTACCTCTAGATGCAAAGCTATTTTCTGAAGCCTCGCAATGCGCGCCTCGCACAAATTCGGCCGGACGAATCTGTCCGAGATGACGCAGCGAGACCTCTCTGCGACGCCGCGCAGACCGCGCATCTCGCAGCAGTAGAAACCACTCACTATCTCTAGTGTAGTCCGGATTTGTGCGATGCGGGCCTTGCACCTCGCATGCGTCGGTTCAGAAAAACCAACCCCGACCCTGCGTACCATTTTCGCAATGACGCTGAGAAGCGTGTGGTTTCTCATCCTGCGAGTTCGCGTGAATCAGTTGGTGAGCGCTTCTTATGTCCAATGGATTTTACCGTCTTGATACTTTTGAAAGAATAAGCCAAAATTATCCTGCATTATTAGTGGAGAAGACAGTGATATCTTCATTAGACTATTTGTCAACGCTATATGTATCTAATTATAATATTTTTCTTGTGACGAAATTGGATATATATAAACTGAAGAACGAAGAGAAAGAAGAAAATTTGAAGCAAGTTTTCAAGAGAAAGCCACTAAATTAGAATCCACACCTGAAAATAATAATGAGTACTGGACTCATTTTAAAAAGCTGTAAACCAGGGCTATCAAAGCGCCTGCACTGCGTGCTCTCAAGAACCTGCAAACCATTTCCTTAAGAGCGATGATTGCACTTTATCTTGCTGAAAAGTGAATCTTGTTGGATTTGTAATGCTTGCAGTATGAGCACGTAATACAGGCGATTTAACATCCCTGCTGTGAACAGATAACAGATTGGTTTGTTCACTGGCTGAGAAGAAGCTACCTATTGAAAGATGCACTGGAAGGAATTGTGAACGGGAAAAGAAGTTCGGAGCAGAAATAATTATCAGATTTTACACAATATAAAATATTTGAAACGTATGCGGAGACTAAGAAGAAGGCATAAAATATGGAAGATTGAATAATGCTAGATTTGCAGTGAAGGATCTGTCGTTGGGACCAACACTGTCAGTGAATTAATTTTACTGCTACATGCACAGTATTTGCGATCAGTAGACTGTCTTTTTCTACTCTATCTAGGCTATCTAATTTCAATTTTTTTCTAGATACGTCAGTATTTTCTTCATATATCCGTTCTTGTGAACCCTCATGTTTGTTTATCATCTCTTACGTATTTTATATTCCCCTCTTTGCAATCTATAGTTGGTTAGTCAAGTAGAACAGGTATTTGTAACGACTCCGACGAGTAGGCTACCCTTCTTACCTCTTATTTTCTCACCTGAATAGGGAGATAGAACCAATCATCGAAAAGTTGTGAATTCCTTTAAATTTAAGGAGTGAAAAAATGTGAATTTACAACTTTTCTTTACCACCCACCATTGTTTCTTCCCTCTAGAACCAAAGCTATTTGCTGAGGCCTCGCAGTGCGCGCTTCGCACAAATCCGGCCGCGCGATTCGGTCAGAGACGACGCTGCGAGGCCTCTCTGCGAACCTCCGCAGATTGCGCACTTCGCAGCCATAGAAACCACTCACTATCTCTCATGTAGTCCAGATTTGTGCGAGGCGGGCCTCGCACCTCGCACGTCGCATGCATCGGTTCAGAAAAACCAAGGCTTAAGAAGTACCCTTATCTCAGGAAGGAGATTATTCAAATTGCAGACTAACAGGACGCAATTCGGTTCACAGAATACAAATGTAGACTCCAATTTTAATAAGGCAATATAATGAAATGTGGTTATCCATCGATAGACCTGGTGACAGAGAGATTGTATTTAGGCTAGCTGGGGATATTCCTTGGAGATTGGCTGCCGTTCTGCTTATATGGGGAAATCTTCGAGAAGAAATGCAACCTGGTAATGGAGCCCAAGTGAGACTCGAATCCACTCCCAAACTCAAATCTCAGAGCACGAGTGCCGCTCGTTATCCCTAGAGTGCCCGATGCAATTAAGTTGTGGTTTATCTGCATCTGTTATATTATAAGGTTAACTTCACAGAGACTAGTAGAACGTTTACTCAAATACCAGCAGTGCGGAACATCTTACACTATTTTAAACATAATTTTGTATTTGACAGTTTGTACTGACTACGATGTTCCTTCGGATCAATTGTTCTTTACACTATTTGACGTGTGCAGTCTATCAAAGAGAGTTTCGATCTAATATGGAATATTTCCTCTTTAAACTAATACCTAGAATTTATCTCGACTTAATACTAGACGGATAAAATGTGAGACTAATACGAAGTGTTTTAACCGCCTTGGTAGTTCAGTTATCAGGACATTGGCTTACAGCAAACCCGAGTTAGAAATCTCAAGATGTCCGAGTTGTATTTTCGTTGGACAAAGCAAACTTGTTAGGGATTTTCTCGGGGTTCTCCCGTTTTCTCTTTAGTTTATAAATTCTCTCCAGAATTCGCCTTTTGTCACCATCACCATTTCAAAAATCAAGATATTTGTGTTTTCGGTGTCGTAGCCCTTACTCTTTAATATTTGTTACTTATAATGAAATTAACATCTGTTCATTCTTATTATTATCATTAATTTCTCTAAATAGAATACAAAACCTCTAATGGCAAAATTCCATTACATTAATATTCTCATTATATAAATATATTTTAGATTTATATTTTTTCTCCCTGTAACATAGTTCTAGTAAACTTATATTAAATTAAGTCTCATCATTTTACTAGCTATCTCAAGTTAATTATAATTGATTGAATTAAATTAGCTCATAAATTAAGTTTCTACTTTATCTCATAGGTTTTTATCTACATTTAAATAAACATGTACTAGTCGTTAAAACTTAACTGAAGAATATTGCTGGAGAATCTTTCAAGTGTAGTGTAAATATTCTTATTTAAATATGTACTGTATTGATTAAGACTGGTTGAGCGGAAGAGAAGGCCTTATGGCCTTAACTCTGCCAGCGAAAATAAAACATTCTATTCTATTCTACAGTATCATCCGTCCCGTGGTTTGTCCAAAGACTGGTATATGGCAGATGTAATGGGTTCTAGACAACACAAAGATCTACAGAAGCGTCAAATGTTGAAGACGAGGATCCTTGGATACGGCAGAGCATCATCTTATGTATTGTATTCGGACGTGTTGACTGGGGAGGAGTGTGTGGTGCAAAGAATTTTGGATCCAGTTTAGTTGAGCAACACAATCGGTACGTAATTGAATCCATAACGGGTACACAAAGAGCCTACATAGGCTACAGTGTTTAGGAATAATTCAGTTCTGCTCAGTGTTGGTCTGGCTTTAACATGTAAGTTGGACAGTATCAATATTTACCGAGAGCAGCTAAGAAGACGAATCAGTACACTTCTAGGAGGCTGTATGCGATAGTTGCAATGTTTGAAGCGCTTTGCATCCTTGCTGCAAGATAAAGCCCGCCGTATCGAGTTGAGTCGCTTCTGATTAATGTGCTCAATCCATCCTCCTTGACAGACGCAGGTGCTAAATTCTGCATAAAAATTGCATTAAAATATCGGAAATCGAAGAAGCGCGGGGGAGGAGAGCCCGGCCGCGGAATTGAAACAAGGAACTGCGGTTTGGAGAGAATTCGCAACTGCCCGTCCGGCTTGATGAATATTTAAGTGATTCATTCCGCGCCTTTATTACGTTTAATTAATATTTTCCCGACATTCTGGATAATTTCATCTCTACCTGCAAATTCGGTTCATGAATTAAAACATATCGATCTCTGCTTATTCTGTAAGGCCGCCAAAATTTCCCTTCTAAAGCGTGCGAATCACAAGGCTAATAAATGCATGCATGCCTTTGAAAACAGCATACACTTTTTAATCATACACACTAGTTTTGCTTTTTCCTACTATGGTTACTTCAAACGGAATAGTCTCCTTCCGCAGCTTTAGAAAGTGTTCATATTTCTAACTACACACATACTTTACTTCATGACGTAAACCTTGAATACAAATTATAACAGCTAATGACAATGAAATTTTGATATGTTAATAATGACGATGATGACAATGGTGATGATTATGATGTAAATGGATGAAATGATCTTGGATTAAAACTTTTGTTGAAAAATGGCAACACAAATTTCATCAGTGAGATAAGAAAAATCTATTTCACGATCTTACATAAAAAATTAATTACATTTATAACTGTAATAGTACAGTACTAGTAGTTACTGCTGTGGATGAGTAGGTAGTCTCCGGAGCGATTGTTCGCGCGCTTTCAATGGGAGACCTCCGATTACCTACGAGTGACGTCGCAACAACTTTCCTTTGAACAAGATAGTAGGTTGTACAGTATACTATGTGCTCTGGCGCAGAGGTACACTTTCCGCTGAGCACTAAATTAATTGGATCATGTAGTGGTTCGAATCCGCTAACATTCGAGTATTTTTTAACAAGTGTGTAACGTTTTGTTTATTCTCTCTCTCTCTCTTTTGGGATTGAAGTGCTACCTTAGTCGACAGATTTTTTTTTCTACATTTAAAATTCATAGCATGTGTGGAAGGGGTGTGTTAGTTTCATGTTATTTATCAAATTAATGTCATTAAATTCAATTGCGAAATTTCCAGCAAAAGTAAAGTTTTTCAGTAGCTAATGTAAACATTTATAGTCTCCTGGAAACACTCGTTTATTCACAAATAGTTACTACGAATTAGTCTAATCAATTTAGTTTAACGTAAAATATATTAAATGGAATTTCAGAATGGAATCAAATAAACGTGTGATATGAATGTGTTAAAGTTTACTGTTTAAAAGTACTATATTCAGGCTCTACTTCACCTTTAACTCTGGAAGACAGTTTTACATAATATTAATTGAGGACCTAACATTCTAAATGTGCTAAATGCCAAAAACATATTTCTGAGATATTGATGAAAAACACACTGCGCATTATTTGTTGAGATAGGCTACCTACAACACCGTCTTTTGGCGTACGAATGAGTCACCTACAGTTGAGCTACGACAAAGACAATTTAGTATGATATTCTTATATGGATGTTCTTCCTTTGGATTAAATAAAAAGGAATTTGAAAAACATAGGCCTATATACTTTTTTCTATAGAAACATAAAAAATATCTGCATGAAGTTTTTCACGTAAATTTAGCATATTAGAGTGAATAGTATAGTGAAATTGGTTAAATAGTTTGATCTTAATAAAAATTTTTATTCTGGATAAAGATTTAAAGATAATTAAAACAACGGTTACATTAAAGTACCAATTCATACCATTCAGTGTTCTGCCCAAGGACAGGTCTTTCACTGCAAACCCTGTATTCTCCAATATTTCTCATTTTCTGCCTTCGTCTTTGTCTCCTCACATGATCCATATATATCTTCTTCTGCCCCGAACTCTTCTGCCGTTCACCATTTCTTTCAATGCATCCTTCAGGAGGCATTTTCTTCTCAACCATTGACCCAATCAGTTCCTTTCCTCTTCCTGATAACTTTCAACATCATTCTTTCTTCATCCACTCTTTCCAACACAACCTCATTTCTTATTCTATCTGTCCACTTCACATGTTCTATTCTTTTCCATATCCACATTTCAAATGTTTCTAATTACTTCTCTTCACTTCGTCGTAATGTCCATATCTCTGTCTCATACAATGCTACACTCCACACAAAGCATTTCACTAATCTCTTCCTTAATTCCTTTTTCAGAGGTCTGCAGAAGATGCTTCTTTTTCTAATAAAAGCTTCTTTTGCCATTGTTATCCTCCTTTAGACTTCCTGGCAACAGCTCATGTTACTGCTTATAGTACACCCCAAGTATTTGAAGCAAATTACCAATATCTCTGGATATATTAATCAATTATGGGAAAATTTCTCATTTCCTTGTGTCAAGAATGAGGAAATACTAATATGCGTTACAAGAGCGGTATGTTGAAGTTTTCATGTTCGAGGAAAAGTTTGAAAAAGCGAAACGTAGTTGAGCTTTTTTAAGTTCCGAGAATTGAAAGAAAACAAACCGCTCGTGTATCGTACATTATTTTGTGCGAAGATAGTTTATTACATACCTGAAAGAGGAATTTCTAATTAGTTGCAATGAAATCTCCATCTTGGTTTCTGTTCAATGACGACAAATTTGCAAACCAAAAATATCTATCTTCAACATTGTTGCTTTAAAATGTTTTCTGTGTTTACTATACTCCAGCAGGCCGTGAGATACGTCTGTCTTTTTTCCCCCCAGTCTATAAATGCCGCCATGATGAGTCTGGAATCTTGTTGATTTTTTCACGGCTTCCTTAATGTTACTTGCATCACGAGTGCAGTAACTTTAGTGGAGTTGTAGATGTATATTATATATATATATATATATATATATATATATATATATATTATTTAATGTACCGAAGTACATATGATATTTTCATGCAGATATTCTGCGTCATCATACGATGAAAGAGTAATGGAACGGAGAAAAATTCTCTCCGGCGCCGGGATTTGAACCCGGGTTTTCAGCTCTACGTGCTGATCCTTTATCCACTAAGCCACACCGGATTCCACCCCGGCGTCGGACAGAATCGTCTCAGTTTTAAGTTCCAACTCTTGGGTCCCCTCTAGTGGCCGCCCTCTGCATTACGTCATAGATGTCTATGAACGAAGGACTGAAGTCCACACATGTGCTGAGGTGCACTCGTTATGAGTGACTAGTTGGCCGGGATCCGACGGAATAAGCGCCGTCTTAAATCACAAGTGATTTACGCGTATCATATATATTATTTAATGTACCGAAGTACATAGGATATTTCCATGCAGATATTCTGCGTCATCATACGATGAAAGAGTAATGGAACAGAGAAAAATTCTCTCCGGCGCCGGGATTTGAACCCGGGTTTTCAGCTCTACGTGCTGATGCTTTATCCACTAAGCCACACCGGAGAGAATTTTTCTCCGTTGCATCTTCCGTTGTCTCCGCATCTTGCACGAAATTTAAGTACCGTTCATTTACAGTCAGTCGCAATTCTTACTGCAACATTCCATCAACTGCATCTGCATCATCACTTGCCCATGAACATGTTAGGCCGCCTAAGTCTTCTTTCAAGGAAGGCGGCCGAATGACTTGTGATGATCCGACTTCTAATTGGAGCTGGCAGACGTTTCCATGTTATGTTAACACCACGTATTACAAACAGACGACGGAACTGAAGCAATGTATAACCATTACGTGCGCAGCGAATTTTACAAGAATTGCAGCACTCGAAGTGATCGTAAAGAAACTAACTGGAAATTCAAGTACAGTAATAATAAATGTTGGGGCTGTAACAGTAATAAAATGTGCATTACGACTCTTGGAATAAGATGTAAGCAGGAAGTAGTACGGTAGCAAGCAGCAACAAATAATAATTACTATTGTCTTGTGTAAACGAAGTTACGACTAGGAGCGGAAAGGAATATTCATAAATATAGAAGTGTGTAGGCAAAACCTGGAGAATAAAGAGAAATGAATTGGTAATGATAAAAATTAAAGAAAGGACTGCAGATTTAAGAAAACAGGGATGTTCTGAATACGGAAAAGAAGAAATACAAAGAATGAAATGAAGTTAAAATATATATAAGGGAAAAATTAGAAAGTAAAGAAGAAGAAGAGACAAGCAGCGAACATGGAAGAAAGGATGAAGAGAGAAGAATGCAAGAAAGAAAAATGTAATAGTAGCACGTGGAAAAGAAAGAAAAGAAATGAAAGTAGAAAGAGAAATGAAACAGAAAGAAATTAAGAAAACAAAAATGAAAGAGTACGAAATGAAGAATAAAATAAAAAACAAGGAGGGTAAATAAAAAGAAAAATTCTGAAGATATGGGAAAGGGAGTTAGAAATAAATAAAGACAAAAATAAGAAACAAAGAAAACAGGATATTGAGAAAAAAGGGAAGAATAAAATCAGATAAAAATAGTATATTACTAACAGTTAATATCTTATATATATATATACAATCCCACGTGAACTTGAACGCTTTACACTTTCTCTCAATGTTTCAATTTAAGGAGCAGTGATGTCATAGGCTATGGGAAGTGGCATAAGTTCCAGGTGTGCCAAATGACTACAACCAGATGTTTGAGGACACTTTGAAGACGCATTCCTTAGATGTGGTGGCGGAAGCTAATCATAATAAACGCAAAGTCTCTGATCTAGTGAAGTGCAAGATATCACGCGAGACACGTGTTTTACACTTACAGAGAAAGCAGACCCTGAAGGATTGCATGTGACATAATCGGTATGGCAACAAGGTCGAAAGCAAAAATATACCGCGAATAAAACTGAAGTTTATATAAAAATCACTTGGACAAGGATCCAGCTTCAGACCATACGGGAAAAGAGAACGAATTACAAATAAAGAACAACAAATGGAATAGATAAGTTCACATTTCAAGTAAACGAATCGAAGCTTGTATATAGAGTGGCGGGATACAAGAATCTAAATAAAGAATGAAATACAGTATATACTCTTATATTCGAACGAAATCCTGATTCTGCAAGCAAATAATGTCCTAGGCCTCTAGGTCTTCCTGCGGTTTTCCATTTTTGCACCCTTTCGTTCTCCTGGAACTGTTTGCACCTCCTCGGGTATTCCTAAATCCGATATCACAGACCTTCCGAATACAAGGTAGGCATGGTAGTCGCAACCATTATACCACTGTGTTGAGAAGCAAATTACCTCGAGAAAACCTACTTACAACAGCAAATTTTGTAGAATTTTTCTAAGGATCGAAACCCGATTCGACAGTTAATGAAATGTTGCCACAACAATATCGATGCTGTTGGTGATGACGCATATTGATATTTACTGCAAATCAGTACACGTGAAATCAATGCAATGTCCATTGTTTTACACGACTGGAATTCACTAGACTACTGTGTTTGTTTAGCAGCAAGGGTAACAGTTGTTTTATCAGTTGCGACAACATTTTAACATTACTAATTTCATTGTGATCCTCGAAGTAGGAGTCACGTCGACACATTCGCTACCGGTTGTGTCAGCTTCCATTCCGGACGAAGAGGAAATAATCTTCTCTTGAATATTTTGTGAAATATGTTTTAATATTATGATGCTCATTTCTATCCTTACAAAATACAGGAAATAGGCTTCGGTCACGTAAATGCCTTCGGTCTCTTATAAATCGAACGCGACTGTCAAGGAAATAGTGCGTACATTTCCCCTGGATCGAATGTGGGAAGGTTTTGTGTTGCTTAGTAGGGACACATAACACAGATTGAAGGGATGTCAAGGTTAGTAGATTAATATAGTTGATTTCGATTCTGTGCAGTTCAATTTAATTTGTAACAATGCAGTATATATTGCAAGAATGAATCTTCATTTAGAATCCTACATAGGCATATATTACGAAGAAATCGTACAATAAGTACTGCGATACGTTTTCATGGAAATATCCTGGGGTTCAACAACCATATGATTCAATAATCCAGGATTTAGTAAAGAAGTGAGAGAAATCGCCTCATTTTTAAATATAAAATCCTAGCCGAAAAAAATCGATGATACAGGCCAATGTTTCTCAACAGAGGGCTGCCCTCTGGAGGACCAAAGAACAGTTAATGAGGGGCCGCAAAAAATTTAATAATGATAATTTTTAATATGAAAATTTAAACAATCGACTATATGTGTTACATAAAAACATAATTACATCATTTTCTTTTTAATCTGATATTATCTACGAGTTTCCCGTCTCTCATTGCCAAAGACATGTTTTTATTAGAACGCAATAAAATATGAAAGGAGAATTTATTCGTTATCTTTCTGTTCATTGTTGGATTACGAATCTTTACTTTCGGTTCGATTCTCGGCGAGGTCAATGATGTTCGTGTAAAATCTATACTTCGGGACTAGGAGAGGTGGCGGTGCACAACTTCGAATCAATAGATTGTGCACCAATATGCCTGGGTTAAATCCCAAATATTCCGGCAGTGCATATGAAAAGAAGGTATATGTCACTGTTGATAGTGATTCGTCCGTTGGACGGGGACGTTAAGCCTGGCGGCCCCCTTAATGCTATTCGACAGGAGTAGGCTACGTGCCGGCACCGGATTTGAGTTTCCCCTTTTCCCTTCCTCACATTCATCATATTCACCTTTTCCTTACACTACACTAACACGAACACATACACATACTCATCCTAGTATACGACATAACTTCCCACAGATACGCATCATACACAGTGTGGGCCGCCGAAATAGTGTGAAAATTGGAAATGGGTCACAGTCCTGCCATCTATCCGCAATATGCGGAACCCGAATCACGTAAGTGAAGTGGGTAGGATTTGGATACACACACACGTTCATTACAGAATGCATGACATTACTAACTTTTAACTTGGGGCCTCACTAATGTAATGTGAGGAAAAGAGACCTAATCATAAACGCGGTTGAACAACATTGAGTCCACACCTGTGGAGTAACAGTCAGCGCATCTAGCCGCGAAACCAGATGGCCCGGGTTCGATTCCCGGTCGTGGCAAGTTACCTGGTTGAGGTTTTTTCCGAGGGTTTCCCTCAACCCAATATGAGCAGCAAATGCTGGGTAACTTTCGGTGTTGGACCCCGGGCTCATTTCACCGGCATTATCACCTTCTTCTCATTCAGACGCTAAATAACCTAAGCTGTTGATAAAGCGTCGTAAAATAACCTACTAAAATAAAAAAACAACATTGACACAGGTTATAGGCTAGAACTGTATTCCTCGAAATCGTTAAGAAACTTAGTTCAACATTATTCAATACATTAGCTTGGAAAACAACGTAAGTATGTACCGTAAACCAGGACAACTTTGTGACATATTTTTCTGTTTTATAAAATTAAATATATTTAAATATAATTAAAATTCATTTCAATTATGACTATGGGTATAATTACCTCTCGTCTTCTGAATACCATTAGGCCTATGTCTATTTATAAATCTGCATTAGGACAGTTAGAATTTGACAAATAACTTGTCACTCCTTCGTAGGACAACTTTGTGACAGCCAATTTTCTGCTATCTCTCCTTAGTATTGCAACATCTGTGACAAACTCAGAAAGCATATTGTGATGATTCAAACTGTAAATGTTATAATACAATTTTATATTGCATTATCTGTGACAAAGTTGTACCTGTAAATCACTACTTTAGGACCATTAAAGGATAAAAGGAAGCAAAAAATTCAGTTTTTTCGATGGAACAATGTCATCAATGCATTTTATTAGGTTATTATGTTAGACCTTATACTTCAGCACAAATATTTTTTTTGCAGAAATGAGGGTAGAAACTCTACTAAAAACAACAAAAAGAAACCCTTTAAAGCAGTTACTAATTTCATTACTCATTGGATTGAATAGAACCGGGTTACTTCTAGTAGGCCTAGGCCTACATCAAAAATTGCTCGCTTCCCTCTCTGCTAAGGAACTTTTATCTTGCAAACGATCTCCTTGTCTTCATACCAAAATTCGTCATTTTCTGCAGGCCATCTCCAGTGTTTTGCCGTCGGTTCCATTAAATTAATTAATATCCCTTTCTTACTTATTTTATTTATTGTTCCTGAATAATGTTTTCCCTCGTAAGCGACAACAGCATGGCTTCCAATAACTTAATCTTCTTCACTGAAAGAAACGAAATCTGGTATATACTGGACTTCAGGCTCAGATTCTTCTTCCCAGCTGTCAGTGGGCTCTGCATATACTGCGTTTAATTTCGCTTCATGAGTACTGCATAGTAGTAATAGAACCATTTAATTAGTGCCTTAGAGTGATGTGGCTCGTATTATTATGACGTCTTTGTTGTGGATGGTGGTATAGATTATTGTTGTTTAGTCAACTGTCTGAAAACAGGTCTGAACCTCGCAAGTGATAGTAATAAGACACCACTTATGAGGCAACTAAGCCAGGAGATAATTACCAATTATTCCTCCCTCCACTGCATACATCGCCGACTAGCTATGTACATATTACAAAAATCAGACTTTTTTATATACAAACAATTGTTCTTCCTCTAACACATATCATCAAGTGAGACGTAGGTCTAATACCTATTAGACTAATAGCTGTACAGATACGGAATTAAAATTTAAGAGTCCATGTAGGCAACAATTTCGCACGACTGTCCACAAGTAGCATATATACAGGGCAGGCGCTCTTGTTTACTGCACATGTGCAGTGTTTTGTAAGTGAAACTTATACAATAAGGGAGCTCCAAATCAGCGACGACTCGTGATATTTTTGTATGTAGGACATGAGATTGACGACTGATGACCAAGACAGAAACTAATATTAATAATAATAATAATAATAATAATAATAATAATAATAATAATAATAATAATAATAATAATATAAAAGAGCATGCAAAATCAATACAAATAGGCCTGTGTTAATCTTTGGCTCACCATTCTGGAACTGCCAATTTATTTGTAGTGAAGTTCGATTCTCCTCCCCATTTTAGTTTGCGAAGATGGCTCTTAAGCCATTATACTGCCCGGTATTTACCGATGTTCCGTCGTACGTTTGCGCAATTAATTTCTTGCTACAATTAAATTCTTATAAATGATAAAATACAAATTTAGATATTCTTTCGGCTATCCTGTCATCTGAAAGTCCTGTTAATTCTTGTATTTATTATAGCTTATTTAATTTATTTTTATGTAATTTTGTTTTTTATTCATTTTATTTTTATATTATATCGTTTTAAATTATTTATTATTTCGTTTATTCTATTCTCTTAAAATGACCAATGAACTGCGTTTAAGGAGGCTATAGGGATACTTGAAAATTCTTATTTTAGTCTCTGACAGGGTCTCCATTACCCAGAAAGAAGGATGGGTGGTAATATTAGGATACGCGGTTATATCCTCAAACTCCATACTCCGCCCTCCGCACCCTCCCCTGTCCATAACTTCACTGTTAGAAATACCGTTTGCTGTAAGATATTTGGATGGTTCCTCGGAAATTATTTCTGAACTGTGCAGTGGCGACAACTCGCGACAGAAAGTGGAAGCTTGAAGGCAATTAATACGTCGGAACGCAATGAAAATCAAAATCTGTAATGAAAATGTTTTCGCAGGAGTTAACATATATTTTCTCTTCTCAGAGGTACATAATTAAACTGTAGGATCATCCTCATATCCTTCATGGAGAAATCGCCACTGGTTCCAAATTTTATTTCCGTATCTGTACATCCAGCCAACCAGAACCTCAATCAGAGGACGGTATACAGTAGATTATCAGTCATAAATGGACAGAAATTCCCTGCGGATATCACCGTATAAGAATATAATGTGAAACAAAGGAATACAAATACAGAGTAGCGATTGGAAGGCTATAAATTTATAAGTTTCTCGTGAATCTAATCACAGTAAGCTTAATTTTGATTAACAATGGTAGTACAAGTGATATAATTTTGATTTCGACATGATGATTATGATGATAGTTATGATAATGACAATCGCCACTACGATTACTCGTAAAGTATTTGTTCTAATTCTCTTATTAATGGAGCCATGTTTATGAAGCTGTCAACAGCCACAAAAAGGACTTGTAGGCCTCATCATGTACATCCTTACACAATGCCTAATGAAGATGTTGCCTTGTCAAGTAAATGAAGTGCTACAGTTACATAGCAACCAAAGAAGGACAACATCTGCACTAGAAGTAGTGACGCAAGGCAATGCACCACGCCCCACAGTTCAGACTTCGAGATGTAGCTGCAATTGCGGAGCTTTGACTTCATGGGGTCGCCATTATATTAGCAAAGAAGATGGTACTCATACATTGAAACAGACAGATGGCATGTCAGGAAATACGGTTGAATACCAGAAAATACAAAGTTATAGTATAAATACGTGAAAAATCTTGGAATCGATTTTTGTCTTTTATAATTTATTTTCCCTGTATTTTACGTAATGATAAAAACATTAATATGATTTCATTGTACTTTTGTTTTTGACAAACAATGAGAAACACCTGCCATAGTTGATGGCCATTGATGATGGTCTACCCAAATTCGTGATAGCAGAACGAGCACTACAGGTGCAACAGAGATCATAATGGAAGGGGAACTATGAAAAGTATTAGTGGAATTAAGAGGGAAAACCTAGTAGTTTATCTAGGGTTATTAAATAATCAATACGAATATATAAAACAATGGACCAACAACAAAAATAAATTTAAAATTACAAATAAAAAGAAAAAAAGTAAAAATCGAAAGGGTCCAATAAAATTTATTTAATTAATAATTATGTTTTCAATAATTCATTTTGGTACAAAACCTGCAAATTGACTGAATAGAAAATAGGAATAATTAAATTCAATTTTTCGGTATCAGGGTTTCTGATATTAATTTACAAAGCTCAATTAAAAATTAAATTAAATTGCAGTAGGTTATAGAATGAGAATATACATACCCAAAACAAAATAAATGACCTTTCAAGGAAAATAAATAAAAAGAGTCAAAATTGTGGCGAATAATAAAATAATAGAGCAAGTGTCATCATTTAACTATTTAGGAAATATTATATCATATTGAAGACATAGAACAGAAACTACATAAATATAATGCAGTAAATGGAATTATAAGAAGACATTTCGGGAAGCAAATGTTAAAAGAAACTCAAGTCAAATCACATAACTTTACAGCAAAACAAATGCTAAAATTTGGCAGTGAAACATGGGTCATAAAGCAAAGAGAAAATCTAGAATACAGGCAGCTCAAATGAAATTTCTGAGATAAATTTTAGGAATTACAAGATTAGAGGAATGAAGATATTAAAGCAAAATTTAAAATGTAATAACAGAAATAGTAGAAGATAGAGATAAAGAATGCAAAATTCCCGTTATCCAAAGGCAGCTCTCTCGTACACACCAATAGGACGAAGAGATCAGGGAAGACCACAAACAAGATGGTTAAAAACAGTGAATGGAAACAGACTAAAGTGTCTAAACCGAAAAGTCAGAATAAGAAGAAGAAGAAGATGATGATGATATATCATCATGAAAATCAGGAAAAAATGTTTTTGTATTATTACAATACTTGTCACAAAATGTCAGCAGAATGCAACTCTGGGAATGTATAAACATTCCAGCACTTTCTTGATCAGTGCTGTTGGCGGAGAAAACTAGAATGAAAACTCTTTTATTTCTACATTCTCACAATTGAGACGCTGACGCAACAGAGATCAAGTTTCGTGTCGTGCACACAGAATCAATAAGGAAACGCCTTGCCTCTCTGCCGCCTTCTTGTTCATCGCTACGCGAATAAATAAGTAACGTCTTGCTTGCTTGCATGACACAATATGAATTAATCACGCGGTCTAGTATGCGGAGGAGCAGGGTTCGACCTATACAACAGTCGACTAGACTTAAGGAATTGTACGTAGTGCTTCTCAGTCCCTCGGATTATTAACACTTCAGTAGTATCTTTATATAGTTTATTCAATGAATTATTTATTTTCAAGTGCTTGATCGTTGCCCTTGGTGCGCTATAGGAGGCTGGTCTATTCTACACCCGTGATGAGACGCTATGATGGAGATTTGTTGGGATGCCACAGGGAAGCTACATATTATAATCAGAACTAGGAAGTTGGTACCGAAACTATTAAGTTGTATGAGCTTGGACTATACGGAATGAACAGTAGTAAAGCAGCTCTAAACTTCAACAAACCAGTACAACTGATATGTACTGTCAGGTGATAACCAAACTTGTCTTTGTGCCAATGGTCCTTGGCCAACGATATTCATGGATTCATCTATCTGTATTGCAAACCACGGTGGTAGTTTAATACAGTCAATTAGCTGAGACTTTTTTATCGTCCGCCATCATATTAACACGTCTAGTGATGGTATTATTAGATAATGGAGATTTTTAACATCCTTTGCCTGCGACTTTCCAAACAATAATTTATTAATATTTATTTTTTTATTTATGTATTTATTTAATCTGACAGGATTAAGGCCTTAAGGCCTTCTCTTCCATTCTATCAGATAGCACATATAAATACAAAAAATAAATACAAACACTGATGAAAATAATACAAATTAAATTAAAACCCTATAGAGGATCAACAGAGCCAAAAAAAAACACTATAGAACTCTCATCGAGCTAATACAAGAAAAAAAAGAAAGAAAGAAAAGCAGAGATAGCAATGGTGAAAATGATAACTAATAATGATAATAATAATAATAATAATAATAATAATAATAATAATAATAATAATAATAAATACATTACATATTAATTGTCAACTTTACAACAGCACAGTTACAATATTTATTATATGTCATGGGTTAAGCCGAAGTTGCGCAACCTGACAGGTGTTCAACAAGCAATTCCATGAACTACAACTTGCAGTAAACATGGCTTAACAAGTGATTCACTATTGTAAACATCTCATTTTTAGCAATTTCGTGAGCTACTAAGAATGAAGACTTTATGTTAATGTTATGTTTTATTTAACGACGCTCGTAACTCCCGAGGCTATATCACCGTCGCCGGTGTGCCGGAATTCTGTCCCGCAGGAATTCTTTTACATGCGAGTAAATCTACTGACATGAGCCTGTCGCATTTAAGCACACTTAAATGCCATCGACCTGACCCGGGATCGAGTCCGCAACCTTGGGCATAGAAGCCCAGCGCTATATCAACTGCGCCAACCAGGCCGAGCTGAAGACTTCATAAAAGCAGCATCAGTTAATAGAGATCTTCTCATGAGCGTTTTTTGATCATTGAAGGCCTTTCGTTGTCTTTCAAAATATTCAGGAGGTTTACTAAAAAGATTAGGATGAACTCTTTTCAGATGTCGTTTTAGTTTCGTTGACTTCAGAGCTTCATTATATAATTTTAAATTACATATGACACATACTGGGAAATATATCCAATCAATACTTTCATAACTTAAACAAAAATTAATATATGAATCCATGTAATTGCGCGTTTTGCTCTTGGAACTTCTTCTCTTAATGACATCTTCTGTTCGCGTTTTAGTCATTTCAGCAGTAGAAGATGTACGATCGTTTGTCGCTACATCATCCATATTATCTTCAAGGCACTGGTTTGCTCCAGAATCGCCTTGTTCAACTTTACATAAGTTATCTGTGCCTTCCTATTACCACTTTCACGTTTGAAATATTTGTACAGATTATTTTTCAATCCATTTTAATCGAGTTGCACAACAACGCAATGATTCTGGCAGACTGAAAGATATGTGCGGTTTACAGGGGAAAATAATTACATTTGTCTCAACAGTGAACAATAAACAAATCGTTTCTCATTCAAACTCCTGTACCCACTTATTCAATATTTCACTGCAAATTGCCCATTGTTGCAGTTGTTTTCCGTTCGAGATAGCATTTTTATACTATTGCTCTAAATACCGGTAAAAGAGTTGGCTATTTAACGACGCTGTATCAACTACGAGGTTATTCAGCGTCGATGAGGTTGGTAATAGCGAGATGGTATTTGGCGAGATGAGGCCGAGGATTCGCCATAGATTACCTGGCATCCACCTTACGATTGGGAAAAACCTAGGAAAAAACCCAACCAGATAATCAGCCCAAGCGGGGATCGAACCCGCGCCCGAGCGCAACTTCAGACCGGCAAGAAGCGCCTTATCCGACTGAGCCACGGGGTGGCTTCCGGTAATAGAAATTAAAGGTATGCAATAAACAAAAATTATTATGATCCCTTTTATTTTTTTAGTATGTTATTTTACGACGCTTTATCAACATCTTAGGTTATTTAGCGTCTGAATGAGATGGTGATAATGCCGGTGAAATGAGTCCGGGGTCCAGCACCGAAAGTTACCCAGCATTTGCTCATATTGGGTTGAGGGAAAACCCCGGAAAAAAACCTCAACCAGGTAACTTGCCCCGACCGGGAATCGAACCCAGCCCACCTGGTTTCGCGGCAGACGAGCTGACCGTTACTCCACAGATGTGGACGATACCTTTTATTTTATGTTGTTAATAATATAAGTAATATATAATATAAATATATGTGGATTGTAAAATTCACATATTGAAAATTTTATGAAAGCTTCTTAGAATTTTTCACGGCTCCCCTTTTACTCTACTAAGAACCCCAAAGGGACCGCGGCCCCCGGTTGAGAATCGCTGCTATACAGGATGGAAGTGAAATAACTCTGCAGATTTTGAGAGCGAATAGTTCATTTTGTATGTAACAAAAAAGTATAGTTCATAGTTTTCTCAGAATTCTTTTTTCCACCTAAATGTTTAGCACCCTCTTATTCGGTAACTATTGCGAGTTGGATCGTGATTTTTGTCCATATCGACAGAAAATCTAATACCTAAGGAATCACTTATCTCTTTGGCGTATTTCAATAGCGGGACGGTTTTCGTGTAAATTTAATTTGAAAACCACTAATTTGAAGACACTGACCGATGCAACCAGTTTGCAACATTGTAGCCATAAAGTGATATAGGAGGTAGTTCACTAAGGCAGACAGATCTGAGTTCGTTGACCTCTTACATCTATATTACGAGAAGAAAGAGCAGTATGTTAGCGGCGATGTTGCCAGAATGCTGAAATTTCAAACTTAATTGTCTAATTAACAACGCATTTAATCACAGAATGTAATATAGGTTTTCTATTCATTTAAATTTTTCCTATCGTCCCTTTCAACCTACAGAGTGTTACACTTCCACACTGTATATTTAGCCGAGCATTTTTATAGTTTCTGCTGCCATTTTATCTAAACCTTAACAAAAACATTATACCTTCATTCTATTTAAATACTGTTAAGGTGGATGCTGGATGTAGTCACTACCACCGTAATACAATTTACGTTATTAACACAGCCGCGCGTCTAGACCAATCACTTGTCGTTAAAGAACAAAACATACGATAAAGTACCACTTTTGCGTACAATGGATCCTGGAGTGCAGCAGCTCAACATGACAGTCGGACTACGAAATCTTTGATTCCACTATGTATAACTTGTTACTCACCTGTGATGAGGATCACGAACCTTAGATTTTCGTATTCCAGTGGTTCCTTCTCGATTTGAAGACAGTATATACTGGCTACAGTTTTGTTAAGGTTGATGTCATTATCTAATTCAATGGATCACTACGAAATTTAGGGGAGAGTCGGGTAGTATCGGACATCGGGTAGTATCGGACAGTGCGTTTCTTTCATCTACTACCATATGATAGTACCTGAATGACATGGTTACGTTTCTCTATGCGACATCACAGAAACGTAACCATGTCAATCAGGTACTATCATCGTGTAGTAGATGAAAGAAACTCACTGTCCGATATTACCCGATGTCTGATACTACCCGACTCTCCCCTAATGTTGTTCTTATGAAAAATGGTAAAAAGGAGAATTATCACCAAGAATACAGTAATCCTTTCCTTTATTTTCTATAGAAACAGCACTACATCTTGCAGTTATAGACTCAATTGGATCATTATCTAATCCTTAAGAGAAATGTGACATTCATAGTTTTTCCCGCGAACTCTTCATATATATAGCCTATATATATATATATATATATATATATATATATATATATATATATATGGTAAAGAGTCTGTTTGACTTCAGATTCTTAATAGTTCATGGACACTAGAAAATATAACATATTTCTTCGAAAACTTTCATGCCTTCTGTATGTTCAGTTTTCAATCTTGATTCTGTTTTGTGCCATTGATAGTGTTGTATTTCTTCTAGGTAGAATTTTGTCCTTATTAAAATAATTAATGTCCTTGTCTGATATACATCAGCAATAGCTTTGTAGCTGTCATTGATTATTTTAACAGCTTTCGACGCCTGCAAGATTTCACCGTCACTGACATACTCAAATATCTTTGGGCAAGAAAATAGCTGAATAAGTTATAAGTTGAACACCCGGTATCGTACATAAGTCAGTACGTGTAATTTATTTCCAATGATTTTACGTAAATATTTTCTTTGGAATACTTCACACGCTGTGGAGTTAAAGTCGATAAAAGAAATCCAGGATGCGTAGGTACCCTGACGTTTGGTCCTTTAAACATCACTGTCTTTCTTGGCGAATTAAAAACAAATAACACAAAACTATTACTCTTTGTTAAAGTGCTTTTGAAAAAGAAACTGTAAACAGTTTGTAGAATTCTATTCTTATCGCTTACTAGGCAATATAATTACAATGCAAAATAAATTGTTTATTTCTATACCAAAGTGCATACTAAATTGTTGCTTGTGGCACTGTTCTCGCGCAGACGGCCTCCAAACATTGAAAGGAGTGCTGCCACTTGGCGTCTGGACACGTTCCTCACCTCTGTCTCGGAGGTCGAACCATATGCCCTTGGAGAATAACAACGTGTCCATTACAGACTTTCTCTCTTTATTACGATTATTACCACACTGAACTACAAATTGTCGACATACATTATGGTTAGCAACAAAAGATTATAATCTAAACACTGTCTTCTGTGTTTCAAGGTTCAGACCTCTTCACCTTTCCTGGCTTCAAATCCAACTGTTTATGGGTCATCCTATGGCTCTCTTGTCTATTTGTTCATACTGCATCACAATTTAAGATGTTCTTGTCAGCTGAATTCTTCCGTACGCTTCTTCAATTCTATTTCTATTAATACATTTTCATACTTATACAATATTTAAAATTAATCTTCAACTTCCTATCTTTACGATATAGTTGCCTTCAGACATGCCAATATGCAGCCTGTAGATTTCTATTCTTCATAACGTCTTTCACGTTAGTTCTCCTTTTCAATCGTGGTTTTCATTTTTGGGAAGTGGTATCTGGAAAATGTCCTTAGGTTATCGTTCTTCTTGTAATTTTTAAATAAGTATACCCATAATATTTTAGTATTACATTTTCCGTGCACTACTTTATTAATTCAAGTAGTTATATTAATTTTCTACTAAAGCATTTCATTTCTAACCTCACCTTGTTACATCACTGATAATATTCTCCTCAGATAGCCAATTAAGTTCTATCACACTTACTTTCTGTATTCTATTTTCGGTCATCCGTTTACATTTAACTTAAATTCCATTCCCACTACTAAAATTCGACTAATATCTGTCTTTTAATGTCACCGCCAAATATTCATAACCATATATAGGGTTGGAACTAGTATCCTGCAGTGTTCGAACATGAGAGAGACACCCAAAACATTAAAAACTTTATCTTATTTTATGAAAAGCTAATCGTAAGATCTGTGCTAAAATCCTTGAGGGCCTAAACCATGAGTGGAGGACAGCGAATATGTTTATAACAAAGTGAAACAAACATGACAATCCTCATTTTGTACAGCGAACATAGACGAATATCGAACTTCGCCATACTCGACAAACTTGAACCGAACATAGAGCCTGTAACGTACGACGCTAGTTGGCACTGCTTATACCAGGGCCAGGCATGAGAGCGGCTCAGTCTAGCCGGCCAGAGCTCCTCTCGCCCCGCAAGGCACTTCAATTCCAAGCCAGAGCAGAACGCTCACGCAGTGGCGGACTCGCATTACAGCTACCTTCCCTGCATTAATGTAACAAGAGCCACGGTTGTTCTATTCATTCAGTCTGTCAGTACATAATAGTTTATAAGGATATTACATCAATCCATTGTACAGTCACAGAAGAAAAATCTGGCCGATGAGCAGCAAAACTCGTAATGTTACTTGTGCCGGTTTTGTTGTGATTATCACAGTACAAAGTGTCTAAGAGGGATACTGTTTACTTCTCCTCGACGTTGCTGGGCTAGGAGAGAAAGGCTTTCGGACTGTTTCTGTTCACATTCCATAACGTTGAAACTCTCGTGTTCTTGTCGACATAGGCCTACAGAAATTTTCTTAGTAAGCATTGTAGTAATAATTTTCAGATAGGTCAGTATACAATATAATATAACATAACATAAATATTTATTTCTTATTCAGTCTAAACGACTTCTTAGTGTTTCAAAAAAAGATCAATAAAATTTATAAATATAAATACTCATTGAAGTTAAAGGTTAAAATAACGTTTTCGCCTATTAGCATCTTCAGGCACTTGAACAATATTTTATATTAGTTACTTACGATATGTATATATCATAGAACGAATTGCATCATGAACAGCTCAACTTCCTGTTGAAAGTCATACCTGCATTCTACGTTTAAACCATCTGAAATTATTTCGACGTCCGCTCAATATGAAGTTTAATATTGGAATCAGTAAGAACCATAAGATTCTATCATTGTAATACATTTATAATTACATCAATAACAACAACACAAACCAGTAATTGATAAAAATATACGATGAAATGTATACATTAATAAGACATTATAGAAGTAATCACTTTTTATTACAAGGTAATATTTTATTTAATTTGAATCCATTTTAATGTCTACAATTTAACCTTTGTGTCCTATAGTTGTTTGTCGTAAATTTAAGTAGAGATGAGGATAATCAGTTCAACTATCACACATATCAAAACAATAATTAACTCAACTGTAGTTTATCATTTAATTTGTACACATGATTTTAATATGTTAGTTTTAAGATTGAATATTATATATATTCAACAGTCATGCCTTTTACTGTAAATTAATGCACCACATGATATTGTTGGATCAAGTGCCTGAAGATCCCAATAGGCGAAAACGTTAGCATTATTTTAACCTCAAAGTCAATGAATATTTATATTTATAAATTTTATTGATTTTTTTAAAACACTGATAAGTCATTTAGACTGAATAACAAATAAATATTTATGTTATATTATATTCTACAGAAATTTGTTATTTCATTGTTTTTACCATTGCGGATATGAGGAATGTTACTGATTTCATTATCATCTCCTCTGTTCGTCTCTCCTTAGTCTATAGACCAGGGGTGCTCAACCTTATGAATACTGCGGGCCAATATTTAATAAAAAATATTATTGGAGGCGCGCAGACATCGTCCAATAATAAATAATTTACATAAATGTCTTACTAATTAGTGATTACTGTAATTTATAGTAAATAATAATACAGGTCTGTTCAAATATATATATATATATATTTTTTTTTAATTTTAAGTTTGTAACTTTATTATCGGGCCGCAGTAAACATAGTGCACTGCTGCTATAGACATACTACGTTTATTTATGGTTTATTCTTATTTTAATATCTCCCTGGCAAAGCAGACTGCCAATATGACGAAGAGTAAACAAAATTGAGAAAGATGCAATACATAGGAACTTCGTTCTAAGACGATATAGAAGTGAACAGTCAGATAAAGTAAAATAAATATAAATTGATTAAGGCAATCCAATGCAAATGATATGAGTGAACGTTAAAATAAACTGAAATAAAAAAATATAAATTAATTGAGGTAAACAATTAATAATAGTGACGGAAGAGAAACATACATAGATTTGTTAATTGGAAATAATTTTTGTGCGATTTAAGGAAACGTTTGATTATATAAGCGGTTTACTATAACTTATTTATTTATTTATTCTATTTTTAAACGTATAGTATTTACTTTAGTTCTGAAAATAAAGGAAAATACACATTCCTGAAGTAAAATAATTAATACCGAATGTTCTTTTTATCACAAATTAAAATGTTCTTCTTCCTATGTAGCTCTAGTGATATACAACACTTTCCTTCTGGACTTAATAGTTTGTCCAGAAACTATTGGCATTGATCACTGCATCCATTCTTCTACTTACAGAAGTAACAAGGTTGTGGATATATATATCTGCATCTAAAACGAGATCCCACAATTCGTCTGCATTCCTAGGACGCCGACCCTGTACTTGTTCATTAACACCGCGTTGCACTTCCGCCCACACATTTTCTATGGGATTTAAGTCAGAACTTTTTGGCACCCATGGAGCCTCTTCGACATCGTCCCTGTGAATGTTGAACCACCGCTGCACGGCAACACATGTGTGTACGGAAGAAAAGTCGTGTTGGAATTTTATTTTGTTTTCGGGCTGAAACACACGCACACTAGATAGCATCACATTTTCCAGTATATTGGTGTACTGATCCCCATTCATATGTCCATGAATCCTCCATAGCGCGCCGCCACCATAACCAGAAATCCATCCCCACACCGACATGGACAAACGACCACTGCGTTGCCTCTGGACCACATATTCAGGGTCAAATCACTTGGATTGTTTCGGTCGATATACTTGCACTGGCCCTGTGCTGTGGTTCATGAACACCTTCTCATCCGAAAAGATGACCTCTTGCCCATGGATAGTTGTAATGCATGTGGCAAAATGCGACACGATCAATTCGATGGTCTTCAGTTAGAACTTCCTTCACCACCGCTCTTCTCGGCACAATATTGGCACTATTGAGCCTTTTACGAGCCGTTCTGTTGGAAGCAGGAAATCCCGTGTCGGCCACAAGCATTTTAGAAGTGTGAAATGGAAAGCGCCTCGAACGTTCTATTAACATAAGTTCTTGTGGTGTTGATGCCTTGGGTCTTCCGCGACCAGGTTTACGAGTTATGTATCCCCGCTCTTCATACTGCGCCCACCACCTGGACGCTGTTCTAGTCGCAAATCCGTAGCGTTCTCCAGCTAGCGCCGCGCTAAATCCGCCTTCCTCGATCAGTGCAATTACTTTGGCTTTGACGTCCATAGCTATCGAACTGAAATACTAATGATAATTTTCGAAGTGGTTGTGGCTATTTATAAACAAAATCTGTTGGTAAAAATGGACAGGGTCACGTGTCTAGGACTCTAGAAAAACACGAAGTATACAGAGTCATAAATCATAAATGTAGTATGCCTGTAGAGTGAAGAGAGACGAACAGAGGGGATGAAAATTACATTAACAACATTCTTCATATCCGCAATGGCAAAACCAATGGCAAAACAACTTTCTATATGTCGACTAAAACACAACAAACGTTGCAATTATACAAATACAGTATATTGTAGATTTTAAACAAAACATTCCGAAAGCCAGTCTCTCGTAGCGAAACAGCTACGAGGGGAAGTCAATAGTGTCCCTATTAGACACTCCGAACAGAAACTGTCCGAAAGCCTCTCCTTCCTAGCCCAGCAACGTCAAGGAGAAGTAAACAGTAGCCCTCTTAGACACTCTGTACTGTGATAATCACAAAAAAAAAACCGGCATAAGTAACATTACGAGTTTTGCTGCTCATCGGCCAGATTTTCCTTCCGTGACTGTACATTACAGAATTTATAACACTCTTATTAATTTAATGAAATAAACTTCGCTCTATGCACACACACACAAATCATTAGGCTTATTTACATAACCCATACGCACATACTGCAATCTCCTCACCACGGTTCTATGAGACAGGCGTATGGCTTCCACTTCCCCTACTTGCTGTGGACAGAGTTCATCTGCCAATATAATCAAACAACGCTTGATGAATTCACTTTCGTTGGATGTTTTCAATTCCTTTGCAATTTCGTGGAAAATTTTGTAGCTAATTCTCCTAGCCGATTCACTAAGTGCATTATAGTCATCCTGTTAATACATAATATATAATATAATATAATATATGGTATGATATGATGTGATATGATATATGATATGATATGATATATGATATGATATATGATATTATATATGATATATTATATAATATTATCAGGTCGAAATTTCGAATAGATTTGCCACTTTAGAAAGTTCCGACGAAGTTGAGAAAGAATTAGATGTTAACAGCGTGTGGGAAAATATCAGAGATAGTATCAAAATTGCAGCTGAGCAGAGCATAGGTTATTATGAAACTAAGAAAAAGAAACCGTGGTTTGATGAAGAGTGTTGCATTGCAGTAGAAAGAAGGAAACCGGCAAAACTGAAATTCTTACAGGATCCAGTTGAGGAGAAGAGAGATAATTATTTCAATGAAAGACGGGAAGCAAGTCGTACACTTAGGAATAAAAAGAGAGGTTACTTGAAGGAAAAACTGAATGAGGTAGAAACAAATAGGCTAGTACGAATAAAAACATTAGAGATTTATATAAGGGTATAACGGAATTTAAGAACGGATATCAGCCAAGGGTAAACGTGATCAAGGATGAGCATGGTGAGTTGCTTGCAGACTCTCCATCAGTCCTAAACAGATGGAAAAACTATTTTGCGCAACTACTAAATGTACATAGGCCAAATAGAAATGATCGGGACGAAATTGAGATACAAACTGCTGAGCCATATATACCCGAACCCACGCTTTCAGAAGTCGAAATTGCGATAGAAAATCTGAAAAAGTATAAGTCTCCAGGTATCGATCAAATTCCAGCAGAATTAATACAAGAGGGTGGAAGTGCATTATATAGCGAAATTTATCAACTTGTATTTGCTATTTGGGAAAAGGAAATTGGACCAGAACAATGGAAGGAGTCCATAATTGTACCTATTTTTAAGAAGGGGACAAAACCAACTGTGGTAACTATCGAGGAATATCACTTTTGTTGACGTCGTACAAAATTTTGTCGAATATCCTTTTGAGAAGATTAACTCCATATGTAGATGAAATTATTGGGGATCATCAGTGCGGTTTCAGGCGTAATAGATCGACTATTGATTAGATTTTTTGTATTCGACAGATAATGGAGAAAAAATGGGAGTATAAGGGTACAGTACATCAGTTATTCATAGATTTTAAAAAGGCGTATGACTCACTTAAGAGAGAAGTTTTATATAATATTCTAATTGAATTTGGTATTTCCAAGAAACTAGTTCGATTAATTAAAATGTGTCTTAGTGAAACTTACAGCAGAGTCCGTATAGGCCAGTTTCTATCTGATGCTTTTCCAATTCACTGCGGGCTAAAGCAGGGAGATGCACTATCACCTTTACTTTTTAGCTTTGCTCTAGAATATGCCATTAGGAAAGTTCAGGATAACAGGCAGGGTTTGGAATTGAACGGGTTACATCAGCTTCTTGTCTATGCGGATGACGTGAATATGTTAGGAGAAAATCCACAAACCATTATGGAAAACACGGAAATTTTACTTGAAGCAAGTAAAGCGACCGGTTTGGAAGTAAATCCCGAAAAGACAAAGTATATTATTATGTATCGAGACCAAAATATTGTACGAAATGGAAATATAAAAATTGGAGATTTATCCTTCGAAGGGGTGGAAAAATTAAAATATCTTGGAACAACAGTAACAAATATAAATGACACTTGAGAGGAAATTAAACGCAGAATAAATATGGGAAATGCGTGTTATTATTCGGTTGAGAAGCTTTTATCATCTAGTCTGCTGTCAAAAAATCTGAAAGTTAGAATTTATAAAACAGTTATATTACCGGTTGTTCCGTATGGTTGTGAAACTTCGACTCTCACTCTGAGAGAGGAACATATGTTAAGGGTGTGTGAGAATAAGGTGCTTAGGAAAATATTTGGGGCTAAGCGGGATGAAGTTACAGGAGAATGGAGAAAGTTACACAACGCAGAATTGCACGCATTGTATTCTTCACCTGACATAATTAGGAACATTAAATCCAGACGTTTGAGATGGGCAGGGCATGTAGCACGTATGGGCGAATCCAGAAATGCATATAGAGTGTTAGTTGGGAGACCGGAGGGAAAAAGACCTTCGGGGAGGCCGAGACGTAGATGGGAGGATGATATTAAAATGGATTTGAGGGAGATGGGATATGATGATAGAGACTGGATTAATCTTGCACAGGATTGGGACCGATGGCGGGCTTATGTGAGGGCGGCAATGAACCTTCGGGTTCCTTAAAAGCCATTTGTAAGTAAGTATATAATTATGATACGATATGATACGATATGATATGATATGATATGATATGATATGATATGATATGATATGATATGATATGATATGATATGATATGATATGATATGATATGATATGATATGATATGATATGATATGATATGATATGATACGATATGATATGATATGATATGATATGATATGATATGATATGATATGATATGATATGATATGATATATGATATGATATGATATGATATGATATGACCATAAATTAATAAAACTTGAAAAACATGTTTCTCAGGTACATTATATTAGAGTATCTATTCGATATTTATATTGCATTATAAGTTATTATAGTACATTTAGTAATATATAATTTTAAATTATACAAGAATTATGATATATCATAGTGTAGTATATTACAGTTCATGATATATAATATGATACATGATATATCATGAACTGTAATATACTATACTATAATATATCATAATACTTGTCTAATTTAAAATTATATATTACTAAATGTATAATAACTTATAATGCAATGTAAATATGAAATAGGTACTCTAATATAATGTACCTGAGAAACATTTTCTTTAAGTTGTATTAATTTATGGCGTTCATTACCAACATATTTGTCATATTCAGTAGCATGTTGTAAAGAATAGTGTCGTTGGATATTGAACTTCTTAATCAGTTAGACAGCACTTATCAGACAACTAGGACAGAAAATAATGGGTAGGGTGATCCTTCTTTTCCTCCTCCATTGCATACATCGCCGACTAGCTACGTAGGACTAGTCAGACTTCAATTGCATACAAATAATTGTTCTTCCTTTGATACATAGCCTGTGGTCACGTGAGATGTACTCTGATAATAGATGTACATATGCCTATCAGCCAGCACCTCAATCAGAGGAAAGTAGGTTGGGCAACATTACTTAATAAAAGAGAAACGAAGCATATCGACAAAAAAAATAGGTATACCGAATGTCGGTAACAAAGACTGTAAATGAATGAGTTGTTTAGTCAACTGTCCGAAGACAGGTCATACCACTCATGAGACAACTAAGTCAGGAGATAATGGGATAAGGTGGCCAGTTACTTTTTCACTCCAGTGCATAACCTATATCGCTGACTAGTTACATAATTAGTAAAGGACAGGGAAAAATACCTTGCAATGAAGTTAGGCCATACACGAACTTTATTTGTTTTGGTATTGGGTGATAGTGGCCGTAGAATGACATAAACAGAGAACTGACTGAGGCGCATACTGCACTGTTTGCAGATACAGTCTGGCAGCAGAAAAATGACACAAAGAATTACGATATAATATGTTCTATTATGACGTACGAGTATAATAATGTAATTCTGAATCATATCTAAAAAAAATAAGTCTAACGCCTGCAGTTTAATTATTCAGTAAAGCCTTAGTTTTTATGAATCGACGCATGCGACGTGCGAGGTGCGAGCCCCGCCTCGCACAAATCCGGACTACAAGAGGGATTGTGAGTGGTTTCTATGGCTGCGAGGTGCGCAGACCTTGCATCTCGCAGTTATAGAAATCACTTACTATCTCTCATTTAGTCCGGATTTGTGCGAGGCGGGCCTCGCACCTCGCATATCGCATGCGTCGGTTCAGAAAAACCAACGCTTTAAATAGAAGGAGGGACAGTGGGCATCCTTGTCGGACACCAGAAGAAACCATCTTCCAGGCTAACAATTTATCTGCAATTTTAATTGAGATTGAAGTATCTTCATATATATATATATATATATATATATATATATATATATATATATATATATATATATATATATATATATTATAAATCTTCTGAACAATTTGTTGTGTGATGCAATCATCTACTAATATTTTCAATAAGATATTACGATTTACATGATCAAAAGCTTTTTTGAAGTCCAGAAATGCAAGGTGTGTTTATATATTGAATTATCCATTTTTCTCAATCAAAAGTTTCATTGTGAAGTAACCATCACAGCTCGAGCTGCGTTTCTTAAATCCGTTTGTTCTTCGCCCAAAATGTTTTCATAATATTGATATAATTTATTTTTTATTAAATTTGCAAATATTTTATAACCAGTACTTAATAAATTAATTCCCCTATAATTTTCACAATCCTTTCTATTTCCTCTCTTGTAGATTGGTATCACAAGTGATTTTGACCAGCACTGAGAAGGCTGCTTTCCATTCCAAATCAGGTTGAGGAAGTTGTGAAATCTATGCAATCTCTGGTCATTCTCAATGTACAAATGTCTGTTTTCGGAGAGGCATAGGAGCTTCACTATGAAAAACATGAAGATAACATTCATTGTTTCTCTGCATTTCTCAGTTTTAGGCCTAATGTGGGCAAAAGACAGAATTTTACACAATTAATATTAGTGAAAGTCAAGTTAGTAGTTTTACTGCGTTTCATTCCAATGTAGAATGTTTTACACACCTTTTAACAAATTGTGGATGCATTGGGAGTTAAAAAGCAATCATCTTTTTACTTCATTTAAAAGTATTTAAAAATAAATCAATTTAAAAGCTGTTATTTTCTGAAATTTTATTGCATATTATTCTGTATATTTTAAGATTTTATAGAGCAATATTTGCATGCAAATTTCAAATATACATTTTAGAAATGTATAGTGGAAAACCTGCTCTTGGTCAGAAAACTATGAATGAATTAATTAATCCTAGGAACATTTACACTGACAAGTTGGGACTTGTCTATTATTTAATTAAGTTTGTAATATGATGACTATTTTCTCTGTTTTATAGAATTATGGATTTTCAGTAAAAAGCAATTTTGTGATTCTTCAGAAGAAGGACCACTTAAATTTTTGTAAAACTGATTATTGTAATCCCTATAATGAATTACTCATGAACATTAACGGACGGACATATCGCATATCAAAAGTAATTTTTTCGATAGAAGGACCGCTGTATTGTACTTAGTAAAATCGATCTTTACAGCAGCACAATATTAATTTCTCTTAAATGTCGTTCATTAAGAAACTAAAAATATTTGACAACGTAACTATTACAATACTTCTCCTATACGATAGTCTAGAAAGCTCTATTTTATTTCTCATTTTAGAAAGATTCAATGAAACATAAATCGCACGTTACTAAAATTACCCGTGATAAGAATCATGTAACCAAGAAAAGAGCACTGGCGAGGAACTTCACGTCCGTCTTCTGAATCCAAGAGGGTGCCATTATTTACTCCAGTTGACACAAAAGATGCAGGAATTTCCATATAATATGAAGATCAGACAATTTCTTGTGAAAAACGTTATTTGTGTTGTTACAGCAGAAGTTTAAGTGTTCATCGTCTGGCAGAATTGTATAATTTCTTGTTTGAATGTGCATGAGATAAATCCGAGGTCTACAGTATGCACATTTATGTAGCATTTAGATGCGAAAATCACCTTAAACACCAAAAATGCAATAAAAGTTGCAAATTACACAGATTTGTGTACAACGTCATTACATTTATTTAAACAGCAGCTCCAACTTATAAATATATATGAAAAAAGGAAAAAAATTATTTTTTTATAGTTCTGAATCATTAAAGCGAACATTGAAAAACAAAACAAAGCACGTACTTTAGATAGAAAGGAAATCCTTGGAGAGTATTCTATTTTCCTATGACTAATCATTATTTACTGAAAGATAAGCCTGAATACAAATGACTTTCAAGTTTTTACATTGTAGTATAGTCAGTAAAAAATAATAGCATAATCATGTATTCAGAATAAATCAATTACACTAACATAAAAATTATCGGAAAGGAAATGTTGGGCAGCCAAAAAAGAAAGAAAAAGTCACAGCTAAAAGAATAAAATCTGTAGGCATAAAGTTGGAACAAATAAAGTAGTATGCAAATCTGGCTTTCAGGTAGTAGCTCGCTGTAAAGCAGGTTTGAATAATTTCAAGGAAAAATTGTTCCGGGGCCGGACATCGATCCCGGGACCCTTCGCTTAGCGCACGAATGCTCTCCCGACTGAGCTATCCCAGGAACTATACACAACACCGTCAAAATTTTTCCTTTATATCCACACAACTGAAATAGGCTGACAAGACGCCAGAACCCAACTTTGAGTGCACACAAATTCTGTACGACTTAAATTGTGGCTTCCTGTTAACGTACCTGCAGTAACGAATATATTATGCAAATTTGGCTTTCAGGTAGTAGCTCCCTGTAAAGCAGGTTTGAATAATTTCAAGGAAAATTTGTGCCGAGGCCGTGTATCGATCCCGGGATCCTTCGCTTAGCGCACGAATGCTCTCCCGACTGAGCTACCCCAGGAACTATATACGACACCGTAACAGATAAAGTAGTCTAGTCAGTGAGTACTGGCGACCATAATGATGGATAATGATGGTTCTTCAAAAGATAAAATAACATAACGAAGGCCAAAACTTCTATGGAATAACACTGTCATCAACAACGGAATCATCGAACAGATCTCAACCTTAAATATCTGATTCACAACTTATCTTAAAACCATAAATAAGAAACAGAGAAGAAATGAGACAGATGTCAGAAAAATGTTCAAAGAGATAGAAGCACTTCATAGAACAGAAAGCTAAACTCCACACTAATATTCTGCAGAGTCGAGTTACTGTATTTTCGTAACTGTTATCTTAGAACGTTGCATCACTGAGTGACTATCTCCTGTATCGACGGTGGAATTGGCGATAGCGACATAATATTTTTGGAGATGAGTCCGAAGATTCTTCACGGAATTACCTAATAATACAATTAGGGAAAATTTCGGAAGAAAAAGAGTGACAGGGGATTGCATCGAATCCCTATAATTGCGTGAAACGTTTATGTTGCGCGTGATTGTTACTGTGAGCATGGATGGGATAGTAAGGCTGTTGGAATGTGAAATTGCAATGAACAAAAATATGTTATGACAAAGGATTGGATTCATTTGGAAATTAATACCACGGTTAATACTTTAGAATTAGACCATGTTAAATCAACTATTTCTGTCTTTATTTTCCCCGCATTTACTGATCATCCCAATTGTGTAGAAATAATATTGTTTATTAAATTATATTTAAGTTGAATATTCCGTTAAGCTTTAACATTTGCTGTACATATTCCCAACCTGAGTGAAACAGCGCGGCTCTTATCGCTTGCGTGGCGCTTAAATGACGTATTAACTTAAATTGTGACCAGATTTCTGGAATGTCAAGAGCATAAATGTTTGACAGTAAAACACAGATCCAAATACGAGTAATCATTCCAATTCGGTTTCGAATCCACGGCTGAGAGCAGCCTCGGAGCATGAGTCCCGTTCGCTAACTTCTATATCGTACCAGCACTTTCGGCTTGGAGTTTGAGAACCGGTATATTATTATTATTATTATTATTATTATTATTATTATTATTATTATTATTATTATTATTATTACGGGATTTACTGTTATCCATAGCTCTTTTCATTATGTCCATTAGGCACGCTTAAATCTGAAAGCAAATTGTATTTATCCCAGTTCCATTATTCTAATTATTGTATAGACGTTGCACATAATCGTAGAAATTTTCTCAAATCCCCTATCACTTTTTAAAATCCATTCATATTTTATAATACTGTTTTACATTTATAAACGTTCAAATAATTTGAAGCAATTTGCAATATGCAATGACGATGTATCATTTAAAGGACAAACTATAAATGTAATTACAAATTTTAAACTAAACTCAATATTTAAGACGAAATTCAATCCAGAGGAAACCTGTACTGGCAAAGATTTGAACCATACACTATTAGAATTATTAATATTTTTCCGTATAAACAACATCGACACTATTGAATCTGCAACGCGTATGCTAAATGTGTGTTATTTATTTGTCACAGATTCTGCTCGCTAATCGATGAATAATTATTGTATGAATATTAAATGAACAAAGCATTTATATATTGCCTAAATTATTAACAAACAACGTACACGTTATTTCTCCGACCGCTCTACGAGTATGAACAACAGTTCTAGCGAGAAGTTTCTATCACATTGCTAATATATCTCGATATAGTTTCCAAATTTTAGAAAAATCATTATCGTAATCTTATTCTCAGGCTGCAGTTTTATTGTAGCCTATATAATATTCAACGTTCCACTTAAATTTACGTCATTGCATCTTTCTTGGCCATGTGTGTGTACAAAATTAGGGGGAGTGACATAACCTAACATAACCTGAAAATTTTATGAAAATCGTATGCTATCTTGAGGTGCCACAATGGCCTTAAAGTTTTTAAATATTACAAAAAAATTCCCTCTTTATTTTTCAACAAAATAAAAAAACTGTAAACTTGGGTGTTTAAGATGTTTATAATGATACTGTCGTTCATTAAAACTATACATCTCAAAGTGAATATTTTGAAGTGACGCAAGACCACAGAGTTTTCATTACTTTTCAATAAAATTGGTTACGGTGTAAGGCATTCAGTAACTACTATGGAAGAACATGTGGTTTTGGTTCACGAGCCTAACTCGAGCTATCTATGTGATGTAACTCCTGAATCAAGAAACTCTATATTTTTAAAGCTGTCATTAACTACTTGTCTGGAAAAGGTTACAGAACAGAAAAGTTAGTAGCAGTAGGAAGTGTTGCAACAAACGTTAATACTGGTTGAGATAGCATTATACGAAAACTAGAATTTCACTACAAGAAGCCTCTCCATTGGTTTGTTTATCTCCTTCACATGAATGAGCTGCCTTTAAGACATCTGCTAATCCATTTAGATCGTGTAACACATGGACCAAATTCTTTCTGTGGTCCCATTGGTAAAGGTTTGAATGACTGCCTTCTGCCTGTTATCAATTACAAAGCAATTGAAGGAAATCCTCTGCCAAAAATTAATTTAAAGGAGCTAAGTAATGATCAGAAATATCTACACAGTATTGTCAAGACTGTTACATCCGGCAAATGCACTGAAGAATTAGATGATCTTCAACCAGGTAGAATGTCACATTCAAGGTGGCTGACAACTGCGAGCAAGATACTTCGTTTGTATGTTAGTACCAATGACCCATTGGAAAATCTGATCGAGTTGGCCACCTATGTAGTGAAAGTATATGCACCAGTGTGATTTGTAATCAAAATGCAATCAGAATGTTCGGATGGATCACGGTACCTCTGGAAAATGATTCTGTTCAGCAGATACCTACCGGAAAATCTTAAGATCGTTGTTGATTCTGTGGTCGAAAGAAATTCGTATTTCGCACATCCCGAAAAAAAATGTTAGCTATGCTAACTCATACAAGGGAAGCTATCAGAAAACTAGCTTTTTTCTCGTATACTTAGGACCAGAGGCAAACAACCCAGCAAGAACATAAGAAAATGTATGGTACCCAAGCTGAACTTCAATGCTTCGGACTAATATGAAATGATAAATCATGAGAGCTACATCGGTACTGACCTTGTGCAGGCCTGGTAGGCTATAGGCTGACTACGACTCAATTATGTATACACTGGTTTAATAATAATAATCCGTGGCGCTACAGCCCGTGAAGGGCCTAGACCGACCAGCCGGCTGCTGGCCTCACGTCCACATGCCGAAGCAGAGGTGGACAATCATCCAACCAGAATGGAGGTATCGTGTGGTTAGCACGATGATCCCCCCAGCCGTTATAGCTGGTATTCGCAACCGGATTTCGCTACCTATCGTAGCTCCCCAAGTGCATCACGATGCTGGGTGGGCACCGGTCCCATACACTGGCCGAAATTTCATGAGAAAATTTCTTCCCTCATGAGGAATCGAACCAGCGCGCATTCCGTAACGCGAGTCCTAGGCGGGATGCCTTAGACCGCGACGCCACGGCGCGGGACATACACTGGTTTAAAGGTTTTTAATATGCTACCTGTAAATATCAGACATTTGGAAATTCCAGCATTGAAGCAGAAAATTAAGTAACTGTTGCTAGCCAAACCATTTTATTCTCTAAATCAGTGGTTCCCAAAATGGGGTGGCGACCCCCCTGGGGGAATGGTTTCGCGAGATGATTTACGAAATAGAACAAAAATGCCTTATTAACATTACATTCATTTTGTACTTAGAAACACACACAATGGTGAACATACAAATAAAAAAATGTGCCAACAGTTATAAAGTAAAAGTAATTAATATGTTAAGTGTGTCTGTTTTTCAGAGAATAGCCTACAAAATCTGGACTAAGTATTCGATTCACAAACAGTGATAACATTTTCAAGTTTTGGATTTCTCGCTTTTAAAACAAAAGAAATCATAGACGAGAAATTGATTTCGTGAGAATATGAGGTTGCAAATATTATAAAAAATGTATGAGCTTCTTTGCGAATCTGAAGTATTCTTATGATGCAAAACTGGCCAATGCTCTGCGAAAAAATGGCCTAGTTTCAACATTCCATCAGTAGATACGTATTGCAATGAGTTTTTCCTTAATATTTTTTGGAGGTTCAGCCAGTTGAACGCAATGGATTTTTTACTTGGTTATTTAATGATGTTGATGGAATTGGTGACAGCGAGATATTTGGCGAGATGAGGCCGAGGATTTGCCATAGACTACCCGACATTATTTGCCTTACAGTTGGGGAAAACCTCGGAAAAACTCAACTAGGTAATCAGCTCAAGCTGTAATCGAACCCGCGCCAGAGCGTAACTCCGGATCGTCAGGCAAGCACCTTAGCCGACCGAACTACGTCGGTGGTTGCAATGGATTCGGTATCCATCTATGACTGTCGTAATTGTTTTGAGTTTCTTCCGAAAAACACTCAAAAGCTGATGTTTAAATTCGTACTTCAGGTAGTATCCGCTAATTTTGAGTAAAATATAGTTGTTTGCGATTTTACAGGAATTTTTATTTTTTGAATGGAGTCAGGAATTGGTACGTAGTGGTAAAGGGGGTCCAAACTGAATTCTTGCCCTAAGATGAGTCGCACTTTTAAGAAATTTGGGAACCACTACTCTAAATGAATGTTTTAGATCCAAGTTTGATTTTTAATCCACAGTTGTTTTGACGAAACCTATTGCATTGTTCAATATTTAAGGAATAATTAATATTAACTTATTATTATTATTATTATTATTATTATTATTATTATTATTATTATTATTATTATTATTATTAATATCGCACAGCCATAGGAGTTAACGCTGAAACAAACGTGTGCTTTAAAATAAATGTGTTAATTTGCTTTCTATATCGCGATGTGTTACATGGTACTATGTGCTGCAGCAATGCCAATTATGCACTAGAATTCCGCTCAGCATTCTAATTATATCCTTTAGAAAACGAAGCTGCTTTCTAAATAGTAATCTCTGGATAACGAAGCATCCAAATGTGCAAACAAACAGTTTGACATCAACTGACAAACGTCAAATATTGTGTCATTCTTAACTTGAGAGGTCGACCCACTTCTACGCACAAACAAGAAGAAACAGTATACTGCATGTTTTCATAATTGAAGAGGGCAGAAAAAGGCCGCTGAAACGACTTGTTAAATATTTCAGGTATAGCTTCGAAGAATGTAGACTTTTATTAGCAAGAAATAAAAACGATTATAAAAGCCACATGCCTGCAGCAACATAAACAAAACAAAGCCCACGTGACCTTGCGCCCGGGGAATGCTGGGACTTGGATGGACATGAAAATGAAATGATTCAGAGCTCAAAACTAAACAAAATTAATAATATAAAATTAAGACAATTCGACACCTAACGTGGTTTAAGAATGGTTACGAAGTATTTAAATCTTGAAGAGATTGCTTCTTACTGGTTAAATGAGAATATCGTTCAGATATGTTTATAAACTGGAGGTAAAAATCCACAGGATCAAAAATATTTCAGTTAAAATATATTTGAACATTAGTAAGTACAAACTTACATCGGTAGACACTAGAAAAATAATGATAAAATAGTTTCAATCTAAATCTGATATAAATAGAATAAAAATTAAAATATAATGCAGCAACAGTAACAAATACAATATAAGTGACACTCAGGAGGAAACTAAACGAATAATAAATATGGGAAGTGCCTATTATTATTCGGTTGAGAAGCTTTTGTTATTCAGTCTACTCTAAAAAAAACATGAAAGTTAGCATTTATGAATCAGCTATATTACTTGTTGTTCTGTATGGTTCTGAAATTTGGACTCTCACTTTGAGAGAGGAACAGAGACTATAGCCTAAGTGTTCGAGAATAATATGCTTAGGATAATATTTGAGTTAAGAGGGATGAAGTTACAGGAGAATGGAGAGAGTTACTCAACGTAGAACTGCACACATTGTATTCTTCACCTGACATAATTAGGAATATTAAATCAAGATGTTTGATATTGGCAAGGCATGTAGCACGTATGGGTGAATCCAGAAAAAGCATATAGTATTAGTTGGGAAGTCGGAGTGGAAAAAGACCTTTGGGGAGGTCGAGACATAGATGAGAGGATAATATTAAAATGGATTTGAGGGATGTGGGATATGATGGTAGAGATTGGATTAATCTTGCTCAGGATAGGGACAATGGCGGACTTTTGTGAAGGCGGCAATGAACCTCCTGGTCCTTAAAAGCCATTTGTAAGTAAATATAACCCAAATGTACAATTTACAATAAAAAGAAGTCGAAACATGAAATGAAGAATAATTATAAAATATAATATATTTGAGCTGAACAAAATGCATATGATTAACGTGAAATTAATGTAAAAGTAGCTTTCTGCTGGATAAAATAAGAAGTGACATAAAAATCACGAAGTTGCACTCTGGCGTGGGTTTGATACCCGCTTGGGCTTATTACCTAGTTGAGATTTCTCCGAGGATTTCCCAATCATAAAGCGAATATCAAGTATTCTATGGCGAATTTTCAGCCTCATCTCACCAAATACCATTTCGCTGTAATCAATCCTATCGACGCTAAATAAGCTAGTAGTTGATACAGCGTCGTTAAATAACCAACTAAAACAAGAAAATATACGTAATCAGCATTTTAAGCGAAAATTTGTTAAAAGTCATTCTCAAATTCAATCTAGATTCTAGAAAATAAAATAACAATTTAATGTTCACCTTACGGTTGGAGAAAACCCCGAAAAAAAAAAAACAACCAGGTAACCAGCCCAAGCGAGAATCAAACCCACGCCCGACAGCAACTCAGGGCAGTGAGACAAGCGCCTCAGCCGACTGAGCTATGCCGGTGGCTGATTATATAAATTACTACTGCATGTGTGTAATGAGAAAATATCAATAGTGAAACTATTTAATTATTTAACAAAACTATTACTTTATTTTGTAGTTTGCAATTAATAATGATATTATCTTGTGAAAGAAAAAATATTTGAAGATACATGAGAGGTCATAGCCTAATTCAAATTAAGGACTCAGGCAAATCACAGTTTCTTTCAAGTTAAGAGGTAAAGAAAATCACAGCTTATTTCCAGTTAAAAGTTCAGGGAGATAACCTAATTCAAAGGTCAGAGCGAAGGTAGACCATAGCCTATATTATTATAAGAACTCACGGAGATCAGAATCTATTTCAATTTAAGATCTCAGGGAGATTACAGCCTATTTCAAGTTAAGAGCTCAGAGAGATCACAATGTATAGTAGCGGCAAAAAAAACCGGACTAACAGAATAATCGAAGTCCCCGAAATGAGCCACTGCGCATGCCACGCCCGCATTCACAAGATAACGAGTAATCTATTGAAATTGTTGTAGATTCGACTGCTGACGTAGCCCATTTCGAAAGCCATTAGAAAATAAGCTGGTAAAATTCATGTTCTGGGAATACTAAGTTAATTAAGTACCTGAGCCATTCAATGAAGACGAAAACTGTAACCAGCTGCGTGGCTGTTGTTCAACTGCACAGGTGGTTTCGGTTCCAAGGAATATGCACCGACGGTCTGGAGTGAACAAGGCTCTGAAATCAGCTACAAGAGTCGGTCCGGTTTTTTTTTTGCCACCACTGTACATCAAGGTAAGAACACGGAAAACTCACAGCCTGTTTCAAGATAAGAGCTTAGGAAGATCATAGTCTATTTCAAGTTAAGGGCTCGGGGAGATCACAGTTTCCTTCAGGTTAATATTTCACGTAAATCAAAGCCTATTTCAGATTAAGAGTTCAGCAAGCTCAGAGCCCATTTCAAGTTAATAATTCAGAGAGATCACATTCTATTTCAAGTTAAGCGCTCAAGGAAGGAAATCACACTATAAGTTAGGAGTTCAAGAAGGTCACATCTTATTTCAAGAAGATAGCAGTATATTATTTCTGGTGAAAAGCTCAGGGAGATCACTAACTATTTCACGTTAAGAGATCAAGAAGGTAGCAGCATATTTCAAATTAAGGGCTCAGGGACATCACTGTCTATTCAAGTTAAGATCTCGACGTTTACCCGAACAGAATAAAGAAAATAAAAATCATCAACATGTAGGCTACCAAGTTCACATTCGATCGCCTTCATGTTTTAGTGCCAATTATACTGTATTATATGTCGGGTTGTTAAGTTATCTAACGATATTATACTCCTATTAAAACTTCATTAAAATATGAACACTAAGATATTATGCTTTATTTGTGTTCGAAACTTAAAATCTGCATTCAGTCAGCATCAATTGAAAATATACTGCATTGTATACAGAACAAGACATTTTCCGACACTTGCCTTACGAGACGCCATCTAGTACAAAGAAGACAGAATAAACATCCGGCCTCGGATCTCCTCGTGTTTTATCTCGAAACCGGAACATCCCTCTAACTTCAGAAGTGCTCAACATGGGCTTCACGTACAAGGCTGAGAATGGCGGAAAACCATTTTCAATTAATGACAGGTATATACCTCCATTTTACACATAGCCTACTATAAACAGCAGCGATAGTAATCACTGTATTAAGTGAGATCCTTCCGGATGAATTATTCACGATCACAAACCTCTATATTATTTTTGTTTGTAGTTCATCACTGTCACTGTTTAAATACTGTACTGGCACTACAGATAATTAATTGAAGAGCTTAGTGGAAGAAGGGCATATCCCACAACAAAAACTCGTGAACGTATACACTAGATGGTGACTTCTACCATATTTTGCAAAAAATATATATAAATAAATAAATAAATAATAATAATAATAATAATAATAATAATTTTGATGGAAGGGAGGGATAGCTCCTTTAATTATAAGATCATTCGCAATACACAATAACAATGAAAGTTGTCATGTACGTGTGTGAATTACGTCACGCTTCCCTTTCTGTCGCAATCATTTTATCCGTCAGTTTAATGATGCGATGATTTGGAGATTTCAAAATAATTGCCTACTAGCCGGACGATGCTGCGATTTTAAATTAGCCTTCGGAATTTTAGTTACCGGTGCATCTTGTTCTATAAAATAGATTATGTTACTAATATGATTTTAAAGTGCATATACTGTAAATCTCCATTTATGTGTGTTTAGTCAGCATTCCGAAGACTGGTTGAAACCTCTAGACCAGAGGACTAATAAAAATTATTACTTTGAGCAAAATAAGTTTAACTATTCAATCAGCTATTTTAGTTGGCAAACATTCTATGTCAAGAAAGTAGAAAAATAGTCGTAATGTAGAAGTTATTGATTAGATACCACTATTGTGTGCGATTTTGGAATTTGAGGTTCAAATAGCCTAAAGTCGTTTTGGAATTGGGTATTGTTATTTTTCATTTCTGAAAGAAGTATTCCGTCAACTGAAATGGCACAACAGGAAAGTAATTACATATAATTGGACAGAAACCAAATTTGAGATTTGCAAATTACATAGTACTCTTTGTCCAATAAACAAAAGAACTAAGCACCACGTTGAAAGAATTGCAGAGTTTGTGTAAAAAAAGTGGAATTTCTGATAAATGTCATCAAAATAAAAGTCATGACGAACAATGAAGAAGCTGAAATTAAAGAAGAATCTCGAATAATATAGACTAGCCTATGTTTATAAATACATATATTTAGGCCAAAGTGTATCATTTCACAAATAGTGTTATAAAGAAATAACCAGAAGAATCTCCCAATTATGATTTTTTTTAGTTCAAGCTTCATTCTAATGGAAAAAAAACATAGGTAGCTGTGTACCAGTGTAGGGCATTATTCGAATAATTTTTCATCTAAATGATTATTCGAATAAATATAAAACCAAAACATTTATCTAAGATTGATTCATTCATGAATAACGAAGTATTCGTCAATCGCAAATGAAAACATTATTCATCATTCGTTATTCGTCATTTTCAATAATTTATAATAGCGATTCAAATGTGGTTTTTAATGTTAGTTTCGTACAATTATGTATTTTGCGCTGACAACTGTTTGCAAACATCTGAATAATGATCAAATATTTGGACGAAGAAAGGATTTTCAATAATTGCTCTTAATGGTTGTCACTGAATGCATAAAATATTTTATTCACTTTGATTACATAATATAAACTTTACATCTCTGATAAATATGTTGTGAACACATTCATTACGCAAGTAGTGAGGTGATGATACTTCTCTCACGCAGATAGTTAGGTAATGATATTGCTATTACCTAACTGGTTGCGTACTGTGAACCACATATTAAATTATATAAAATTGAAATGATTTTATTTATTATAATCTTGTCGACCCGGTTGGCGAGTTGGTATAGCGCTGGCCTTCTATGCCCAAGGTTGCGGGTTCGATCCCGAGCCAGGTCGATGGCATTTAAGTGTGCTTAAATGCGACAGGCTCATGTCAGTAGATTTACTGGCATGTAAAAGAACTCCTGCGGGACAAAATTCCGGCACATCCGGCGACGCTGATATAACTTCTGCAGTTGCGAGCGTCGTTATATAAAACATAACATTTTTTATTATAATCTTGCTCAGGATAGAGACCGATGGCGGGTTTATGTGAGGGTGGCAATGAACCTCCGGGTTCCTTAAAAGCCATAAGTAAGTAATAATTAAGTATTTATTATAAACATTAATATCTTACGCGGGATTTCGATGGTACTAAACATTCAAGTGCAGAATTTGCAGAATTTTCAATATGTGAATCCACATTTGAATTAATTTAACAATATTTTTGTTTATTTCTCGTAGTACTGCTGTTCTTCTGTTATAAACAAAAACCTATCGTATTCAAAGTTAATGAAACAAAAATAGACGAATCGCCTCTAGCAGAAAGAAACTAATAATAATGCAATCGCTTCTCCAAATGACATGTTCAAAACTAATATAAATAATACAATTACTTGTATTTAAAAAATTAATTTTTTATCAAAGTGGATAAAACATTGTACGATATGCTTATCGTGACTTCATATTACAATACTCAACTGGTTATCAATCTCGTATTGTAATATGAAACGTTACGATACTCATATCGTAATTAACTATAACATCTTCGTCAAAGCGTTGTTGCGTGATATTAATTCTTGAAAGCTTGTATACTGTACTTCTGGTACAGTCGCAGATTTATTCCTTACTATCTCAATCTCCGTCATTCACTTTCCTTCTCTCCCCCATGCCAACTTCGAGCGTAGTCCTGTATCTGTCTGTCTCCAAGCAGTCTTTGGATCGTCACCGTTGTGTTCTGAGTACCTGTCAGGTAATAACTGCGCATGCGTCAAATGTCGCGTTTCTAGCTAGGGGACTAGTGTTCTATCCGTGCGGCCCGCGTTCGGTCCCCGGCTAGGTCGTAATGAATTTGTGGTGGACAAAGGAGACGTTGCAAAGTGGTTTTCTCGGGTACTCCCGTTTCCCTCCATCATTCCACCAACACTCTTCACCTCCCCCTCATTTCATCTATCATTTTCAATAGTAAAAATAGGCTGGAGTCAAGTCCTGCGATTAGTACGAGTTTCCGATATAGAAGGGCTTGTGTCTACGGCCTTGCGGCTTATCAGGTTATTCGTCCGTAAAACGAGACGTGGCTCTATCAGCGGCCGAGGCAACATTGACAAATCTCCTCCAGTCGTATCAACTATCTCAGGCCTGCAGAACTCGTAAGTAGGGTAAATATGACGTCAGTCTCACTCCACTTCTATTGGGGATGATCGACTTCTGCGTAAACTTGTTGACATTCTTTATGGGTGGAAGGTGCATCAGTGGTGGCACTGTAATTTCCAAAAAGGATTGTAATAAAGTCATTGTATTTATAATGCGTTATATCGTTTCAAGGTTTACGATTATGCTAGATTTTCTGTCGGTAGTTTCTTTAAGATTTCTTTGCGCCTAACCTGCTTTAGATTTTCCAAAACTTTCCTCCTGTCATCACCTACGGAAACATAAATTTGTAACATTTAAGTAATGAACCTTGAAATTAATATAAAAGTCACTATTCAATTCAATATAAAATGAACACAACGAGTGATGTCGTTAATTTAACAGTATATAAATAAATATTCAATATACAGTTCGTAATAATGAACTTAGCCGAAAGTTTGTCTATTCCATAATTCTTAATATGGGCTTTGTTGAAATGTTGTTTAATATTGAAATAACGAGTATAAATAAATTGGATTGGACACAGTAAACAAGCAATTCTTTCGTATTTTTCAACAACAAAATAATCATATTCCCATTTCTTTTGGAAGTAGTATTTCTTCACGGGTTTATATTTTGCCATGTTCCAGTTCTGTTGAAACTGCAGTACGCGTATTCTCGTACTGTGTATTCATTCAATCATTCATTCATTTGGCTGCAGTGCGTTACAATGTTGAATTTCCGATCATACAGCTATCACTAACTTATCGACATACAATTTATATATATATATATATATATATAGGTCCTACATAGCTAGATCTTCTTACATTATATGAACGCATACATTTTAAAATTTATTTTACATGTCTTTTACTTATTTATTTCCCTCATTCGTTTTCCTCTTACTTCCCAAAGGTATGTTCTTAAGGATTTTATTATCTGTATTGTATACCTGCCGCCGCGAGAATGAATGCTGATATAGCCGAACGCAACTAGAACTAGAACGCTATAACCACACTGGTAGTAAAGGTGGGTGGGGTAGGAGGAATACGAAGGCAGTCGCTCTGAGGAGCTACAGTTCTGCAGGTCTGAACTATCTGATGATGTGTTTGAAAATGATAATAGTTGTGGAGTCCAATTCAAAGATCACAAAAGAAGAGAAACGCAGTGATTCAAGATTCATAAATCAGTCAGTGATTAAAGTTTTCATATTTGATCAAAACTTGTTTTATAAGCCTCAATTCTACACGGGTCTTATAATATATCTTAATAAACTCTTAAAAATGATAAATAGATATTTCTTATATACTTATATGTTGTCATAGTCGTTGTTAATTTGTAATCATTCTATAGTGGGTGATGTCGGATTAAGAACTGGACTACATATTATAATTCGCCATGCCATGAGAACAGAACGGCGTAATAAATAAATAGTTTAATTAATTAATATGTTAATACAAATGTTAACAAACAAATAAATATGTAAATAAATAGATCATTGCTGAAACGTTTATTTAATTCCTAGAATTTATCTTTTTATTCATGATTACTAGACTTCGTTGAATTGTCACACGCAGCACGCAATCAGGTTGCCGATGTACGGTAGTATAGAGGAGGTGAGCGACCGCCCGGTCTCGTAGTATAAGCAGTTCATGTTAAGAAATGTCACCGGTCCAAATAGATAGAGCAGCTACAGCTAATGTATACCTATGTAAGCACTTGTTTTTGCATTACTGTGGTTGGAATAGTCAACGCTTAACATTTGTTCAGTCCAGACAAGAATTCAATCAAACATACTACAATGAGAATTCCAAATAATTGTCCCTGGAATACCCTTACCCCCGCAGCCAGTCTTGACCCTTTGGGGAACGTGATTGGATGCTGTTAATTATTATGCAGAACATTACGGCAAAATAATGGAGGTAAATGATGCATTGGATAGCACAGACAGTTCCGCTGTTGCAGCTGTAAAATCATTGCCTTCTGAACAGCTATTGCAAGATATTCTGTTCATTGATTCTAATTTTAAAATCGTGTCCAAAAGCATCATCCTGTTAGAATCGTCTAAACTACAACTCTCAGAAGCCCTTAATATAGTGGATAAAGTATCACAAGCCGTTATCCAAAATAACAATTCACTAATTTCAGAAAAAGTGAAATGTAAGTTGCGAAACATTATTGCTAAAAATTCTGCCTATTCACAAATTCGTATTACTAATGATGTACTATCAGGTCACGACAAGACATCTGAAGTTGGTGTACTAAAAAGTAGTGACTTTCCGTTCTTCAAATATGTACATGTTACATCGTGTGATTGTTGAACGTACATTTTCCCAATATAAAAACTGTTTAAGTGACCATCGGAGGAGGTTACTTTGCAGTCGCTCAAAATGTACGTAACTCTTCACTGCAATGCACATATTCAAGAATGATGTGAGTTTCTTACATTAAATTTTAAGAGTTAGTATATCTCACTATAAAATAATTGTGTATTTACATGTTTAGACATTTCCTACTTCAATGATCATTCATTATATTTCTTGAATGCAGGATACAGGTTTTATTGTAACCGCAGTATACTGCTCAGTGTTTACGTACTCCATCCGTTGCACGCTCCCTTGTCATACAGTCTATACCGCGTGCGTAGTAACCTTGCGATTCTCGTGGCAATTCCACGAAGTCTAGTGATTACGAATAATCTTGACTAATCTTACTCTCCAGCAACGAATAAATCTCATGGATAAAAATTATTATTTTTTTTTTATGAAAATAGACAGGGCACACAAATACGATCCAACCACAAACGCAACAGTAGCAACAGTATGGCAGCAATGAGTTAAATGTTATTGTAATTGGCATAATTAAATGTCTGAAATGTAAATAATGTTAGATGTGGAATACGTGCAAAAGAGCTATCCTCCATTGGGAGAGGTCAGTGCGTTTTATGGGATCGTTTTAGGCTATTATTATTACATTTCATTTCCATATAGTACGAAAGAACTCCTATATATTTATCATGAATTCATTAATAAAAAACGCATAAAGGTATTCCGACAGACATGACAAAATTACAAAGAAATTTCTTAGTATCATAGATGCATTATTCTGATTGAGGTTCTGGCTGATATGTATGTACAGCTGTCAAAAGAAAAAGTGGCCGCTCTCCTGAAACAAAGTTCCCTTCGGGTATCTTCGCTACAATTCGGAGACAGGCGATGTTACATGTTGTTGGACCACGTTGCCTGATATCTACAGTTATAATTGAAGTATTTTGTGTGTTATTCGATAGCGTAATGGTAGCGTTCAGGCTTCTTATTCATGAGGTCCTGCATTCGACTACAACCTCGTGCTTTTTATGTTCTTTTTTGTTCTGTTTTTGAGAGAGACAAACTATACATAATGGCTCCTTTCTCTTTTACGATTATTTTAGTAATTAACATCAGGTTCATTAATATATTATGCCATGACTTTATCATTATCATTATGATATTGTGGCTGCAAATGGAAAGAAAAAAGATTTTATTCTCAATAAAATATCTTTCGTGGCATAAACATAACAAATTTACTGGCGTCGGCCTTAAAACATTCAAACAATTAAGCGTTCAAAAAACAAAACAAAAAGCCACAATTCAATATTTAGTCTATCTTCCTCTTATCTCGATCATCTTGCAGTCGAGTGGGCATGGAATTGACTAGTCTTTGCAAATAGCGACTGTTCTTAGACACGATATTCCAGGCATTCTGAACATACACACATAAATGTTCTGTCCATGGGCAGGTCTTTCATTGCAAACCCAGCAATCTCCAATCTTTCCTATTTTCTGCCTTCCTCTTAGTCTCCGCATATGATCCACATATCCTAATGTCGTCTATTATTCTTTTCAACCAGAAACCCAACCAATTCCTTTTCCTCTTTCTAATCAGTTTCAGCATCATTCTTTCTTCACTCACTTTTTCAAACACAATTTTATTTCCTATTCTGTCTGTCAACTTCACACGCACCGTTCTTCTCCACATCCACATTTGAAATGCTTCAATTCGTTTCTCTACATTTCGTCGTAATGTCCATGTTCCTTCCCCATACAATGCCACACTCCACACAAAGCACTTCACTGGTCTCTTCCTTAGTTCTTTTTCCAGAGGTCCGCAGAAGATTCTTCTTCTTCTATTAAAAGCTTCCTTTGTTCATGTTTGCAGTTTTTCTTGGGAAGGATAGGTCTAAATGCGGTAACATCCCGTTGCTTTCCTCACATCACTATCTCTTTCGCATCTTATTAGCTTCCAGGGGGCCCAAGCGTAGAGATGAGGAGAGTGGATTTGACTAATTGGGCTCTCCGGACTTCACCGAAAGTCACGGCAAGGGTTAAATATTAATTCTATCACGATGTCTGACCCGATCAGAGACCGGGAAATCTCAATTAGCCTTTGCCCCCCGCATCCTGGACTAAGTTCTATGAATCATCAGAAAATCTTAGAGTGTGATTGGGCCAATTTTTCCGAAAATGTTTCCACACTTTTGCCCTCGTAGCTCAGCGGACGATCGTCAGGATTTAGATGTCAACGTCTCAGGTTCAATTCCTCGTTACTCCTTTTCTTTTTATTGTGGTTCAAGATAGTATAATGTAATAATACAAAAAGAAAAACTAATACCAGTATTATGCAACTGGATTTTTCCAAACCTAATATTAAATGTATGTTATTTATATCGCTAAAGAACGATAACAGAATATAAATGATAAATATCGGTTTGTTTAATTAATATAAGATATTATATAATACGTATTTAATTATCTAAATAAAATAACCTATTTTACAAAGAAAAATGGTTATTTGTGTTATAATAATTACTTACATAAAATAGAGATTGTTTATATTGCGAAAGAACAATAGCAATATAAATAACTTGAATACTGTTTTATAATGCTAATGAAGGAAAACAGAATATAAATGAAACTTGAATATTATTTACATCGCTAAAGAACGATAACTGTATAAAAAACGTGAATATTATTCATATCGGAATTTCATAGATTTATTACAGATGTCTTTAAGAAATTGTAGAAGAATAGTAATTAGTAACAGTGTCTAGTTTGATTGTGTTTGTGTGACTATTGTGTATTAATTTATGATGTATGGTACGGAAAGCTGCATATTTGTGTTTTAGAAGTGTTACGTATGTGTGTTGTTAATGTTTTTGTATGTTTAAAATTGATAACTGATATTTGTTTTGCAATCGCAATGCCTAATTTACGGATTGTTTATGTTTTGTTTACATCGCGTAAGCTAATTTAATTTTCTTTTCCATTTCTCTTTATGCTTATGTTTCTTGTGTATAAAACTATAGCCCTAACATACATATGTAAAATAGGGCTAACCCCCATTGGAGATACAATAATAATTATTATTATTCATATCGTTATAAAACGATAACAGAATACAAATGATGACCTGAATTTTATTCATATCTCTAAAGAACGATAACAAAATATAAATAACGTGATATCCATAAAGAACGATAACTGTATGTAAATGATAATTTGAATATCATTTACATCGCTAAAGAACGATTAAAAAATAAAATGAAAACTTGAAGAAGGCCCGAACCCACAACCTTTGAATCATTAAACAAGCACTCTACCGCTGGTCTACGAGGCGCAGATAGGGAACACTTTCATAGTTCCGGAACTGCTTGTACAAGCACATGCATCGTGTAACATCGCCGGGACCCGAAGTGGACTTTGAAAATATTCGCTGTTCACGAGTGCGGCCACTTTTTTCTTTTGACAATTGTACAGCTGTCAAAAGAAAAAGTGGCCGCTCTCCTGTATCAAAGTTCCCTTCGGGTATCTTCGCTACAATTCGGAGACAGGCGATGTTACATGTTGTTGGACCACGTTGCCTGATATCTACAGTTATAATTGAAGTATACTGTGTGTTATTCGATAGCATAATGGTAGCGTTCAGGCTTCTTATTCATGAGGTCCTGCGTTCGACTACAACCTCGTGCTTTTTATGTCCTTTTTTGTTCTGTTTTTGAGAGAGACAAAGTAGACATAATGGCTCCTTTCTCTTTTATGATTATTTTAGTAATTAACATCAGGTTCATTAATATATTATGCCATGACTTTATCATTATCATTATGATATTGTGGCTGCAAATGGAAAGAAAAAAGATTTTATTCTCAATAAATTATCTTTCGTGGCATAAACATAACAAATTTACTGGCGTCGGCCTTAAAACATTCAAACAATTAAGCGTTCAAAAAACAAAACAAAAAGCCACAATTCAATATTTAGTCTATCTTCCTCTTATCTCGATCATCTTGCAGTCGAGTGGGCATGGAATTGACTAGTCTTTGCAAATAGCGACTGTTCTTAGACACGATATTCCCGGCATTCTGAACATACACACATAAATGTTCTGTCCATGGGCAGGTCTTACATTGCAAACCCAGCAATCTCCAATCTTTCCTATTTTCTGCCTTCCTCTTAGTCTCCGCATATGATCCACATATCCTAATGTCGTCTATTATTCTTTTCAACCAGAGACCCAACCAATTCCTTTTTCTCTTTCTAATCAGTTTCAGCATCATTCTTTCTTCACTCACTTTTTCAAACACAATTTTATTTCTTATTCTGCCTGTCCACTTTACACGCACCGTTCTTCTCCACATCCACATTTCAAATGCTTCAATTCGTTTCTCTTCATTTCGTCGTAATGTCCATGTTCTTTCCCCATACAATGCCACACTCCACACAAAGCACTTCACTAGTCTCTTCCTTAGTTCTTTTTCCAGAGGTCCGCAGAAGATCCTTCTTTTCTATTAAAAGCTTCCTTTGTTCATGTTTGCAGTTTTCTTGGGAAGGATAGGCCTAAATGCGGTAACATCCCGTTGCTTTCCGCACACCACTATCTCTTTCGCATCTTATTAAATTCCAAGGGGCCCAAGCGTGGAGATAGGAGAGTGGATTTGACTAATTGGGCCCTCCGGACTTCACCGAAAGTCACGGCAAGGGTTAAATATTAATTCTATCACGATGTTTGACCCGGTCAGAGACCGGGAAATCTCAATTAGCCTTTGCCCCCCGCATCCTGGACTAAGTTCTACGAATCATCAGAAGATCTTAGAGTGTGATTGGGCCAATTTTTCCAAAAATGTTTCCACACTTTTGCTCTCGTAGCTCAGCGGACGAACGACGGAATTTAGATGTCAACATCTCAGGTTCAATTCCTCGTTACTCCTTTTCATTTTATTGTGGTTCAAGATAGTATAATGTAATAATACAAAAAGAAAAACTAATAGCAGTATTATGCAACTGGATTTTTCCAAACCTAATATTAAATTTATGTTGTTTATATCGCTAAAGAACGATTACAATATAAATAACTTGAATATTATTTATACAGTATCACTAAAGAACGATAACAGAATATAAATTATAAATATCGGTTTGTTTAATTAATATATTGCAAAAGAACAATAACAATATAAATAACTTGAATACTGTTTTATAATGCTAATGAAGGAAAACAGAATATAAATGATAACTCGAATATTATTTAAATAGCTAAAGAACGATAACAATATATAAAAAACGTGAATATTATTCATATCGGAATTTCACAGATTTATTACAGATGTATTTAAGAAATTGTAGAAGAATAGTAATTAGTAACAGTGTCCTATTTATTCTTCTTGGAGCCAAATTTGTAACTTTTAAAAGTGTGGTTACTATGTTGAAGTGTATGTGTTGTAACGGATGCTTGATTTGTTATGTATGTGAGTCAGTTATGGGATGCTTGATGTCGTCGCAATGTCGTAATTATAGTTTGATTGTGTTTGTGTGACTATTGTGTATTAATTTATTATGTATAGTACGGAAAGCTGCATATTTGTGTTATAGAAGTGTTACGTATGTGTGTTGTTAATGTTTTTGTATGTTACAAATTGATACCTGATATTTGTTTTGCAATCGCAATGCCTAATTTACGGATTGTTTATGTTTTGTTTACATCGCGTAAGCTAATTTAATTTTCTTTTCCATTTCTCTTTATGCTTATCTTTTTTGTGTATAAAACTATAGCCCTAACATACATATGTAAAATACGGCTAACCCCCATTGGAAATACAATAATAATTATTATTCATATCGTTATAATACGATAACAGAATACAAATGATGACCTGAATTTTATTCATATCCCTAAAGAACGATAACAAAATATAAATAACGTGATATCCATAAAGAACGATAACTGGATGTAAATGATAATTTGAATATCATTTACATCGCTAAAGAAAGATTAAAAAATAAAATGAAAACTTGAAGAAGGCCCGAACCCACGACCTTTGAATCATTAAACAAGCACTCTACCGCTGGTCTACGAGGCGTAGATAGGGAACACTTTTATAGTTCCGGAACTGCTTGTACAAGCACATGCATCGTGTAACATCGCCGCGACCCGAAGTGGACTTTGAAAATATTCGCTGTTCACGAGTGCGGCCACTTTTTTTTTTTGACAGCTGTACATCTATTACCAGGCACTTGACGATGTGTGCCTGAAGAAGGACCTTTTTTATACATCTGAAGTCTGATTATTATTATATGCTACTAGTCAGCTATGCACGCAATGAGGTGGAAAGAAAGTGACCACCCTCCCCATTATCTCCTGGATTGGTTGTCTCATGAGTGATGCCTTGCTGATATCACTTATGAGGTTCAACCTGTCTTCAGAGTGTTGACTAAACAACAAAAACAACAACGTGGATGCATACTTGTCTGAAACTCGCTAAATTGTTTTCTTACATCATAATATTTATCATCTCTACTTACGTAAGAGTGGAATTGTTCACTTGGTTCACATTCTGAACACTTTGGTATTGTTCGCTTGTTTCTGTCGCACTGGTTTTAGTCGCTGTTCACTTGTCTTCTTATGTTTCTCCAGTCTTCCCTATGTCTTGCTCTGTTTGAAGAGCTCTCCCTCTATAGGAGGAGGCCTTTGCCCTTAACGGGACATTTTTTAGGCTAATCATTTCACTTACGTAGTATAATAGAAGAAACGTTACTCTCCTCACGATTTTTTAGGCATGCCATAACCACCAGCTGATGCATGGTAAACCGATTGTACGGGTCAGTGTCTAGTTTTATTCATCGTCTCGACCCAGTAAGTGCAGCCTTGTTGGGGATTAAACATCGGTCCTGCCATATGCGCATCGACACCAGACGATTCGCACAGATCGTCCGAATTGGAGGCCTTGGAAAGTATACGTATAACAACCAGACTAATTAGAGAGCAGAATTCAAACCGACATGTGTGCACGGCTTTATCCAACGAACTGTGACATAAACAGAATTGGTCAACAGACGCTCTTTAAAACGAGACGAAATTACTTGCACTTTACTTTTAGAATTCAGTATCTTATGCTTGTACTTCTTCATGTAGCTAATAAAGAACTGTAACAGGGAAAATGGGAGTGACTCGAAAAAATCCTCCTGCACATCGAATAATGTGTAGTACATATTCTACTTGACACTCCAGAAGTTTATACTGTCTCCGACTTAGAATTCATTGTTGGGTCCTCTTGGTTCGTTTCTTCTGTTGTTCCATAAACTTTTTATTATAATTTCATTAACAGTGTTCTATGTGGAAATGATGGATCACTTCAGCTAATAAGTAATTGATATTAAAACACGGATGAGTATAAAATGATCATATAAACTGCCTCTTTAAGCTCCACCCTCTATGCCAGGCCTGTTCATTTAGTCAGTAGTGATGCAAACGTGATCGCGAGAGTTGAGCACTGTAAGACGTAATGTTTCCTCCCTCAATTCCTTCCACCTCCCTGCATGACAGAGGATATTCCATGTCGATTGTGGTGAAAAGAAACTTCCATTCGCAACGGAAGAAGAAATTATATTTTATGAAATAAAAATTAAATCCCTCATTTGCTGCAAAGTTTTACGTGCCTTTTCAAAACTAGTATAAAACGCCATTATATCACGTGTCACTCCCAATATTCTGATTTAAAGGTAAACTTTATTACTATTATTATTATTATTATTATTATTATTATTATTATTATTATTATTATTATATTATTATTATTAATTTCTTTATAATATTTCTAATGTTATATACTGTAGTTAAATGGTGTAAGTGTGGAATTCTTTTTTTTTTTACATTGTAAAATCAAAATACAGGACCCGTATATGGACAAGGACATTTTGGCACAGTTACATGTGATTGTATCAGATGTAATATCAGATTTTGATGTTTTTGCTCGAGTCGATGAAGAAAATTAGAGAACAATAATGGTTAAACATAATACTTATTATTATTATTATTATTATTATTATTATTATTATTATTATTATTATTATTATTATTATTAACATTATTACGCACATATAAAAATTAAGTTCTTTATAGTGAAGTATTGATTGAATTGATATAGGAACGATTTAATTAATAATTAGTAAATAACAGTTCATTAGTATATAAAATTATATATAACACGCATTTACATTACTTCACTGAAGAGAGTAATATGCATTATATTCATTTTTAAAACGCTTTATATTAATTTTCAAACAAATATTGATTGTGTTATAATAAAAATTAAGTGTAGGAAAATATTTTGTGGAATAATTTTGTGGAAATATTAATATTGACAATTCGATAACTAAACAACCATTCATAGCAGCTAGCAGCTAAATGAAGCAATCCACCACTGTCATAGTCCTCAACGTAGAATGAAGTGTTGCGGGCTGCATTCTGCAGTGATTCGGCGCTACTTATTGCTTTGGACACGCCTGCTCGCACTCGCATAATTATTAAGGATATCTACAATATGTTTATCTCAAGTTTGTAGTAATATGTAATGTTTCCAATCACAACCCAGACTTAATTGTGCAACATTTACTATGTGTAACTCTGAATTCAGCTGCTTCTTCTAGGTAAGTACAGTATTATGTCTTTATGAACGTAACCATGTAATAACAGTTAGTCTCCTCGCCATAGATAATTTGAAATTCAAACACAAGATGGTAGGTGCACAAGTAAACACATTAGCCCATCCTGTGTGCTATAATCGATTATTGTTCCAGTCCGACAGGTGGCCCGGGTGACATTCGTGAATTCAATGCTGACAAACGGGCCATATTGCTACAGCCCTGACAGAGTAAAGTCCCATTCCCAGGAGCCCGCGTCAGAGCTCTTAAATCTTATAACAGCAACTGAAAACTATACTAATCCTAAAACTTCACACCAGTCCATTTTTAACTACTACAGATAATATAATATGAAATGAGAGGAGGTGGAGAATATTGATGGAATGATGGAAACTGGAGTGCCTCATAAAAACCCTCTACAACGTGTGCTTTGTCCGCCACATATTCTATCACGACCAAGCCGGATATCGAACCTGGGCCACCTGAGTGGAAGATTAATGTGCTAGTGTTCAACCTGAGACATGACCTGCTTATGTTATACAGTATAGAATATATCTGACCAATTATTTTGAGCATAAAATATATGAAGAAATAAAGATATAATAGATTTAACTAGATTAAGAAGGTACAATTCAACAATTCAGAGCGCTAGTTTCTCATTTCTATCTATGGGCAATATATTGAAATCGTTCGTGACTTTTGTACAAGATGATATAATAAATTTATAGACAATCTGTCACAGAGTCTGATTCCAAAAACAGCAGTCCGCATGTTGCGTGATCAGGATGCTTATTGTTTACAAAAATATTCATTTTTAACTTCAAGGTTTACTGTAGATTCATACAGCCATCCACATTTTATAACTAATAAGCAGACAGTGTATGCGGTATGACTTAAGGAAAGTGAAGTTTCGTATCAGAGTATATGGCACGTGCCGCGTCTTTCGTCTTTTGTGTACCTGGCGTGTACAGCAACGTACAGTACGAAAGAACCCCAGTCCGTTCATAGTCATATTGCAAGGCAATGTTTGCAGTTGTGTTATCCTGCTCAAGTATTTAGTACCGGTATGCGTTAAATAGTGTTGTGCTGATCCATTCGTAATGTCGAAGGCAAAACGTTCAGTTCGGTCAGAGATACAAAGTGCAATTAAGAAGTAGGCTATGGGAATGACATTTTATATTAACGAAGACAATATCATGTGTAATGTATGTAAAATTGAAATAAAAACCAGAACAACTCAGGCTATAGAGAAACATTGCAACAGTACATCGCAGAGGAAATGCGTTGAAATGAAATCTGAGGAACCATCTACATCATCATCATCATCATCATTTAGTTGTGCGAGTCTAAATGAAACGTTTTGCAAAGACATGTGCAACATGATGCTCAGTGCAAATATTCCTCTAAAGAAATTGAGTGATCCTCATTTTAGAGGTTTTCTTCAGAATTATCTCGATACACAAACTGTTTAAACGATAGGCGAAGACGATTCAGCTTCGACAACTTACGAGAATATATCGTCGTTTACTGCAACGCTAGAAATTCCATCAATGATGACGAGGACTGAACCTTGCAAGGTATGCGTTAGAGTAAGTCAGTTTTCTTTTCCTTCTGACTGTACGGAGATACAGTAGCATGTTGACGTCGTCTGTTTACGTTTAAAACATGTTCAGCGAATGGTCTGAATATGCACCTACATTCAACGATAAGTCATCCCCCATCCACTGTCTACTAATAAGCATGATTTCATATTCGCAAGCTGAACTTACAGCTTTACGAGGCCTTGACATATCTACGTCACTTCGCTCAGAGTTGAAATAACTACACATTACTACTAAGATATCTCTATTATTTAAGAGTGATTAAGATTATCCAATGGCGTCCTCTGTGAGAAAGAGCCTCTCATGTAAACGAGGCTAATTTAAATAGTTCCAGTCAGTTATTCCAAAGAAGTTGAGCAATATAATCTTTGTCACTTTTCTCTCATGCCTCTCTCTGCATCGCCCGTGTTGACCATGGACTGTATAAAATCTTCTATTCACCCGTCTAAGTTTCTGTCTTCCTACAATCCTATGACAATTTCTTGGTCTGAAGCTATCAACCGTCGGCCTGGGTAGCGTAGTCGGTATAGCACTGCCCTTCGAGGTTGCGGGTTCGATCCCGGTCCAGGTCGATGGCATTTAAGTGTCAGTGGATTTACTGGCATGTAAAAGAACTCCTGCGGGACAAAATTCCTGCACACCGGCGACGCTGATATAACCTCGACAGTTGCGAGCGTCGTTAAATAATAAAAAAAACAAACAAGCTATCAGCCTGTTTGTACATCTATTAATGTCCTGTCGTATCACATATTCTCTTGTAACGACAAGTGTCTTAGTTTCCCATACTTTTTCTCATTTTCCTTTTCGAATCCAGTTTTTGAGACTAACGCCTATAAGTTGTCTTTTCTTTTATTTTTCTCGTTGAAATACCATTATTATTTTCTAACTCCTCTTATTAAACTCCATGTCTATGAAATTTAAAGAATAAATAAGCATGGTCTTTCATTTACAATGGTAAAAAGTAGATTGTCTGCATTGAATTTGTAGCTCATCACTTTGAACGCCTGTTTTGATCCATCAATAATAATCGTCGCCATTATCATCATTATCATCATCATGTTACCTTTAATTACTGGACTCTGAGCTATTTTGTTTTCATTCTTGTGGGGATAGTCTATCAAGATTATAGACATTCACAATTAACGAAACTCTAAGTTAATATGATAAGAATGTCCTAAATCCACCACTTAAGATCGTTCGATCAATGAGACAGAAAAGAGGGAGAGTAAGTTAAAATGTGTCTGAGTGCGCTTGCTTGAAAGGCCTATTGGGACCCATCCTAACATGTATGTGATTTCCTAGCCAAAAGGCCACTTGTCTGACTTCCTTCACACCGCCCCAGTTAAGGGACTTTGGTAAATTTTGCAAGGAAAAAAGCCCAAAACCTCGTTAATGTTCTTGCTAGTTTAATGGCTGGCTAACGTACAAGACGTTAACATAAATCCAGTACCTAATAGTGGAAGATTAATGCTCAAATTATCCTAATCACTAGATTTGTAAGTAGAAGTGCTATCACTTGATCTACAGCAAGGGACAAATGTTGAGAATAAATATAAAAGACTTATAAAGCAATGCGAAAATATTTAATCGTGTGTGATTATGACCAAGTCTGTAAACTGGTTGTGTGGCAACACCAATTTTCTGCTAACCATGATGAGAAGCGTCCTAAACAAGCGTCACTCTTATTTCTTTATGAAAACATGTGACTATGTCTGAGGAACATTTTCATTAATGAGCGAAGGCATGACATACCGGTACTTGTGGAAAAATACCCTACACACCAAAATATACAATAAATTACGATAATGATATAATATGTTTCACAAGATGTCATAGTGATACATCTGTTACATTTCATGCGGTATAATTTACGAGAAATTGCAAGCCCACAATATATGGAAGTTCTACAAGACTACCAATTATACTCACAATACAAATTAATCTAAAATCATTTTAGGACACTTTTTCATTACCGTCTGTAATTAAAAGCAGTGATAAATCTGGTAGGTCAATAAAAAACAAATTGAGCTTCGTTATTTATTGCAGAACGATAAATTTATAATGTAATTTTAAATGATAATAGGGCACCGCATGTCTACAGGAATGACTAATAATGATTGCTAGTTGTGACATCTTGTTCTTTGCACCTTTGTTTACCTTGCCTATATTCTTGGCTGAAACAATATTTGGTGGTCCATAGGTCCGCCACGTGAAGCCATTCATCCTCAGTGGACTATTGATTCGAGGTTCGCGGGTCCAAACCAGGCAGAGGGTGAAGAACTTCTAGGAGTGATAATAATAATTCATAGCATGATTGTCGTCGCCATGGAAGTAACGTTGTGCTTCCCGTGTTGTAAATTTAAGGCATTAAAAAGAAACTTGTCTTTGAATGAGGGCTCCGGACAAAATTTACCAGCCATTTCTCCACGCCCACGTGAAAATTTGGAGGCACCACAATAGGCCAATATCAGTTTCCTAAAGGCATGTGTTATTATGCTATAGTTTATACTAGCGTCGTGAAGTTCGATATTCGCCGATGTTCTCTCTGCAGAAGGAGGCCTTGTCGTATTTGTTCCACCTTGTTACAAAAAATATTCGCTGTCCTCCACCCCCACCCCTTCACGTTTTAACCGCTTAAATATTTTAGCACAGACTTTGCGATCAGTTTTTCATATGAAATAAGACGAAGTTTGTAATGTCTTGGTTGCCTTTGTCAAATTCGAACATTGCAAGAACTAGTTTTTACCACGTTAAAAAATTCTTGCTTACAGTAAACAGCTCTATCTTTATTATATAGCCTATAACATCAACACTTCATCTGGGTTTATTTGATACCGGGAGTAGGACAGATATGTGCAGTCTCTTGGTCTCACGAAGCTGCCTTATTTGATCCTTTACAAAGAGCATACAAGACTGACGTTGACAGTCATTCGTAACCAGAAGAAATGGCAATGTAGCACTTAGAAGACGTAATACACCCACAGTTAATTGTATGCCTTTCTTGCACTCCGAGGAAATTTATACATGAATTGAAACATTTTCGGTATTGTAGCACAAATCTGTCGCATTTTATGTCATATTACTTCCAAAATATCTGAAAATCAGATCCCCATTTTCGTAATTTATGTTGCAATAGTAGACTATCACTAAAGTTCTGTAGTATTCTAATTGTCCTTAACATAATTACATAAATCATTCACTGTAAACCTTTTCTTCTGGAAGAGTTCCATATGAGTCACTATCCGTAATTTGACTCCTGTTTGAGACATCGTGGTTTCCTCTAGAAATAAAAAGTAAAGATCCATTCTGATTTTTTATATAACAGTAATAAATAATAATTGTTTAATATTTATTATGAAAGCATTAAAGTCCCCGTTATTAAGTAAACAAATTTAACGTAAGAAATGTAACTTTTATTTCAAGACTAATTCTATTAAATCGATGCCTGAAATTATTGTAAATTAAGTTCAGTTGTTTAATTTATTCATTAACTTTAAAGTAACATATCATTTACTCTTTTATTGGGGTTTTGGTCCGTTTGTGTCGATTTTGTACGATATCAGCCGATGTTTCCTTTTCGAATGAGGAAAGTCCTGGTTGCAGGATTTTTTCTTGTTAATCGCCTTGGAAGAAATGGCAAATATCTTAAAAAGGCGCAAGTGGCACACTTTGCGGTTTAAAGCATCTTTAGCCCATACATTTCTCTAGAATATAGAGTACTAAATGTTATCATTATGCTTTGATATTGGCCTACAGTATATTATTTAAGATCTGCTTAAAGTTCAACAATAAAAATAATAATTGAATTTTCCCCTAACGAATATAGTTAATACTACAGACACAAAGATTTCAGTATATGTATAATTATTATTATACCAAAAAATTGCACATACTTTTATCCTTAAATTCCAGTAGGAGTGAGAACTTGCTCTTGTTCACACTTCTTTGCAGCCATAACTGCTTTCACAGTGACTATAACAGTTTCACGCCAGACGCGAAGTCAGCATCTAAACATTCAATTTTGAGGCTCTGAATTATTTTAGATTATTCTTGTTTTTAAAGACTGAATCATGACAGAGCGATATGTTTGGAGTGATACTGAACCATTTTTAGTTACATCTTTAAGGGTGACCAAAATTATTTTTGTCCCGCTAAATTCGTGACTTGGACTACCCTGCGATGGCGGTCTTATGTGAGGGCGACAATGAACCTCCGGGCTCCTTAAAAGCCATTTGTAAATAAGTTACCGGTTCTTATACTTCTGGGGTTACTTTGTTTCAATTCCCGTATAATTTTTCCTACGTAGATGTCGAAGAGAATGAAGGAAATATTACGTCCTTGTTTTAATCCTCGATTTATCTTAAGGAACACTTTATTAATTTCAACGAAAGTGTTGTCATGAAGTGATTTAATTGCATTTATCAAATTCCTTAGTTTTCTATAATCATTTAGTATATTCCACAGTTTCTACCTGTCAGCCCGGTAGACTTTCCCGTGATCCAAAAATAACATGTATAATAGTAAACTGAACTCCCTTCACCTCTCAATTAGTGGTAAGTAAATTTAATTTCAATTTCAATTAATTGTCATTTTATAACTTAAAATTTATTCACTGTGGTTGGTGGTAGTAGAAATCAATGTATTGATTCATTCATTTATTCAGTGTTCTGCCCAAGGGCAAATCTTTCACTGCAAACTCAGCATTCTCCAGTCTTTCATATTTCCTGTCTTCCTCTTTGTCTCCTCATATGATAGGCCTATATATAGGGCTATCTTAATGTCGTCTATCATCTGATATCTTTCTCTGCCCAGAACTCTTCTCCCGTTCACCGTTCCTTCCAGTGCATCCTTCAGCCAGTGACCCAACCAATTTCTTTTCCTCTTCCTGATCGGTTTCAGTACTCTTTCCAACACAGTTTCATTTCTTATTCTGTCTGTCCAATTCACACTTTCCATTCTTCTCCATAACCACATTTCAAATGCTTCTATTCGATTCTCTTCATTTCGTCGTAATGTCCATGTTTCTGCTTCAATACAATGCTACACTCCACGCAAAGTACTTCACTAGTCTCTTTCTTAGTTCTTTTTTCAGAGGTCCGCAGAATATCGGTATAAAATAATTGTAACTGGAGATAATCTTTACAATCCAAGCGTAACAACACCGCTTAACATTGTAAGTCCTGATGCGTGCAAAAAAATATATCCAATACAAAGTCTACCGTGAGGATATTAATTCAACGATTTTACTATACCTTTTACCTGCAGTTTACATCAATCCATCCATTCCCTAAGCATGCTACCGATGTTTTAACAAGACCTTTAGAAGCATTATGTATAAAGAAAAAAACATGGTATGCAGCAAAAATTCGGTATGCAGCATGAAAGAACACGTGTTTTTCAATAGTTTAATATAAAAAGTGAGATGAAGACAACCTTCGATATTTGCGCTCAAGGCTTTAGTAGTCGATTACTGGAAGGCTCCCTCCATTCGGCGGAACGGTTTCCGTGAGAGCAGACGGGACTGACACAGTTTAGTCAGGGCCGCCCGCACCTGATTCATCCGCGCACTGACCTAACCTAATGAATGAAGGCTAGCGAGTTCTCTGCGAACCTGGTCACCGGGTCGCGACGGTAGAAGAAGCGTCGGCAGACGGAACCGAGACAATCTCCTCGGCCTCTTGTTACTACAGCATCTACCGGGGACCGAAGAGCGAGGTCTACAATAGGCAACCTGGGCTGTGACAGGAATTACTCAAGAAACAAAAATAGGAAGTTAGTGTCGTAAAAGTAACACGTACTTTCTTAAAACTAGAGCCCGGATGTTTAGGCATTTATAATACTTAAAATAGGCAGAAAAAAAAAGGCAATAAAAACGTAAAAAGGCAAATAATCTTTGAAAAAGGCATTCTAAATTTTAAAAAGACATAATATATTTTAGCAATAAATTATTTAAACTATATCAACATAACTCACATATTTACTTCGTATGTGACATATGTTGACTTATGAAATACTTTTTTTCATGATTAACTGTCTTTTCACAAACCTTACATAACAAAACTGTACCATCAGTTGAAAACACATGGGCACCAAATTCACTAACGTAAGCATGAAGTTTACTCTTCAATGGTTTACTGAATTTAGGCATTCTAGCTAACCGATCTTATAACTTCTGTCACCCGACAATAACTGACTGTTCCCCATTCCAATTTCTTTCTCCTACAATAATAAACACGTGTAGCACAAAATTGTAATAGTAAGATTTGAAAATATGAAAGCAAACAATTGAAAATGCTACGTGACAACTTCTATGAGAACGAGCTTAATATTTAAAATTATAAAACTGATTGTTGGTATCTTGAAGACATGACGATATTATATTTGCAACTGTGGATTGTCGATCATTATTCATATTACACCAATAGTAGGCCTATTAAAGCACGATTATTAGCAAATTAAGCACCGAAATAAATTACTTTTATTTACTATTGTTAGTAAAGTTAGTCATTGTTTCAAATATTTAAATTTCATACATATTACATTACAATTAATTAGGAAATTGCAAATTAACAAGAAATATTGCTTAAAAATGACAAAAAAGGACATTTATTAGTAAGAAACACCTTAAAAAGGCAAAATAAAAATGTCCCTATCACTTTTATTTACTCCAAATCACATTTATATCTATGCAAGTAATGATTTACCGTACTTCCACCCTGTAAAAAAGACATTTTGTCAAATATCCGGGCTCTACTTATAACTATAAGGCGTTACTGAAAACGTCAGTTCTTTATTATATTACAAATGGTATTCTTACTTCTATTATATTTTGTTGTTTCATCGTTCACAAGGAATACAGAAGTAAAATAATTTACTATGCTCATAAGTAAGGAGGAAAAATTAATTTTCTGCACAGAAGACATTCAGTTTTAGTTCGAAAAGTAATTTGTGAATAATGTTATACTATTCCCAACATAGAGCTTTCTGTACATAATCGCTTGAAATAGTACTTCATACTTTACGAACTAAGGCTTTTAAAATTGACAAATGTGAAAATTGTATAAGATATTTTATGAATAAAACATTTCAGTTAAAATAAGGAAACTCAATCGAAATGTTATAATTACGGTTCGGATAAAGTAGCTGTATCAGGATACGCATCCTTGGTCCCTGCGTTTTGTTTAAAAATATTAACTAGGACTGTACTGTCCATTCACTTATATTTAGATAAGGAGTGAAAAGCGCTCTTCCCAGCAGTTAATGTTTGTAAACAAAACGCACGGACCCAGAATGCCTATCCTGATACAGCTACTTTATACGAACCGTAGTTATAATATTATGACACTTCCGCAATTTTTGTCATTTCTTTAACGACGCTGTATCAATTACGCAGGTATTTCGCATGGAATTGATTATAGAGAGATGAGGCCGAAGATTCGTCCATGTGAAGACCTGACGGGCACGCGGGCGGCAGTAAATTGCACTGAAGCTCAGGCTTCCGGTATGTAAATTACACTAATTTTGTACTTGGCAAATTCCATTGAATATAGTAAATTGTAGTATTTCTCATTTCATAACTCTTGCGAAAATAATTGGTTCAGACTGTACCCAGAATTATTATTATTTGGAGAGAGTATTTTACGACGCTTTTTCAACTGCTGTGGTTGCCAAACCTCTGAATGATATGAAGGTGATAATGCCAGCGAAATGAGTCCAGGGTCCAATGCCGAAAGCTACCCAGCATTTGTTCTTAATGGGTTGAGGGAAAACCCCGGAAAAATCTTCAACCAGGTAACTTGTCCCAACCAGGATTTGAACCCGGGCCCGCCCATTTCACAGTCAGACTCAGAATTATAATGTTGCATGAAGTTGTACTTTATTTCGTTAGCTGACTCCTTGTTTCAATTCCGTTGTTCATTATATGACATGATACTGTTGTAAAACGAAAATATTTAACATTTTGAACACCTCAGACTATGTCTCAGTACACTAGCAGCGCCTACAGCTACATTATCGGAATATCTGTCATACCTATGCTATTGAGCGAAGAAAATCATTTTTGGCGATTTTTAATTTTACAAAAACAGTGAGCTTAAATCTGGTGAAGTGAATCTACTATATATATATATATATATATATGTATATATATATATATATATATATATATATATATATATATTCCGAAAATGTAATGCAAAGGTGTACACATTTGGAAATAGGTAGTAAGAGAAGTCAATATAGTAGAGCACCAAATTGTGAATGCTATTGCTAAACGTAACGCAACGAAATCTAGCCAAATGGTTCTTACAATTTTATTCTAAAAGAAATGCCTGCCTACAACAATCTTGACAAATGAATTAACTCCGATAAAAAAAAGCTTATAAATTATTCACATAAGGAAAATTATCCCAAATTACCAAATACAGAAATGAAACTCATACTATTCTTACTCAAAATGTAATTAACAAAGAAGATTTTCTGCTGCAATGCAAATGTATACAATTTTATTATAATTTTCATATTTTTTCGTGCCAACTTCTAAATTTTAGTTAGATGTTCTTCAGCGTCTTTAGGTGAGACTTCTGAATATTATACTAGAATGTTTCCTCAATTGCTTATTATTAAGGCTCAATGAATGGTTACTACATCCCCCTATTATTGTTTACTTCCAACTAAAAATGAAAATTCTAAAAAAAAGCATTTCGTGTTGTTTGTCGCAAATGTGAGGGACAATTTAATAAGAAATTTGAACCCAACAGAATAATTACAGTTCTAGAAATAACTATCCGCATTGATTTCAAAGCCGTGTGGATAAATACTGGAATTATTCTCTATAGATTTCATTTGAGTAATTTATGACAGAAGTTAGGCAACAGGACAATGGTTACACTATGTATTCGGGTTCAATTAACCGGATGAAGTAGAAGATCTGTTTGCTTTTGATCTGAAGCTCACACTACCTGAAAATGTGGGTGTAATGAAACATTCTTCTTGTTTAGTTCAGAATTAAATTGGTAAGAATCTGAGAATGAGTCATTTCCTCGCAATACGCGAGCATAACAGTCTTCACAATTGGGTGTGAATCTTTCCATTCGTATTTTAACTATTTTTCAATTTTTTTCTCATCCATCGATACATACTTTTAGTCTCTCAATAACCGAGAACTGCATAAAAATCAGTAACTTAAAAAATTTATACATGGGGAGAAATTCACACAAAAAATATTAAAAAATAGTTATAACACATTTCTGACTACCAACGGAAAAAATTGAAAGCTTCAAATTAATTAAAAATAATTGTTTTAACTTTCCCAAACAGTAATACCTATTGTTTATCCAGTATTGAATAAACGCAGAATAAGTCACTAAAAGTATTTTAAAGTTTTAGTACAGTGTAGTGCGTGCTAACCTTTCAAGATCACGGCCTTAATGCAGTTCTTTGTGTTCGACTCCTCGCCCTTCCAGTCCAGTTTACAAGATAAGTGAGTAGGCCTTCTATTTATTTACAATGCAGTGCAATGTAAATCGCCCGACCTGATATTCTCCTTAAAGTTTGGGAAACCCTCGGAAAAAACACATTGTAAACCCAATTAAGTATTCAGCCCACGCCTGAGGAAAAGTTCGAATCGGCAAGCGAACGAGATACTGCCTAAGCTATGCCGGTAGCTCCACAATTTTTACCGGAGGAATTAAAGAGTTAATTTCGCAGAAATGCGGTTTTAAGGCTAAATTGAAAAAAAAAAAACATTTGGGCAGAATTAGAATACGTAAGATACACCCGAAGAGCTGAAATATAAACGAGAAGAACATAATCGATTGGAATAGGCTAATGACTGGCTTTTTGAGGGTCCGACCCGGAATCAATCAATACACTTAGCCTTGCTTTAGCCAGCTGTGCGCCCTATTTTATACGCGATGATTGTTCTAGTCTGACGGGTGGTCAGGGTGACATTAGTAATGCTGACAGGTGGACCAGCCTTCCTCAGCCAGACAGAGCTAAATACAATTCTGAGACGAATAACAAATAAGTCAACTTGGACTCTCACTTTGAGAGAGGAACAGAGGTTAGTGTATTTGAGAATAAGGTGCTTAGGAAAATATTTGGGGCTAAGAGGGATGAAGTTACAGGAGAATGGAGAATGTTACACAACGCAGAACAGCACGCATTGTATTCTTCACCTGACATAATTAGGAACATTCAATCCAGACGTTTGAGGTGGGCAGGGCATGTAGCACGTATGGGCGTATCCAGAAATGCTTATAGAGTGTTAGTTGGGAGGCCGGAGGGAAAAAGACCTTTGGGGTTGCAGAGACGTAGATGGGAGGATAATATTAAAACGGATTTGAGGGAGGTGGGATATGATGGTAGAGACTGGATCGATCTTGCTCAGGATAGGAACAGATGGCGGGCTTATATGAAAGCGGCAATGAACCTCTGAGTTCCTTAAAAGCCATAAGTATAACAAATAAGCCAAAGTTCCCGGAGTCCTATGTCCTTCCCATATGAGCATCGGAAACCCATACTACCCCTAAGTCTTCAGATCAGCTTATTATTACACATTGCAGAAAATAGATGAAACAAGGGGTAGGTGAAGTGTATTCGGCATCTTTGCGATCGGCTGGCCCTCTCGTAGACAGTTGCTGTTATGTCCAACGTCGCAGTGGCATGTGAAAAAAAATGTGGGATTGCATATTTTGTTTCATGTTGGTGACTTTCTGTTTCGTCAATAAGCATGACGTCGTTGGTATGGATGTACACAAGAACTTTCTTCTGTCTGTAGAAAATGAAATGTGACAGAATATTTTAATAGAAACTTTCACGAACACTTTGATGTCTTTTAATATGGTACGCAATGTGTCTGAAATGTGTGTGCAGCTATAGACCTCACTACTTCCACCCCAATCGATACGCGCTTCTTTTCTAACAGAAGTTCCTCGGTTTAATTTGGACTGTTCTGCTAGTGTCCCTCTTCCCCTGCTGTAACTACGGCAGCAGCTGTAGCAAGCGATTGTCATTCTGTATCAGCGGAATGCGGCCTGTCTGGTAACTGTATATCTTGTACTAGATTTGGCAGAAAAATACGAGTAGCTTGGAAACACATGGAGAAAGCACATCTTCCTTGCAGATGTGCTGAGGTCACCGTGATTTCCATTCACCAACGTGTTACACTGTAGAAACAGATTTATTTGCTTTATTTTCTCGATGTCTATGAGGTCAAAGTTATTCGAAAAGCACTGCATGTTCGTACACATTTATTTATAAATCTATAAATCCATCAATCCAGCTTCCGAACAATTTTCGCATACACCAATTCATCCTTCTATTGACCCTTCCATCCACGAATTCATCGTCATCCTTACGTTTCTTCGTCCTAATGGTGTATAGTTCCGGATATTTTTCGGAATTAATATGTGATCCATTCTATTATTGTATTCCATGTAGTCTTCTCTATACTGTTTGATTTTATCTGTAAAGCTTGGAAATATTCAATTCTGTTCTAATATCCTAGCTATGTTTCTTGTCTATTGTTATGTAACCGGCTATACTCCTCAGGAAAATCATTTTCGATACTTCTATTCTTTGTTCCTACTTTTTAAATATCCAGTGTTCTGTTTATAGAATTTTAGTGATCAGAAAATTAGTGGGTTCAAATTTGGTAGCGGGCGATGGATTTTAAAAGGCAGTAAAATAGTTGGAATGGCTCCCTCTGGGTAGTTCGAGTAGAAGCTACGAGTTCCGTACAGTACATTTATCATACTTAAGAAAACTCTGTCACTAATAGAGGACTAAAAAAAAATAATTATTTACGTTATTTCTTGCGTACGTTGAATTCTGTAGCTGAATTTCTTCTGCCAGTTGAAACTGTCGCTAAATAATGTAGGCCTGCTACTATGCACACATACACCTACCTCCTTTCTTGGCTCGATTTTTCTAGGGCTAAATCCGGATCGAATCCTGACACTTAGGCTTGCTAGGCTCATTATGATACCCTATAGACCTACGGATTGAAAGGTAGGTCTATCCAATTCCTGTTCTTTTGACGGACGAATACTGGACATATTATGAATGGAAAATTCCTCTGGTATTTTGTTCCACTTGTTCTAAGATTTCTCACAAATAATTATTTTACATTATAGTTTTTTTATGCAATTATCTTTTAAACACATTTAGAAATACATACTTTTATAAACGTCTTTACATTAAAGTTCTCAGTTCCAACAAATATTTTGCATAATGTTTGTCGTATTTACAGTGTAAGAATAGTTTAATACTTCAATTACTCGTAGGCCTATTAATAAATCACATTAAGTAATGGATGCTTGGCAACGCCTAAAGCCTGAGTATTGTAGGGCCGCGTTTAGTAGCGAGCTGGACTCCATAGTCCTGATTATGACGTAGTCGCGATAAGCAAGCTGTATTCACAACATCCTACAAGCGTTGGTACTAGCGTAAAAAATCATTTGCTCTATATCCGCAGCATAAGTAGCCTATATTAGAATTCCGATAATGAGAATAAGATTACGCTATGGATGTAGTGGCAAGCCTTTATTTATTATTATAAGCTCATTGCCAAGTGTTGTGTACTGCACACTTCCTTACGACGTTACTGAACTTTAAGCAATGTAAAATACAAATGTAGACAAAGACTATCCAGGTTGAATAATGTGTGAATTAGCAGTTAAAATGCCATTTTTTACATTCTGGAAATTATATATATATATATATATATATATATATATATATATAGTTTTCTGCTCAAGGCTAGGTCTTTCAATGCAAACCCAGCAATCTCAAATCTTCACTACTTTCTGCATTCCTCTTAGCCTCCGCATATGATCCATGTATCTTAATGTTGTCTATCATCTCATATCTTCTTCTGCCTCGAACTTTTCTTCCGTTCACTACTCGTATAACTTCCAGTGCATCCTTTAGTAGAAAGTTTCTTCTTAGCTAGTGATCCAGCCAATTTCTGTTTCTCTTCCTGGTCAGTTTCAGCATTATACATTCTTTACACACTTTCTTGCACAGCTTCATGGATGAATATATAGGCCTATAGGCACATATTTTCATAAATGAATTGTAATAATTACATACTTCACAATAAATGAATGAATATAAGACGGGCCAAATGCCACAATCCACTTCAACAACAATAATTGAAGATTTGAAGCAGCTATTGCAGAATATTTTGAAGAAATTGATTTTGATCAGATACTGTGCGGAAAATCAATTATTATAATTCATTTATGCAAATATGTGCCTATAGGTCTATATATTCATCTATGAAACTGTTCAAGAAAGTGTGTGTAAAGAATGTATAATGCTGAAACTCATCAGGAAGAGAAACAGAAATTGGCTGGGTCACTAGCTAAGAAGAAACTTTCTACTAAAGGATGCAATGGAAGGAACAGTGAACGGGAGAAAAATACGGAACAGAAGAATATATCAGATAGTAGACAACATTAAGATACATGTGTCCTATGCGGAAACTAAGAGAGAGGCGGAAAATATAAAGATTTGAGAATACTGGTTTTGCAGTGAAAAACTTGCCCTTGGGCAGAAAACTGTATATTAATTCATCCATTTATATGTATATTTTAAATTTATTTAAGTACTTGGAAAAAAGTAGGAAACATAATATAAAAATCAATTATTTTTTCTTTTCTTTTCATTACGTATTCCTCTTCTTTTCCATTTTCCTTTCCCTATTTCCTCGTTCTCTGTTACGTTCTTTGTTTGTATTTCTTGCTGTTTTCTCTGTTTTTGTACGTCTCCTGGCCGTTTCCATTTTCACCTTCCTCTACGTCGTTTTCTTCTTCTCGCTCTTCTTACATCCTCATCTGTCTTCTCTTACTTTGTATAGTGCATCACTTGATACTTATTCCATTAATCTTATTTTTCGCCTCATATTTCTTCACTTCCTTCTCCTTCTCTGCCTTCCTACTTTTTTCTTACAGTTCTACTTTTCAAATGCTTTTTTCTTCACTCCGACAACTGACAAATAGTACTTGTACTTCATAATATGAAATAATATACAGAGTGAGTCGTAATTATGTACTATAGACTATTGCAGAGTATTTTATACACCAAAACCAACATATTTTGTCCTATAAACGTATAGCCGATACTACATTGTTGTCAAGAAGTGGCAACATTGCGCTATTTCAAAGCTAGTCTACCAATTACTCGTGGCTAAAATCGTAAATAACAGTCGGCGTTACTTTGTGGTCAAAATGAGATGCAAACTAGCTTTGAACTAACGCAATGTTGTCATATCTTGAAAACAATGCAGTATCGGCTATACTTTATAGGACAAAATATGTTGTTTTGGTGTATAGAATACTCTGCAATACTTTATAGTACATAATTACGACTCACTCTGTATATTTTAAAAGTGAATTCGTTTCAACAATCAAACTACATTGAACAGGTGTTGTTTAATTTGAACATTAACTCAAAAATTATGTTAGACCTAACGCTTCTTTGTTTCGTAAAATAAATGTTGATAATCTTGTTTCAACGGTATAACCATAGAATTGTAAAAAACAGTTGTAGTCCATTATAATCTTTTTGGGGAAAGCCACGTAGAATCTTGATCATAATATCCGATTCCGAGAATAGATTGCCAAATTAGCAAGCTACTCTACGTCTCGACCATTTAGCTTTTATTTACGATCAGTGAAACAGTGCAGAAGACAGAGGACTCATCTGAGACTCACAGCATCACAGGTAATAAAATGTCCATTAAAATAATCATTTATATCAATTGTGCATTACGAGGCAAAGGATGGAAAATCGATACTACATAGTCGCATAAACTGTATGGCACTTAGCTATCTAGCTTCATAATAAAATATTTATCGTTATGCCGAGAAGAAAGGATAGTCTACTGCTTGCAATTACCCACTGTTAACGATGCTGTGTCCACAGACCGCACAGCTCTGACGGCAGTTGTAACGTGTCATTGCATTGGCTGCTCCACACCCGTAGGCTATTAAACAGATCAGAGCGAATCTTCTAATAAAACAATATGGGTAAATTGAACAATTTAGCAACTATCGCGATACAAGCAGTCACCAGATTCATCACTGTATACAAAGTAATCTCAGCATCACAAGAAAGTGTGAGTAAACAATCGCTGCTGTGATAATTGCAGTATTGTATTGCATCGTATTTTATTGTATTATGTGTTATTCTATTCTATTTGGACCCGTTCTCATGTATTACATGATTATTTTTTTCAACTATGTCCTGCTTAAGATCGTTATATGTTTCCATTCTATTTTATCATGTACTGATTTTCTCAGCTATACTACATTTCGTTCTTTTCCATATCGTCATATTCCATTTTATCGCATTATTTTCTGTTTTTTCAGCTATGCTACATTTTATTCTGTATCATGTAATTATATTGCTCCATTATTTTTCCTTATGTTCTGATATTTTCAGCCATGTTACATTCTTCTATTCTATATCGTTATATTATGCTACGCATATTCAGCCATGCTAACTCCTGTTCTGACACATGTGTTTTTTTTATTCAATTATATCCCAATATATCCTCTTACTTTTAGTTATTCTACATTCTTTTCTGTCGGATGTCACTATATTGTTCCACTATGTACCATTACATTCTATTATTTTCGGTTATACTACATTCTGTTCTATATCATGTCATATTCTTCCATTCTATTTTATTATATTCTGATCTTTTCAGCTAGGTTACATTCTCTTTCATTCTAATTCGTTGTACACTTGGTCAAAATGAAAGTGGCCGTTCTCTTGAGCAGTGAAAATTTTCCAAGTCCCTTCGGTTGAGCGCGCAGTTCACTACCGGAAACCTCCGTGCTCCGCTTTAGTTAACTTTATAATACAAGGCGCTGATTTGGGCTACCTCCACAATATGCTTCTAATATTCGTAGAGAATTTTTTTTTTGTGCTTTTTTTCACTTTTTACAATTCGTTTTAGTGTAATATAATCAAATAATTTTACTTATGTTATTTATTTATTTAACCTGGTAGAGATAAGGCAATCAGGCTTTCTTTTCCCCTCTACCAGGGGATTACAACTACAATATTAAGAATACAATTACAATTATAATTACAATTAATATTAAATTTACATATGAAATAAAAATCAAAGTACTAAAAGATAAACTGATTAATGAAAGCTAGACAGTTTATTGTAAAAGTTAAGAAGAGAGAAGCATTTCTTTTATTGATTAAGTAAAAATTAAACCTATTCTACGCAGTAAGAAAATGGTTAATAAGCTTGCTTTTGAACGCTACTAATTCCGACAGTCTCTGATGTCACTGCGTAGGGTATTCCACAAGCGCGAGAGCGAGATTGTGTATGATGATGAATACGATGATGTCTTATGTGTTGGTATGGCTAGTATGCGGCTATTTTGCGTGCGTGTGAAGAGATTATGATATGATGACAGGTAACTGAAACGGAAGGCAACGTAGGTAGGTGTAGAAGTGTGAAGGACTTGGAAAAGGAGAACAAGAGAATGAAAATTTCTACGTTCGTTAAGCCGTAGCCAGTTTAGAGTTTGGAAGGATGGGGTAATGTGGTCAGTATATAGTGTTTGTGTTACAGTATTCACTCTGAACGATCTGTCTGCTTTAAATCTCGTAAATGAATTATTTTCTTAGAAGATTTTAGTTGTGTTCCCCATTATAACTACTAGAAGAAGATACGCAATCTTTTGAACAAAGCTTGGCTGTCCCGAGCGTTCACGGGAATACCTGATTCGAACTTAGTCTCTTAGACGCCGGCCACTTTCATTTTGATCAAGTCTACTACAGCTACGGTTTATTCTTTTCTGATACACGTCATTTTATGGTTTCATTATGTCCTCTTATTTTTTTATTATACATTCTTTTCTGTCGAATGTCTTCATATTATTGCATTATGTACCGTTATATTTTCTTCTGTTCAGTATTCTACATTCTGTTCCGTCCCATGTCATTATACTGCTCCATTTTGTTCCTTTATAACAGTGGTAGACATTTTTATTCATTTTAGTCGTTCTACAGTCATCGCCGCAATCTCACCTATCTCATTCACCTCGTGCGCTACGGTAGATTGTCTAAAAACCCTGCTTGTTACTGCTCAGTGCATACAGCTGTACAAAGTCATTCTTATCCTTAATGAAAACAGAACTGGTTTATTTATTACAAACAGTCTGGATTTAAAACTCAAATTCATGTAAACAAAAACGTATTTTTTTTAATAAAGAGCTCACCGGAAAATTGAACATAACATTTAGGCCTATCATAATGATGGTAATCTTTTCCAGAATTCGTATTTTCTTGAGGACATATACGTTGTGCTACTTTAATGAGGCACTTTTTAATAACTTCTTGCGTTTACTGTTTTTTGCTTTAACAATTTCCAATGCAACTTCATAGATCTAATTTGCTTAAAGAATGTTTTTCCTTGTGAATTCCGGCTCCGTTGTTGTAGCCTACTTGGTTTATTTTTGGTTGATTTTAATTTTTTTTTTTCATAACACTTGTTTTTTAGTCCTACTAGTTGTTTAGCACGATCAGCACCTTCCAAGGGATAAAGTCTGTAAATATAGTGATTTTAGGCTATCGTGAACATTACTTTTATTTCGAAATTAATATGCATAGATTCGTACATAAATTTGTAATTTAATATAGCGATGGCCACGATGCCGCTGCACATTTCTTATATTTAGGACGCCAACAATTTTTTTTTGGAACAGAAAACATCTGTTCTTGTCTTCCTAACAAAACTAGGTACTGTTCTTCCCATTCCTTACGGAAATAATATTTCCTTGCCTTCTTCGATTCACTTGGGTTACTTCCTTCGAAAGGAAGATTCATTCTTATTAAGCCGTCGCTGGTAACTACGCGAGTGAGAACACTGAAGCACGTCAACAAACTCTGCCGGCACAGGTAAACTAGAGGGGGGCGGGGTTGATAAGTCGCGTTCTACAAGTTCTGAAGGTAAGTTACTACATTTGCTTTATATTATCATATTTCCTATCCAATGGCGGTAACTTGACTCCACTCAAATGTTCCCACCTGGGGCGAGACTCCGAAACTGTTTTTTCTATATTTTTTTTTATTTTAGTAGGTTATTTTACGACGCTTTATCAACATCTTAGGTTATTTAGCGTCTGAATGAGATGAACGTGATAATGCCGGTGAAATGAGTCCGGGGTCCAGCACCGAAAGTTACCGAGCATTTGCTCATATTGGGTTGAGGGAAAACCTCGGAAAAAAACCTCAACCAGGTAACTTGTCCCAACCGGGAATCGAACCCGGGCCACCTGGTTTCGCGGCTAGACGCGCTAACCGTTACTCCACAGGTGTGGACTCTCCGAAGCTGTAGTCTGTTTCTTTTTCCGCCATAGGAATTGCCATTGGTGCATCATGGGAGACGAACTACAAAGCACCGCATGATAATATTGGTGATGTTTAACGGAGCAACGGTGGAATGCCGGTACGGAAGATGGGAGTACCACTTCGAAAACCTACCACCAAGCATCATCTTTGTCCACCACAAATTCCATTTTTCCCTGCCAGGATTTGAACCCGGGTAACCAGCATCGAAAGCCACTCTAGCTAACAACAGTGTGCCATATCAGAATCTAGTATTCTTCTTCTTTTGTGAGACTATATTGTGCTCTGACCTACGTCAATACGTACGAATAGTAGGAGAAAGAAGAATAACGTGCATAAGATTTGCTGCGGATATGACGTTGCTAGCAGAAGAGGAAACGATACTAAGGCATAGGCCTATGCTTCAGGAGCTATATGACAGCTGTGAGCAGTATGAGGTGTTGTGTTGGAAAGAGTAGGTGAAGAAAGAATGATGCTGAAACTGATCACAAAGAGAAAAAGGAATTGGTTGGGTCACAGTCTGAGAAGAAACTGCCTACTGAAAGACGCACTGAAAGGAACGGTGAACGGGAGAAGAGTTCGGGTCAGAAGAAGATATCAGATGATAGACGACATTAAGATATGTGGATCATATCTGTCGTCGATTTGCAAAAGGGAATATGTCCAAAATAACAAAGTGTTGGGAAATCGCAAAAAAAAAAACATATCAAACTTAAACAATTAAAAATGTTGATGGATCCTGAATGTATGTATCCATAGTGATCTAATTAGAAAAAAAAAGATATATATATAAACATTTTAATTTTTTAACTTAGTTAAAGCTGTTGCGATTTTCCAACACTTTGTCATTTTGGACGTGTTCCTTTTTGCAAATCGATGACAGATATGCGGAGACTAAGAGAAAGGCAGAAAGTAGGAAAGAGATTGGAGAATGCTGGGTTTTCAGTGAAAGACCTGCCCGTGGGCAGAACACTTGTATGTATGCGCGCGCGCGCGTGTGTGTGTGTGTGTGTGTGTGCTGTTTCATTCTGTTCCGCTATAGCCTGTTCTGTTTGTATTAATGTGTTCTATTCCATGTCACACTGTCCCATTCTGTTTCGTTATATTTTGTTTTTTAATTGATACCAGTCTATATTGTTTTTTGTCTCATGTCGTTATATTGTTCCATTTTGTTGTACATATTAGTTTGTCTTGTCCCATTCTTTATCCGAAATATTATTCCACTTTGCCATACTTTTGTATCCCGTTTTGTCCCTTTTTTCTGTCATTTTTTATATCTTATTTCATTGGTTATTTTTCTTATTTATCCTTCTGTCTATTGAGAGGTAAAGCCAATCCCACTAAAAGCCAAATCGGCACAGAGGATTGGGGGGGGGGGGAGACTAAGGCTCTCACCTTTACCATTATTCCGCATTAATAGCAGTAGGAATATCAGTTCTATGTTCCCGCGGCCTTTACCTCCAAGGAAAACCTTTGATACTCATTTTTGTTAAAGGCTCAATAAATCTCAGGGCCATAGTGCGACTGGAAAGATGAGATAATTGGAGAAAAATTCCTTTCCCCTTCGGGAATCGAACCCACGACCTTACGGCTTTGCAGCTTTACGCTTTAACCGCGAAGCTAAAGCACCACCGTTGCATCATATTCCTCTTAGTCTATTTTGTCCATATTCCTCAACTGTATTGTTCCACTTTGTTCTTTTCTTTTCATGTTCATTGTTGTCCTCCGTTTCATTATTTTACATCTCACCTCATTCTGCATTTTCTTTTCTTCTGTTATGCTCCGTTGGCTACGTTTTGTTACTATGTTTTGTTTTTCATGTTGTGTATATTGTTCCGTTTTGCTGCCCTATTGCGTAAAAGTATTAATTCAAGTAATCTTGTTATCTTTAAATGCATACAGTGTTATTTGGGAGGCCGGAGGGAATTAGACCTTTGGAGAGGCCGAGACGTACATGGGTGGATAATATTAAAATGGATTTGAAGGAGGTGGGATACGATGGTAAAGACTGGATTAATCTTGGGCAGGATAGGGACCGATGTCGGGCTTATGTGAGGGCGGCAATGAACTTAAACGCCATAAGTAAATAAGTAATCTTGTTATCTTTGGGCTGTAACAGGAAGACACAGCTGTTGTCGCTTTTTTTCATGTGTTGCCATGGCGGGTTCGACTTCCTATGCAGGTCTGATATGCATCGCGCGCATCTATTTTTATGCACTGGAGCCTGGTTCACTAGATCGGAACGAGCACTTCCTGACGTGTGAATTGGTGATGCCCATCCCTCTACTATTCCTTGTGATCAGAGCTCCACACCCACCTTTTACAATCCTTCATCTAAAAATTTAGTCTGTGTATTGTGTGCCATCAACCTCTATTCTCATCTTTTCATTCTTTTCAACCTAGCCGCATTTCGATCAGCTGTTATGATAGAGACAGAAGTTCGTCCTTCGATACGTAATGCAATATTTTGCTGAGTACAAAACAGTTTTAGGACAGATTTCCTTCAGATAACCCGTTTTGCATACCTCTGATGAAGACAGCAGGAGAGAAAGACGACTAGTACAATTAGATATTGTGGTGGGCCAGAAGTGGTATTTCTTGTATTACTTAAGAGCTCAGAGTAACCTAATGAAATCACGTAAAGTCATGAATATCTACTTTCATTGTGATGGCTGTGCTCTGGGGACATTAAGTTCTCACGGAGTAGATTCTAAGCTAGTCGAAATAATGCTGAATGACCCTTGAAACCCTATCGAAAATAATGAAATACAGATCAGGACACAAGCGCGAAATGACAGAAAAATGAGTCAGCCCACAAGCGCGAAAAAAAAAAAATAGCGCTTATGAGCTGAGGTCGTGCACTCCGAAATTCGCAGCTTTCGGCTGATAATTTCACTGCTAATAGCGTTTGAATGAAATGTGGCAACATAGGCAAAGGAAAGTACAATGAATTTCCGATAGCGGGTGTTTCTGGTGGCACGGAACAGGAGTTGAAGTCATAAGAAAATATTTTGCAAGATGATTATGTAAATACTCGCATATCCTTGTACAGACAAAGCCGAACATTCGTTCCCACTGTTCACAAAAACTTAGATGAAGTTATAAACCAGCTAAAAATTCCGGTATTTTAAGAAGCCCCAAAAAAATCGATGAAAATAACAGTACTGCAATTGCTTGTAAGACAAAGCTGGAATACTTATGTACGAAGCTTCACATTATTTTAGGAGGCGGTACTCTTTGGGTGTAGTTTTTCACCAATTGTTCACCATTCACGTATTTCATACGGAACGGTACATACATTAGTATTTTACTTATTGCCATCTTAAACCGAGCAGTGCGTAGTGGGCCAGAATCTCATTTTAGCTAGAAAAAATTATATTTTTCAGAGTCACTGACGTTGGTGCTTCTACTCTGTGAACACTAACCAGATGTCTGCACTTCAGAAATCCGCAACGCAGAAAGGAATTCGGGAAGAGTAACAACGGTAAATACATAGCAGAAGTCGATGATTGATAAAAACCCGGGTGGTCGCACATAATTGTGAGTTGAAGCGATGCAAGGGAAGATCATTCTTAAGCAAAATATTTCTTTAATATCACGTGCAAAGTCTGCCCAAAGGTATGTAGTTATAAGACAAGATAATTTATTAATAGTTCACAAAGATATTAAATACACTAAATAATAATTATAACTAAGTTATACACAATTCATGCTTTTAAAAATAGAATTGTATAACTAATTTTCTATAATATAAATATTCCATTTATGTTGGCCTATCTTGCACTTATCTATAGTTTTAGTGCAAGTTTCAACCAATCGGGTTTATTGTAGACCTTAAAACTTATTTACTTGCTTAAGTTGAATTTCTCTTTTAACTCTACAATGTGCAGCCAGTATATATAAATCGCCCATGATGCTATTTTCTTTCATTCCTCTTTCACAACAGAAATATTTATACAGTTCATATACGTCTTCTCTAGTTGGCAAGACTTCATTTCTTAATTTAATCTCACAGTATTCTTTTGACATTTCTTCAAAACTATTAAAATTAAAAATAAAAAAGATTGCTATGTAATTTCTAAGTCAAAAATGTTATTATCAGTTAGTCTTGAGAATGCATATCTGCCAAATTAGAATCTGTTTGTTAATTCTGTTATTTTACTATCTTTCAATAACTCCATTCTTTTACTTCTTATTTTAGCTATTTTATCTGGAACTTTCTTTTCTGTATACCGATTCGTTACAAAGAGATGCTGGCTTGTCTCCAATTTCTCCTTACTTCAGCAATTGACTCAAAGGTATGTAGTACTTTTGGTTTGTATAAAGTTTAATTAATTTATTCCATGCTAATGCTGCAATAACAATCTTCAAATTTACTGAACTGAAAATTAAATTTTCGGTCATGTAGTTCATTTTTATAATGAGAATTAAAAGAAATCGGCACTTACTCGTAAGGAATTTTTGTGACCACAAAACAACATTTGGGCTTTTTATCCCATATTGCGGGTTAACTGCAAACGCTCGCGGTCTCCTGGACTGATTTCTAGTCTTTGTGGTGCACAATGGATCACTCGTGTCTAAGTGTTTCGGCAGTTGTATGCGCCCTTAATTGGGAAGAAGAAGAAGAAGAAGAAGAAGAAGAAGAAGAAGAAGAAGAAGAAAAAGAAGAAGAAGAAGGAAGAGAAAAAGAAAAGCCAAAAGAATTAGTTAATTTTGATTGACTCACATTCATAAAGGGACATAAAACCTTGGTCTAGCTTGTTTTGGTTTTCCGAGAGCCGGACACGATACGGTTTTTTGCATTCAGGCTAATCTCCCATTGTGCGCCCTATATATGCAATGACTGTTCAAGTCCGAGAGGTCGCCGGGTGGCATTCGTAATTCCGATACTGACTGGTAGGCCGGTAGGCCATCCTCCCTCAGTCCTGACAGAGGAGTATCTGATAAGCTGCAGAACAGATCACCAAGCCTTTTCTATATACGTATCGGGAAACCGTATTTATTCCAAAACTTCACATCAGTCTACTTCTAACTACTGCAGGTGATAGATGAAATGAGAGGAAGGTAGGGAACGTTGGTGAAATTATAGAGGGAAACGGGAGTAGGCCTACCTACTCCGAGAGAAATCCTCTGAAACGTTTACTTTGCCCACAACAAATTCCACCAGGACCAAGCCAGAGATAGAAACCTGGCAGTCTGAATGGAAAACAAGCTGACTAGCTACGTAAAGATTAATTTTTGGTCCTACAGAATTATCTGTTATGGTTACCATGGTTATTAATGGAGAAAAATTAGCTCCGGCTCCTAGGCGTAGCTCAATGGTTAGAGCGCCCAGTGCGTAGAACTGGGGTCCTGGGTTCGATCCCCGGCACCGGAGCGAATTTTATCCATTAATAACCAATGGTAACATAACAGATAATTCTGTAGGACCAAAAATTAATCTTTACGTAGATTATTCGCCAACAGTGCATAGCCTATATACTGTGGAGTTCCGGCCATCAAAGTCACTCAAATAAGTGCGCTCTTTATGCAATGACAATAATTTACTTAATACCTAGCACCAATTTCACTTGTTCCTAAAAAATGGACGGGCGACAGTGCGAGCCACATGTGCCGTCTCATTCCGACCCGTACGAAATGCAGAGACTCATCTTGCAACCGTCCGATACGGTAGTGCATTGTTGCCACAAGCTTCAAGTAACTCTTGATAAACTTGGTATGCATTTCTACCACGGGGTACCTCAATTTTTATCCAAGATCATTGCTCAAGATTAGCAAACATGCTTTAGAGCAGTTAAAAATAGTGATCTACATTTAACCACGCAAAATAACAACATCTGTTGCCATAGCAACCGGTTTTATCATTCAATACATCGACAATATCTCCTATCTCCAACTACGATCACCAGTTGTCTCGTATCGCATGTGAATGCTCATGACCCATTCCCGGCATTGTTGCCACTACTTTATTTACAACTCATGTATAAGCTCGTATGTGTCAATGTACAGTATAATGTTGAACTTGGAGTAAAAAGATTCGATCCGGTTCTGGTGAATGTGCCTCGGCGTAGCTCAATGGTTAGAGCGCCCATGCATAGAACTGAGGGTCGCGGGTTCGATCCCTGGCGTCGGAGCGAATTTTTCTCCATTAATAACCGAAGTTGACTAGCGCTAGAGTCATAAACGCAGTTGATGTACGCCACACACGGTCTAGAATTCTTGTTCGTCTTTAGAAGGAAACTGTGCTGGAATTTTATCCCCCTTCAAAGCTCATCGCCCTCGGTCAGGTGATACGAGGCAACTGTTTGCACTACCAAATCACTCTTCACCATTCTCATAATTATTATTCTACTGAATATTATGTCTACTTAAAAACAGCTGAATATTATGTCTACTTAAAAACAGCTGAATATTATATGTCTACTTAAAAACAGCTGAATATCATGTCTACTTAAAAACAGACGTTAAAAAGAATTTCTTTGCCTGTATTTGTTACTTTAAGGACAAAGACGTCGATTATATTTATGTCTGAATTCTTGCTGTTGAAAGAAGACAGCCCGTGTCCAGTTTTAAGCACGTACTTCGTAAAACGATGAGAATAACCACGAAAAATAAACGAGGTGCCCTTCAACTCCGAGCAGTGTTTTCTTTGGTGCCATCAGAGTAGCTTGCAGCGTGTACTGTATTTGATCTCTGTCAATCCATCTGGAGCGGAAAAACGAACACAACCGCAACAACTGCTATACCAAAAGTTGCTTGTTTTAAATTCTAACAAGTTTAAATGTCCTTAAAATTTTTAACAACTGGCCTACGGAAATAACTCGCTACCATCAAAACTCCTCTTACTTAATGATATAATAGAACTGGCAGCTCATATTGCATCATGAGGACGAGTGAAGGTCATTGTTAATAATTATTTGTTCCATTATCTTAGTTAAGAGATGATGAAATACACACTAGTGCGAAAAGCGAATCGCATGATAGGTAATTGAAAATCAAATAATATTATTTCTTATTTTACTTATAGATTCGAAAGAAGAGATTTTTAAGATGCACTGTGAAACAACGGTACAGTCACGGAAGGAAAATCTGGCCGATGAGCAGCAAATCTCGTAATGTTACTTATGCCGTTTTTGTTGTGATTATCACAGTACAGAGTGTCTAAGAGCGATATGTTTACTTACCTTCGAAGTTGCTGGGCTAGGAAGGAGAGGCTTTCGGACTGTTTCTGTTCAGAGTGTCTAATAGGGACACTATTGACTTTACCTCGTAGCTGTTGCGCTACGAGAGACTGGCTTTCGGAATGTTTTGTTTAAAATCTACAATATACTGTATTTGTATAATTGCAACGTTTGTTGTGTTTTAGTCGACATACAGAAAGTTGTTTTGCCATTGGTTTTGCCATTGCGGATATGAAGAATGTTGTTAATGCAATCTTCATCCCCTCTGTTCGTCTCTCTTCACTCTACAGGCATACTACATTTATGATTTATGACTCTGTATACTTCGTGGTTTTTCTAGAGTCCTGACACGTGACCCTTTCCATCTTTACCAACAGATTTTGTCTATAAATAGCCACAACCACTTTGAAAATCATCATTACTATTTCAGTTCGATAGCTATGGACGTCAAAGCCAAAGTAATTGCACTGATCGAGGAAGGCGGATTTAGCGCGGCGCTAGCTGGAGAACGCTACGGAGTTGCGACTAGAACAGCATCCAGGTGGTGAGCGCAGTATCAACCGCGGGGATACATAACTCGTAAACCTGGTAGCGGAAGACCCAAGGCATCAACACCACAACAAGATCTTATGTTAATAGAACGTTCGAGGCGCTTTCCATTTCACACTTCTAAAATGCTTGTGGCCGACACGGGATTTCCTGCTTCCAACAGAACGGCTCGTAAAAGGCTCAATAGTGCCAATATTGTGCCGAGAAGAACAGCGGTGAAGGAAGTTCTGACTGAAGGCTATCGAATTGATCGTGTCGCATTTTGCCACATGCATTACAACTATCCATGGCAAGAGGTCATCTTTTCGGATGAGAAGGTGTTCATGAACCACAGCACAGGGCCAGTGCAAGTATATCGACCGAAACAATCGAAGAGATTTGACCCTGAATATGTGGTCCAGAGGCAACGCAGTGGTCGTTTGTCCATGTCGGTGTGGGGATGGATTTCTGGTTATGGTGGCGGCGCGCTATGGAGGATTCATGGATATATGAATAGGGATCAGTACACCAATATACTGGAAAATGTGATGCTACCTAGTGTGCGTGTGTTTCAGCCCGAAAACAAAATAAAATTCCAACACGACTTTTCTTCCGTACACACATGTATTGCCATGCAGCGGTGGTTCAACATTCACAGGGACGATGTCGAAGAGGCTCCATGGGTGTCAAAAAGTCCTGACTTAAATCCCATAGAAAATGTGTGGGCGGAAGTGCAACGCGGTGTTAATGAACAACTACAGGGTCGGCGTCCTAGGAATGCAGACGAATTGTGGGATCTCATTTCAGATGCTTGGGATTATGTTGCATCGTCAGATAGATATATCCACAACCTTGTTAATTCTGTAAGCAGAAGAATGGATGCAGTGATCAATGCCAATGTTTTCTGGACAAGCTATTAAATCCAGAAGGAAACTGTTGTATATCACTAGAGCTACATAGGAAGAACATCATTTCAATTTGTGATAAAAAGAACATTCGGTATTAATTATTTTACTTCAGGAATGTGTATTTTCTTTTATTTTCAGAACTAAAGTAAATACTATACGTTTAAAAATAGAATAAATAAATAAATAAATAAGTTATAGTAAACCGCTTATATAATCAAACGTTTCCTTAAATCGCACAAAAATTATTTCCAATTAACAAATCTATGTATGTTTCTCTTCTGTCACTATTATTAATTGTTTACCTCAATTAACTTATATTTATTTATTTCAGTTTATTTTAATGTTCACTTATATCATTTGCATTGGCTTACCTTAATCAATTTATATTTATTCTACTTTATCTGACTGTTCACTTCTATATCGTCTTAGAACGAAGTTCCTATGTATTGTATCTTTCTCAATTTTGTTTACTCTTCGTCATATTGGCAGTCTGCTTTGCCAGGGAGATATTAAAATAAGAATAAACCATAAATAAACGTAGTATGTCTATAGCAGCAGTGCACTATGTTTACTGCGGCCCGATAATAAAGTTACAAACTTAAAATTAAATATATATATATATATATATATATATATATATATTTGAACAGATCTGTATTATTATTTACTATAAATTACAGTAATCACTAATTAGTATGACATTTATGTAAATTATTTATTATTGGACGATGTCTGCGGCCCTCCAATAATATTTTTTTTATTGGCCAGCAGTATTCATAAGGTTGAGTACCCCTGGTCTATAGACTACATTTTTTTTTAGTAGGTTATTTTACGACGCTTTATCAACATCTCTGGTTATTTAGCGTCTGAATGAGATGAAGGTGATAATGCCGGTGAAATGAGTCCGGGGTCCAGCACCGAAAGTTACCCAGCATTTGCTCATATTGGGTTGAGGGAAAACCCCGGAAAAAACCTCAACCAGGTAACTTGCCCCGACCGGGAATCGAACCCGGGCCACCTGGTTTCTCGGCCAGACGCGCTGACCGTTACTCCACAGATGTGGACTATAGACTAAAGAGAGACGAACAGAGGAGATGATAATGAAATCAGTAACATTCCTCATACCCGCAATGGTAAAAACAATGAAATAACAAATTTCTGTAGAATGTAATATAACATAAACATTTATTTGTTACTCAGTCTAAATGACTTATCAGTGTTTTAAAAAAGATCAATAAAATTTATAAATATAAATATTCATTGACGTTGAGGTTAAAATAATGCTAACGTTTTCGCCTATTGGTATCTTCAGGCACTTGATCCAATGATATCATGTGATACATTAATTTACAGTAAAAGACATTACTAACATATTAATATCATGTGTACAAATTAAATGATAAACTACAGTTGAGTTAATTATTGTTTTGATATGTGTGATAGTTGAACTGATTATCCTCATCTCTATTTAAATTTACGACAAACAACTATAGGACACAAAGGTTAAATTGTAGATATTAAAATGGATTCAAATTATATAAAATATTACCTTGTAATAAAAAGTGATTACTTCTATAATGTCTTATTAATGTATACATTTCATCGTATATTTTTATCAATTACTGGTTTGTGTTGTTGTTATTGATGTAATTATAAATGTATTACAATGATAGAATCTTATGGTTCTTACTGATTTCAATATTAAACTTCATATTGAGCGGACGTCGAAATAATTTCAGATTGTTGAAACGTAGAATGCAGGTATGACTTTCAACAGGAAGTTGAGCTGTTCATGATGCAATTCGTTCTATAATATATACGTATCGTAAGTAACTAATATAAAATATTGTTCAAGTGCTTGAAGACGCTAATAGGCGAAAACGTTAGCATTATTTTTACCTTTAACTTCAATGAATATTTATATTTATAAATTTTATTGATCTTTTTTGAAACACTAAGAAGTCGTTTAGACTGAATAACAAATAAATATTTATGTTATGTTATATTATATTGTATACTGACTTATCTGAAAATTATTACTACAATGCTTACTAAGAAAATTTCTGTAGGCCTATGTCGACAAGAACACGAGAGTTTCAACCTTATGGAATGTGAACAGAAACAGTCCGAAAGCCTTTCTCTCCTAGCCCAGCAACGTCGAGGAGAAGTAAGCATATCCCTCTTAGACACTCTTTACTGTGATAATCACAACAAAACCGGCGTAAGTAACATTACGAGTTTTGCTGCTCATCGGCCAGATTTTTCTTCCGTGACTGTACATTAGGTTAGAGCAGAGGTCGGCACGCTTGCAACGAATACGGGTTGATGCGGAAAGCAACGGGTTCAGTGTGGAGCAAGTGAGCTAGCTCTTTACGTCATCTGAGGACTGCCAGTTCCGGACCTGTAATCTTACGTTGTTTTAATGAAGCGACATATTTTGCAGAAACGTGCAGTAACAGATATGCCATCATTTTATTTCAACTTTCCAACCATAATTTAAACTACTTTATTATGCAATAATGAAAATATGTTAATAATACTATTGTTAACTAAAACACATAAATACATATAATAACATGATAATTATATAAATAAAATATTTCTGAAGAGCAAAATTCTTTACCCAAATATCCTAATAGACTAATAATGCAAAATATATTGTAGCCCTAATTAAATGAACTCTATACAAGGTTTTATAAAAAGTATCCAATATTTTAGGAGGTGATAGTATGCACCAAGACAAGAAAATAATGAATAATAAACATGGGTCCTATAACACATACTTTCTGAGATCTGAACACTTTTTAATAGGATGTGTTCAATGTGACGTCATTTCATGGCAATGCATTTCTCTGCTCTACAATACAGCAGACTACCAGATAATCATACCGTAGTTGACACCCTCGGCATGGAATAATGATACGTTGCAAGGAATACTGAAAACGAAAGTCTGGTTGCGGATATAAGCGGGGTTCAGCAGAGATGGTGTTGTGAATTTTTGTAATCAGCATGTGTAGGCTGATGAAAATCTCCAAGTAGTTAAAGAAACAAGGCTTCAGAATCGATTCTCAATGAACTTATGGGCAGGCGTCCTTGGTGATAGATTAATAGGGCCATACGTACTACCATAAAGAGTAACTGGAGATCGTTATCAGGACTTTATTATTAACGTATTAAAACAAATTTCAAAAAATGCGTGATTCCTTACGCCGAAGGGCAGACGACTGCAGTCATGAATGGACGTCACATTGAGCACCTCCTATGAACATGTGTTCAGATCTCAGAAAGTACGTGTTGTATGACCCATGTTTATTAGATATTATTTTCTTGTTTTGATGTACACTAGCAGCTCCTAACGTATTGGATACTTTTTTTAACACTCTGTACAGTATATTACCACAAAGATTTCGATGAATGTTTTGATCTGTTAACATTATGAACGTCATAAGTTTGTCTTTTCTTTGGAAGGACATGCACAAAAATGCAAGATCTGATATCCACGATTGGTCCGTGAAATGCGTTTGTGTTTCATTTCAAGGAACAATCTAAACTCTTCTCTAATATGGAAAAATCACTCAACCTTCTTAGGCACAAAAGTAGAACAATCTGTATGTGGCTATTCGACATCTTGTAAAAATTATCTAAATGTTCTGTGATTTAGTTCTGCAGATCTAATAAAACTATCTTCACTACACTTTGAACAATTTCTTCATATTTAAGAACTTCGACGTACAAAATTTCCTGATGAAGTACATAGTGTACTCACTGACAAAATACTCGAACTATATAATTTTAGATTTAAAATGGAAACAAGCCAGTTTTGCCAATCATAGCAGGAATTACGTCTGTAGCAACACATGAAAGTAAATATTGATATGACAACTTCAAATTTTTACGGTGTCCCCAACAATTGCGAAAATATCTTATGCTGTAGTTTTGTCCTTTTATTATATCGCTTTAGATGAATTTTGGTATTCAAATTTCTCAAAACATTCCTCCTCTCCTACTTCATCATACATGGCAACGTGTCTAGCTTTGTAGTGTCTTTCAATATTATATTTTCTTGCTGTAATAATAATAATAATTGTAGACATGTTCTACAGTCGTTTATTATAGGTATAAAGTACCTATCATGCCACGGTCAACCAGGCCGAGTCTCCTTATCTTTTCTTTCGCTAGATTTCACATACTTTGCCGTGATGAACTCGCCACTGATCCAGTATACCTGAGATGTGGTCTGACCAGGTGCCCAGTTAAGAAACAGAGCATGCAGCGGGTACCCGCTCTCATGCCGACCGCTGGGTTAGAGATATGATTTACAATAGTAGGAAGGAGAATAGTAACAAGGAAAGCCCTGAAGGAAGAAAAGGGATGAAAATGAAATGAAACAGATGAAAGGAAGCAACGAACAAAACTAAATTAAAGAGACAAACAGCAGTAAATACTGTATTTTACAGTAAAAAAAAAATAAAAGTGAGAGGTAAGAAAGGAAGAAAAATACAAATAAAGAAAACAGAAAAAAACAAATACACAACGAAAAAGGAATAAATGCATAAATAACTAAAAAGGAATATATTAATAATAATAATACTTACTTACTTACAAATGGCTTTTAAGGAACCCGAAAGTTCATTGCCGCCCTCACATAAGCCCGCCATCGGTCCCTATCCTGTGCAAGATTAATCCAGTCTCTATCATCATATCCCATCTCCCTCAAATCCATTTTAATATTATCCTCCCATCTACGTCTCGGCCTCCCCAAAGGTATTTTTCCCTCCGGTCTCCCAACTAACACTCTATATGCATTTCTGGATTCGCCCATACGTGCTACATGCCCTGCCCATCTCAAACGTCTGGATTTAATGTTCCTAATTATGTCAGGTGAAGAATACAATGCGCGCAGTTCTGCGTTGTGTAACTTTCTCCATTCTCCTGTAACTTCATCCTGCTTAGCCCCAAATATTTTCCTAAGCACCTTATTCTCAAACACCCTTAACCTATGTTCCTCTCTCAGAGTGAGAGTCCAAGTTTCACAACCATACAGAAGAACCGGTAATATAACTGTTTTATAAATTCTAACTTTCAGATTTTTTGACAGCAGACTAGATGATAAAAGCTTCTCAACCGAATAATAACACGCATTTCCCATATTTATTCTGCGTTTAATTTCCTCCCGAGTGTCATTCATATTTGTTACTGTTGCTCCAAGATATTTGAATTTTTCCACCCCTTCGAAGGATAAATCTCCAATTTTTATATTTCCATTTCGTACAATATTCAGGTCACGAGACATAATCATATACTTTGTCTTTTCGGGATTTGCTTCCAAACCGATCGCTCTACTTGCTTCAAGTAAAATTTCCGTGTTTTCCCTACTCGTTTGTGGATTTTCTCCTAACATATTCACGTCATCCGCATAGACAAGAAGCTGATGTAACCCGTTCAATTCCAAACCCTGCCTGTTATCCTGAACTTTTGTAATGGCATATTCTAAAGCGAAGTTAAAAAGTAAAGGTGATAGTGCATCTCCCTGCTTTAGCCCGCAGTGAATTGGAATAGCATCAGATAGACACTGACCTATACGGACTCTGCTGTATGTTTCACCGAGACACATTTTAATTAATCGAACTAGTTTCTTGGGAATACCAAATTCAATAAGAATATCATATAATACTTCCCTCTTAACCGAGTCATATGCCTTTTTGAAATCTATGAATAACTGATGTACTGTACCCTTATACTCCCATTTTTTCTCCATTATCTGTCGAATACAAAAAATCTGATCAATAGTCGATCTATTACGCCTAAAACCGCACTGATGATCCCCAATAATTTCATCTACGTACGGAGCTAATCTTCTCAAAAGAATATTGGACAAAATTTTGTACGACGTCAACAAAAGTGATATTCCTCAAATAATAATAATAATAATAATAATAATAATAATAATAATAATAATAACAATAATAATAATAATAATAGTAATAATAATATATGGAGGAGGAGAAGTAGGTTATTTTACGACTCTGTTATTTAGCGTCTCAATGATATGAAGGTGATAATGCCGGTGAAATGAGTCCGTGGTCCAGCACCCAAAGCTACCCATTATTTGCTCAAATTGGGTTGAGAGAAAACTCCGGAAAAAATCTAAACTTGCCTCGACCGGGATTCGAACCCGGGTCACTTTGTTTCGCGGCCAGACGCGCTAACCGTTACTCCACAAGTGTGGACAAGATATATGAATCATATGAGGAAACAAAGTCGAAGTTAGAAAATAGGAAAGACTGGAGAAAGTTGGGTTTGCAGTGAAGGACCTACCCTTGGGCAGAACACTAAATGAATAATAATAATAATAATAATAATAATAATAATAATAATATTTCTGGGTACGACGGCCCATATAAGGCCATGGCCAAACATCCGAGTGCCGTCTCATGTCCACATGTCTCAGAAGAGGTGAACGATCATTAAACCTGTAGAGGGCTAACGTGTGGCAAACACTATGATGTCTCCAGCCGTTATAGCTGGTTTGCGGAATCGGATTTCGTTACGTATCGTAGTTCCACATATTTTATCATGATGTTGGGTCGCACCGGTCCCATACATTGGCCGAAATTTCATGAGAAAATTTCTGACCTCACTCAAACCAGCGCTCATTCCGTAATGTATTCTTTTGTGTTACGAGATGTTTTTACTTATACATTATTTTAAATATATCGAGAGTTTAGAAACAAATGCAGATTTGTCTCTAGCTTCTTCTAGTAGCAGTTATTCAGTATGTTGCAATCTATTTGATCGGTTTGCGAAGAAGGAGGATCGTCGAGTTAATTTGCTGTAAAATTAGACTATGTAATAGTAATGAGCAAGCCCCGGATTCTTAGGTTGGAATCAATTTTGTTGCTATCTCGTTACTCTGAAATATTGCTTTTGTTATTCGTTTTATGTAGCAAAGAGTAACATTCTTAAATTCAATATGACCTAAAATACCTAATTCGTAGGTTAGGACTTAGAGTGTCCTAAAGAGAGGCAATCTTTACTAAGCCGTTGTAATATATTAATAGTATGTTGTTTATTTTTATTTTTTCCCGTAAAATCATATAAATTCCTAAACATAAGATTTAAAATCCTAAAACATAAATTGGAAAACCTAATTTTAATTTCTTAAAATCTATAAATTCTGCGCTTGGTAATGAAGTACGTCACAGGCCTTATATTTTTATATTCTCATCATTCACGTGTTGGCCTCCTCAACTTTCAAACCCACCGTGCGCTACTGGTTTTAGACCACGAAGCTACAGCTCGAGACAAGAAAAGTTGCAGGCAAGAGAAGGAAAGAATATAATCATTAGAGGTAGAAATATATGAGAAAGATAAGAAAATGTGTAACAAATATACCGAAAAAAGAGAGAATGAAATAATGCGAAAAAGGAAGAAAGAAAAGAACAAAGAAGTGTAAAAAGAAATGAAGAAAGAGAAAAAGTTAGACAGAGTCTAAAACAAACGTAAGAGAGAGAAGTAAAGCAGGAAGAGAACACCAGGAAATAATATAAGAAACATAACGAAGAAATATAGAATGTAATAATGCGTAAAAGAAAGAAAGGAAGGAAGAATTTGAAAAGAGAAATGAAGAGGAAAGAATAAAGATAGAGATTACGGAGAAGAGAAGGGCATAAAGGAAAAATTAAACATTGAAAGAAAATGATAAGTAAATAAATGCATAAAGGAACAGGGAAGAAAAGAAAAACGCAAGATTAGGCCTAAATAAAGAAGAGGGGAAGAAAGTGAACACACTAAATATGAAGAAGTACGGAAAAGGATGTACACTTTGGTTAACGTTCTATTAATTAATGTTGAGTCATTTAGAACTCTACGTACATGTCATGTCACACGCCTCGCTATAAATTGGTATACACGTGCAACAGTCAGGCAACCAAATTGAAGTACGACATCAATTTTAAACATGTAATCGATTTCGAGTCCTCCATTTCATGAACTGTGAGCAATACAGGAATGGTGTACACCGGTCGCAAGTGAGCTCCGCGACAGAAAGTCATTTTCGCAGTAATGGAAAACGAAGCCAAGAACAGCGCGAGATAGCAATCACCCGACATCATTCTACATTGCAAGTAACTGCCGATGCTCAGGGGCTTTCCTGTAAAACACAGATACTACTCTTCCAGATAACGCTTCCATTTTGGCTATGAAAATGAAGCTCTGGTTTCAAAATATTTATTTTATGTCAACGGCCGGCTGTTAGTAGTGCTAAGGCTAAAGAATAACCACAGTCTAGTATATACGGTCACGAAGCTTGAGTTTTGAGGGTACTTGGAACAATAGACTGTGCAGGTACTATTTCGCATTGTCTGTAATGAGGTGATAGTAGTGATCCTAGTGGTTAGCAACTATCTATGGATGCATATTTACTATGTGTTGAGCTTCGTGACTGTATATACTAGACTGTGGAATAACTGTGATTGTGTTTGAATCCTCCCCACACCTTCTGAGTATTGTGCCTACTTTTACAACACTGTTAAATAGTTATTTAACATTTTGTCTCTTCAGAATAGACTTGTTTCATGTGAACAGATATGGCAAATGCATGTTATGTTTTTCTAGTGTGAGCGAGCGTGCATGTTGGTGGCGTGTGTGATCAAGTGTAACTGTCACGATTTATTTGATTCTTGTTTCATTTAACGACACCTTTCCACTTCGGAGGGAGCGCGACGTAGCGTCGCGGTTAAAGTGTTGCACTGCAAGCCGGAAGGTTACGGGTTCGATCACTGACAGGATCATGAATTTTCTTTATTGCTCTCATCCTTCCGGGCGCACAAAGGCCTTGGGGCTTACACAGTCTTTAACAGGAGAATTTTCTTGGGGACAAAGGCGGCAAGCATGTAGGACTGACATCAATACTGCTGCTAATGCCGACTGCCTATAAAGCATGGGGAATTTAACCTTCCGCTATTCTGTAGGCCTATATTATCAATAATAGGGGTAGTACTTTTACATATTTTTCAACTATAGGGGAAATTTTGAGTGACAGAGATGTATCTGCTTAGAAGTAATGCATATTATACGGTGGGTGCATTCAATTATTCCCTCCGCAACGCACTGCCTGTTCTGTAAGGCCGATACAACTTTCTTCTTTCAGCATGTTTTATTCAGTGACGAATGCCTGTTCTTTCTAAATGGGTATGCTTAACATACAAAATACACAATTGGTCCAAAGAACACCCAAGATGGATACGTGAATCCAATAACCTTAGTGCTCAAAAAGTAATGGCGTGAAATACTAGGCGATTTGAGTGTGAAACCAAATATTTCATGGAAATGTGAACCAGTACACATTTGGCGCATTGTTGCATGTCATTGTGATGGTTTTTCTACACGATTTAGCACTGAATAAAGAAATAAAATATGGTCTCAGCTAGATGGAGCCAAAACACATTATGCTGTAATAGTTCGTAAGTGCAATGATTTGGAAGAGGTGGACCTCGGTCATGGCCTCCACGGACCTCTGGTTTTTATATGAGGATATAAAATAGCATATTTTTCAGACAGAGCTTACATCTATCGGTAAATTAAAATAAATCATCATCCATGTTATCCAAGATATTTCACAAGCAACACTTTTAAGAATGACAGTGGCAAGTCAAGATCCAATGAGACACTGTCTTCAAGTACAAGGTGGTCCATATTGTATCTACCAGTTTCAATTGGCTATTCTGGCGGACTGAATGTACGCATGCGTGGTACGAATACATGCAGACAGTGATGTCATATGGAAGGAAATTTCCCACATTCTGAGGAAAAATTGATGCTTTGAGGGGAAAAAGGAAAAACCATTATCAAAAATGGAATTTTTAGCATTTCTGGGTACTTTTACAGTTTCATTTAGAATTATTTTATTTGCCGTTTTCCTTTAACATTTCCAAACTAAATCCTAGAATTAATATTAATACTGAATATTGTGCGACTTTTCCGAATATTTGTTAGAGGGAGTTGGTACGAGGAAGAAGAAACAGCAGTGAGAGAGTAAGGGAGAAGGAAACTCTTCTCGTGTCGTAGTTTGAGTCATAGCAATGTCTGGTTTTTCATTGGTCTTACATTCTGTTATACCACAGTCTAGTATATACAGACACGAAGCATGAGTTTATGAGAGTACTAGAAACAATAGACTGTGCAGGTACTATTTCGCATTGTTTGTAATGAGGCGATAGTAGCGATCCTAGTGGTTAGCAACTATCTATGGATGCATATTTACTACGTATTGAGCTTCGTGACTGTATATACTAGACTGTGGTTATACTGTGACTTGAGTTGAATATTCGGCGAATTACCGAAATCGTATTTACAGAATGTTACATCATTTTTCACATTGCGATTACATGGCACAGTAATTAGAGGCAGACAGTCCAGTGGCCTTCATTTTATCTATAGGTATGAAATTAAGTGAAGATTTAAATGACGTCGCAATTATGTCTGACAGTGAAGAAGTAGATATCAGAATTAAAGAGAAATTTTACTCGTTAAAGGGAAATCTGAAGCTACTGCGAGGGAAATTATCGCAATTAGTCTATCATGGAACGTTTGCCGGTACAGTCACTGATCGCGAAGGTGGAAGCATTTATCCTGACAGGCTCTGTTACAGACGCCCAGCGGACACTGCGACGCAGTAATGAAGATCGCCATACTCCTGTGCCAGAGCGAAGTGGGTCCGACAATGGAGAGCCACAGGTAACGTTATGAACAAGAAGTCACAAGGTCGGAGAAGAAGTGTTCGAACTCCAGAGAATGCGGAGCGTGTTCATGCAGCGCTGGAATATACTCCCTGTCGCTCAGTACTGCGTCATTCAAGAACCTTAAGGGTTGTCCTTGTCAGAGTCCCTTAACTCATGAACAGTCTGAAGTTTGTAGGGATGGAACTTCAAATACTTCATCAATCTGCCCACTGAGCCTCGCGATATGTTCAAGTTTCTTCAATGACGCTGTGCTGAGCGGCAGGGACTCTGTTCCAGGGCTGCACGAACAAGCTCCGCATTCTAATACTTCTTCTCCGAACTGGTGACTTCTGGTTCGTAACGTTACCTGTGGCTCTCCATTGTCGGACCACCTCGCTCTGGCACGGGAGCATGGCGATCTTCATTATTGCGTCGTAGTGTCCGCTGAGCCTCTGTAACAAGCTATCAGGAAAAATGCTTCCACCGCTGTGATCCGGTGACTGTACCGACCAACGTTCCATGATAGATTAATTGCAAGACTTTCAGCTGCTTCTTCATGTATTCGTACCAGAATAGGAAACTGAAATTGGTAGATAGAATATGGGTTACTCTGTATATGGAATACATTTTGAACATTGGCGGTAGTGCACTGTGCAGTTGCACTGAGAACAGCAACTTTACATACAGACCTAGTCATGTTCACCTGACATTAACGCAATGTAAATTGTTGTGCCGTGCGGTATTTCATGTTAGATGTGATTAACAGAAGATCTGTTCCAAGGAAAATAATGTGTTATGCCTAAATTTGTCATAAGAAAATAATACTGTGCTTTCCAATTTGAAAAATGAATTTTGTGTCATACGCTATTATAGTAACCTGTATTTATACAAACCACATACTGAATATCATATCTGAGAATGGAAACTCAGAAGAAATATGCATTTTAATGATTCCATGAATAATCAAGCGTATAATCTGCGATTAAATGAAGGAGACTTCAGTGGACTGTTGACAAAATCATGGAATAAAGACAAGAAGTACTATGATTACGATATAATACTTCAAAATATCTAAACAGAACTACTATGGGTAGACGATGATGTAATACTTATTTTTCAGTACAGAGAAACATCCATACTCCGTAAATATTAAGACAGCAGTAATAATAACAATAACTTAATTATGGCACACCGCTAAATTAAAAGTATAGGCCTATAGTGAAGTCATTTTTTTAATTCCATATTTATGAATCAAGAAAATATTTTACACATTCTTTGGCAACGATACATAAAGGGTATAATATTATATACAAAAGTGACAGAACTAATCCAAACTTTGCATAATAATACTTGATGCGAACAACAGAATCGAAATACAATATATTATTCTATATTATCTACATTTATTCGGAAGTTACAATGATTTAAATGTTATAGTGAAAAACGTTCTGCACGTTTGAAAACGAAGTTTCAGAACATTTTAAGTTACAAAATATGAAAACAGTTGTTTTCCATCTCTTGAATGAAGTGAGCTTTAAATATAATTATTCTTTTAATATATAAGATCCTAACATTTGCATTAGTTGCCCTTTTCAATTACAGAAACGAGCCAGATACGAAATAATGATTCAATGTAATGAAGTATCAATGAAATTATATGATAATATGATAATACTTTTTTCACCTGAGGTTATTTCATCTCGCCGTCTTTATTCTTGAATATTGAGGTGTCGGCGGAATTCACGTTGTTATTTGCTTCGTGAAACATTAGGTGTACAAATTGCATACATTTGGTCTCCTGGAAAGATATTCTTTGCAGTAATAACCCTTGTACTTTCTGCACCCGTGGTATATCTATAAATTATGACATCACAAATATCACCTGAACTCGCTGGGATTTCAACTCAGATCTCCAGCGTGCATAGCCGACGCTGTAACTCTTCGGTTAATTGTACTACTACGCCATACGGTATCTACTGGGAATCAAGCTCCTATTTCGTCAACGAGAGGCAGCCATGATTTGACTGAGTTTCAGTTGGGCACTGTTGCATGCAAATTGGATCAATTCGGAATATTTACGCACGCCTCGTACATCTTAGAGCTGCGGGCTAACGATGTTACATCTCATCATTATATGTCATTGTTATGGGATTGTGGCTTGATCAATAACTTAAACTGCATTAAAATGGGACAGCCTTCCAATCACACGCGCAATTGTGGTGAGTTATGGCGCACAAATTGCTCGTTCAGAATCTAAACCATAGGCTTACACCACGCTTCATCCGCCTTCAGTAGTGAGGAATGAGTTATAGCACCTCCTCGGAATCGAACTAATTAACTACCAGTTCAGAACTTGTCATACAACTGATGAGACTAATAGAGATAGGCCTATTATAATTAATTTAAACAGGAAAATAAAGCATTAAAATCACAATAGTCTATTTGTATTGTTTGTATTCAATGGCTGTAATTCGTGTTAACACAACAGAGATTACTAATACAAGAAAAATTTCGGAACGGCAACGGGAAACTTTCAATTTATAACACAAACACTTTTATTGTGATATAAATAACTATGTAAATTGTGCGAAGTTACACAAAAAATTTCAGAGACATTCTGCTGAAAAAAAGAAGAATTAAAAAACAATGTCGAAGAAAATACCATAAGTCGCCCAGTTTTCGAGACAGTAAGGTGCAAAAATTCTGATGTGATAGTGTAGGCTCTAAGCACAGGAAGAAAATAAATGTATGCATACAGGCGAACTGGACTAAGAACTTAACAACCAGTGCTATAAACCCACTGCGTTTTGTTTAATTAGCTATAACCGTGGATCTTAACTTGAGCACCAGAATGATTGGATTTACGTTTAGACTATAGTTCCTTCAGTGTGACACGATTTATAGTCGTATCAGCTTACTTAATACCCTAAGAGTAAAACCTAACCATTCCCCCCCCATTACTACATAAATACTAGTAGAGTATGGTGACTTTCTAGTTTTAAGGTTGAATTTTCTTTTGCCAACTTGTTTAGAATTTCGGTACTGAGAAATACTACAACTGGTAGTGTTTTTCTAACTGTTATGTTGGCAGCAGTGACTGTAGTTGTCAGTAGTGCAAATTCTGAAAATTCAAATTGTTCTAGATTTCTGAGCCGATTACTGGAAGATAGTGAAATTTGAACATACTAATAACTAATTAATATCAGTGTTAATATTAATACATAATAGTTATTATATGACTTGCGTTGCGTTATAGTTACAATTCGAGATTATAGTCAGATAAGAGTAAATATAACTTGGGTGATTGATAGAAATGCCATTTCACATTTTAATTAATTTCTTTCGTGTTTAGATTTTTATTACAATAATGTCAAAGAGAGAAATGGCATGGCAGTGACTCCAAGAGAAAGCGTCTGCCATTCAGAGTACATTTCAGGAATCTATAGTGCATATGTATATTAACTGAAGAAAGAAGATAATAAAGAAGGAATTATGCACACGGAGACAGCAATTATAACTAGAATAGCAAAGTTATTAGGAGTAAGTATTCTTAAGCATACACTTCAAAGTGGTATTCGGTTTTCGGAGTTTGTACTAATCACTTCACGTGATCAAACAAAATACATTTTTAGGTTAGGTCTCATGAATAGTAAACTGTTTAGTCAAAGCAATGAATGTTAATGTTATCATACAAAATACATTTTAATGTTAGATTATATTAATCTACTAATTACCAACGTAATGTGCGAGAAGTCCAGGAGGAAAATATAGACCTACTCTTTCACAAATTATTGCACCATTTAGAAAACACCTCCCAATATAAAGATGAGATGTGGTAAATAAGTAAATAAGCAATACATCGTTATTGTCAATATTATACTTTGTAACTGATACATTGATTTCTGTAGAAAAAATTAAATTAACGACGCTCGCAACTGCAGAGGTTATATCAGCGTCGCAGGTGTGCCGGAATTTTGTCCCGTAGGAGTTCTTTTACATGCCAGTAAATCTACTGACATGATCCTGTCGCAATTAAACACACTTAAATACCATCGGCCTGGGCCAGGATCGAACGCGCAACCTCGAGCATAGAAGGTCAGCGTTATACCAACTAAGCTACCGAGGCCGACGATTTCTCTAGATCATCTTCACTTTTATTTATTAAAACATGGTCATCCGCAAATAACATCGTCTTAATACTAAAATTAGGAGTGATTTTAATACCATTAGGTGATCTATTGTTCCATTCTCTAAGAATGTCGTCAATACAAATTAAAAACATACTTGGTGAAAAACTACAGCCTTGTCTTACACCTTGATTAATTGGAATATCTTTGCTATATTTGCCGTGTCCAATATTAATCCTAATTGTCGTGTCTCTGTAGATAATTTTCAATACGTTTATGAAATGATTAAGGTAGCCTTTTCTATACATTATCTGCCAGAGTTTATTCTTATTAACACGAACAAAAGCTTTTTCATAGTCAACAAAGGCCAAGTGAGTTTCTAAATTGTTCTCTCTCCGTTTGTCAATTATCTGTTTTACTGAAAAAATGGCATCTGTACATGAGTCGCTAATCCTAAAACCATTCTGTTCTTCCATTACCAAAACTTTTAAAATAGTCCCCTTTTTTAAATGGACATTTTTCGGCTTTAGACTACGAATTTGGTATTACACACCTCTTCCAACATATATTCATTAAACTTAGCAGTCTATTATTTAGTGCCTGTCTACCACATTTCAAGAGCTCTGCATTTACTCCATCTTCACCTGTTGCTTTTCTATTTTAATTATTTTTAATTCCTCTATTACAATTGGATCTATCTCTCCATATACAATTTCTTCTTCGTCACTTTCCTCTTCATTATTTTCTTTCCTGTACAAAAGCTACTTGTAGTGGTTTATCCAATCATCTTCTCTTATTATCTGTATATTGGCTACACCGCTTTCTTGGCTGTTTAAGTGTTTCAGTAATTTAAAGGCCACAATTTGTCTTCCATGTACATCATGTTCTACAGTGCTAATTAGTTTATCCCAAGATTCTTGGTGGATTCTTCTTACTAAATCTTTGGCTTTGTTCCGCATATTTTTTATAAATTTGTCTTGCTTCATCTGTTTGTAGCTGTAACATATTTCTGTATGCTTTCTTTTTCTCAATAATTGCATTGTTAATATCTCCGTTCCATATTTTTAATCCCTTCTTTTTCGATATTTTTTTTAATAGCTGTCCTTATATTTTCCCATTCGTCATATACAGGGACATCATTTTATTTTTACTTCAATTTTTATTGTACCTGAGTTTTGGAATGTACTTCACTCCCACCCCTTCTACTAGTAAACTTCCAACCGTTCACGACACAAGAGCCGAGGGCGCGTAAGCAGTACTGAGTTACTGAGTATAGTACGTTTCAGAAATATGTTCGCGTTTTCCAGTGACGAAAGAGCTTTCAATATTGAATCATATTTTCGTATGGGTACTGTCGTCCGTTTCCCTATGTCGCATCCCGGTTTCCCCCACCTGCTTCTGTTCGCCCCTTTGTAAAGTCTAGTAGCTGGGCTATCTTAGCTCTTTTCTGAAAACATTAATTTCTGTTAGGAATTGGGCGTCTACGTAATATTATTCAAGTGTTTAAAATAACTTAAATAAAAAGGCCTCCTTAAGTAATTAACTGTCACGTGATTCCCCCCCCCTTTCTACGACCCTGCGACAAAACCACTTGAACGGACAGTAGATAGCATTTCTGAGTAATTTTATCTTTTCGGATCGGGCAGAAGTGAAGATTGAATTTACAGTACGTAAGGTCTCTTTTATAGAGTAAGTACAGAAACATGAGTTACGAAGTAGGAACCTGGTATAGGGAAGACCAGGTAACTTGATACCCTAAGGGTGAAACCTAACCATTTTTCCCCCATTACCACAAATGCTAGTGGATTATGGTGATTTTCTAGTTTGAAGGTTGAATTTTCTTTTGCCAACTTCGTTTCGAATTTCGATACTGACAAATACTATAAATGGTAGTGATTTTGTAACCGGTATGTTGGCAGCTGAGGCAAATATCGACAATATTTGCCGGTACTGGAGTTCCATGAAATTAAAATTGTACTAGATTTCTCAGCCGGTTACTGGAAGATAGTGAAATTCGAACTTATTAATAATTAATTAATATTAGTATTAATATTAATACATAATAGTTATGTTATGTGTTGCGTTGTGGTTATAATTCAAGAATAGTCAGATAAGTACGAATGAATATAATATACTTGGGCGTGATAATGCACGTGGGTAATGGATAGAAATATTATTTCAAATTTTAATGAATTTCTTTCGTGTTTAGATTTTTATTACTATGTCAAAAAAAATGAAATAGTGTTGCAGTGACTCCTCCAAGGAAGAAAATGTGTGGCATTCAGAGTACGCTTCAGAAATCTGTAGTTCACGTGTATAATGAGTTGAAGAAAGAAGATAATGAAGAAGGAATTATGCTAACGGAGACAGCAATTACAACCAGAATAGGACAATTATTAGGAGTAAGTATTCTTAAGCATACATTTCAAAGTGGTATTCAGTTTTAGGAGTTTGCACTAATAATTTCATGATTGTGGTCAAACAAAACAAATTTTTAGGTTAGGCCTAATGTTTAATCAAGTCAGTGATTTTCATATTGCCAAACTAAATACATTTAAGATACTGTAATACTGCAGTAGGTGATAGCTTAAATACATTTACAAATTAGACGAACAAGTAATCAAAAGCACGAAAGTAAATTTCCAGTTTTCTCTTTTGGTATTAAATTAACCGTTCAGATCACAATTTACATGCCACATCGGCCGAAGAAAATACAAGTCATATTGTAATTATTAACTTGATATTGCAGCAAATATTACATGAATGTTGGCCTGTTATGGTGCTTAAAAATAATTCAGTTTTATATAATAACTATATAACATACTCTATAAAGCATAGGAACGTTGACTCTGGCTGAATAATTTATTCATGACTGGTCTAAGTAATATTAAATATGGTGTTTCTTCAGAAAAGCTACCCCACCCAAAGTACTTGTTAAGATATAACACTCGAGAGGACGAGGACACACTACTGGGAAACTAACCATTTCTCTTCGTCCTGGACCTCTCGCATGTTATATTGGTAATTAGTAACAAGTTTGAGGGAGGGACTACAACAATGCATTAGAATATACAGGTAAGTGTCAAAGGATTTTTGTGCTGAAAGTATTTGTGGCTGTGCACTAAAACCACGTGTTCATCACTATGTAAATATCACAGAAATCAGTTAAACAAAATAAAATTATGCCTTGTTTGGTGTAGCTTTTCTGGAGAATTACCTAAATATTAGCCTACTTAAACCTATCGTAGACCTAACCTAACATGTTGATCATTTTCTATTCATATAGCTGTAAATGTTGGTATTATGCATGAATTTTATGATATAACAATTTTTAGAAGTATTATGTTATTGTTTGTTATTACAGCTTGGCTTAACTACAGCCACGAAAGTGATAAATTCACACAAGGGGACCCCACTCGTGACACCAGGAAAACATAGACTACGTAAACATCCAGTGACTGATGCTGATGATTTTACGAAAGATGCAATTGCGAGATTTATTTATAAGTTACATAAAGGTAGGGAAGTTACAGGAATTATTGTGTTGATTGATTACCCCCTTTGATTTGATTACCTGGTTGGGTTTTTCCGAGGTTTCCCCCACCGAAAAGGCAAATGCCGGGTAATATTTTGGCGAATCCTCGGACCTCATTTCATCTCACTACATCTCGCCAAAATGTAAAAAAAAAAAAAATTGTACAACATTGTAAAAATTTTAGAAAATTACTAAATTGTAAAACTATAAAACTTTGTAAAAATTGTAATTGTAATATTGTAAAATGTTGACATGTTCCACATCTTAAAGCTTCATTGCTCATGTAAGATCTATGGAATAAAATAAATGAATGAATGAATGAATGAATGAATGTAATTCTGATATTAGTCATAGGCCTATGTATAAAAATATGGCATAATTTTCATTTACTGTTACAGGGGAAGTACTAACAGCAGCAAAAGTTCTGGAACATATGAATGATGATTATGAAACATATTTATTTAGAGTATCCTTATCATCGGTGAAAAAAATTTTGAAAGAGATGAAATTTCTATGGAGCAAAGGGGATCCTTATACACATGTATGAGAAAGTGATGTTATTCGTTTTTAAGAGAATATATAAGAAATGTGGAGCGTGAGAACCCTAAACCCGTAGTATTCTTGGATGAGACTTGGATTTTTATGAATGGTAAATTTCAATGTATTGTGAGACATTGAGTGATTGAATTTTTTACTAACAAATAGATTAACACTTATGTGGAATATGAAATTGCAATTAATATAGGCTACTAGTAATGAATTTAGGTGGGAACAACATGTTTTGCAATTAATAGTTTCATATTATAACTAGAGGTTAGTTATAAAATTCTTGAACGGTTTTCCTGTCTTTAAAATTTTTGTGTCTCTTAGAGTGTCAATGTGAATTGCTTTTCTCTCTCTGTTTTTTTAAGTATGATCACCCACTTATTCATGAAATAAACCAGGTGAAGTTTCCAGTGACATGAATGGTGTTATTCATAGACCAACAAATGAGGGTGGAAGATTAGATGCCGGAACGAAAGGTGGATTTATACTCGGTAAGTTATATTGATTTATATTTTACATAAATTTGGCAAGAGTAATTTTTTAAATCAGGGTACAAAAATATAAAAATTGGTGACTAAATAAAAACGTGGGAAAGCCTTTCACCAAAGAGGATCTCATGTCATGTCATGTTATGTTATGTTATGTTTTATTTTCTTTATTTAAATGCTGTGAATTCATGTGACGTAATTATATGCCCAGGTATAATTTTTATTGCAGGTGCTGATTTAATTTTTTCATGCAATTGAAAGAAAAGTCAGGACTACCATAGTGCTATGAATAGCCCTGTAGTTGAGAAGTGGGTGCAAACACAGTTGTTGACCTGAGAACATTAGGGCAATGCGTTATTGTCATGGATAGTGCTGCATATCATAGCAGACTTGTGAAAAATCAGCCAACAACAAAATGGAGGAAAGAACAGCTACTGGTGATTGCAACTGAATATAATAGATTTGTTGTACTAAATGATAAGAGTTGTACTAAATGATAAGAGTTGATGGTGTGAAATCACCTTTTGATATTACATTGCAATATTAATTTCCATACTTTACAGTCATTATTATTATTATTATTATTATTATTATTATTATTATTATTATTATTATTATTATTATCTTTACTACTACTACTACTACTACTACTTATAGATGCTACTTTTTTCTTTCAGGTGAAATTGAATCTACATAAGAATCCTAAAACAACAGAGCCTTGCCAATTACTGTTCTGAAGCGGCCTTGTCTTATGTGTTGTGTCTATATACAATTAATTCTTTCAGTTTTTTTTCCCCTTTAATGTAATGAAGTTGTTGGTTGATTGATACCAAGTGTTCAGCAGTTGATGTCATTTGTTATCTTGCACTCCAATATTTAACCAGATGATTGAAAGCTGTGTAAAGTTAACCAGTCAAGACAATGATCCATATCTTCATTGAGATTTCAGAAATAGCATGGGGAGATTCTGAAATATCAGTTCTTTGTAAATATTTGAGACAATCATGGCCTGTGATAATATGAGTACTGCCACTGTAGATTTTCATAGAAGTTCAGTTATTAAATTAGGTGTATTATTTTTACTATGTATTGTACTATATTTTTGTTTCGCTTAATTGATGAATTATATATGCTGTAAATTGAATAGTAGACTGTAGGTCTATAGCTTAACTGATGAATTGTATGTGCTGTAAATTAAATAGTAGGCTGTATACCACAAGTGATGAATTGTTTATGCTTGTAATGTGAAGTAATTTGCATGATATTTATTATCAGTTTCTGTATATTTCAACTGATTGAATTGTTTATACTTTTAAATTGAATTAACTTGCTTGCTATGTATTATATTTTATAGCTTAACTGATGAATAATTGTTTAGGTTTGTCAATTTAATAATCTGAGTGCCATGTACTTCATATTTTTAGTGGAGCCACCAATGTAGCTTAGTCGGTAGACTCGTTGGCCTGCAAATTCAGAGCTGCATTCGAGGGTAGTTTGGGTCCCCCATTTGGTCTGATTAGTTGGTTGCTTCTGAGGATTTTCCTCCATCGTGGAGCAGACACCGGATGGCCTATTGCAATTTTTTCATTTGCTTTAGAATCATTCCGATTTTTGTTACCACATTGTCATGTTCTGATTTTGTTATTCTTTTAACAGTGTGGTAAGATGCAGGTATAGATAACCTTACAGTAATTTTGCTACCTTTCAGCTACCTCATTACCTCCCACTCCATATAGTTCATGGATCCACGGAAGTACCAGTCGTCGATGTAATTCAACCATTTTGCTTAAAATATTAAAACACTGTAAAATATTGAGATTTCATGCTGTTACGTCCATTACTGCAGCAAGAACATCTGATTTTGAATCTGATAGTATGACAGCCTTCTCAGATTTATGAAGTCGATACTGGAGATTTTGTAAGCTTAAAAGTGTATCTAAATTTTCACTATCAAAATTAGTCAGTGTTTGAAGTTAGTTAGTTAGTTAGTTAGTTAGTGGCGTTTAAAAAGGGCGCGTCAGCTACTATGGCTATTTGCGCCCTTATCTAAAATCTTTCACTAAACACAAACACAATACAATAACCAGAATGTTTAAAAAGCTAAAAAGCGTTGTCACGGTTAAAATGGGGCAAACAAGTGTTTGAATATAATTCCCTGTAAAAGGGAATATACTGGTATTGTACTACAACACCACTACATCTATGGCTTGGTAAACAGGATCCATCTATAAAAAATACTGTATGTAGTCACTCACTGACCAGATCATTTATCGTTTCTAATGATTTTTAAAATGTCTGGAGAAGTATCACATTTCTTAACATCATCTGTTAAAGTTAACTTATATACTATTCATTTTGAAATAACTTGGGATTGTGTTTTATTAGTAAAGTTTCCCTTAATTGAGCAAGTTTGAGTTCTCCAAGTAGAGTCAAAAAGTCTGTTGGAATTTTGGCTCAGTTTATTAATATTTGTGGACTGTGATTTTTTGTTCTAGACAACCATATTATCTGCAAATGATGAGATTATCATAAGATCTATTTCTTTAGTTAGACCATCGACATTAATATTGGAAAATGTATTCCTGAAAACAACAATGTGGGAAGCCCAGATGAATCTGTCTCTATTTACATATTTGTGACAATGAATCAAATAATCAAGTCACTGACCCAGTGTAACACTTTATCATGGACACCCTAAGTTTGCAATTTCTTAAGTGATTTATATCTACAGAGCCATATGATCCTTGAAAATAAATTAAAATTGTTAAGTTGTTTTGTTTTCTGTTTAAAATATCTTTAATATCTTGACTAAAATTTAAAATCTGTCCATTTGTTGAATGCAATTCTCTAAAGTCAAAATGAAAGTTAGTTACTAGATTCCAGGAACCAATTCAGTCTATGAAATCATCTCTTCCATAATTTTGGCTATCATACTAGTAAGTGGTATCTGTCGATAACTCGAAAAGATATTAGTTGAATAATTGCTTTTCAAAATTGATGTTATGATAGATTTTCTCCAGACAGATATTGTATTTTAGATGAGATTACAAGATAAAAGTAGTGAGTTTGCTTGTTTGCCAACATGTTTAAGAAAATCAGCATGTGTATTGTTTGGACTTGGAGATGTTTTGGGTCTTATGTTATTAAATTAATAGTAATATTCAGTTCTTGATTAAATATTGTTATATAAAGTAGATAGTAGATTTAATATTTCTTTCAGTTTTTCCTTAATAGTCTGACGTACACAGATAAAACTAACAACCACACCACCAACTAATCTAATAGAAATTAAAATATAATTAAATGTAGAAAAAGTAATTAAAATTATAAATACACGTAATAAACCATAACCCCCTAATTTCAACAATATACTATTTTATTCCCTTTTACAGCTTGTAGATAATTATTAATTATAGTTATTACTTATTAGCATAATATTTATTGAACTTATTGGCTATTTCACTTCGTTTGAAAGATGTTATTGTGTACAAAAAGCATTTTTTGATGATCGTTTCATGCTGTATGTTGTGTATAAATCTATGATTTCTGGCCATCTGTTCTGTGTAATCCATCTTTTGTATAGAATTAATAAAATATTCTTTTGGTAGTAATTATTTTATTAATTGAGTATTTAATTTTCACCAGCTCACATTTCTTGAATCATTTGCTTTTTCTTATTTAAATTTAGGACACAAGAGCCAAAAAGAGACTTCACAGTTATGTATCATACATTTTTTCAATGACAGACGTGGAGTTGCAGAAATAATAAGTGTAAGTGTAGCATTATTAAGCAATTTACAAACAAATGAAATCTTTAAAAAGGTATCTAGAAGTGAAATTACTTATGGCTTTTAAGGACCAAAATTATTTTTGTAAGTTGATTTATTATTATTTCAGTTTTAGCCTAGTTGTATTATCCATTTCCTTACTAATTTCAAAAGATAATCAGAAGTTCATTCGAATTCCAACCAAAAGTCAATTGGTTATTAATTTATCTACCTTTAGAAAGTACAGTATATGTACGCTGGAATCTTTGAAGTGAAGTGACAATAATTTAATTGGTCTTGGAACAGATTTGATTCTTGAATATTATATACTATACTTTGTTGTATATTTACGTCTAGTAACCTATTAATGCTAATACTAATAATAATGTAAAGGAATAAAAGAATAGAACATAGCAATACATTTCTCATTATTATTGAAACTATTTAGAATAACCTTCCAACATTAAGGTAAAGTACGGTGAGTAAAGAAGTCATTCAGTACATAGGATCGTGATTTTACTACATGTGGTGATATCTGGTAACAGTTGGCAACACTGACAAGGCGGAAATATTTGCTGTTTGGGAACTGAACTTACGTGATCCTCACTATAATTGGAATCACGTACAATAGTCTATAATGCAATAATATGCACATTAGAACTGAAGCCTGTATAGAAATGAACGGCCACCATTTTCAAAAATTTGTTTAAATATCCATATTATGATTATTTTTCAATTTAACTTCATACTCTATAGTGTACGCTAATGTGCTGTAACAGTACAATATACACTGCATAATTAATACTTCCGAATGGATAGCTCAATTCGTGTGTAAAACACTAAGTGTTAATACAGTACTGTATTTTGATTAAACAAAAACCTAATGAAAATTATCAAACTCAAAATTGCGATATTTCCTAGTTTACATAAATGGATGAACCACTTTTATTCCCTCCTATACCTAGTAAAGTGATTTGTATTTTACGCCAGTATCATCGAACTCCGTCGTGGAAAGGGTAGCAAACGGTGGTTCCTGTTTCAATCGTTAATAGAAAGGTATAGCCAGGTTAATATTAAAAATGTTAGTAAAAATAAAATGATGTCCCTGTATATTTTGGCTTACTGGCATGTTATTATTATATGCGGATAGTCTATTCTGATAGAGAATTCTTATACTTTTTTCTTGCAATAGATATACTTTAAAAACTTCTTCATTTAATTTTATTGATTATTTTGTTCTTCTCAATTTAGTCAAGAGGTCTACTTTTGCTATAACCAAGTAATGATCTGAGGATATGTCACTTCCTCTAAAGACTCTAACATCTTTTACTTGAGGTGATAATTTCTTGTTCACGATAATGTAATCAAGTGTTCTTTTTCAAAACTCTTACATTCCAGGGTATAATTTCAAAAGTCTCCATATCCAAATAAAAATCTTTAACAACTGCCGAAATTTTGAGTTTAGATTTTCAACACTATACGATGTTAGATATATGTATCTCAAGCTACCAACCAACATAAGATCGATCACTGCCAACAATTAGAAAAGCAGTTATCAGTTTTTCACGTTTTCTGAGAAATTGTTTTTACTGAATGTAGAAAGTTTTGGAAATGGACTCTTCATATGCAAGACCTATCATAAGCCTAAACAACCAAACCAAACCTAATCTATCACTGATTCTAGACCTTATGAAAACTCGTTTTCTATAGGGTAAACATTGGTAACTTCGTGATAATTTCAGAAAATTAATTTAAAATGGAAATATGTAAATATACCTTATTCCGATTTTTTCATCTAAAAGACGATAATTTGCTGTACAAATCAGGGGACAGAAAAGATTGGACACGTTCTTGAACAAGTGCCAAAAACCACTTTTACAACTTAAGCTAACAGATTGGTTATTTCGTGATAACCTTGGTAATTTCGTGATATTACATTGATAATTTCGTGAGAGGTAGAAGAATTGGGGAAAAATTCATTGAAGTCAAATTAAATTCTCATTTATTGTTACAAGACTTCAAACATAGTAATTCTGTCTAATATTCATAGCAAGAAAACATAGAAATGCATATCAAAACATAATAAGAATGAAATCAAAGTAAAAATTGAAATTGAAAAGAGATCTTCTTTACCCTGAAAGGGTGAACGCTTTTATTACGGGTTAACTCCAAAAGTATGAGTCACTCTTTAGCAGCGTGCACAAGGGAGTCATCTTCTAACCTCGTTCCGCGAAGGGATCCTTCAGTTTACCAAAGAGATGGTAATCGCACAGTGCCAGATCAGAACTGTAAGGCGGGTGTTTCAGTGTTGTCTATCCGAATTTTCTGATCTGGTCTGTGGTCTTGTGAGTGACATATGGTCGTGCGTTGTCGTGTAATAGCAGAACATCCTGCTTCTCCCGATGTCGTCGAACACGACTCAGTCGAGCTTGAAGTTTCTTGAGAGTTGCCACATACGCGTTAGATTTAATGGTGGTTCCGTGTGGCATGATGTCCACAAGCAAGAGTCCTTCTGAATCGAAAAACACAGTAGCCATAACTTTTCCTGACTAAGGTGCACTTTTGAATTTCTATTTCTTTGGTGAATTTGCATGATGCCACTTCATTGTCTGCCTCTGTCTCCGGTCCAAAATGGTGGAGCCATGTTTCATCTTCTGTCACAATATTTACAAGTGAATCATTTAGCACTTATCATTGGCATTTAGCATGATAACAAATCGAACAGAAGCTATACTGCGTCCCCATTTTCTTGTTTGTTATCACATCTTATCTTCAGATTTCTAAAATTCGTATTGTAATACAATTTTTAAAATAGTATAAAATGTAACGTTTAATGCTCAACACAATTTCGCCTCAAACATCTAAGATTTCTATCAGTAAAGCTAAGCCTATATGGCGACTACAGCTGTATCTAAAATTCCAAAAACATTTCCTAAAATTTCATTAAGACATAATAAATCACTGTACCAAATAGCATATGCTTACCTTTAGTAATAAGCCTGTAATTTAATTACAAACATCCATAAAATTTGTACGCGTGAGAAGTCGACACTAACTTGCTCTCTCCATACATAAAAGCTCATTGAAGCAGCTACAATAGTCACACAAAGCGTAGCTGTATGTTTCTGGAAACCGGACAACATATGCAATCCCTTGGCGGAAATTTGAATCTCGTAACACCAATGGTTAGTTCACGAAAGAGCAAAGAAAAAGTGTCACGAAATAACCACTGCCACGAAATTACCAATGTTTACCCTATATTTAGGCCTACATATTTTTAAATTAGTTAAAACTGGTTTTCACATATTTCGGGTTTTGACGGAAACATATAATTTATAAAGCTATTATTTACCAATTTTAAACAGGATAAGGATAATAAAAGCCGAAGTGTGGATTTGTGTTATTTATGTATGAGTTTGATACTGTGGCAATGCTATGTAGAGGAATTCTGAGATAGGCTGTATTATTGTCCAGTTAACAAATTTAATTTAGTACATTATTTAATAATAATTAAATTCAGGAAACTGCCCAAAATAAACTGTTTTTTCATCTTACAACCAACTGACAATAACAACAATCCAGACTGCCAAGCAATGATAGAAAAAAAGATGTGAGAACAAATGAAGAAGATGTATAAACAATATAGGCCTATTCTGTATAATACATGTTACTGTTCGTTAACAGAAAACCACAAATTTAAATCACATAAAAAGTGTGCACTCAATGTTGGGTCTCTGACTCTTGTCAGTCCAATTGAGGTATGTGGTTAAAAAAGGGAATAATATTGAGCCAGGATCTGGTGAAGTTCCTAGGGAGCTCAGTCGATAGAGCGTTGACGCGCTCAGGAAAGGTTCCGGGTTCGATTCCCGACCCCGAAACAATTTTTCCCCCTGAAATTATTCAATTTATTGTATATTCTTTCAAATTTAAGTATCAAAATATAGGAGTCACATTTTAAGTTTCGAAGTGAGAATTGAGTGAAACCTAAAATGCAATTACTGGTTTTAAACTTCCTCCATAATATCTAAATTGACGTGTTTTGTTTAATTTAAATTTAACTGAATTAAATATAGTTATTCAGATTGGGAAGTTTTGAAGCGAAAGCTACTCTATACCACATTGATGCATAGACTGGTACAAGGGAGGAGATAAATGACACAAAGGAAGAAAAAAGAAGGGAAAATAACCCCGTTCCTGTCACAAGGCTTCAAGCAAAATCTGTTGGTCATTCCTGGCCTCTACAATTCTATCAAAAGCCCCGCTAAGTGAAATATTACTCCTACTCGAAACAACACGGGACGAAAAGACAAAAGACGAGCGCAGGCTACATTGAATCCGAGGCAAGGAAAATAAATCCTCACTTTTCTGCCAGAGAATCGAATTAGAATTTTATAGATTTGTGGTAGAAAATTCTGTCACTTCAGCCACAGCTGAAGACGTACTGCCAGATTGAAATAATTAGTTTGAAATTCTTCAAGTTTTCAGGTTGATCACTATGTTGCAAGAGGGCTCAAAACAGTGAATCAGACTTGTTTGGCAGCCTGCAGTTCTGGGCTCCTTCACTGACCGCAGACAAGCATGGCTCCGGCCATATATTAATTTAAATCAAGACGGAACATATGCCCCCTGCAGTGTTCTTGCACAACAACCTCGACTGGTCATACTACTAACCCCAATCTTGAGCACATGTTAACATGAAAATTCTATCAATTACCTAACATCGAGACGGTGTGCGGTATACAATCAAGGAGATAACTACTTACTTCAATAGCCCGAAGATGAGTTCCTGCTGTGGACTAACGCAAGCAATCCGGGCTTGAGTCTCGGTAAAGCTTGTGATCTTTCAATTGAATAAGTTTATTATGTTTCAGTCAATGACTTATCATTTACTATTTAAGGAGTGAGTCCTTTATGTTACATATGTAATAGAAGATGCATTTTAAATTATAATTGAATTACATGCTCATCCACACCATTTGATGAAACTATCTATTTAATCTAACATATATACAGAATTTCAACCATCAAATACTTCGATGTGTACCTAGTAATGCCGCACTTCAATTATTGTGACGTTTTGTTAAGTGACCTAAGTTCTGAACTGTCAGTCAAGTTACAGCGAGTTCAGAATAGGCCTATGTGCATCAGATACGTATGCAACATCCGACGATATGATCACACATCACCGTCCTTCGCAAGTCTTTCATGGCTCCGACTTAAAGAACGCAGAACTTTACACTCTTTGTCTTTACTCTTTCGAATTCTGCACACTTCAACACCAAATTACCTTTCGTCTCGCTTCTATTATCTATACTCTAACCACGACGTAAATACCAGATCACTTATCTGTATCCACTCGTGACAATGGAATTCCCTGTCACAAAGTATTAGGGGCTGCAAGATAATAAACACTTTTAAAAACAGCTTAAAAGACAACCTTCTTAGCATTTCACTCCAATCATACTGACAAACTATCACTGTCTACATTGTTACTCTTTCCTTTAGACAAGCATCCTGATAATGCTGTATTTTCAAAATTATCTCATAATAATCTCTTTCTATTATCTAATATTATTTGAAATATATTAACATTCTATGTATTTTAGCTTAATTCTGCTACATAATTTGTGATACGAGGTGAAGGCTTCAAAAATTACTCTCGTACCAAAAAAAGAGGACCTTTGCTGTTCAACACAAAATTACTCTCGTACCAAAACAAGAGGACCTTTGCTGTTCAACACCACTTTTCGATATCATTTCAAGGAAAATATGTGTAGACAGTCAATGTAGACTACTCGTATTTTTATGCTATCGACCATTTGATTTCGGAATTTCTTACAGAGAAGTCACAAATATACTGTTCGGCATGTGTGTAAATTAATACATTGTGAGATATAAGCAAAAACACAGAAAGGAGAGGTAGTAGTGGAGATTGGTATCTGCATGGTCCAAAGTCTGTCACGAAGAAAATAATGTTGCTGTAACTGTGAACATTAAAAAAACAAATTAAAGAAAGTACATTCAAATGAATATGAAATGTGCATGGTACCATCACATACGCTATCAATACCAACATATTCATCTTTATTATCTTCAGCCGCATAAAGCGCGGACTTACGACGACCGCGGACTCAAGCACAAATTTCGGCGATGGCGAATTATTATTTTTTTGTACGAGGCGCGTCCATAAAGTAACTTTTCCACTCGTCCTACAGCTAGCAAACTGTATATTGCGCATGGTGATTGTGTGTACGTGATAGAGTAATATCCTGGCATGGCGCATGCGCTAGCGAAACTTCCCAACTGCTCTCAGTAGCTTCGTTGCATTGGTTGAAGAGGGTCGCCCCTATTCCAGCTCCCGCAGCGTGTGAAGTGCGATCAGTGATAAAGTTTTTGAATGCACAGGGCATAGCGCCAATTGAAATTTATCGTCAGCTGTGCCAGGTCTATGGGCCTAACGTCATGAGCAAGCAGATGGTGCGTTGCTCCACAAGGTCGTCTGTGATGATGGTAGCTTCCCACTGCACTCCTCGTCATGCACATTTTGGCGTCCTGCTGAAAATTGTCTACAGCAGCAACGCACCATCTGCTTGCTCATGACGTTAGGCCGATAGACCTGGCACAGCTGACGATAAATTTCAATCGGCGCTATGTGCATTCAAAAACTTATCACTGATCGCACTTCACATCCGGCGGGAGCTGGAATAGGAGCGTCCATCTTCAACCAATGCAAATAAGCTACTGAGAACACTCGGGAAGTTCCGCTAGCGCATGCGCCATGCCAGGACATTACTCTATGCGCCATGCCAGGACATTACTCTATCACGTACACGCAGTCGCTTCGCGCAACATATGGTTTGCTAGCTGTGGGACGAGTGGGAAAGTTACTTTATGGACGCACCTCGTAGTATGTTTATTTTACGGTACTTTATCAACAGCGATCGTTATCTAGCGTCTGAGTGAAATGAAGGCGATAATGTCAGCGAAATGAGTCCAGGACCCTACGCCAAAAGTTACCCAGCATTTGCTCTTAATGGGTTGAGGGAAAACTCCGGAAAAAACCTCAACCAGGTAAACTGTCCCAACCAGGATTTCAATCTGGGCCCGCTAGTTTCATGGTCAGCCGGAGTTGTATTTGTGGTGAACAAAGCTAAGGTTTAATGGTTTTCATCACGGTGCTCCCGATTTTCCCTTGTCATTCCACCAACACTTTCCACAATTCCTCTTTCATTATTATCTTCGTGTACAAAACAGAGCACCACTTGTGTTTATATGGTGCCGAATTGATCGTTCGTCATCGTAAGTGTATTTCACGGTTTTTCCTAAAATTGGTAGATGCATTACAGGCACAGGAACCACCACGAATGCTTCCCTTATTTTTTTACTGGAGGTATGGCATACGAATTTGGTGACTAGAGAGGAATCGTCATTAGATCCATAGAGGAGGATATTAGCTGTTGTAGACCGATAATGTTACAAAAACGTTAAATGAATGTTTTTATATCGTTTAACCAGACAGATCTAGTAACGTAAGGGAATTATAAACAGCGAGTCAAAGCTTAGTTTGCGGCATTCTTACCGAGCCATGAGATTGTTTCTTGACGGCCAGAGTTTCCCCGGTTAGATGTTTCCTCTAAGCCTGTCGCGAGACACAATGTGTGATGCTTTCCTTGTTCGTTGTTTGCACTAAGCTGGCGACACTATTCTGTTGGCACATTGCGCTGACAATGTCCGTTAGTGAGTTTATTGAACTCTACTGAGAAGGACGTGTTTTAAACTATAGTTATATACGCAGTACAACGCTGTTTCCTCGATGAAACGTGTCTACTGAAGTGTTGTGTTTGCGTTTCGGACAACGTTTCATGTTATCTGGAACTAAACCTATTTGTTGCCAATTATTTATTAATAATAATTTAATACACTGCTTGATTCTGTAGTCTTTAAGAAAAATCGCCTAATCTTGGTAAACAAAATACATAACCCTTTGCCATCATTTCTCATATGGAGCCTTGGTATCTCAGTTGACAAGGCATTGACTTACGACGATCGCCAACCGAGTTCAAATCTCGGCGATGAAGGTGGAGTTATATTAATTTCTGATGGACAAAGCCACGGTTGGGGTTCTCCAGTGTTTCGTTATGGTAAATATTCTTCACAGTTCGTCCAAAGATTGGTAGATGGTAGTGCTTGTGAATTCTAGTCGACTCATATATTTGCATAAGGGATAAGGTTCTTGCCTGTTGAGGACATGGGAACTACGCAGTTAAGACCTGTGAGGAATAGCAGACCACCATCAGAAATATGGCATACTGATCTGTTGGCTGGAAAGCAATGCGTAGTGCGGCAAATGGTGAAACTGGCTTAGACGGCCATAACAATCGGCATCTAACTCATTCCATCAAGGGTACATAAAAAGGCTGTTCAGGCTGAAGTTCTTGGAACTGCTATATGTCCTACCCTGCAAGTTCCTCTTTACTTGTTATCATCTCTGCTATAGACTTACAGTATAGTCCGACAATCTCCCGCGATAGGCCTGCCACTTATTCGTGAATTGCCATAATGCAAATAGCGAACCTACCGTCTGCGGGCATGACTGAGAACCACAGTATTGCGGAGAAATTTCGAAGGAAGTAATTACTTTTCAACATTATAATAGCCTATAGGCTAGGGTTAAAAGTCAGCGAACCACAGATCGTAGTGAAATATTAATTTCTGCACGATCGTGTTTTTTGCTGTATTTACAGCAATAGGTCTTGAAAGTTATAATTCCCACACAGAAACTTGTTGCTGGAGAAACCATTTTTCATAACACATAACTATATTGAAATAGAGGTTGCAGGTTCGATCCCGGCCCAAGTCGATGGCATTTAAGTGTGTTTAAAAGCGACAGGCTCATTTCAGTACATTTACTGGGATGTAAAAGAACTCCTGCGGGACAAAATTCCAGCATACCGGCGACGCTGATATAGCCTCTGTAGTTGCGAGCGTCGTTAAATAAACCACAATGTAAAAAATTGTTAGACCCATTACAGTGCACTTATTGTTACTTCGTTACCATTACAGTGCAGTTTTGTAAAAGCATTGGAATAATAGCCTATTGCTCTTAACTATTTCATAATATCAATGCAAAATATATTGTATTTGCAATTTTAAAAATATGATCGTGCAAAACATGTTGAACAATACACATTTGTAAAATGCATTACCAAATCTCGGAAACTGAAAAACTCGCTCTCCTCGTTTTTCAAACTTTTCCTCCATTTTGTAAAAAGCTCTTCCCAACCTTGTATCGTAACATACTATTCCATCCTTACCACAGATATTAGATGTGTATCCCTTCTTTTATATTTGTGTTATTTGAAGAGATGATACTACACTCTGATTAAGTCGTCCGACTATACGAGAATGTTTAATGTTCACTGATACTCCTTAAAAAAATAAGAATATAATTGTGTAAATAGACCAATTATTATTATTATTATTATTATTATTATTATTATTATTATTATTATTATTATTATTATTATTACAATTGGTGTTTGGAAAACCAGGAGGTTCATTGTCGCCCTCACATAAGTCAGCCATCGCTCCCTATCCTGAGCAAGATTAATCCAGTCCCTACCATCATATCCCACCTCCCTCAAATCCATTTTAATATTATCCTCCCATCTACGTCTCGACCTCTACAAAGGTATTTTCCCTCAGGTCTCCTAACTAACACTCTATATGCATTTCTGGATTCGCCCATACATGTTACATGCTCGATTTAATATTCCTAATTATATCAAGTGAAGAATACAATACGTGCAGTTCTGCGTTGTGTAACATCCCCCATTCCCCTGTAACTTCATCCCTCTTCGCCCCAAATATTTTTCTAAACACCTTATTCTCAAACACAGTTAACCCCTGTTCCTCTCTGAAAGTGAGTATCCAAGTTTCACAACCATACAGAACAACCGGTAATAATAACTGTTTTATAGATACTAACTTTGTTTATTTTTTAAAGCAGACTAGATGGCTAAAGGTTCTCAACCGAATAATAGCAGGCATTTTCCCATATTTATTCTGCGTTTAAATTCCTCTCGAGTGTTATTTATATTTGTTTACTTGAAGCAAGTAAGCAGACATCTCTGGAAGTAAATCTCGAAAATACAAAGTAGGCTATATGATTATGTCTCGTGACCAGAACATAGTACGAAATGGAAATATAAAAATTGGAAATTTATCCTTTGAAGAGGTGGAAAAAATTATTATTATTATTATTATTATTATTATTATTATTATTATTATTATTATTATTATTAAGAGAAGATACTCAAAGAAGACACGAAAAATGGGCCACAAACACCCTACTGTGTGGATCCAGGTGACCTCACAATATATCGTGCAGGAGGTCGACCCTCGCAAATCAATGAAAGTGAGTGGGGGAGCGAATAATTTACGGCCGCTCCTCGCGCTGCACTCCGAAATGCAATCAATATGGTACACGCACACTTTCTTCAAAAGGATCTCCGAGCACACGTAGCAGATTAGTTATGAAATTGATTCTAAATTTCGGAGAATGTTTTATCGAAGATGGAAATTTACTAATATACCCAGTGTTGATGATATACTGGGGTATTGATGAAATGATGGCAGGGATAACAGGTGTAACTTCCTGAAACTTTGTTAGTCACAAATGATGGTTAAATTCATCCAGGTTATACAGGCCTACACAAAGCTGAAGTAAAATAACCTTGCAGGTTTGTTTTCAGAGCGAATACCTCATTTTGTATGTAACAAAAAGGTGTAATACCATATTCGTGTAAAGTTCATACTTTCTGAGAGAAAAAAATTTCCCTCTTATTCGCCAGCTATTGAGACTAGAATCCTGATTTTTATCCATATCGATAGAAAATCTAATAGGGAATAATTTCTCCCTTTGGCATATTTCAATAGCGCGGACGGTTTTCGTGTAAATTTAATTAAATAAACCACTAATTTCAAGCCAATGTACAATTCGACCAGATTGTAATGTTGTAGCCACAGAGGGAGATGGAATGTAGTCCATCTAGAGAGACAGACCTCAGTTCGTTGACCTTTTACATCTGTATTACGAGAAGAAAGAGCAGTGTGTTAGCGGCGATGTTCCCAGACTGTTGAAACTTCCAACTTAATTTTCTAATCAACCGTGCATTTAATCACAAAACGTAATATAGGTTTTCTATTCATTTAAATGTACCCTAACGCCCCTTTGAACCCGCAGGATTATGTCACTTATATCTTGCATACTCATAACTCCGTCATGGAAAATAGACATTGCAGCTATTCGGGCTTTTAATAGATAAAGGACAAACGTTTTGACGTTACTTTATGTATTCGAGAGGCTATAATTTTGAATGTATTTTTCGAAAATATAACTCTAAATATTGTTTTTTATAAACTATTCGGCTTAAGTTATTGGTGAGCGCTTACCCGCCGATCCGAAGTTGCGATCGGGCGCGGGTTCGATCCACGCTTGAGCTGATTAGTCTACCTGGTTGGGTTTTTCCGAGGTTTTCCTCAACCGTAAGGCGAATGTCAGGTAATTTATGGCGAATCGTCGGCCTCATCTCGCCAAATACTATTTCGATATTACCAATTCCATAGACGCTAAATAACTCAGTAGTTGATACAACGTCGTTAAATAACCAAGTAAAAAAGTTAATGGTTCTTCAATTTCAGGCTTTATATTGGCTTTAAAATGGTTTCATCTAGCATTTTGTTTGCGAACAGTCAATTCCCTTTACTTTCTAATTATACAAAGTATGAAGAAAGAATTTTCTGTTGCTGTAAGATATAGATTTCGAGAACCTCATGGAAATACGTTTTTCTAGCAATCCTGATATCAACAAAATGGCTTTTAGAATGACACCTTTCTTGTATGTACAACCGCAAACTTTAGTAACAGTTTTATATGAATGGGGTTATTCGAAAGCCATGAAAAATTTGAAAGTTGTCGAACTTCGATTTTAAATATATTAATATATATCAAGAGGATTTACCGCCACTTGTGGAGTTTATTTCTGAAGACATTCTGAACAAAAAATGTCATATAAACATGTGTTCTAATCACAATATTTTCAGAGTTACACTTATTTGAAGTTGTTGTAAAATACCATTTTTTATTTAGTTTTAAGGGTAAAAGAAAATTACAAATAGAAAATTAACTATTCAGGAGTACCATTTCTTTAATTGGCTAGTGTTTTGAAGCTAAAAATGTGTTGTTAACTACTTTGTAGGCCTACAGATTTTGTTTTTAAATTTTTAACTAAAAATTACATTATTCTTACGCACCTTTCACAAAAATTGTTACAAAATCATACGACTTCAGAAACTTGATTCTTTACAGTTTCACTTTGCATCCTAATGCATAGTCTTAAATAATTTACACAAATGGCGTGATTTGTAATAATTGTTGTGATAAATGCGTAAGAAAAGTGTAATTTTTTTTGTAGTTAAAAATCGAAAAAAAAAAAAATCTGTACAAAGCAACTATGGAATTCACAACACATTTTTAGTTTCAGAACACTAGCTAATTAAAGAAATTTATTCCCGAATAGTTCATTCTTTATCTGTAATATTCTTTTACTCTTAAAAATTAAGAATAGTGACATTTTACAAACAACTTCAAATTAGTGTAACTCTGAAAATATTGAGATTAGGACACTTGTAAATAATCCCCTTACGTGACGGTAAATCCTCGTGAATCATCCTGTAGCTATATAGTTTTCTTTATAAAGATTGGGGTTCATTTTCACAAACTTCTGTTTAAGTTGTTTCACTATTGTAGCTATGACGAATGAAATAATAAGCAGCAATTCAGGCTATTTTTAAGTGAATGAAGGTTTTTTTAATGGATTAGTTGATTAATTCAATTTGTAAATTCATATCAGAAAATAATGTTTTCGCCTCTACAAATGCGAAATGGCCTTATTCACACTTACTGTGAATGTAATAAAAATCTTCTAGCGCACTAAATGGATTGAGATATGGACCTTGAAATCAATTACATATAATTCCTTCATTTACCTAGAACTGCCAGTCTTTTTGCAGTTGACACCAATATATTTTATATTACTGACTCCACTGAAGATCAGAAGATTGATGCCGAGATTATTTTATTTTACTGGGTTATTTTACGACGCTGTATCAACATTTAGCGTCTGAATGAAATGAAGGTGATAATGCTGGTGAAATGAGTCCGGGTCCAGCACCGAAAGTTACCCAGCATTTGCTCGTATGGGGTTAAGGGAAAACCCCGGAAAAACCTCAACCAGGTAACCTGGATTCTCGACCAGACGCGCTGACCGTTACTCCACAGGTGTGCGCCCGAAATTATTACTCTTGAAAACTGGTTAAGAGCAAATGAGCTCTGTTTAAGTTTGAATGAATGAAACTGTGTATCCTATTTTTAATAGACATTCTTTTTATTATATTATTCCGAAAGAATTAAAGTTTAATGATTATGTAATATAAGAAGTTATATCAGTTTTTTAGGTTTCATTTTTTATGAATATTTTACATGGGATAAGCATATTTTGCTGTCTGTAACAAAATTGCTCCAATTTCTGATATTCTGAAAATGCTTTAAATGTCTTGGTCTATATCTTGTTTTTTTTTAATTACATTATGATTTTATCCATTCTCATTTAATGTTATGTCATTTATTTGGAGACATAAGAAGAAAACTGCTTTGAGACCATTACAAATTATTCAAAATAGAGCTTTAAGAAATCTATTAGGTTTTTATTATTTGACTTCCGTTAAATATTTTTATCAAATTTCTTTCACTCTATCAGTTCAATTAATTATCAAATTATGTGTTCTTACTTTCATGTACCTATAACGCTATTAACAATTTAATACATAGCCTTCTGTGTCCGAGATTGCGGGTTCGATCCCGGCCCTAGTCAATGGCATTTCAGTGTGCTTAAATGCGAGATGCTCATGTCAGTAGATTTACTGGCATGTAAAATAACTTCTGCGGACAAAATCCCGCACACCGGCGACGTTGATATAACCTCGGTAGTTGCAAGCGTCTTAAATAAAGCATAATTTTAATTTTTTAAATACATAGCAATGTTATAATTAAATTTAATAAGAATATACATACTTATTCTACAAGACAGAAATGAAAATATATTTTATTCTCAGCATGAGTCAGTAACTTATGGTACGAAAGTGATTAAGTACTTTTAATAACAACTTATAATCAACTTCCTTTAGACTACATAGTTTTGTCAAACTCATGGTATTTTAAAATATAGTGTTTAAAAACGTTTTTTTGCGCTCGGGCGCGGGTTCGATCCCCGCTTGGGCTGATCACCTGGTTGGGTTTTTCCGAGGTTTTCCCCAACCGTAAGGTGAATGCCAGGTAATCTATGGCGAATCCTCGGCCTCATCTCGCCAAATACCACCTCGCTATCACCAATCTCATCGACGCTAAATAACCTAGTAGTTGATACAGCGTCGTTAAATAGCCAACTAAAAAAAAAGTTTTTGTAAAGATTAGTTTTTACGGTAAATTCCATGCGAGAAATAATGTTTGATATTATAAACGATTCCTTACCACCATTTATAATTTTCAAATTAATTACTCTTTTAAACTATTCTTGTGAACTTAACACGTGATAATATTTCATATTGTTTATATTGAGACTTTTATTCTTAATAATTCACCCGACAACAATGGGTATTCCACTCAACACAGCAACACAAAAGTCCGACCAAGAAATCAGCCCGAGCGGATTTTAACTTATGCCCTAACGCAGCGTCGGATCAGTATGCAGAGGCGCTACAGCATGAACTACGCTAGTATATTTAAGTTAAAGAAAATAACCACTTTAACATTGATTCTTGTTGTGATAGTTGCTGTTTAGTCAACTGTCCGAAGACAGGTATGAACCTCATAAGCAGGGAAAGGATTTATATGTAAATACATATTTACTTATAAAGCTAATATAATTTATATTTTGCATTATCTTTATGTTTCACAATGTGTAGGGTTGAAAAATCCTACTTTTATTTTCCATATTTTTCCATATTTTAGAGTTTAGTACATATTTTCGTTAATTTCCATATATTTTCCATATTTCATATAAAACAGTCCATATTATATTAGGTTTAACAATAAAACAAAACAAAATTCCATTAACTTTTAAAAATACATTTCAACAATAGAGATTTAAACACATGTTCAGTAATCCCTTTAACATCAGAGTTATTTGAAAATTAGCAGTCCTATCAACAATGGGAAAGTAAGTTACAAAACTGTATTAATTTAATTTAAAATTTTTAACAGACTTCAGTTGTGCAGCTCAACAGTTAAATGCCAGTCAGAGTACACATAGGTTCAGTTTTGTAAATCATACTATAAAGACGGTAAATATGCCAAAAGTACGTCATTCAGTCAATTTAAAATCAAAACTAACAAGTTACATTTCAGAATTTAAAGAAGATGGTTTATCAACTGACAATAAAATATTATTTTGTAATTTGTGTCAGTGTGCAGTATCATCTACACAAAAGTTCCTGGTGCAACAACACATTACAACTAGTAAACATCAGGCCAACAAACAACTAAATTCCAAGCAGAGACAATTGTTTTTAACACAACCAACAACATCGAATGTAAGATCTGAGTTTAACATCGACCTGTGCCGTTCTCTCATCTCTGCTGATATTCCTCTCTACAAACTAAAGAATAAGGTCTTCAGGGAATTCCTTGAAAAATATACTCAACATACAATCCCGGATGAGTCAACACTTAGGAAGACGTATGCTCCATCCATCTACGATGAGACAATACAGAAGATAAGAGATGAAATTAAAGATAGTTCAATTTGGGTTTCCATTGATGAGACTCCCGACAAAGAAGGTAGACTTGTTGGTAATGTAGTTATCGGTTTGTTAAGTGAACAATATTCTGAACGAATTCTTTTACATTGTGATGTTCTAGAAAAGTGCAATAACAAAACTATAGTTAAACTGTTCAACGAAGCTATGGGTATCCTGTGGCCAAAGGGTATTATGTACGATAATGTGTTATTCTTTATTAGCGATGCTGCCCCTTATATGGTCAAAGCTGGACAAGCATTATCTGTTGTATATCCTAAATTGACTCATTTTACTTGTGTGGCGCATGCATTTCATCGTGTGACAGAAGTGGTCAGAGACAATTTCCCTAAAGTAGATTTGTTGATTTCATCAGTGAAAAAAGTATTTCTCAAAGCTCCCAGTAGAGTTAACGTGTTGAAAGAAATGTACCCTGAAATTCCATTGCCACCAAAGCCAATTTTAACTAGATGGGGTACATGGCTAGAAGCAGTTGAATATTATGCCGAACATATAGACTCTATTAACAATGTTCTCCTTGCATTGGACTCTGAAGATGCAGTCTCAATTGATACTGCGAAAACAGTTACCTGTGACATAAGTGTGAAGAATGACTTAGCTCACATTCAGCATACATTTTCATGCATCATAAAAACGCTCAAAAGTCTCCAAAATAGGCACCTTTCACTATCTGAAAGTTTTGAAATTATAAATAGTATTGTGGAACAACTGAATCGTGGTAGAGGTAAAGTTGCAGATGCAGTAAGAGCTAAGGTGGACACTGTACTTTCAAAAAACCCTGGATATGAAGAACTACAAAAGGTTGTTGCTGTGATGAGTGGTGAATCAACAGTGAAGATTAACTTGGACTTATCCCCAGCAGACATTGTGAAATTGAATTATGTACCAGTTACTTCTTGTGACGTCGAACGCTCTTTTAGTCAGTATAAATCTATCCTCAGAGACAATAGAAGAAGATTCACTTTTCAGCACTTGAAAGAAATGTTTGTAACCTATTGTTATGGTAACAGACAATAAAAATTGTGTTTTGTTGAAACTACATTGGAAGATAAGGTACGTCCATTATATTTTTTGTTTAGTTTGATTAAAATGTACCAATATTTAACGTACATAGTCATTTTTTTATAATTTTAAGTCCATATTTAATTCCATATTTTGGTAAAAATCCATATTTAATTCCATATTTTGGTAAAAATAACTACATATATATTTACATATTTCATATATTTTTAGTCCATATAAATCCGTTCCCTGCTCATAAGTGATATCAAGAAGGCAGCACTTATGAAGGAATTAGGCCAGGAAATAATGGGGTAGGTGGCCAGTTCCTTTCCCCCTTCTTGTTGTGTTATAGATAATTATTATCCAAATATTACGAAAAGCTAAAAGTGGAAGATAATTTCGTTATTCTTTACGGGTATTCTTCCCTTAGAAACCACAAGAATTCTTGGGTGATAATGTTTGGAAGCAGTAGAACACTGTCAAATTAAAGAGAGACTAAAAAGTGCCAGGAATATTCTTGTTCGAGGCATGTTGACGAATGTATAACGACGCACAATCTCGCAAGCATTCTGTGTAATATTCTTTGTGTGCAGCGGGTTACTTAACATGTTAACCTCATAGTTGTTGATTTTTCCAGCCTTCCTGCATGCAATAAAAATAGATTGGCTTCCCGGGTTAATCGCAACCAGAAGCCGGGCCGCCTCCGCTAAACGGACTCGCGTGCAAGTATTTACAATTGTTTGTAGGTTTATGAGCGTGTCAAGTGCGACTAACGTGGCGACTCCAGAGTGTGCATGTCCGACACAATGTAAAATAGTAGGATGTGCATTCTACATAATCACGTTGGCTTGGTTACAAATGCAGTAGGTATAGGAAACATGTCTTCCGCTGAGGTTCACTTGGTAGCGTATTCTGCTATAAATCCTGCGGATCTGAGTTCGATTCTCGGTCTCGGTAGAGAAATAGACGGTGTTCCCTGGAGGGATTTATCTATACCGAGGGGAGATGGAATCGACAGCAAAAGAAGCTGTAATTCAAATCTTGCGTAACAAGAACAGAGGCAGTCTATGTAAAAAGGAACATAGAAAAATGAAGTCAATGAAAGAAATAGAGCTTTCATACGTTTATATTTTTGTTTTAAATAGGCCTACTACTAAATGTCAATTCAGGTATTAAATTTAAAATCTTAATATTGTTAAAAACATGGTGAATATGAATTATCATTCTGTGTAAAATTGTCCCATAAAGTAGGGTTACCATCCGTCCGGCAAAAGGAGGACACGTCCTCTTTTTTTTAATCGTTTTATCCTGTCCGGCAGGCATTAAAAATTTTCAAATGTTCAGCATTTCGCATTTCAACTAGAATTAATATGAATATTGGATAATGTGCGATATTATGCATAGAATATCTAAACAAATGGTGAAAACCTATGAAAGAATTTAACTGCTGTCAATGGTTGAAGCTGGAGCGCATAAAATATGATGACTTATTGACATGCATTGAATTCTTACTCTCTAAAAACTCTATTCATGATTCTAAGCTATTTTATCAAGTTTAGTCTGCAATGTAGAAAGATATGCTAATCAAGTTAATTTGGACAAAGACTTAAGTTTAGATAAACAATGGTGCAAATTCTTCAATTCCAGTAGTTCTGCGAGCACTGGAACTTTCTCAGAACTCTTATAAATATGTCAATTCTATTTATCTCAAGTCACAATGAAGTGTTGAGAGAGTATTTTCCCTAATATCAGCTCAATGGACAAAAGAACGAAATTGCATTCTAACGAAGACAGTCAGAAGTATCATCATGGTGAAATATAATGCCAAGGACGTCCTGTGAACAGTTCCATAGTTATTTGTTACGAGAGAGAAGTTTGTCTCTTCAGGCTCTTGTGCACAAAGTGGGCTCCACCGATAAGTAGGGTACAGATGTAATACTGTTCCAGCAACTAGTGAGAGAACTAAGGTGATCCATTGTTTCTATCTTTAATTTTGTTCATACAAATTTTTTAAAAGTCCTCCTTTTTCAGCAATGTTCTCTTATTTTAGATTCCATGTCCTCCTATAGAATTTCTTCTCACGGTAACCCTGCCATAAGAGGGCTAGGTATTCTTTTTGCATATAAAGGTAAAGGTAAAGGTATCCCCGTAATATGCCATTAAGGCACTTGGGGAGCATGGAGGTAGAGCCCCATGCTTTCCATGACCTCGGTACTAGATGAGGTGGTGTGGTCGGCACCACGCTCTGACCGCCTTTTACCCCCCGGAAAGAGCCGGTACTCAATTTTATAGGAGGCTGAGTGAACCTCGGGGCCGTTCTGAAAGTTTGGCAACGAGAAAAAATCTTGTCACCACCTGGGATCGAACCCCGGACCTTCCAGCTGCTCTACCAACTGAGCTACCCAGCCACCATTCTTTCTTCATATAGTACAAGTAGTAATTACACAATAGATGAATGTGTTTTCCAGTAGCGCTTAGGCTATAACAGGTCTGGGCGCTATTAACTCGATTGAGACATTGTAGACCATTCCGTAACTCCCCATTCCACCTTCCCCAGCTGAGACAATTGTTTTGGTTCGGTACTAGTAAACAGAAAGGTCAGCGACGGATTCTATCAGGCTTTTACGAACTTTCAGCTGGTCGCCTAAAATGCATCACTGATGCACAGAGACTTACTCTGCGTTCGTTTATAAGGCGGTGTAAGTGAAAAGGACATGTGTTGGGATTTCAATATTCCTTCCACTTCCCCTCTTATGCCCTGGGCTGGTTTAAGAAGTTTTAAAAGAACACTGATATGAATACCCTTTCGTTTCTTGAAGAGCTTCGATTTTACTTTTTAATGAATTTCACACGGCTTACAAGATGTATCATCCCGAGTACGATCAAAATAAAATAAATGATATTTAGTTTCCCATCTTGTTTATGTTATTTCAAATTCACCCGTTTTATTCATCAACTCACCATTAATAGTACTAGATAAAAGGAAACACGGAGATGGAATTACCGGGTCACATATTTCACTTTCTATTAGAGATAATTCAGAATTTTTTAATTAAATGTAATGGGTGCACTATCCATTGACTCCTTAATACGTCTTTGCTTTTTAAGAAAAGTAAACACTGCCTCTTGTTTTCTCATCATACATTGAAATATTATTATTATTATTATTATTATTATTATTATTATTATTATTATTATTATTATTATTATTATTACTCAACCAAGTTCGGAATAGGTTGGGCTCGCGGCGCTACTGTAATGAGCGAGAGAGCTAACGGCCGGAATGCAATGTACCGGTACGAGAATTGTAGTTCCCAAACTCACCCATCCTATTCTGAGCTTGGTTGCATAATATACACATATGCGAAACTATATTAGTAAATAAAATTATTATATTTGATAAACAAAAGTAACACTGAAAACTACGCAAATAAGTACACAGTACATCTCACTTCTTAACTGTAACAATCAAGACTGAAAATTAAGACGGTTTAAATTTCAACCAATCAAGATCGGCCGACTGACCACTAACATTCTAGGAAACAACTACCATACCTGAAAATCTATATAATAGAATTTTAGTTACTGAACGTGATACCAAATTGAAAAATAATGTTGTATAAACTATGTTTTTAGTTTAAAAAGGTCTTACATTTACGAAATGAACATCCTGGAATTCAGGGGCAGGGAATTCCTCCCGGGCCATTCCCTGAATTCATCACTGTAAATAAAGATTCATCTTCTTTCCATTGAGACTCGATGTGTTTTCCTCATCTCAACTTCATGTTGTATTATTTTAACGGCAAATCGCACCGCGTTGACCACATTACCTGTGAGTCACGCTAATTTTGCCTCTCATGCTACTTTAAAATTCTTAGGAAAGAAAGTGACCAAAAGGCCTAATTTTTAAAGGATGACTACGATGTCGATGATGATGTTGATGATTACGATCATAATGGTGATGTAAGTGCTACTCAGTTACAAATTTTCACGCAATTTTCACTGCGATATTTCACTGACCTCTTAATGCTATTTCTCTCAACGGTAGAAGATAATAATTAGCCATAACCCCCGCAATCATTTCTCGTTATCTTCAATTCCAACACTACAGATAACCACGCAGTAGATACAATGTTTCTTAATATAGTAAATATAATAAAACGTAATAAAAATATTCTAACAAATTAGTTTATTAAATAAAATATAGCAACTACATACGCTTACAATTTTTACTTTTCGAATTAGATTGCTTTTGAAAGAAAGTCTAAAAATAGTTAAAATGGATAGGCTATTGAGATTAAATCCATTAAATAATTGAACGGAGTTACGCAATAATAGACAAACCTTCAATTTGAAAAGAAGAGATATTTGCACAAATCTGTTGATGGCAAGCTAATTTAACTCGGAAAAAATCACGAATGCGATTTCTGAATTTTGCTGCTATTTATAAGCAAAAATTCGTTTATTGCATAAAATTAATTTATTTATTTTGCTTTGAAATATTAATTCAACTGCTGGTCTCTTATCAAAAATCAGTTAGCCTCTTCTGGTATTAGGGTAATTCCGGGGCCATGCGGGTGAGACGACCAACCGCTCTTATTTTTATTCTAATCATCTGTTTCGAATGAAAATCGGTTTGTCGCCAGATGTTAATTAAACGAAGTGATTGTTGCACCTGCGAAAACGTAAGGTTATTATTTTCGCGTTTTGTAGCCGTTCCTGAGTCTGTGAGCAAGCAATAATTTTTCACCTTCTGAAATAACAATAGAGAAATACTACATTTTGTGAGGAAATTTGCTGGAAACATTATTAAAGAGGTAAGGCATCTTTAAACATTCTATCTTAACTGTATTTCTTCTCTTCACTGTTGCCAGTTTTTATTACGCGGTATGGCCATCTCTCCCGTAAAAAAGGAGAGATGGCCAGCATTTTTCCGGGATAGATGGCCTACAATTGAGGAATATTATTATCAGACATCGGATTCTAGGGCAAATGCCTATTTTGTTTCTTTAGGAGAAAAGTAAAAATAATTATTAATATTTGTGTTTCATGGAAATTGAAAGGTATTCAAAGAGTTTTATAGTGCCCTAAAATGCCCTAAAACGGTTATTAGAGCCTAATTTGTTAATATTCGCCTAAAAATGCCTAACTCACTGTAAAGTTTCGCATTTTAGTATTACTTTTTATAATTTATACATGCATTCACTGCGAAATTTAAGGCATTTAAAAAGTGGAAAGTTTGCTTCACACCGGCCATGAAACCATTGATAAAGGAAACAAAATGTTTTGAATCTCACGACACTCGCAATAGATTTCACCGAATTTAACATGTTTGGAGGCATAAATGTCGACAAAGAACCAACCTTAGTTTTGAAGCAGGCAACAATCACATGTGCTGCTACCGATTCAGAGATATACTATACTATAAAAATGACTGTTTTCGGTCTGAAACCGATTAGCTGTACTGCCCTTCAGAGTGTCATAAAATCACAATTTTTGGAGAAAGAGTGTTTTTGAAATATTTATGAAAAGTCGTAAAATTGCGAATTAGTAGGGTAAACCGTTACAAAATATTTAAAAGAATGGCCCTCCTAGTGTTAACACTACCAGGAAATGCAACAATAAGTGGAACTTTGTATTTTTGTCCAATTGAATCTCAATAACAACGGTTCATTTGAATGCTCGTTAACAGTTGCTCTTTCCCTCACCTTATTTGTGTTGAGAAGTTTTGAGCGGTAGGACTTTTCCTGTGAAGTTTAACGCGATAATGCCGAAAAATATAAGTGCAAAATCTACATTGATCCGGCAATGGCTAACACAATATTCAGAATTCACTTATGATGGTAAAATAATATTCTGCAAGATTTGTAGCAAACAGGTATTTAACAATAGTTGAAATATATAAATTCTATTAATTTTAATGAGTAGGCCTATAATATTTATACATTGACTGAGCTATCCTGAGGTGTAATTCTTTTTAAGACCACTACACTTTAACCTTTTAAACTCCGATAGTTAAATTATTTGCAGGTCATTAAAATTTTGATTGTTCGAACCCACTAACTTTGTGATAGAAATACGGCAATACAACAATTAGGATTTTATTTTAATTCAGTTTACTTTACATTTTTAGATTTCGCAAGAAAAGAAGTGCCACCTAAAGCAGCATGTGCAAGGAGCGGCTCATAAGGCTAAAGCTCAGCAGAAAAATCAACTGCAACAAACTTTACTAACACAGCCTACTTCATCCAATCTCAGCAGTAATTTCTATGCCGATTTAACGAGAGCGTTTGTTGCTGCTAACATTCCCTGGAATGCAATTGAAAATCCGGTTTTAACACAGTTTTACAAAAATACTGCAAACAAAATATCCCATCTGAGTCGACCCTAAGAAAAAATTACTTAGACAGAATATACAATGAAACTTTAGCTTCCATTCGGGAGGATATAGGTGATTCTTACATATGGGTCTCTGTGGATGAAACCTCAGATCCTATGAATAGGTATATAGCAAATATGGTAGTAGGAAAACTTAGTTCTGATGGATCTTCGATTCCACACCTCGTATGTGTTAAGGAACTTTCGAAAGTGAATAGCCAAGCCATTGCTTATTTTGTAAATAAAGGCCTACAGTCTTTATACTCAGGTAATATAGACGATTCTGAAGTTCTGTTGTTTTGTACTGATGCTGCCTCATACATGGTTGCTGCAGCTCCACTTCTTAAAACATTTTATCCTAACCTCACGCATGTAACCTGTCTAGCACATGGCCTTCACAGGGTTTCTGAAACAATCCGGAATGAATTTCCTCTTGTCAATTCGTTTATTTCTAACACAAAAAAATGTTTTTGTAAAGCCCCATCCAGGATTTCAATATTCAGAGAGAACTTTCCAGATATCCCACTCCCACCTCAGCCGGTTGTTACACGATGGGGAACCTGGATTCAGTCAGTGGTGTATTATTCTAAGTATTTTAAAGAAGTGGTCACAGTTATTGATAAATTACCTGAAACTGATAGTGCAGTGTGTGTGAAAGCAGTGAAAGATTGTCTGAATGACTCACGAGTGAAAAACGATATTGCCTACATAACATCAAACTTTTCTTTCATACCTGCAAGCACTGAACAATTAGAACGTGAAAAACAATCTCTTTGTAGCCAAATAGCAATAGTAAAGGAAGCTCAAGTGAACATACATTCTGCTTTGGGCGAAACTGGGAAAAAAGTTAAAAATAAGTGGGACAACGTATTAAATAAGAATGTAGGATTTTCATTGTTGGAAAAAGTATCAAGAGTGATATCGGGGGAAAGTGTAAATGTTCCAGTAAGTATTGATGTTTCTATTGTACCTAATTTAAAATTTGCGCCTCTCACATCAGTTTCGGTTGAAAGAAGTTTTTCTGCTTTCAAAATGATTCTCAGTGACAAAAGGCAAATGTTAACTGTGGAGAATTTAGAAAAAATTCTGGTGGTGTACTGTGTAGATAATTATAATAAAGTCTGAGCATGGAACTGAATTTCAATAACTTAAAATGAGTAATCTTGATATCAATAATCATTATTTCATTAGTTTCAATATATTAAATTTGTGCAGCTCTGTTTATAAATATAATATAGTATTCTTTTTTAATGTTTAAACATACTTTTTTGTGCGTATTTTAGTGTATAACTAAAAATTTCAGTGAAAGAAATAAGTATGATACCTTGATGTGCCTAAAATGCCTATTTTCATTAAAATAGAGCCTAATTTTACAAATTTTGAGCTTATTTTAGGCGCCTAAAACTGCAATTTTTAGTGCCTAAAAATCCGATGTCTAATTATTATGTTAAAAGTATCGTTATTTCTAGATTCCGATAAAATATAAAGCAAAGCCCGGCAGCAACCGCGTCTTTGGAATGAAGATGACTTGCACCGTGCTTTCGAAGTCATTAAATATGGCACTTCTGTACGTCAAGCCTTCATTACATTTCATATTCCAATAAAAGCCCTGGAAAGTAGAGTTAAAACAGACAATTCTACAAAGGGTGCAATGGGACCAAGTGACACATAGGCAATGACAATGGATGTAGGTTTGTTCGCCATATTAAATATGCAGGAACATGGATTTTCCCTTACAGGGACCGATGTCTATAGTCTCGCTTACATTTTTGCTGAAGAACTTGTCAGTATTCTCTGACTGGCTGACAACCAAGCATTCTGATGGGAGCAGATAAAAAAGTTATATTTTTTCACCATGTTAATAACGTCAAAAGAAGTGCTTATACAAATTTTGGCCACTTGACCGCAATTACGAGGGCCGTAAAAAAAAAGTTCGCCAGGGGTCAACAGAAAGAAAACACAATTTAATTAAAAAAATTTATTGGCACAGACACAGCAATTGTTGAGCTATTTTTTTCAACACATTCCACACCGGAATGAGACATCTGTCATATCATGGGATCGGTAGAGAGGTGCAGGCGGCTGTCCAACGCTGGTTTCGATCCCAGGAAGCTGACTTCTACGACACAATGGTACAAAAATTGATCCCATGGTATGACAAATGTCTCAATTCCAGTGGGAGATACGTTGACAATTAGCGCAACAATTGCTGTATCTGTTTCAATAAATATTTCCATGTAATTGTGTTTTTTCTGTAAACGGCCCCAGGGAAAATCACTTTCTGGATGGCCTGGTAATTACGGTCGAGTGGCCAAAATTTGTATAAGCACTTCTTTTGACATTATTAATATGGCGGAAGAAAAAAAAATAACTTTTTTATCTGCTCCCATCAGAATGTTTGCTTGTGAGACAACACTTCCTATCCCGGAAACCAACTGGAAAAGATACTGTTACTTTGACCTTTCAGGATTTTGTTTCATTAACATGTTCATAAGGTCCCGCGTCGTGGCCTAAGACATCCTGCCTAGGACTCGCGTTACGGAATTCGCGCTGGTTCGAGTCCTCATGGGGGAAGAAATTATCTCATGAAATTTGAGCCAGTGTATGGGACCGGTGCCCACCCAGCATCGTGATGCACTTGGGTAACTACGATAGGTAGCGAAATCCGGTTAAGAAAGCATGCTGTAACGGCTGGGGGGATCATGGGGCTAATCACATGATACCGCCATTTGGTTGGATGATCGTCCACCTCTGCTTCGACATGTGGACGTGAGGCCAGCAGCCGGCTGGTCGATCATGGTCCTTCATGGGCTGTTGTGCCTCGGAGTATTATTATAATGTGTTCATAAGCATTTCAATTTATTTCTGTGTTGTTTTAAGGAAAACTCACTAAAAAAAAAAAAAAAAAAAAAAAAATAGAGTTGTTGAAAAATTTCAAACAATCATAATTATGCACTTAGACACTATATTTATGTGTCCAGTGCATATAACCTAATTGTTTTACAAAAAATTGTTATGAATTTACTTAAAAATAATGGTGGCCATCTATCCCAAATCCTATGGCCGTCTCACCCATATATGTTGGGTGAGATGGCCAGTGGCCTATTATATTTCAAACGTATTTTTTTATTACATCAGTGAATTCTATGCGCCCTGAGGCACTGTAGTGGAGAAATATAACCTAGAAGGAACGTATTTGATTTGTTTCGTATTTCTTTTCCAATCGGTTACCCTGTTCTAAGTGATTTAAAAAACTATGGCCATCTAACCCGGAATTACCCTATTTGTGCTATTTTTTATAATAGTATGAATGTTAAAATACTTCTTGCATAAAATGTTTTATTAAAAAAATATATTTCAATGGCCAATATCTCGAAACAGGGTTTTGGCGCTTGGTCTCTTATTGCGTAACTCCGTCCAATTACCAATTACAGGTAAAAATTAACAACTAAAGCAAAGCAAGTTTTAGAAATAATACAGTCATTCTATGAGAGTAAAATTTGTTTTAAAAGAAGAGACAAATAACATCTACAAGCTGCAGGCACCTGCTTAGGAAGTAACATAGGATTCACACGTTTCCTGTCTAATTGTGTGACACGTCTATGCTCTCTGTTGGATATTAATGTGATATTTAGACTTTTAAAAAATTATTTCTTATTTATAAGGCGCAAATATGATTGAGAGTGATATAAATTGAATATAATTTATGTTTTCTATTGTTAATGATTATATTAATTTCCTTTATATCTTTATTGAATATAGGCCTACAGTATATCATGCATAAATATTTACAATAGATTTACTGTTTCATTTGAATAGGTGTGAGTCTATCATAATAGAGAAATGAGAAATAAAATTCATGCAAGAAAGTATCGTAAACACCGTAAGCAAATGAGGTCACATGTTGAAATTTCCGTTATATATTCATTATTCATTTGACCCCGAGCATAAACGTTTTATATATACACCTATAGACTATACAGAACGTAAATAATATAAACTGCGAAAATTACATAGTCTATTATATGGATCTATTGAACAAAATATCTAGTGAAATGTAATCATTTGTTATAATTTTATTTTTAATTTGTAAAATACCATATTTTTAAGTTTGATAGTAGTCTAATTATTTGTTTACATTTAGACTGAATGTGAATGTCATTGCCAATGACCTTGAGCCCAACACATACCAATACACAACAGAATAACAAACGACTGATTCAGCGTACGTATCGGACGAAGTAAATAATGACTGTCTATTCTCATTTCCAAAAAAGTTAAATTCACAAACACTTTTTTTTTAATCTTGAAAGTTACTGATACACACTAGTAGACTTTTTCCTTCAGTTATTTATGCTCTACCACCAATATTTGTTGTCAGTTTACATAGTTTAAACCCTGTATACAATATATACACATACAGCTTAAGAGATGGATAATTATACAAAATTTTAAACAATAACTAGAAGTACATTACGTTTTCGAAATACATCATACAGACAAAAAAATTGTACCAACATACTAGTAGAATGGAAAATCAAAGTTCAGCAAAAACAGCTTCTTACATAAAATCCATTAGGCAGGTAAAATAATTGAGAAAGCAAGAAAATATTAAGGAATACTTAACAGTTTTAAGGAAGCCTAAGATATTTATTTACAAACGATAATAATGATATGGAGTAACCTGATAAATATATCGAGGGCATCGTGCCAGAAGGATGTATCAACAAATCGCAATTTTATACTAGAGCCATATAAATATGGAATAGTTTTTTCTTTTATTATCTACACAACATATACTTTCTTTGATTTTTCTCAGATCTATTGTAATTCTCAAACAATTGCTTTCAAACAAGTTGAAAAAGGGGTTCCATTACAAATACCTTGATATCACTAAATTTGTTGATGCGCCCTTCTGACATGATGTTCTCGATATTACAAATGAATAACAATGATAATATTGACTTGTATAGGCTAGTCACAGCGATTACATGAAGAAACTGTAGGAAATAATATGGCGTACGATTCTTGCGGCAGGCGCCGACTCGAAAGCAGCCAGTTCGTGTCAAGTCGATGTCTAGAAGCGCATCACGTGACCTTGCCTTGCCTGACCCACTAACTGACAACGCTAGTCCAATATTTTACATTAATCTCGGGGCAACAAAGCACATCTGGGTGAATGTACGCAGAACATTCTATTGTGCTTTAAATTAGTTTCGCTTCAAGTTGTTCAAGATTTAGGAGACTGTAATACAAAGGAGCAAATACCACATCTGCCCACTTGTTTAAGTTTGAAACAATGTCCGTCATCCCCGCTTGTATTCCTGCAATATTTTTCTAGAAGACAAATTCTCAGGGAAGGAAATAATTTAGGTGACTTTTGTACGTAAAACAATTCATGAAAATTTGGCACACAAAATTAAAACTTAGTAATATGCCACGTTCTGGCTTTATACTAGTGGCGTGCGGTGCAATTTTATGTGAGAGAAACAATAATACAAATTTGTATATGTATAGTACAAAACTGATAGCAGCCAACTCAATTAAGTATATTTGAAGACGAAAGCAATCTCCTCTCTTTAGAAGCAAAATCATCGGTGACTTGTGGATAGAAGTTCTCATTACTGTGAATGGTTTTCAGTAAAATGTTCTCTATAGAATATGAATAACGAATCCGTCTCGACCAGGACAGGCCCTCAGAGAAAGAATTTTGTGACATTTTAAGATTAGACAATAGCAATGCTTTCCTTGCCTTCCATGTACGGCACGCCACTGCTTTTGCTTTATAATTGTTCTGTAGTTTGTTTAAGAACAATAATTGTAATCAAAATAAAACGGATCAACCTTGGAACTGTTAATATTTGTCCTACAGACTAAGTAATGAAATATTACTGAAACTATATAAATATATAGGTATTACTGAATCCGAATGTATATACGATATTCATTTTGCAGATAATATTATTTTTAGTCTGATTCATATGGAAGCTGCAACACCAAAAAAGGTAAGAAATTAGGAACCTACTTCTCGGTTCCGTAATATGAGCTATTCTCCATAAATGTACTGTCCCGGACACAGGAATGCTACGTGACCTAACAAAGTTCAGATCTTGAATCTTCCGACATTTTTTTTACAGTAGCAATATTTTTAACAAGACTGATAAGATACTGTAGAATACATATGAGTGATAGATTTTTCAGAAGATATGGGTGTACTTCGTTAGATCGAAAATAAAATTACAAAGAAACTACTGTATAAACAAGAAACTATGAACCATACTCATTCTGGTAAAAAATTAATAGCCTACCGATACATATTCTAAAAATTAAATACAAAATTTTACAAGGATAAGTAATTATGTTGACTTTTGAAAAATTTGAGCTATCGCACAGACCGAGATGAAAATAAATTCAGAAAGACATCTAAAACGTTTGACAGGAAACTTCAAGCACACAGAGTTAGTGTGCACTCAATATTGATTGCTTGACGTTTGTCAGCCCACTTTGAGGTCTTTGGATATAGAGGGAAAAATTGGATCCGTGTCTGGTAGCGTTCTCGGGTAGCTCGGTTGGTAGAGCGTTGGTACGTTTAACCAAAGGTCCAGGGTTCGATGCCCGGCCCCGGAACATTTTTTCCCTCGAAATTATTCAAATTATTCAGAAAACTTCAATTCTTCGTCGAGATTGATTGTTTTGTCCAAATTTAATGGAAGAAGGAGAAGAAGAATAAGATGATGATGATGATGATAATAATGATGGAATTCAGTAACAAGAGAAATAATCACTTTATTAAATAATGGTCAGATGACATCGGTGTGGTCTACAATAGCGAGCGGAACTCAGGTTTCTTGTCGTGTGGATATAAATCCCATTACGGTTGATTACATAGTTGGGTTTTCCGGAGGTTTCTCAACTGTAAAGCGAATTTCACATAATCATAAGGTAGGTTAGGTAGGTTCGGTTAGGTTAGGTTTGGTTAGGTTAGGTCACGGTGGCTACGGGTGGATTAGGACACCCTTTGTACGTCGGCCATACTGAGACCTATTGTATACCCCGCATGTTATGGCATGAATGAGGATGAGAATGTACCAATCCACCGGCCGCATGTGACCCCTCACCCGCTCACCCAATGGAAGCTTCCTACCCTCTCCCGCTCTAAGTTCATACCGCCAAGGTGACCAAGCAGCACAGGATTCATTCCAACGGCCCTTCCAAGGTGTCGAAGTGCCCTTGGAAGTGCTCTTAAACATATTATGGAAAACATATGCGAGTACTAGTAGGATGCAGCAACAACAGTTTTATTTGCTGTGCGTTGTGCAATAAGAATTTGTGTTTTCATCACTGCATGAACAATTCATAGTTTTCTCCTGCTTATGTTCAATGAGACTGTAGTGTGTGTGGGGTGGAAGGGGTGGAATGACAGTATAAGAGAAATAAAAAAAGTCTTGTGAAAAGTTCTGAGAAAGGCGAACCTGTGTCGGTGGGCTTTATAATGCATTTATGTACGTATTGTAAAAGATAGGTACTGTTATAGGTTTAATTTGTGAGACCATTAAATATACCTTACCAATTTCTGTACTATGAGTTTGTTTAAGAAACAAATTCCATGAAATCACTTCATATTTTGTTCGTAATGATGGACCCTATTTAACTCTGAGTTTACAAACGTTGAGTTGCTGCCAGCGATATTCACAACTTTCTTTTGTCACATCTTACACTAATAAGACGTATCAATGTGCAAAATTTGAAGTCCTGCGCAACCTTCCAGTGTTGACCGTTCCCTTATCAGTCTTGTTCACCATAAATCTAACAAAATCCATCCGAAATCGAATCCTAGTCTGCATTCGCTAGATGTCGTCAGCTGACTCAACTCTTCGATCGAGCTTTCACTCAACAATTATTGTAGGCACTGTTGCAAAGCGTATGCACTCCCTGATAAACAAGATTATTTTAAGACAAAGTTTCTTTGAGTGCATAACGAGCACAGATGTTGCGCTGAGATAGAGCCAGTGGGAAAAATATACGGCGCTGGTCGAATCCGCTGTGCAGTTTCTGCAGCAATTTTTTTACATCAAAACCAGGGATATGTTTGATCGTTACAGATAACTTGGATGCCATCCAAGAACAACAACTGATATCATTGAGAGAGATCAATAAAATACAGAACAACTGAGACTAGTGTACCTGAGGGATGCATGATAAACATATACAGGTACTCTTTTCAACAGGGAAGCTTACATTTAGGAGGAAGCATGCAACAGTTAAAGAGTTATTAGACAGTTATACACTTATTAATATTATGTAAATGACAGATTTTCTTATGTCATTCTCGGTGATAATATGATTTCTATGTTCGCTACTGTCTGAGGTTTGTAGGTTCAAAATCCACCGAGGAAGTTGATATGGCTTCTACCAAAAAGAAATGAAGATGGAATGCCCGTGACGTATGTTATAATAATAATAATAATAATAATAATAATAATAATAATAATAATAATAATAATAATAATAATAATTAAGGCCCGGGGGTTTAGCTACAAGAACATTACAACAGGTTAATGGTGACGGGGTTATACGCCACCTGTATCTCGTAAACATGAGGGAGTTGACTCGTAGACTCGCTTTCGTCGCTCACGTAACGGACAACCACGGTCAAGGGCAGCCTAGCTAACCTAGTGAAATGACGGACACAGCGTCATAGAATAACTTGCACATTTAATCGTAAATTATACTAACCAAATATATTTTCCAGTAATATGGACATAAACATACACAATACTCGTATATGCATTAATATTAACAATGTGAACAGCAAATGAAAAGGGAATTGATTGTGGCCATATTATACATTACGGGCATACTGTATACTTTGTTACAATGAATTACAATATACATTTTGAAGTTTTTAAATGAAAGAAATCTTCTATTCTCCTCCAAAATGATCTGTATTGGGAAAAACGTCTCTCTACGTCGCATGACGTGACGGGGGTAAATTTAAACCAAGAGGAGGTATTAGTGTTTCCTATATGTGGGTTAACATTTTGGTCTCCTCTAGAACAATGGTACAAAGAGTTTAAAATCCTACATTTTTCTAAGTAAAAGGTATGTGTCTGTCTGAACTAAAGTTACACGGTGAAGGCATATTTTCCTCCCTCTCTCTGTTTATATAATGCAACATGTTTTTATGCTTTTTAGTTGCGATATGTTGTTCTATATATATTTATGGTAGCCACCTCTTATTTTTGTTCAACACAACTTACAAACAATATTCCGATCATCAGAGGAAAAATACTCACTGCCATAATCTGTCACAATTGTATCTGTTGTAACTGTTTTCGGACATCCTCGCTTATGCATGATTTGATTTCACTCACAGCGCATTCCCCGCCTGCTTACCGTAACCAATGACGTGTGACCTACAGGCAGCGCAAGTTGTGTACTAACTCAGACAACGTTCTATGCCTTGTGCACCACTAACTTGACGAATTTTTGGCTAAACCCTCGGGCCTTAATGTAGTAATAATAATAATAATAATAATAATAATAATAATAATAATAACCTAGCAGTTGACTTACATTTACTATTGATAATGAGGGAAAGGGAATAGAAACAATGCAATTCAAGAGTACTGTGCCGAAACAGACCAACCATAGCATAGTAAACAATGTCAGGCAACGCGACAATGAGTCAATAAGAATCTCACCTTATTCCATAACCACTTAATCCGACTCTAGGCTACTTGTGCGTGTTGTCGGTAATATACAGAGTGATTCACGAGAATTTACTGTCTCTTATTTCCGAAGACGTTCTGAGCAAAAAATGTCTTACAAACATCTGTCCTAATCTCAATATTTTCAGAATTACACTAATTTAAAGTTGTTTGTAAAATACCATTATTCTTGAGTTTTAAGGGTAAAAGAATATTACAGATAAAGAATGAACTATTTAGGAGTATCATTTCTTTAATTAGCTAGTATTCTGAAGCTAACACATTGTTGTGAATTCCATAGTACAGATTTTTTTTCGATTTTTAACTGTAAAATTACATTTTCTTACGCATTTATCACAATTGTTACAAATCACGCCACTCTTGTAAATTCTTTAAGACTGTACATTAAGACGCATAATTAAACTATAAAGAATCAAGTTCCTAAAGTCGTACGATTTATAAAAATTTTTTATAAGTGCGTAAGAATGATGTCATTTTTAGTTAAAAATTGAAAAATAAAATGTATGCAAAACAATTAACAACGTATTTTTAGCTTCAGAACATTAACTAAATAAAGAACTGACACTTCTGAACAGTTCATTCTCTGTTTGTAATATTTTCTTCTTACCCTTAAAACTAAAGAAAAAAGGTATTTTACTGACAATTTCAAATTAATGTAACTTTGAAAATATTGAGATTTGGACAAATATTTATATGACATTGTTTGCTCAGAATGTCTTCGGAAATAAGCTACGTAAGGGACGGTAAATCCTCGTGAATCGCCCTGTATAATAGCCGTGTCTAACGTAAAAGCAATGTTTTGGGTCGGAAACCACCAGCAATAATAATAATAATAATAATAATAATAATAATAATAATAATAATAATAATAATAATAATAATAATAATAATAATACTAATAATATCAACCACTATCACTCTTTATAGTTCATACTTTATTATGATGATGATGATTATTATTATTATTATTATTATTATTATTATTATTATTATTATTATTATTATTATTCGCAGAGAAGCTACAGTATACTTGAACTTTAAATGATCTTCCGATGTGATCCTCTCAACTTATTTGTATTTAAAAATGTGTTGGTAACCTAAAGCTCTTGATTGTGATTCTAAAGTTCGGATAAAGGATCAGGATTAACAAGCTGTATAGGATATGGCCTTGACTTGGTTCAGACTAAGTAAACACTACACCCTTCCACTAGCTAAACCTCTACCTGCTAGGAAGAGTGCTTGCTCCCCAACCCTTAGCTGAAACATCATTGAACTCGCTGGGGGACACGCAACTAATTGATGTTTGTAAACAAAACGCACGGACCAAAGATATCTATCCGTACCTTAATGATTATAATGTGATTTGATTTTCTTCAGGTTATAAAATGTATTTAATACATTTTTAATTTATCCACAAATTCATGCTTTCGTCAAGTATTTTATATCTTATAATAACTTATATTTAAAGTTTTTTTTTCGTTGTTTCTGTATTCTACTTTTACCTGTCCATGAATTTATTGCTTTCTAAATAGCCCTATTCAAATTGAAGCGCTTTAAGGAAAAATTACTGACTAATAAATACAAATTTTCTCGTTCATCCCAAAATTTCACTATCTTAACAGTCACTTTTCCCATTCTCTCAATGCAGTGAACTTATTCCCTCTCACACGTCTTATACCACAGAAAAGAAATATTTTACACTTCAAGCGTTCACGAATCTGATCGGTTAAACCAAACGAATATTAAATTAATTTTAATGTAGATTAAAGACGCAGCTAAAATAGGAAGCATGACTTAATTATTAATGCTCTTCTACAGTACTGCACTACTACCTAGGATAATAATTAAAGAATCACACACAAATATCTACACCGCACCGCCATAAATATCTGGAAAAGACTCACACCACTTGATTTATAACTATAAAAGTATTTCATTTTTAATAGCAATATTGGTCTTACATAAGCTTTGTAGCTTTTAATAACATATTTATAGCCGTTATTCAGAAAATTAGGGAAGTGAAGATCTAATGTAACATAATACTCTACGTTTACTTACATAACCCCAAAATAATTCACTTTCATATCATTATTAGTATTAACGAGTATCATTAGTAACAAATATTCACACCATGGAATTCTTCTGCTTCTTTTCCTTAGTTTAACCTCTCCCTTTTAGGTTCATTTATACGACCCACACCACACGGGTCTTACAGGGCCGCGACCTGTCGGGAGAGGAATTAATCTATGGATCACATACATACTTTTGTGACCACAAAAGGACATGGAGGGCCTCCCCGGATGAGGGATCAGCTCAATGCAAGGGCCACCTCCGATACAACACAAACATTTAAGACATTACACATCATTCATTCACACATATGAAAGGATTAAGGGAAGGATCGCCTCCATGGGCGGACTTTTAAGAGGTAAAATCCCGGCATTTGCCTGGAAATAACTGAGAAAACCATGAAAAACCGTAGTTAGGATTGCCGGCCCCTGGGATCGAACCCCGGACCTCCCGAATGCAAGGTCAGCCCTCTACCACGCCGCTAGCACGCTCGGTACACCATGGAATTACTGGTAATACTTCATTTTTAATGTTAAGAAACCTTGCGTTTTGTAGTTTTTAATAACCTATATACAGAAGTATTAAGAAAATTACACAACAGAGAAACCGTTTGCACCCATTTGTCCGAAATCATTTTTCCGACTGACCACTTTTCCGAATGGCCATTTTTCCGAAATCTACTTTTCTTAATCTTTTTTTCCGAATACATTTTGCCGAATGGCCATTATTCCGAATGGTCATTTCTCCAAATTAAATGATATTCCATAATTTATATATATATATATATATATATATATATATATATATATATATATATAATTAGCCGAAACTAAATTTCAGGTCAGTCTAAGAATTTTACGGAACTGGAAAAATGAGAACTAGGGAGAGCATTGAACATCTGTCCTCTACAACAACAAAATTCTACACTAAGAAATATATGGAACTTCCATGTCCCATGAATGGAAGGTTCTCGGATATCATGATACATGTACGACTACATACTAATAAAACTGGTAAAAGAGATTTAGGATGAACAAGAATAGAATGAGATGAGGCCATAACTGTTTGATATCGAAACAGATAATGTTAATGGTGATGATGATGATGATGATGATGATGATGATGATGATGATGATGATGATGACTAGTAAATGTCATCGATATGTAGACAACATAATCTAGGCCTACTTGATCTTAGGACCACAAGATTCAACTGTCCTCTCAAAGTAAGCCGCACTTGGGATTATTTATCCAAGAATATCGTTTTCTGTTTTATACAATACTTTGAGCTAAAGACAAAGCACATCAAAACATGAACAATCGAGGATTACATTACTGACTGAAAATCTTCGGTACTTCAAATAGGTAGTTAAAAACTATCTTTTCTCGCTGTTTTTATGGGTCGGCAATCGATTCCAAAATAATTTCCATAAATTTTTATGTTTATTTAATAAAAATTAGCATCTTCTCATCAAGTAAAAATAGAAAATATTTAATGTAAACGGATCTTCGAATTCCACAAATTGCGGGGGTGTGTATACATCGCTGATGTTGAAATTCCGGAAGTCTTGATGGAGCAGAACTATACACGTACTCTCGCAGCTACCGGATCTGCCTACAGACTCGTTAAGCGCTGCGCTTCGGCGATCTTGTCACATATTTTAGGACACGAGGATCGCATTACTACAGGTTGCTTGCAAACCCGCGATTACTTGCGGACATAGCTAGATATCTCGAACCTTCTAATCGTTATGCTCAGGTTCTTACTGCTGCGAAGACAGAGTAGCAGTTGGTCAATTTTTGTAAATTGCTAACCTACATAAAAAAAATATGTTCGCTCGGAATCGAACTGGCGTTCTTGCAGTCCGAAGACACTCAGTTTTCAGATTGACCCAGATTAGCACCTATTTTTTCCTTTGTAACAGTTGTTGTTTAGTCAACTGTCCCAAGGCAGGTCTGAACCTCACAAGTGATACCAACATGGCACTACTTATGAGCAGACCACATTTGTGTTCCCAAACGTACAGCGGATCGAGTACTTTCTTCTGGTACATCTATTACGTCACATGGATTCATAAACAGGGTAGAATTGCAAACAGGTATGCATAGACTATAAATCATAATGCAATACAGGCGCTCCATCTTCAATGATGTTTATGTAAAACACAAAGTTACGACTACATTGTAATCTGATTCTAATACTGAGTGAGTTGAATTTTCATTCAGACATTTGTGTTAATATTATTTTTAATTTATCAATTTAAGTTATACTGTGTTCAATTTTGATTTGTATTTTTTAAATAATTTTCTAAGTGGGCTCGTTTCTGAACACAAATTTGTCCCATTCCAATGTCTCTAGAGTCTAAATTAATTTAACTTAATTTGTAAAATATACAATACTTGTTTCTTCTTTGTTTTCTTTCTTTCAAAAGAATACCTCCAGCAAGATCTACGTTACAGTTGGTTATAGCTATTCGAATTTCGGAAGGACTATTTCAGCATAAGAAATGGAAACATACTGTGATTTATGTGAAATGATGATCTGTGCTGTGATGTAAAATATGCCCCTGTAGAGAGAACATTGTCTCAGTTTAAATAAATTTTATGTGACGTTCGTAAAAGATTTGCATTTCATAGCCTCAGAATGTATGTTTTCGTTCACTGCAACGCGTAGGGGTCTATAGGCCCTATGTTTTCATAAATGAATTATTTGTATATATAGTGTAAAATATAAATATTGTGAATTTGTATATTGATTTTTGTTATTATAGTTGTGTCCCTGTAACGTCATGTAACGTAGGAAGAACATTTTCTTAGCTTAAACCATTTTTTTACTGACAATTATGGTCAAAGATATGAATTTCATAATCTCAGAATATATATGTTTTGTTCATGTAACGGAACTGATTTTGTTACATGAATTTATTGCATATATTGTATATAGAATATATACAGTTAATGTGCACCATGTTTACTATTATGTTGTATAATATAGGCCTATATTCTATATACTAGTTCAGCATTATTATCTAATCATATGTAGCACTAATATTTTGTAGAGAGCTAGTTTCGACGTTTTAGTGCGTTTATGTGGTTAAAAGTAGCTGGACAGACCATTTCAATTTAGTACAGTAGTCATGATCCATTATTATTATGTACTCAACTATTAATGCCTTTCGTAGCGTCCTGACATAAGGTTTAGCGTCAGAGATTGAACTCTGAACGGCCAGGAAGTACTAACCGATAACTTCTCTAACTTGTTTGGGAACGAAAAGTGCTGCCTGCTTGTGAGGAAACTAGACCAGGAGATAATATGATAGTAACAACTGTATAAAATGATTAAATAATTCAAAACCGTAATCTAGTAAGGATGATGAGAAGAGAAGAAAAAACCTAAAGGTACCTACACAAATTCGCGTGCTTGCAAGGAATTCTCTGGACAGTTTGAGCTACGTCTCGTTACATTCTGGCTCTTTACCCTGCGAAGACAGAATAGCGTCAGTCAGTCATGTCTTTGAAAATTGTGACATTCAAAAAAAAAAAAAAACAACTTTGTTTCCACTCGGAATCGAATTCGTGTTCTTACAGTTTGAAACCATAATCTTTAGACTAATCCACATCAATCCTCATATTTCCGTTGTAACAATTTATTATAAAAATGATAAAATAAATCAGAATCGGAATCTGGTGAGAGGGGGGAGAGTTGAAAAGAGAAAAAGAAAATGAAGGTACACAAATTCACGTACTCGCAAGGAATTCTCTGAGCAGCTAAAATTATTAGAGTTCGAGTCAGTTGACCACTTGTCCCATCCGGGGTCGCTGTTCCTCTTAAGAAACTATAAAAGTGATAAAAATAAATCATAATCGGTACTGAAGGGGTATGATGGGAAGAGAAAAAAATAAAATGAAGGCACACAGATTCGCGTACGTGCAAGGTATTTTCGGAACAATTGAGAACTATGTAAGCTCTAGTCAACTCACCACTTTTCCCATTCCGGGGTCACTGTTATTCCTAAGGAACTTACGAAAGACTAAACGTACTTAATCAAGTGCAGTCAATTGAGCCTGTGGTAAAGGAGGGGAGGGCCCATGTAAAGCAACCGGTGTAATGGTACGTATGGAAGCTGACGGGGTTTCAATTGACTGCAGTTGAAATGATTTTGCTCCTTTTTTAAGAAAAAAAAAAACATTACAAAAATTAATCATGTGCAATGTCCTTAATGTTATATAAAATTAAAGAATATGAACGTATTTTATATATAACATACCATTTATAACATACTATATCACGTCATGACTACAATACTAGCTGGCCACTATAATGGACGCACGGCTCCTAAAGGTTAGTAAGAAGTCCATCGAAGATGAATGTTGACAAGCTAATATGTGCCAAAAGAAATGAACACTTAAATTTGTAAATAGTTTAAGTGGAGTGTTGTAGGCTTATATGTTCTTAGTCTATTTTCCTTTAGGGCTTAACTCGACGTGTCTTGGCTCACTGGAAAAACTATGGTAGAGGCAAGTTATTTCTAGTAATGATTTGGTTTTAATAACGTGCTTCTAGAATTACAGTAAAAATAATTTTGTACAAACAGTACTTCACAATTTAATTTGTAAGCTTTGTCACATTATGAGGGCCAGAGAAGTAGACTAATATAGTTATGACATTCTTTCAGTTTCTACATCGTTAACTATGCGTTACTCTGTAGACCCCCTCCTTCTTTCGTCATTGTATTGTAGGTTGCAGTATACAGTAATGTGTCTGCTTAGTTGCCACCTTTCATTTAAATCAGCCATTGTTATTAAACAGCGAACAGCGACCTGTATTTGTTCGATGAAGCTGTACTAGAAGCCGGAATCTATAAAAGGCTCTCAACATAAAATGGTAACACTGCTTTGCTTCAAAGAAGTGCCAATCAATGGATTGAAATGTCAAATAATGACCGTACAAACGTTATTCAGATCACAGAGTTAGACACATGTCTATATCCACTTTTAACTGCCAAGATTCAATAAATGAAAAGACGTGTAACAATAATTAATGAAGTTACAAATAATCCGCAGATTAGTCATGGTCTGCCTTTGAATTCATTCAGAATAGGTTTGATGAAATATGTGCAAAATGGGCATCAAACAACTAATTTAAGAGCAAAAACAGAAACAATGTTAAGAATAACCGTCCTCATAAACTCTCAAATCTCGTGAAATCCTTCAGAAGCATCTATCGTACAATACTCATCTCGTTTCACAGATTTGGCTCACTTAGAGAAGCCTTACGAGGTAAAAGATATTGAATGAAATTCATTAAAAAGCAGAGATGCTATGTTATAAAATAATATACAGTATTCTAAGATCTCCAGTATAAAAATATTCAGATTTAAATTTTGACGTAGGCTTCCGAGGCTGCTGTTCATGGGTTGTGAGTTTCCGGGCTCAGTTACTAGAGCTAACCAGCATATTCCTAATCTCACCGGACTGGTGGACATCAATGACGTCACGCTGCAGCGAAATAGGAACAAAACTGCTGGGAGGTTCAATACCTTATCAAGGCGACTATACAAGTTGTTGTATGTGATACGCTAGCAAGATTATGCGAAATTTCCATACTGTCATCTCGTTCAAAGAAAAGAGAACATAAACAATTTATTTCTTGAACCAATAGTAATAACTGGTCCGTTGACATGTTCGTTCATAAGCCATTAACATATTTTTTTACGCTGTGTTCATTACAAACAATACAAAACACACCGCCATGACACAACAGTGCACGATGTCATACGTCTGCTAATTTCCGCCCTGTACAAGAACCAAACGGATTCATTGATGGCGGTTGATGGATACTGTCACCACTTCTGCAAGCTGATGGAACCGGTGCGACAGCGGTGGAGCATCAGCACGTCATCGCTGAAATTCGGAACACCGTGATGCCATCAGATCGCCCAACACTGAGATTCGGAATAACCTACGCTCAACGTTTTGACCATCCTGCTGTGGTCGTCCTCAGAGCTGTGGACTCAGATTTGTTTCAATATATTGCTGATTCTTACTGATTCACTTCCGTGTCACAAATAATTAAATTTAGCATTTACTTACTGAAGTAAAATAAGTCATGTAACATTAAATCTTGCTCACTTCTAATAATAGACTGAAGATGCTTAATAATCGCAATATGGAATAATACACATGCTTCGAAAATGTACTAAAGGAAACAAATTTGGAATTTGGATATTCAAGTGACAGTTGATAAGAATTATGTCGATATTATTACAAGCAATAAGGTTTAACCAACATTAAAGATGAAACATTAAGTCCTGCAGATGAAATCCAGTGAGAAGTAGTTTTTGTAATAGGAACGAAAGAATAGTTGCAGAAACGTGACAATGGCGATGATTTTTCTACTCAGTAACTACAAAAATGCAAACTGCATTACTTATAATTATTTCATACTGAATTTCTCTTGTTTAATCGTGTAAATAAAAGCAATCGTTTTATTTATATATTTAACAGCATTATTTATGAAGAAGTCTATATATTGACAACTCATCATGGTGATTCTAAGGTGGTAGAAAATAAGGACTTCGCAATTCAAAGATATATTGGAGTTTGATGGGCTGAACTGAAAAAACTATGGAAAATTTGTCAGCATACCGAATTTGGAATCAAATTCCAGCCTCAATCATATAAATTCAGCACGCTACCCCGTACTCAACCGGTTAGATGGGGAGAAAATCATAAATTCTATAGAAATTCTATAGCAAAGTGTCCACCTAGTAAAACCATAAATTATCAAATCGTGGAGTACTCTTTAAAATTTAAAGAAAACCGGTTGTGAACATTTTGAGTAAGAAGTTACTCCTTAAAGGCTACTCACCTCTTGCAGAGTTAATGGTTTAAAGACCCCTCTCTGATGACTTAAACCATACATCATGTATATTCACCCTACATGAAGGACAGCTCCTTCCGCTCAATCCTTATTCCTTGCCGTTGCAGTCCTCAATCTTACAAGCCCGGGTATGGGTTCTCCATATTTTTTTCTCCTAAAAGAAGGGCTCCTCATTAATTTTAAGCTCCCAGGAATTGGACTCATTGTTGGTCCACAGCTCTTTATTACCTTAGGTATTCGGATCACCCCACCATATCTGGTGGAATCCCCCATACGTCACTCAAGGGAGGTGTCCTATAGAAGTTACAACTGGAAGCAACATGCAGATAGAATGACATAAAAAGATTGCCTGAATTGGCATAGGCCTATCAGTATAGTCGGGAACCGAGATATAGGAAGACTGCGGAAAAGATGGAAATATTTTCTGTGAATTCGAAACAGATAATTCGCCTAATCCGTCCAGTGAAAAAGAATGCAAAATAAAACCACATTTGAAGTGTCAGAAAGAAAAAAAAACTGTTGCTTTAATTTTAATGTCTTTTCTTTATATTGATCTTATGCGTAGACTGAGGAAGGCGGAAAAGAGGAAAGGTTGGAGTATGCTGGGTTTGCAGGTAAGTATATTTGGGCAGAAACCTATGAATGAGTGAATGGACGAATGAATGGATTGATAGATGAATGGATGGATGTGTGAGTGAGTGAGTGAATGAGTGAGTGAGTGAGTGAGTGAGTGAGTGAGTGGACTGATGGATGAATGAATGTCTTATTTTGACCTTGATAATTCTATTACAGCTTTAAGAATAAGTTACTTAGTTTTTTCTTGATGAATATAGGTTGCATTTGCAATTTCCTATTTAACGTCCTTCGAGTCAGTCAATTAAGAGAGTACGTTATGATTAAATAAATATCATGAAGCAATATCAGGATTACAATGATATAGGCCTTTCGGTATCTCGTGAAACCAACTTAAGCGTAAGGAGAAAGGAGAAGTGCACTGGGAAGCTTCCCTCCCTCGCTATGATTCGACTATAGGTATCCTACAAGCAAAACTCAGCTCGGACTCCTCGCGACGCGCATGCTATACTCCTCTTACCCAGCTGCAGTAGGCGTGAGAGCATGCTGGGAATGGGAGCATACGTCATCTGCGCGAGACAGTCATTGCGCACTGAGTTTTCCTTGTCAGATGCCTATAGCAGCTGACTAGTTCGCTTACCCCCACCATAAGGTTCTCACTATGAGCTATTGTGCACACAAGCATTTAGTTTCACCAGATAACGAATGACCTATAGATAAAATAAAAAAACTGAACCACAGTTACTTTATCGACCACAAATATCAAATCTGTCCCATTACGAACTTAGATTTCCATCCGTAGAAAAATTGTCTGCTAATCTTCTTGCATTGCGTTTTCAAATATATCACTAGAAATATAGTAAACTGGTCTAAATATTCGTTTCGAATTAAATACAATGTGCATTGTACTGGAATGGAATGTAATTTCGTCTTAAAATGTTGAAGTCGTTCCCATATTGCAGACGAATATATCTATTCTTCTCTCTTATTAATCGATGATATCGCTGGAACCGGTTCGCTGAATTTGTAACGAAGAACATCTGAAAATTTATCTCCGTTCCCTTGCCATTTCATGTTTCTCCTTGCGTTGAAGTTGTCTGCGATTTTACTAAATGCTCCTTACATGGGCAAAGAATCTAACTCAAAAGAATAGAACATCAGCTGTAAAATACGAAAGTCCAGTAATAAATAAAACTAGCCACTACAAAGAGTAATTAGTAGTGATGCAAATTCCTATCTTAATGAAACTTAGTATTTACGGGCCGTATTCATAGACATTCTTAGCACGGGCTTCCAGTGGATGATCAGGGAACTAACGTTTTTCGTATTCATAAACCAATGTTATCAATAAGATATGATATGAATCCTGTACAAGTAACCAGTCGATAGTTTGGGCTAATTTAGCACGCTCGTAATGCGGGCTAGCGAAATGTCTATGAATAGCACCCTAAATGTTTAATGCTTATCTAAGATAATTGACGCATGGTTGTTCGAACATATGTGCATATTTTGACATTTAGAGCATATTTCATGATTATAACTTTTGTAACGAAATCTGTTTTCTAATATCCTGGGCATTGTAGTAATTATTATTTACTTCATCTGTTGGCACGTTTTTCCGACATGATTTATTTAGAACTCCTTGATTTGATTTGGGGAATACGTACAAACTACTACAATTGAGCAGAAAGCAATAATTTTCATTTTATAAAGTTTGTTCGTACTTAAGACTTTAAGGTGTGTACTTTTTGGTACATTTTAGTGTACGGTATAGTTGACGGGAAGCTTCTGAAGTTGGTGTGTTTGTTTTGATGTTCATTACATAGAGGGTGTTGTGATCTATTAATGAGTTAGTCTGTTATTTTGCCTTGTGAAAATTAGAAGCAAAAGAAACAGCGTTTTGCCCTCAATTTCAGTAGTTGGTATGTATTGCTCAAGTCAAATCAAGGAGTTCTGAATAAATTTTGTCGAGAAAACGTGTCGTCAGTCAAAGTAAAGAAGATCAGGAAAATTAGCGAAGTGCTTCAAGGACACGATAGTGATGTGGACGTTAATCCTATCATGTCACCAGATCACGAGTTTTGTCCCCTCACTTCATTTGATGTAGAAGTAACTTTTTCTATGTACAAGTTTATTTTTACGGACAGGTAAAATATGCAAAATATTATTACGTCACAAAATTCCATAGTCATGAAGCAAAATGGATTTTTTTTATCATATAGTTTCAATTAAAATAGAAATAACCAATAAGGTAATAACTAAGAAATTAAAGTGACTGTGTTTTTTATGTCCAATAATTTGAATGGTTTCCATTAACTTATATAGCTAGTATTTTTTCTTCGTAGGATTCTATAACAGTCTTTAAAATTTAGTGCATATATACATGCATATTTCGGCATTTAAGTGCATATTTTAAGGTTTTCGGTGCATATAGCCTACATAATTCTCAACACTAGTAATCACCCTATCTGTGTAGTCTTCCGCCGGTTTCCAGAAAAGCTACTTCATTGCTTTCCTGTTAAAAAAGTAAAGTTTTTTTATTATTTTTCTTGTTTTGAATTGTCGCCAGATATTCTACTAGCCTGAAACATCTTCATTTCATTTCTGATATGATGGAAATCTTAACTGCTTACATCTAATAATATCTTACGTTTATAATTTGTTGTGTGTGGCATTACTGACATTGCGCTGCGTATAACAGATAGAAAGTTGTCTGAGTAACTGAGTTTGCGAGAGGCTCGGTCGAGAGCCGTGTCGCCACATTGCTGTTTCACTACAATCTATCCAGTACCATGAGGAATTTAAAATTATCTATGCCTATAATCCAGGAGTTCTTTCATTTAACATTGTTATTAACTGCGCATTTACCTAGCACTTATGGAGCTGATGAAGCAATATTATACTTTAGCAAAGTGAATCTGAGGATTCGTCATGTGATTACCTGACATTCGCCTTACAGTTGACAAGCACATAGAAAGAACTCAAAATGGAGTCAGTTTTTAAAGACAACTATATTGACTAGTGACAAAAGAGACAAGTAACAAGTACCGATTTTTAATTTCTTTTTGTTTCCTAAACACAGAAACAAGTGACTTGTGACAAGGAACAACTAACAAGCAAATTAATATTATATTTTACTATTCTAACAAGTGACTTGTATTTTGAAGATATTTACCTGTCGCGATTATAACATTTAGGGTCTAGGTTATTTTCGTAAGTCCAATATGTATGGTTAAATTTAGGCCTAAAGTAATTCTGTAAGTCTATAGTTCTGAAGCAGCAAAGAATAAATATTAGCCAAGACGTGTGGTAAAGATTTTCGGAATAGAAAACATTGCAGTAAAAACCCCTAAAAGAAAAATAATATACCGAAAAAGAGTTGTTTATTATCTTATGAAAAAACGCATAGGCCTAAATGTAATGAGAGATTCAGGGTAGCGTCGACAAAGATGAAACAACTTTTAACTTAATTGGAGGTAAATTTAAACGAAACACTCTTCGAATTAATGCTTTATATATCAACATTGAAATGTCCTTCCATTTTAATTATTTTATCTTTGGTTATTTTAATTTTCTTCTTTAATTTTATAAAGTACTGGTATATCTTGAATGTGAGGATGAGTGGTATAGGGAGCATGGGAAAAATGAAGAAGACGAGTTGTGGGAAAAAGATTATCTAGGAATCGGGAAGTAAAAATGGGGAAGGAAGTGAGAGTAATAAGGATGGGATTGAAAGGAGATATGGAACATTTTAGAAGCATGATGGTAAAAAATGCAAGGAATTAAGTCAAAAGTTAAGTTAGACGATGGGGATAACGAAAAGTGGTGATAAGTGTGGTGGGCAGACGAGATTTTATAGGGATCAGGAAGATGAGTGAAAAACGTGCAAGCCACGAAGAGGAGGGGATTGTTCAGTGAAAGACGTAGATAACAGTGCTGATAACGATGTTTTACTAAGAAAAAAATACTAGAATAACTCTTCTCGGGTGAAGAAGATGGCAGAGCTAGCCGTCGAAAGCTTGGAAGCTAATCTCCAACTCACCTGGCTGAGAATCCGAGAAGAGTTAAGGCGGCTTCACAATTTCCCGGGAATGGCAACTAGAACGAGAAGGGAAAGCCGAGAAACGAGAACGGGAATACTAATATTCACAACTGAACGGAAAGCTGAAGCATCTGCGTTATTCTAATGTTTCAAGATGGACGACGACGAGTTAGTCACATATTTTTTACTTATTTTAATATGTGTTTTAGTCGCTCAGAGCACTAAAAGAAGGTAAATATTACTCCCTATAGTAAAATAAAAAGACATTTAATGTCTTACACAAATTTAATACGTATGAAAGTGGAAAATGAGAACTTCATTGCACTGCGTTTCTTAATAAGGTTATGTGCTACTATCTAGTCGACATCATGATGTTCGTTACATTGCATTCCCTATTTTCAGATGGTGGATTCGACCAATGAACCAACAAAGAAATGAGCGTGGAGCATTTGTGAATATATTCAAATATATAAAGGTACATGATCATGAGGCGTTTTACAAATATACAAGAATGGAACCCCTGCATTTCGAAAAAATATTATCATTAGTGAAACACAAGCTACTCAAGAGGAGTAGGCGAGAATGCTTGAGCCCAGAATTTCGATTGGCGATGACTCTAAAGTATCTGGCTCATGGTGGTTCATTTTTAAATCTGAGTTGGGAATTCAGGGTTGGGCAGTCTACCGTTTCGAAAGTGATCGCTGAAACCTGTGATGTCTTATGGGAAGTAATTTATCCTTTATATTTTCCGTTTCCCACCAAAGAAGAGTGGTGTAATATAAGTGAACGTTTCCTAGAGAGGTGGGACTTTCCCAATACTCTAGGTGCCATTGATGGAAAACATGTCCAAATCCAGTGCCCTTTAAGATCCGGTAGTATATATTACAATTATAAACACACTTTCAGTTTAATATTAATGGCATGCTGCGATGCAGACTATAAGTTTATCTGGGCTGACATTGGAGCATATGGCGCTGAAAGCGATGGTGGTGTATTTAGAAGAAGTAAAATAGGAAAAAAATTGGAGAATGGATCTGCAGAACTATCCGAACCTCGCACTCTACCAGGCAGTAATATTTTAATGCCATATTTCTTTGTAGCAGATGAGGCTTTTCCTCTAAAGCAGTATATTATGCGACCTTATCCTGGTAAATATTTAGGAGAGAAAAAAAAATATTTTTAATTTTAGACTGTCTAGGGCTAGGAGAAATATCGAAAACAGTTTCGGTATACTCGCAAGTAGATGGAGAGTTTACAGACAACCATTGTTATGTTCAGTGAAGACTGCAGAATCAATAATTAAAGCCACATTTTGTTTACATAACTATTTGAGAACAGAAGCTTGCAGCCAGCACCCATCTCAAAATTTGGGAAACTGGAAAGAAATCACAAGAAATGACACAAATTTCAGATCAGTTGGTCGAATGGGATCTAATATTGCTGCTCAGGCAATTTATAAATTACGGGATAATTTAGCGGATTATTTGGTTTCAGATGCTGGAGCAATATCCTACCAACATAGATATGTAAACAATGGGAGATAGAAGTATGTCAATGTTACTATATTTCAATTGCATTATGGAAAGTATTTATTGAACACAAAAAAAGGAACACAGAGTATTTGATTATTTATAAGTATCCAATAAAATATTACAGAAAATTGTTATTTTTTTAAATTTATGAATACTCTTATACAACATCTAAAATAACTTGTCTCAGTTTATGGAATATATTTTTCTAACAGGTTCAACACCTCCTTCTTAAATTTAAATTTATCTTTGTGTGGGATCATTTTCATGTCTTCAAGTACAGATTTCATGAAATTGAGGTCACTTGGTCCTGAATAATCCCTCGTTGCCACAAAAGACGTAAAAGAATCAACAACTTTAGAGAGGGTATCGTGCAGGTTGGCTCTCTTAGGGCGAAATTCCTCTTGGAAACTTCCACCTAAGGAACTTTCCTGCATGGGAGCTGGTGATTCTGTACTCGTACTGGCTTCATCGGAAAGGTGCATTGCTTCTGAAGTAGCCTCAACACTTGTGCTCGGGGTGACATCTAGTGAGCTTACAGTTGAAGTCATTCTAAGCAAACAACAACGTCATAAGTTACAGACATATTATCAGTAAAATATACATAAGATTATAAAATTTCAGTGAATTTCTTGAGTACAATAATAATGTAATCCAACATGTGTTGGGAAAAGTTTAATAGAATTATCAGTTAACAATGAAGATTAATTAATTGTAATTTGAGTGGCATTTAATAATTTAGATTTTAAATTGTAATAAATTGTAAATTGTTTAACAGACACTTAAAACAGATTGTTAATTTATCATTGTAATTTCTAATGAATTCAGCAATTAATAATGAATAGAAACCAGATTGTATATTAGGAAAACATTTTTAAAAGGAAAATCAGAATGAACACATATTTAAGCCAACTTATCTTTTCAGATAGTAATAAAATATTATCTGCTTCAAATTGGAATTGAGCTATAGATTGTAAAGATACTGTCATTAATATTTCCAACATTGTTTAGATCATATAGGCCTAAATGCAGCTCAGAAGTCAGAACTCTAAAAATGTGGAGAAATAGCATTCTTTTTTATTTCTTTTGTGCATTGAACATTTTTTCTCCTTTATTGTGATTCTCTTTTAAGTATCTTGATATTTTTAAATTACAGTTCTTCCTTGTTGTTGGGCAATTGGTTACACCCTCTCTGATCTATCAAATCTATCTGGAAATGAACAAATGCCAGAATCTGAAATACCTCCCAAAGTGCAAGATGTACATTATAGATGTTACTACAGGGTATGTCTGTACACTCAAAATCAAATCAAATCAATAACTAACACTTGAGATTAATGATATTACTTACTGACGGTTCACTCTGTATGTATGAGTGTATATATAATATACTATAGTTATATACAGAATGAACCGTAAGCAATGTCATTAATTTCAAGGGGTTATTCTTTGAGATATTTCAAACAAAAACGTTTAATACATTTTGCTCCTTTTTAGCTTCCTTTTCGAGAAAAAAATTATTTTATATGAATCATTTCATAGCATATTTTGTGAAAGCTACTGAATTAATTCCCTATATGCTCAGTCAATTTAAGAGAGCAGTGTATTATGGTCATAAATGACTGAAATAATTTTAGTTTGTCCTCTGAATGTGCAGAAATTTGATCCGAACAAATGTATGTTTTCGTTCTGAGAAGTAATTTTAATACGTAGTGCAGTGTGAGAACGTTGTGAAGGTTATTATACTGCCTGCAGAGAGGCAAATATATGTTGTCGTAGGCCAGGTACCTGAACAGGTGGCGTGTTCGAGACGACGGTTGAGAAATGAAAAATGTACACATATCACATACGATTGATTTTAAAGACGTCTCGGGAAATTTGACTTGTTGTATAAGTTCACCAGTTATTACTTTAAAATGAAAGTGCGAGGGAACTATAATTTCTAATTGCCAGAAGAAAATGTTTGCGTATAACAAATTGAGTTTTTTTTTAATGAGTTGATTTGTGTAACGTAAAAATAAGCTTTTCGTATTGCCTGTGTTCACCGATAATATAATTAAAATTAAATTCAAAGAGTTTACAAATGAATATTATTTTTAATTTATTTTCGTTTAATGTAAACTAGCATAATATCGTATTTTTATCTTTGCCTGTGGAGTTTTAAATGTTTCAAAATCTTGTTTTTATAATGTGAACTAATCATCATTATTGTTTTAGTTCTTTAGCTTATTTAATTGAAATGGGAGTGTAGAAATATTTCTTAATGTTTTAAATTTACTTTGAAATAAGCATAGCCTATCTTATTGTCTATATTCTCTGAATATTTCGTTAAAATTAGGTTGTAGAATTTATTTCCAATTTTTCAAGATTTTGTTTAACATGAAGTGAGCAGTGTTCATTCTCATACAGTAGGTATAACATCAGCTGTATTTTTTATGAGTTAAAAACAAGGTACGTGGCAGTGACCTTCAACTTCAGAACAAGCCAGGTGAAGGGGTTGTTCAGAACAACAGAGGCTTATGTGCACTCCCCACTGATTACACAGCGTTGCACAATCTCGTAAAATCGTAAACCATTTATTTTGAAATGCACATTTTTCTGGAAAACTATTCTAAACACAGCAAAAAGGTATTTGACTTTTTTGTTACTCTTTACTAAAGAAATAATCCACTAGAATTAATGATTACTTACGGTTCACAAACTATAGTACATAGGAAATTAACAATGCCATAAGAAATGCATGTATAAAAAATTTAAAGTGGAATTTAATGTAATGTGTAATAATTTAGTAGGCCTTGTAGAAAAGAAGACTATCTACATGATCCTTTGATAATGTATGTTTTAGGTTAGGTTTTATTGGTCATGGTATCAATATTAAAATATTAATGCCATCAAACAGAATTTTAGTTGGAACTATGGTTTGAAATACATAGGGTACTGATATATATACATACATATATATATATATATATATATATATATATATATATATATACGAGAATCTTAAATTTAATTCGCTTTCAGCTAGAATAGTGGGTGCCAAAAACATTTATACTTACTTCCTCTTCCTAATGTAAGGTGCCAACCACAACATAGAATTATAAAGGGAGAAATTATTTTTCTTCTGTTGAGCCCCAGAACCAGAAGGGGGGATAGCTGTAGAATCCCTCAAGGCTCTCACAAATCTGTCCCTGAGGTTGTCCCACTTCTTCTTAACAGTTTCGGCTAAAAATAATGCAATATATTAATATTTTCTCGCCTTTCCGAAAGTAAAATATATAACTAGAATTAATTTATTATCAAATTAACATTAAACGTTGAGTGTATGCATTTTATATGAACATAAATAAATAATATCAACATATAAAATGAAATGAAAAGAAATGTACAGTTTCACAAAATCAGAAGAAAAATGTTGTAATATTGCCAACTTACCATCACTATTCAGGATGTCTGCGATTGTACACCAAGCGTTTTCTTTTATTCTTACATTTTTGTATTGAACATTTGTCTTGTCATATAAGAATTCTTTCTCTTGCACATACGAAATTAATAATTCTTCAAATTCCGTAGCTGCCATGATAATCTCGACGAACAATCGACAATCGGAATTGAATAAATGACTGATTTGACATGCGCAGAAGAATCCCGGGAATGGAAATGTTAAAACTTCGTGAAGTTTTGTTTCTCATTCCAGGGTCTACCGTTCCCAGAAAGTAATTGTGTATCCATACATTAAAAAATAAAGGTTCCAAGATTTTTCTCGATTCCGTTCTCGTTCTAGTTGCCATCCCCGGGCAATTGTGAAGCCGCCTTTATTCTACATCAAACGCCGGGAAAGCCTCAAGTGATACAAAAAAATACTAGTAAACAGTATTTTTAGAGTAATGAGTGACTAATATTAATGAACTAGAAACGATCAAGAAAAGGGTAGTAGAAACTGTCTATTGCTACTGAAGTAGATTAATATCGAGGCACCAGAGTAACGAAGGTGTGAATAGTAGGAATTATTTGATGATGCACGTAAGTTGTTACAGTAAATAGCGCACTGAATAACGAATCGACTATAGAAGTGAACTGGTATAAACAGTAAGGTAATGACGTGAACTAGTAAATAAATAATGAATAGCAAAAGAAAGGTAGATAAGCATTAAATAGGCGTTAGACTGAGTAGTTTCAGAGGAGATAGCTAGTGGAAATAGGGTAGTTTTAATAAAGTGTATTACAAAGAGTGCTATTTGTAATGATTGTTAAGGCCATCGGCGTAGCTCGGTCGGTTAAGGCGCTTGTCTGCCGATCAGAAGTTGCGCTTGGGCGCGGGATCGATTCCCGCTTGGGCTGATTACCTGGTTGGTTTTTCCGAGGTTTTCCCTAACCGTAAGGCAAATCTCAGGTAATCTATGGCGAATACTCGGCCTCAACTCGCCAAATATCATTTCGCTATTACCAATTCCATCGACTCTAAATAACCTCGTAGTTGATACAGCGTCGTTAAATAAATAAGTAAAAAAAATGATTGTTAATGGTGGCACCTTATATGTGAAAACGTGAGGTCCACCATTACTTGTAAGAAGTGCTGTATTATAATATAACATATATTGTGATCCGACATCTTATTTGTTAACTTGTTAACAATTAACAGTCATTTGACAAGCTTGTAAAAAGTTTTAATAAAGAATATTGATTCAACTTTCACTTGTCCTTGATTTCGTACAAGTAGTCGTATTAAGAAACAGGCCACAGGAGTAGCCTACGTTTCGAACCCGCGACCCAACGCAGTTTCGGAGTACGAGTTCCGCCTTCTCATCCCTAGATTATGCAGGTGACTCTATGTGTTCAAAAACTAACATTTTAGTCTATAATTTGATTCAAGTTTCATTAAAACATCACATTCGCAGTTCGTACATTCTCTTTTAAAGACAAAAACTTTTAATAACAAATAGCGAGTTCTACCTGTTCTGGTGGTCCTCTGTGGTCTTGTGATGTTTTCGCATGAACTTCAAGAGATGGATGGATGGATGGATGGATGGATGGGTGGGTGGGTGAGTGGGTGGATGAGTCAGTGAGTGAGTTAATGGGTGGGTGGGTAGTTGGGTAGATGGATGGATTAATGTGTATTAATGGATTGATTGATGGATGGATGAATGAGTGTATGGATGGATGGATGGATGGATGGATGGATGGATGGATGGATGGATGTATGAACGGATGGGCAGACATGCCCACGTATACTTGGACACTGATATGGCCCATTGTGCTACTAACAAATTTCGACGTGGGCGAGAAAGGACCGTAAAATTTTCCTGGAGCTCTCCAGGAGAGACAAGACCCTCTTACGTGTCGGAAATCTAAGACACGGGCCTTTAAGCTTTAGTTGTCTCCGGGAAGAAGCCACGAATTCATCGTCGTTTACAATCCCTCGCCCTCGGCTGGGTTCAAATACGCGAATTTCTCAACTAACGACTAGTAAGGTGACATTTATACCGGCTGGAATGGGACTAAACAGGGTCCTTTTGGGAGATAATACAGAGACGGGAGTTAAACATAGAAGTATAATATCATTTGGTCGTTTGGAAACAGTTTTTGAGATATTAACAAATAAAAGCGAACAGATGACAACATTGAAATGCATGTCTACGTAACAGCAGCGGTTTAATCGCAAAATTATGCACTAGTCTACGTAACAGTACGAAAGGTTCAGTAACCTAAAGCGTCACAGAGAGACATTTCGTCCTTCCCTTACTTCCGACTTGCTCCTGCAGTCATTGAACGAACAGTTGCCAAGTCTTCCTGTCACTTTGTATTGGTCTTATGAATATACGGTCAAACCATCAATGTTACGCAACAAACCAATAAGGACAGAATTGTTGACATTTGAGCTATAACATCCCCTCTGGCGTTGCTCAGGCGGTAGCGCGTTTGCTTGTTGATTCGGAGTTGCGCTCGGGCATCGGTTCGATTCCCACTTGACCTGATTATCTGGTTGGTTTCTTTTCGAGGTTTTTCCCAATCGTAAGCGAATATCAGGTAATCTATGGCGAATCCTCGGACTCATCTCGCCAAATATCATCTATCACCAATTCCATCGTCTCTAAATAGCCTAGTAGTTAATACAGCGTCCTTAAATAACCAAACAAAAAAATCACCAACATCACTCTACTACTTCTTTCGTTTTCTAGGAATTGGCATTCCAAATGCTATTTTTTCTCAAAATCCGTTCACAAGACACCGCAATGATACTATAATTTTATGTTCAACATACTGCCCTGAATCATCTCCCAAAAGAACCGTATATAGTCTCTTTCTCCTTGTATAACCGAGGATGACGGAACTTCAAGTGAATTACAGAAGCTTAAAGACAACTACGCTGACGAGTATTCGTTGCCTGCTGCTTAGTAGATGAAGAGAAGTTACTTTTCTCGGTGAAAGAAGGAAATAAAATTGTCGTAAAAGAAGAACACTGCTTATTATGAAAAGTTTCTCGCAAGCAGATACATATCATCACTCTATTCCAACTTCAGCTGTTCAATGGTAAAAAATATTCCACAGACGACTAAAGCTTCACAAATTTCTCCCACTGCTGCTACTCCGGTCCAAGACCATATTTGGAATTTTATCTTGACCTATACAAGTCTACACAGGAGGATTCCCATGTCTTGAGATCAGAATGACACCGTCTCTCCTAAGAAAACTATAGATAAGCACCAATATTTTCTACCTGCTTCCCCCACAATATTAAACATAATAATATTCAATGTCGAGTTGAGAACAAATTTACGGCAGACTGAGACATAAAATTATGTCTTAAACTAACTTTATTTATGAACATAAGGATTTTTCCCATATTACAGTAAACGTAGCTACTTCACAAATTCATCTCTTCTTTATACGGTAGTCGCACCTGGGATTGTTTGTAATCGATCTGGGGTGTAATTGAGGGGCTGGGTGCAAAAACAGCTTAACTCTAATTAAGTCGTTATTCCTGCGATGGCATTTTCAATAATCTTCCATGTTTTCTCTATCGACTGTAAAGTTGTATTTCATTTCGTTGACCTAAATGGCAGGAGAGTTGATTATGTGAAGTTCTGTGCTAAGTCAGAAGGTTCAAAATTCGCAATACACAAATATGTTACACTCATGTTTTATGCATCAGTGTCTTTGGCAGTATTATGTACTTACAATACCGTTTACAGCTATTCAGTTTTTTAGGACATAATATACCACCAAATGAAGAGCTAAATCTAAAAATTCCCCATCGTCCTAGCTTAAATTATTAAAACAAATTATATAATTTTTATTCAATTATTGAAAGCAGAAAATGCATGTTCTCTTAAAATATTTTGGATTCTGAATCAGTCCAGGATGAAAATCATCCTAAATTTGAAATCAGTGAACATAAATAACAATATTTGACACTATAATAGAGGGGTTTTCATCCATAGCATAGTTTGAGAACTTATTTTTCAATACATCTTGTGTTTTTCTTATTAGAAATTTAAAACAAATGTTATTTTGTTTCTACAGTATATTTCTATAAAAAATGTAAGAGCTTATCAGTTAAAAATTTTTATTTTGTATTATTTTGATAAGCTGAAGTCTTAATGTAGGGCCTACTATTTTTTCTTATTATTCATTCAATAAAGTTCGTGTATGTTAGTAAAATAACACTTTTCTACTGGTTTTAATGTCTAGGTACTCTAATTTAAGAAGTCTCCGATTTTCTATGCAATAACGACTTATGTTTTCCATGTTCTATTTACAAATATTTAAACATGAGTTGTGTTTAATTTACAACTGATATTGAATTTGAATAACTTACACAGTCTAAAATATTGTACAAAACAATTTATGCGAGTATGTACTAATACAATTTCTACACTGTTTTTCCCAAAACGTAGGTTTTCAACTTAAGCTGTTATTGCACTCAGCATGTCAATTCAACTGTTGTAAAAGGGGCATCACATTTTATTTAAAGAAATAGCATCATTATCTGGGCTGGATTCCACTCAACAACCGAGGTTTTCACTCAACGTGACATAATTTCTTAATCTTCATTATAAATTCATTAATTAAAATCATACTTTTTATCTAATTTATTCAGTTTTTTTGACTCTATTGTAAATCATAAATTTAACTCTTAACCATGTTCAGTGTCTAACTACTAATAACAATGTGTATAAACATATTTATCAAGTTCTGACAAATTGTTTCTGAGAAAATTATATCAGACCGAAAAAAACGCAAATTTTCAGTAATTTTCGCTTCAGTGTTATAATATAATTACTGTCAAGTAGTCTACATCAAGTGCGCTTAGCTGTTTTGACGTTGCTTAGCCTACAGCACAACAGGTTTAGTGTGCTCATCATTATTATAAACATTATACAATACTATGCAATCTTTGGCGTTTAGAGAAATTTTACGAAATCCTAAGGTTACTTGCTCCGTGTAATATAATTTGCCTTGTCGGTAACTTATATGAGGCAACAGGCCTACACACCGCGCGGTATATCTTGAGGTTATATTGGAAGTGTTCGCTCTTACTGCGTACATGTTACACTGATTTCTACCTGTAGATATAACTTATCAGTTGTATCAGATGAGGTAGCTATGTGATTAATGTTTGCAGTTTGCCGTATACTTTAATTAGGCCTATAACGTCCACTAAGGTCATCCAGATTTATTGTAATTTTGGTTTTTGTACCGTCAATAAGGATACTGTAATTATAGGCAAATAGTAAGATAATAATTAAGCAAAAGGGAGTATTCGCAGAAAATTTTGGAAATATTTTGGGTTTTGCAGGGGGTGTTTGGGTTTAACACATGTTGTTTTAGGATACGTTTTTTAAATTGGAAATATTAGTTCTGGGTTTCTCAGAATTCTTTAAATTCTACCAGTTTCCTAATTTCCTTAGCCGTCTTTACTGATGATTCTCATGAAATTTTCAGAACTTCTGGTGGGAGACATAACAAAATTCAGACCCTTAAATTAAACCGATGTGGGCCTCCGGCGTAGTTTAGATGGCAGGCGCGTTTGCCTGCGATCCGGGATTACGACCGGCCTTGGGTTTAATTCTCGCTTGGGCTAATAATCTGATTTGGTTTTTCCGAGGTTTTCTCCAACCGTAAGTCGAATGTCAGGTAATCTATGACGACACTTTTACTCATCTCACCAAATACCATCTATCACCATTTCTATCGGCGCTAAACAACCTTATACTCGATACAGCGTCGTTAAATAACCGACTATAAATCCAATGTGTGTTGAGAATCTAGTGGAACTCACGCAGATAAGCAACAGTACTTTAATGATGTTTATGCTCGACCATGCCGAAATGTAGTAATTATACACCTGGTAGCAGACCTTTAATGCATGTCATTAAAGTACACCTACTCATTAAAGGTCAGATCTTTCAGCCAATGACGACTCAGGTTACAACTGTTCAGCCAATGACAGGTCAGCTTTCTACCGTTATAAAACCGCAAGTATCGATTATTCTCGGATATGCAATCGAAAGACAATTAGCAAAAAGTCACGGAGGCTGGAAATCCAATACTGTCGCAGAAGGTTATGTTCTGTTACTATAATAATTAGCGTTAATTGTAAATAATATTCAAATAAATTCAATTTGTCATCTCGTTTTTCAATGTCTAATTTAATTTCAATGTTATCTCTGTAGGTTCTTATGGCCTAGCAAGGTCAATGTGGACATCTGTTCCTCGGAAAAAATCAATACTTTCGCGTCTGCGCACATCTCACAACATACGGGACATTGCTCCAGGTCAGATACAATAAAATTAATAATATCAAGTTAGAAATATGGTCGAGCATAAAAATTCGTATGAAACTTGCCTATAATGGTAAGAAGCTCACTTCTTAATTACCTTCATTATAGGCTCGTTGCATAATGTACTATTTCACCATTATTTAACGATGTTGTATTACTTGTGTGGTTATTTAGAGTCGGTGTAACTAGTGGTAGCGAGATGATATTTAGCAATATCAGTTCCAGAATATGCCAAGAGGTTACCTGACATTCATATTACAATTTGGGAAAAACCACGAGGAAACCTTCCACATAATAATAGCAAGCAGATGTTGAACTCAATTTTTCATTTGCACAGAGCACGGGTCCGAAGACTAGCACCGCAGCCTGGAATGGGCTTATAGTACCTTACCATTCCTTCAATTTGGAATGGTTGTTGAAGTCCGAAAGGTCGCTTTCTTTGTAGATATTCTGACTCGGCTGTGGTGCCGTCTGTGGATTCAGCCATGCAAGCTGAAGTTCCGGTGAAGTTTCAATAGAGTACCCTTTTACCCCTCCGAAAGCGTACTACGCCTTCTCAGACTGATTACATCTGTACAATGATGGCGGAATGATGGCGAAAAACGGGCGAAGACCGAGAAAAACTCTCAAGAATCTTAGCTTTGTCCATCACAAATACGATCCCTATATCTGAAGTCCGATTAGTGGAATATGTAGCTAATCGGCGATGTATGCAATGGAGGAGGAAAGGAACTGGCCAACCTAACCCATTATCTCCTGGCCTAGTTGCCGCATCAGTGGTACCATGTTGGTATCATGGGGTCTTCGGACAATTGACTAAACAACAACTACGACCCCGCCCGCCACCACTATGATTCGAACCCTGGCCTGCAGTCATCGTAAGCCATATTCGAGCGGAGTTTTCGAGCGACGAATCTGAGTTGCGTTGATGATTTTCCTATTATTAGCTTTATTCATGAACATATGGACAGTTTAAATAGCCTATAACAAAAGTATTGCGTTGAGTTTTTAGGCTTTACTTTCTTATACAACGGAATCCACACTTATGATTGATTCTCATAATTGTCAGCTAGAACTGATCTGAAGCTTTTTGGGTCCAGAGACAAACATAATAGAAACTAAACCATTGAGGTATGAATGGTTTACTTTATACTAGACTTTCACATGACGGAAAAATACTGTACGTGTCGTACTATCCTGCGAATGCTACACGCTCAATAAAATTGTAGAAATTCTTCTTGTGGGTTATGTCACTCTCTCACTGACCCAGTGAACCGACAACTCAACATTGACTGTGAACAATATAGCTAAGTAGACCAGCACTGGACACGAAGCATTATATAATAAGCCAAGTTCTGAGAAGAGACTGCTTATCTCTTTGTTCAATACAGCGAATGAAAGACGAATCGAGATGAAAGGAACTGGGTATTCCCGTTTCTCCTGCCGCATTCCATCATAAAATCGTCTAGAAAATAATCTTATTGCTGTTGACTGATGTAAAACTAAATACAATTAAAGCTCAATGCGCAATGTAATACGTAGGTCAACAATGGAGTAGAATGCTGTAAGAGACTATTCTGGGTTATTGCAGAATGATGAAATTAATGGCGTTGATGAAGTTGGTTATGATCGTAATGATGACAAGCATGTTATTTTTTTTTGTGGGGGAGAGGATGTTGTACAGAGTGTGTCCAGCGCAGTAGCATGGATGAATATATAATAGGATCGAGACTTACTGAGTTTCCCGTAACACATGCTAGAGTCGCTAATGTAGAAACTGATCTTGCTGCCATCTGTTGGACGGTGGAGAACTTATTACATCTAGCAGCGCACCAAGTAGAGAAAACAAAAACTAATTACTCCATGCATTTAGCAGCGCACCTGGTGACGAAAATGTTAAACTATGCACAAAATATTCCTTCCCTCCCACCCTCATCGATATTCTCAACTAACCCAATTTAAAATAAAACATTTACATTTTTATTTCTCACACAATCTTCCACTGAAAATTCTTACCAGAGCCAATTAAAATATAACCAAACAGAGACATAAAATGAAGCAAAAGGTTAGATACGTAATTGGATTGTATTCTTTGGGTATTTAGTGTACAGCGCAATGGAAAAGTCTGCAAAAACTACTTAGATAGTTCAATTTATTATATTACTATTACTTTACAATACATTCAACAACACTATTTTTACAACGTCCATAAACATCACTGTTTAACATACACTGCTTATACACAGACGTAGTATCATTTTATGTCCACTCATTAGCAAGTTTCTGGCTGCCATCTTGTCTTTTAGAGCGTCGTCTGTCCGTCTCGAACGAATTGATAAATAGAGAACTTTGGGTAATATACCCAACACGTAGTTCTAATGTTCACCACTCACGACGTCGGGCGCTGATCATCTTATTTGAACCCCCTTCCGTCAGATGGTGCTGACCTCAGTTTCGCATCCTATTATATATTCATCCTTGGGCAGTAGTTTGTAGAAGGTATCATGCCTGGGACTCCAGATCACATGATCTAGGCTAGCACTCACGGAATGCGCGCTGGTTCGAATCCTCATGAGGAACGAATTTTCTCGTGAAATTTTGGCCAGCGTATGGGACCGATGCCCACTCAGCATCATGATGGGAAGCTATGATAGGTAGCGAAATCCTGTTACGAAAACCAGCCATAACGGCTGGGGGGGATCATCGTGCTAACCACACGATACAGCCATTCTGGTTGGATGATCGTGTACCTCTGCTTTGGTATGTGGATGTGAGACCAGCAGCCGGCTGGTCGGTCTGGGCCTTTAAAGGGTTGTAGCGTTTGTGTCTTGCTGCATGAATACGTAAGGAATAATTCTGGTGATAAAAAGTGGAGTCCTTAGTAGTATTTGCCATTGCTGTGCAATCAGGTTAGGGCAGAGATGCAAATCCCGTTCTCAGGCGCTGCGGTGACTTTTTTGTCTCCTTGACGACAGGCTGCAGGTGGAACTCGACAACGTTGTCATTACAATTGTAAATGCCACTTCGTGCGCATGAATAAATTTGCCTGATATTATAATTATAATAATTTGTTTATTTTTGTTCACTTTCCCAGTAAGAGCAGCTATTAGCTTAATATCCCGAGGCAATTGTGTTCGTTCCTTGTTATTCGATTGGCCTCGTTACGTCGTGTATGCCCAGCAAAGGCGAACAAACTCGAAGCACAATAATAAACGCAATCACGTGTGTGTTTGGATTCCAACTGGCATGGTTGTAGTTACAATGAATTTCTTTCAAGTTCTCCATAGGATCCACAAGCAGAGAGATTGCAATTATGGGCCGCAGTATATGCAACAGCTGTGCTGTGTATGTGACTCAGCGGTAGTGCGTTGGTCTTTCATCCAGGCGTCCCGAGTTCGAGCCTCGATCTGGTCGTGATGTAATTTGTTGTGGACAAAACAGACGTTTCAAGGGGCATTTCTTGGAACGCTTTCATTTGCCTCTTTCAGACTACCAACACTCCCCAACTATTTCTCATTTAATCTATCAACTGCTATAGTTAAAAATAAGCTGGGATGAATTTTATGGTAATAGAGGCTTTCGATGTTGATATGAAAAGGGTCTTGGACTCCTAGCGCTGGGACATATCAGGTATCAGATACTCGCTTCAGGATAGGACGTGACTCCGTCAGAGCCGAGGCAGGATGGTCCACCCGTCAGCATCGGATTCACGAATGTCCATCCGGGTCACCTGTTGTATTGATAAAATAATCACATATAGGGCGCACAATGGGTCAAGGCAAGCCTAATTGTACGTATCCTTCAGGATCCGGCCAGTCCTCGAAAAGTCAGCCAGCCAGTAAGCCATACCCAACAGGTTATGCGTAGTTTTAATGCTAAGGTCATGATCGTGGGATCGAATTCCGTCCACGGCATAAATGTTATTTAGATATCAATATAATATCAATTTTATTGTTCTCTAGTGTTATGTCAAGAAAGAACTCGACAAGAAATTTATACTTAAATTTTCAAAGACGGTAAACGAAGTTGAAGTATCAATAGTAGTAATGGTAGTGGCAGTACTAGTAGTGGCAATAGTAGTAGAGTTAGTACTAGTAGTAGTGGTGGTAATAGTAGCAGTAGTAGTAGTAGTGGTAGAAGTAATGGTAGTAGTATAGTAGTCGTGGTGGTAGTGGTAGTGATGGTAGTAGCATTAGTAGAGTAGTCGTAGTAGTGGCAATGGTGATATAGTAGTAATATAAGTAGTAGTGATAGTAGTAGACGTAGTAGTGGTAGAGTAATGGTGGTAGTGGTAATGATGATGGAATTAGTAGTAGTAGTAGTAGTAGTAGTAGTAGAATAGTAGTGATAGTGGTAGTGATTGTGATAGTAGTAATATTAGTAGTAGTATTAGAGTAGTCGTGGTGGGAATGGTAGTGATGGTAGAGTAGTTGTGGTGGTAGTAGTAATAGAGTAGTCATTGTGGTGTGGTAGTGGTGATAATGATAGTGATAGTAGTAGTAGCAGTAGTGCAGTAGTGGTAGTAGTGGTTTTATTCGTATTACTCGTACTGGTTGTACCAGTAGTATTAGTGACAGTATTGGTGGTAATAGTTATGGTGGTGGTAATAGTGACAGTAATTGTGTTAGTGTTAGTAGTAGTTGTGGTAATGGTAGTAGTAGTGGCAGTAGTAGTAGTAGTAATAGTAGTAGTAGTGGCTGTAGTTGTGGTAGTTTTTTAATTTGTTATTTTACGACACTTTATCAACTGCTATGGTTATCTACAAGCTGAGTGAGATGAAGGTGATAATGCTAGCGAGATGAGTCCAAGGTCCAGCGCCGAAAGTTACCCAGGATTAATTTGCTCTTAAAAGTTGAGGGAAAACCACGGAAAAAACCTCACTCAGGTAACTTGTCCTAACCAGGAATTGAACCTGGGTCCCCTAGTTGCACGGCCAGGCGGTTGTAGTAGTAGTAGTAGTAGTAGTAGTAGTGGTATTAATTGTGGTAGTAGTAATAGTAGTAGTAGTAGTAGTAGTAGTAGTAGTAGTAGTAGTTTTAGTAGTGGCAGAAGTGATAGTAGTTGTGGTAGTGATAATAATGGTAGTGGTATTGATAGCGGTACTGGTAATATTTTAATTAATGAAGCATTCATCTACAGGGACTTCAGCGCCGAAATTCAACGTGCGCTAGAAATTGTGCACAAATTTTCCTCACAAGCCTCTTTCTGGGATAGACTTCTTTCACGTACTACGGAGCCACTGTGGCTTAGTGGAACCTTTCAAACAAAGCGGCCTATGATTCGATTGCCACCGTGGGTGAACATTTACCTCCATTCCGTGTTTAACCCTTGTCTTGTACTTGTCCTGTGTCGTCACCGCGTTTGCCCAGCATCGTGCTGAGCTCACAGTCAGAGAGTGAGAGTGAGAGTGTCTGCACTTGGTCCAAGGAAATGCTAAATATCTTCTAGATATCTAGAAGTTGATTTAGCGCATTAAAAGAAAGAGGGAGGCAGAAGTAATAGCAGTAGAAGTAGAGGTAGCAGTAACAATTAAAAGTAGCAATGGTAATAGCTATAGTAACAATAGCAATAGTAGAAGAGTAAAACAACAATGCTAATATAGTAGTCCAGTAATAAAAATTTAATACTCCTAGTAGATGTACCTAAAGTAATAATGGTAGTAATAGACAGCAGTAACAATAAACAAGTATCATTGAAAGCCGTAACAACAGAAGTAAAATCAGGAACAAAAGTGACAGTATTAGTAACAGTTGCAGTGTCAATGCCAATTATATTAGTGGTTGTAACGGTACTGGCAGTAGCTATGCTGTCATTAACGTTGTTAGTAGTAGTAGTAGTAGTAGTAGTAGTAGTAGTAGTAGTAGTAGTAGTAGTAGGTAGTAGAAGCATAACATCAATATATTTGTAGTCGGTTCTTTAATCAAGCTATACCAACTACTAAGATACGTGTATTTAGCGTCGCGTCGGTATAATTCGTGATATCGATATGGTATTTGGCGAGATGAGGTCGAGGAGTATCCGATCAGCAGGCAAGCGAACAAGAGCGCTACCAACTGAGCCACGCCGGTGTGTAACAGCAATAATAGCAGTGTTAGTTTTTTATGGTTTAATATAGTGTTCGGCATTTCTTAACTCGCGAGTCAACCCATTACTACACAAGCAGGGTGGAGAGGTAAGACATCATCTTCCTCCTCTTAGCCATCACTTGTTCATTGAACGTTAAGCAGTTTGGGTATCCTCACCTTCTTTCTTTCTCTTTGCCAGTCTTAGGCAAAACTTATTCGATTGACAAATAATGATTACGAATAAATAAAATTATTCATTAATCACGAATATAAAATAATAATTTTTATTCGTGAGGTTTATTCGTTGGTGGCGAATAAGATTAATCAAGATTAATCATAATTACGAATAAAAAGATAAATTCTAGGAATGAAATGAACGTTTCAGCAATTATCTACTATATTTATTAACATATTTATTTATTTAAATGTTTAGTATCATCGAAATCCCGCGTAAGACAAGAAAGTTTATAGACCTAATGCATAAAATAATTTCCATTTGAATTTAATTTAATGTGTGGTTCACATTACCCAACCAGTTAGGTAATAGTAATATCATTACCTAACTAGTTGCGTAATGAATGTGTTTACAACATTTTATTAGTAATGTAAAGTTCACAATACATAATCAAAGTGAATAAAATATATGATTCATTCAGTGGCAACCATTAAGAACTATAATTGAAAATCCTTTTCGTCCAAACATTTGACCACTTATTTAGCTGTTTGCAAACAGCTGTCAGAGCAAAGTACATAACTGTACGAAATTAACATTAAAAACCACAATTCATTCGCTATTAACAACGATTAAAAATGACGAATAACGAATGATGAATAGTGTTTTCATTTGCGATCGACGAATACTTCGTTATTCACGAATGAATCAATCTTAAATAAATGTTTTGACTTTATATTTACTCGAATATCATCTAGATTATAGATGGAACATTATTCGAATAATGCCCTACACTGCTCTTTGCTGTGTATTGCGGGCTGTATTTTATATGACGTAATCTTTGCTGATCATTGGTCTAAACAATGTTTGCAGTACTGATTTGTTGAGTCAGCCATCGTCCAGAATAGTAGTAAGTATTGGAACGATGAAGCTCTTTAATTTACGCTTCTGGAGTTCCTTCTCACCAGAAATGAAACAGTTGTTTTGTCAGCTGATGGTTTCTCACAGCGAGGGACTGGATTTAATATCTAAGAAGTCTCATCTTTTTTTGTTTACCGGGATTAAGACTTTTGTTTGCTCCGTCTTTACAATTCATGATTCCATTTTTTCAAAGCCTGCCTACATCTCCTTTATCTGCCAGCTTGTTCGTCATTGATGATGTTGCTTTAATTTTTTCACATTTCTTGGAATCCATATACTGCACACGCAGGACTTTCACATGCTTTCGGCGATTTGCTTGTATCAAATTTAGAATTAATGATCAATTTCTTGAATAGATGGTGAGATTCCCGCAATTTTGGGTTAAACATAATAGTGAATCCCAAACTAAGAAAACACAATAAACTACATTGGCAACGGATAAACATCCAAGTCCTACGTGTTTCAGGTCACGGCCGGGGTTCAAAATTTCTCATCTCAATTACACTTTTTTGAATATGATGCTCAAGAATAATCATCCTCAAGTTATTAGAGTTAACATCAGAGAATGATATGGTTAATTTATTTATATCTGCGCCTCTTACGTGACCTCTTTTCGATAAAATAACAGGCTTCAGATTATAATAGTTATTTTTTCCTTCATAACCAAGAAACAAATATGATTGATTAATGTATGCTCGCTTAGGTAGTGGATCGCTCCATTTCATTTTTATAATCCACTTCTTTCTTTTATTCCTTACTTTAAATGCATCTATCACGCTGCTTGATTTATTCTTAAACGTAAGCCTATATCTTTACAGAAACATTTTGCCGAAGGTCAGTTTGAAAATAAACGGCAAGGCAATAAGAGTCTTTTGCGATGGGATAGGCCTACTGTTCTTGTTTTCGGAATATGTATTACATTGCTTTTGCGTGTTAAATATTAAGTACAGTACCCGTTGACTAGTATCAGCATGTTACTGGCTATCTTCAGATCTGATGGTGCTGGTCTTCGCGCCTTTTGTTTGTGATTTCTGTGGAGGTGTGTTTGTGTAGTGTAATGTGGAGTCAAAGAATATGTTCTGAAATTGAGTTGTGCGTTGAGAATTTCATTTTCATGTGTTTTTGTGTGTCTATATATTTCGTATTGTTCTAGTGTGTTTAGTTTCTGGCTTTTCGGTTGAATATGTAGAATTTCCATGTTTGTGTTTATGTCGGTGTATGTGTGGTTCGCATTTGTGATGTGTTCTTCATATGTGGAAGTGTTTTGTAATTTTGTTGTGGCTGTTGTGTGTTCTTTGTAACGTGTTTGAAATTATCTGCCTGTCTGTCCTACACGTCACTTAATATAGAAATAAGGATGTGATAAGTACGTCATATATTCCATGTACGAAAGTTCAATTGGTCAATGTTACTTATGTCCCGCCCACTATAGAGACATAGGCCAATTTTACACATATTTAGTATAACTTGTTGCTTCTTTGACAGGTTAGTTTTTTGTTAGTTTAGGTTTTTGTTATAGCCTACCTTGCATATACGATTATAGCGCAAAATTGGCAGTGATGAAAGTGAAATATTCGTTCAGTGGGCTTTGGATACTCTACATTCACCGTTCAATTAATCTAACTAAAATAAAAATATAAATTATACATGAAAAATCAGCATTTAAAAAAATTACGTCAGAAAATAATACAGAAGGGATATTTGTATTTAATAATTAGGCCTACGTACCTTTTCAATCACAATATCAATAGAGTCTGTTTTCTCATTATTTCAGCCAGTTTTTTAAGAATCATAGTAGGATATTGTTCCTTCAATGAATTAAACACATTTAAAATGCATCTCTTCTCCCCACTTCTTAACGCTTTACAGTGCTTATATTTTACGATCGAGTTTTCTATCATTAAAAATCTTACTCACTAAGCCTATATAGGCCTACCTACTATCCTGTTTAAACTGCAATGTTAACACTACAATTCGGTAATATATTTATATTAGCCGTAGATCTATATACGGTACACTATTTACACACACACACACACACACACACACGCACTAAACCACATATACAAACAGTTTGGACAAATTACTTCACGAACACGTTCGACTGCAGCAACACAAGGATAGGGGAACTACCGCATTCCCAAGTTTTCTCACCCCCCCCCCCCAAACTTTAAATAAAGAAAACATCATTAATTAAAATTAAGGCTATTATGTATTTATTTCATTTATGTGATTGGGAAAAGGACATTTAAACACTTCTGTCCATATTATCTATATTCATATTATGATGATGGCAGTTCAAAACCTGTACTTTTTAAAAGTAAGTGAATTATGGCGAAGCAAGGGGGTAGAACGTGGTAAGAGGAACAGCAATGCTCGCGCTGGAGACTCGAAGAGTCTACAAGGAGGGGGGTTGAAGTTTTATTTCCCTCCACCAAAACCTAGACGAGCAGGTTGAATCGGCAAATGGCATCACACATGCCGAATCACGATATGTATAAAAAAGGACTTCACAAAACCTGTAGTGCAGTGCTAGCTATCGCGTCTGTCATCCGTACCAAATAAGAAAAAATTACCTTGCTTTTATTACAAGTGGTTTATGTCTGACGGAAAAAAAAATTAATAAACAAACTGTTAAGAGCAGCTTCTAGCAAATTTAATTTTCGAATGATGATATTAGTTTTCGTATAGTTTATGATATTTTAGTGATGGTTGGTTGTTTTGATGAATTTTATTATAATTTTCATGGTTACCTTATAAATTATCAAGCAGTCTTCTTCGTGAAAGATGAATTTCGTTGAGATGAAGTCAAAATTGGTCTAAATTTCTTAGTCATAAATGTATTTTATCCCTAAATAAAGAGGAACTTTTAAGGCGGTCGATTCTTTTGCGAGAATTAACCTGACACTGTGATGTAACTGCAAGAGGAATTGTGTTGGTGTCGCGGCAGGTTGTAATTAATTTTAACCACAAGAATGTAGTAATGTGTCTGTCAAAGTTGTTCATATTTTCGAATCCCGAAACATTTTGGCTTTCAATGTTGAGCTCTTGTCTTTTCGATATTGAATGTGTCCGACGTTTCGGAACTAAGTAAAGTGAAATTAACAGGATCAACAAGTCTATTTACTACTCTAGATATGAAAGGTCCACCACTCTGTTGCAGCTGTTATGCTTGGTCATCACAAAAAAAAAAAAAAAACCTTGAATCAACTGAGTAGTCAATTCTTCGTGTATTGCGTTATACAACCCTGATGATATTCTGTAAATAATTCTGAGGCGTCTTGCTATCAAATTTCAACGCCATACCGGAAAAGTAAAATATTTTTTATGTAACTGAATCACAATGAGTGAATAAAATCTCATATCCAGGATTCGTTGATATGCATCAGCACTGATGAAGCCATCGTCTAATACGATTTGAATGTTTTACTAATTTGATATCGAAGAAATTCTGTGGAAATTTTCATAATCGAAACTGATACATGCTACTGTTCAGTTATCAAAATTACAATGGTGGCTCGGACAGAACTATGTATTTCAAAGTCATAGCGATATAAAAATGTAATTAATGTAAATGTAAGAAAAAGATCTATGATCTACAGAGGTTCCTGAAGCAATACAGTACTGCTTTGTGCCGCGGTCTCACCTCGCTGCCAGATGCATAATTAACGAAAGGCTTTCCTCAGCCCCAATCTGCGAGTGATGGAATACTTTTTAATTAGTTTCCAGCAAAATTGATTGAGGGAGTCCAGGACGAACTTTTGTAGTCTGTCTTCATTGTATTCCTCTACTGAATAATTTGTTTGATTTGCGGCATGTGATTTTATTTGATTTATCAACCAACTTTTATACTTCTGTACAATGTGCCGCTTGAAATTATGTGGTGGTTAGCTGTGACTTACGCTTTTGCAGCATGTAAATGACTAGAAGCATTTGTCTAAACCTGTATGCCATTTCATTATAATCACTTCAGTTTCAAGTACTGCAATTTTTCCTCTAATAATGTGGTAAACTATAAATGAATGAATGCATGAATGAATGAAAAATAAAGAAGTAAACAAATAAAAGAGTGAATAAGTTAACGAGTGAATGAATGAATAATAAATAAATAAATAAATAAATAAACAAATAAATAACGCTAAATGAACAAAGTAAACAAATCCATACCAATATAAAAATTTAACCAAATTAAGAACAGATAATTATTCAATCACTGATTCGTAGGTAAGAAATGAAGTTAATTTCCTTTCCCTTAAAGATTGCAAATTAATCACTGGTCTTTGAAATAACTAAGTAAAATTAGTTATCATAATTCCCGAGTTTCAAACATTAAAAAATCTACAGTCACATACGAGTTCCTCACTTTCAAATCATCTGGCTATCGATAGATTTAGAAAAATACACCCTGTAGGCAAGATCATTATGCGTATGCTACAGCGCAACTCACAAGTTGGGCATATTGCAATGGAGGTTAGTGGAAAACTAAGTTTAAGATTTTATGTATTTCTTAATGAAAACTTGATTAAATATTTGGTGTAATTTTCCAGAGACACTATCTTTTTATTTCAACAATAACGCAACTAAAGTCCAGAATTCAGAATTGCACCATAAAAATATTCATTAGTTTGTGTTCAAGTTAATAAAAATTATGTCATGTGCATGTAATTATTGAACTATCAATAATATTATTTCAAGATAATACTGTTCATTGTGCGAATTGTACGTCCACATTTTACGCTAGAGAATCGGGTTAAACTCCTGATGAATGCAAATGGCCTTTGTGATGTAGCAGTTCATTTGATGAGTACATTAGGTATGCATTAATTGAAGTTATTTATAATTATGATCTTTATCTTTTCAATGCAGAGGAATGGGTACGTTTTACTGTTCCTTTTGCAAGAACTGTGAACAAACATAAGATATTACAAGTACCAGATCTTGGTTAGGCTACGAAGTTGGAATTATAGCGCTCAACTATAATTTACAACGTGGGACACAAGGTTCTTATTTATTTTAAGTTTGGCTGAATAAAGAATAATATTTCATGCAATCCAGATGCTATACTCAACTAACGAGTATACTCCTAGAAACAGATTTTGCTTAATACGGCGCAGTTCACAAAGTACATAATCCAGTAACAGTCCACTTAGCGATGATTCAGCGCGTCATTTTTAGGCAATAAAATTTCGCTATTGATACTAGTTGATAGCGAAATAACTCTGCAGATTTTCAGAGCGAATACCATATTGTAAAGCTCATAATTTTCTCAGAAAAAAAAAAGCTTTTTCCAAAATGTTTAATACCCTCTTATTCTGTAACTATTCCGGGTAGGATCGTAATTTTTATCCATATAGATAGAATATTCAATAAATAATTTATAGCGTGAACGGTTTTCGTGTAAATTTAATTTAAAAATCACTAATTTGAAGCCACTGACCGATGCGACCAGCTTACAACATTGTAGACAGAAAGGGAGATGGGAGGCAGACAGATCTGAGTTTGTTGACCTCTTACATCGAGAAGAAAAGGCGACGATGTTGCCAGACTGCTTAAACTTCGAACTTAATTTTCTAATTAACAGTGCATTTAATCACAAACGTAATATAGGTTTTCTATTCATTCAAGTGTACCCTAACGTCCCTTTCAATCTGCAGGATTATTTCACTTCCACTCTGTATATTACATTATAGATGTTGAAAATATTTCTAGACATGGTGGATTTCGTCTCCATCGATAAAATTGTACCCTAGACACATTTGCTTTCATTCAATTCATGAACGACTGTTGTCTTATAAGACTCTAGTTATAACAATTTTCTCGATTTCCAAGCTGATTTCTTGGATACACCTGCTTGTTGAGCTATCTCCGATTCATTGGAGACTGTTCTAGCCTATAGCCTATGACATCAAGTTTTTCTTCAGTTAGAAAGCGCACTGCCTCCTTTCTGGGACTTATAAAGTATCTGTGCGACAAAACTTTTTTCTAAGATTTTACAGTAGTTTCTCATATTTTTCTACGCCGATGGTAAGACTTAATGAGAACAGTGTAGAAATATTGAAGTTGTAGCAGAGAAAGTGGGAAGAGTTTCTCAGCACTCATTTTCCCCATCACAAGTTTCAAATCATAGACCTTCATACTAATACAGAAGACCGTGACTTCCTTCAGAGTTGTGATCCTGTAACCCTTTACATGCTCAGCAACGATTATTGGTCTTTCCTGGAAAGAAGAGAATACTGTATAGCCAGTATGAAATCCACAATGTTAGAAAAATATCACTCGTCCTTATATTATGATGCTGTTGTCACGTACTTCAAACATTTACGATTCCGACTCGTTAAGACTTGCGAATCACGTTCGCGCTGTTTTGACCCGTAAACAATTAACTGCTACGCAGTTTTCCGGGAATCCGGAAATGTTCGTTCATTCGAGTCGATGTCATGTCCGAGGTTTGAATTCGAGAAACTTACAGGCCAAAATTAACCAGAAATATAGATAATATTTAGAAGCATAGATAACTGTTTCTTCTGCTGATAATTTGCGAATATCAATTCTTATATATTTCTGTCGCAGTTCAAAGCGTAACCTAGATACAGAATAGGGCATATAAGGACATGAAAACTCCATTCCATTATTTTGATGGAAATACGTATCTATCATCAGCTTTTCCTGTACACAAAAACTATTTGCTCGAGCATATTAAACTATTTCTCAGTCCACCGCTGTGGAGTAACGGTTAGCATATCTGACAGTGAAACGTGCCCAAGTTCAAATCCTGGTTGGGACAAGTTACCTGGTTGAGGATTTTTCCGAGGTTTCCCTCAACTTCAATCACACTTCCCCTCTTTCATCATCATCATCATCATCATCATCATCATCATCGTCATCTCTGTTCCTTTCCCATATTTCGAGTTTGCGTCCGATGTAGAGTCGGCTGCGGACTCTCTTCCTAGATAATCAATTTTCAATACGTTAATTTTATTTTTATGATTTATACCAAATTTAGCTTCCATATTGAATGACACTATTTCACAATGTTCCTATTATTTTTTTATTCGGCTAGGTAAATGGTTGTCCCAGAAAACTGGGTTTAAACAGCCTATAACCTTTCTTCCTTCTATAATCCAGTAGTAACTTCTTCGTGAATAATCCTGTGACAACAACCACTACCAGATATGTAACTTGCTTTATGGTGAAGTAAACGTATATTATTATTATTATTATTATTATTATTATTATTGTTATTATTATTATTATTATTATTATTATTATTATTATTATTATTATTATTATTATTATTATTATTAGGGCTTGGATTTATATATGGCCGAAAAAATACCAAAATATAACATAAAAACTTGGAAATATGCCTAATACTGTATTGTCAAAAAATTTCTTACAAAATCTTTTTGTTCACCATTCTACAGAACTGGTTTTTGAATATTAACTTTTTGTCTTGGTCGTAGCGGACCATTTACTCCGGGCATGTCCATTTAGTGAATTGTGATGCAAACGTGGGTTGCGAGCATCGAGCACTGAAAGACGTTATTGCTTTCTCTCTCAACCCCTTCGCTTGTTCCATGTAATCTATGTATGCGTCAACCTATAAGTGTTAAATCAAAATACAGGATACGTTATTTAACAAAGACATTTGTCACAATTACTTCTGACCGTATTAGATACGGTCCATTGTAGATATGAGATGGAACAGAACAGTTATATAACTGGAGGAAGACAATGGACTAATTTCGTGATAGACTGGAATATTTTTTGGCTGTGAATTGTTCTCATTTTAAGCATCTGTGATAAAGTTTGGTTAGTCATAGTGTTTTGTTCAGTTTTATGGGCTACTCAACATGATTTTACATACTTGTCTCAAATTTAACGTCCACGAAACAGTTTAATAAATACTTAAGAGACAAGAAATGGGAGTTTCTACGCATTTATATACAGTGTGTGTCCGGGCTGGTGTTACAAATATGCCCGTTACACATTACGCTATCTGTATTGCTTTAGTGGAGTTTTCTGTCCCCATCCCTCAGACAGCGCACTGAATGGAATAGTAGACATATCAGGACCGACCATATCCGTTACACATTGCTTTAGTGTAGTTTCCTTGTCCCCATCCTTCAGAAAGCGCACGGAATGGAATACTGTAAGTAGACAACGTAAACAACGTCAGATGAACACAGTATGTGTAAGATGTATAGATTTTTTTATCCGTGGCGCTACAGCCCGTGAAGGTCTTAGACCGACCAGCCGGCTGCTGGCCTCACGTTCACATGCCGAAGCAGAGGTGGACGATCATCCAACCAGGATGGAGGTATCGTGTGGTTAGCACGATGATCCCCCCAGCCGTTATAGCTAGCATTCGCAACCGGATTTCGCTACTTATCGTAGTTCCCCAAGTGCATCACGATGCTGGGTGGGCACCGGTCCCATACACTGGCCGAAATTTCATGAGAAAATTTCTTCTCCCACGAGGACTCGAACCAGCGCGCATTCCGTAAGGCGAATCCTAGGTAGGATGCCTTAGACCGCGACGCCACGGCGCGGGACGATGTATAGATAAATACACATAAATAAGGTGTACAGAAGAATAACATTATTTCATTTCCACACAACTATTTTTGCTTGTAACTTTCGACTCAGTCATTTCCTGACCAGGATTCCTTATCTCAAATTGATACATGTGCCCTTCCCCATCATCCCTGAAAGCTTGTAACACTAGCCTGGAAACACCCTATATAATACTTAAAGGAGATTCGAAATATGTAAATTTTAATACAGCGTGCCATTAAAAAATTTTTTACTGTCACACCCTGTACGTCTGAATAACTGACTGTTTTCGAACAAAGGCATAATATTGTATGGTTTATCGCCAACACTTTTTATATTATAAAACTTTTTTTCTCTAAAATTAAAATTTAAGAAATTATTAACAATGTTCCATACTTATTATTCACCTTGTATTGACACATAGCCTATATTATATTAAGTCAACAGTCATCACATATGGAGCGCATTCATTCGAGTGACTTGGTGGCCGGGATTCCACAGTATATATGCACTGTTCGGCGAAAACCATAACTGATAATTATGTAGGACCAAAAAATTAATTTTTACGTAAAATTTAAAATGTCTTTATGATGTTAAATTTAGAACTAATATTACATATTTCAGTTAAGTTATTCACTTAGGCTTTTCTTGTATTTTCATAATGTTGAATACTGTAAAGTATTAAATAAATAACTTTTCAATGTAAGTACTGCTATATAAAAATTCTACATTAATAACAGACATAATTAATCAGAAATGCAAAGTAAATAAGACATGTTTGAAAGTAAGGTAGTTTCATTTATATTTATTTCCAAATAGGAGACACTTTTCAATAGCGGACTTTTTTTTAATTCCCGGGAGGTATCCGCTATTGACAAGTTTCACTGTATTGCTGCAATATGACATCTTTCTCGGAAGAGAATACTGGTTTTGTATCAGAAGAACCTTCTCTTTCTCACGGGTGGTTTTCGCACATTTGTTGTTATTACTGGAATGCTCTGACTAATATTTTAAAATCGTGATGACAGTCGTTTCCTGCTCGCAACATACGCGCGCACTGCGCACCTGTACTCGTCGTATGAAGTTTCCCTTTGACGTGTCGGATTTAAATAAACGTATAAAAGCCCCCACATTTCGAAAAGCTTTAACCGTATCAAATTCCATTTTAAATGAATTATTGCATTCATGTATACTTCTATTGCATTTGAGTGACTAACAGATCGAACGTTTATTGGCATCATGTTAATTTTCAAACCGCATATAATAATTATAACAAAGCATCCCCATCAGTTCTAACAAAATAATCACAATTACCAATAATTGTTTATGACTTGGATGTATTCTGTACATCAACCGTAACCCCACACGGTTATATTCATTGAAATACTAATCGCGGCTAGCACAACCCACGTGCAAGCTAACAGTAGGAGTATTATTTCTTTGTTGCGAAATCCGAATATCGACATCGCAGAAAAAAAAAAATTCGTTTCGCATCCCCGAAACCAACTTTTGATGTGATACGCAGTAAGAGGTCGTGTATGATTTTACAGTAATAATAATAATAATAATAATAATAATAATAATAATAATAATAATAATAATAATAACAAGAAGAAGAAGAAGAAGAAGAAGAAACACCCTGGTAGTGACAGCCCATAGGGGACCAAGACCAGACAACCGGCTGCTGTCCTCACGTCCACAATATCGATGGATGAGAACCAGACTGTTCTGAGTCCAACTTTTTATAAGAAAGAAATCTGTGTTTCATTGTGTTCCAGTTCTTGTCTGCATATATGAATCGAACAAAATTATAAATATTCCTCTCCATAAGGTTGCTATGAAGCTATTCCAAATTGTTTCATGAAGTTTTGAATGTCAGGAGCTCTTCTCAAAAAATAGTAAAATGGACTTAGAACAGTCTGGTTCTGGGCCATCGATATGTCAGCAGAAGTGAACAATTATCTAACCAATACGGGAGTATCATGTGGTTAACACGATCATCTCCCCCAGCCTTACAACTACCTAGTTCCCCGAACCGACTTTCGTTTCCAATTGCAGATACCAAATTTCATCAAGATGCTGTGTAGGCATCGGTCCCATATACTGGATCAAATTTCATGAGATGTCTTCCCTCGTGATCACTCGAACTAGATTCCATTTCGTAACGCGAGTTCAGGCTTGGTGTCTTAGATCACGAGCTACGGCACGAGGCGTTATTACAGTATTCAGATTATATTATTTGTAGCAGGATTACAGGAATTTTGTTCAAATATAAATCTATAGTTTCAATAGTAATGGCTCTGTTTACAATATCGAAGTATTTGCCACCCACTTAAAGGAGTAGGCCTAAAAAAAGAAAGGGACATACTGGTGAATTTTAAAATATGTCATTCCTACTGTCGCTGCATGTAGCGTGATTCATTATTAAAAATAGAAATTTATACCACAACATGAGGATATTAGGCTAGTTGTGCTTAGACTATCGTTACGTCATGAATGACGTGAAGCCTGAGGTATGGCCAGGTTACAATTGGTTTGTGTTTTGTATTGAATGGGGATATGCTTCTCGTGCATACTACGAACACTCTAAGCCAGCGTTGTCAGACACAGCCTAAACGGAGCGGAGCGCTCCACTATAACTCGTTGCGTGCTCCGGTGCTTCCACAGATATAAGCAAGTTCACGCTCCGACTGGACGTCTCTAGCACCACAACCGGTTTCGGAGCTTACAACTCTGACACTACTGCTCTAAGCATACCTAACCTTGTACTTTCTGTGGGTGAATTTCTATCTTTATTTATTATAGGACTACATAAGATATTAGGATACCGTACTATTACTCCTACTTTTATTATTATTATTATTATTATTATTATTATTATTATTATTATTATTATTATACCATATTTTCCTCTTCGTAGAGGTTTATCTAAACTAAACAATGCAAGGTGAACCTTAAGTAATGTCATTAATTTCATAGGGTTATTCTTTGAGGTATTTTAGCCAAAAAAGTTTAGAACAATTTTGCTCGTTTTTTCTTTCCTTTTCGAGATAAAAATTGTTTTATATGAAATATTTCATTACGTGTTTTGGAAAGCCATTGATTTTATTTCCCATATCCTCAATCAATTTAAGAGAGCAGTGTATTACGATAATAAATTATTAAAAAAATTTCATGTTACATTTGTTCGGATCAAATTTCTGCACATTTAAAGGACAAAACTAAAATTATTTTAATCATTTATTATCATAATACACTTCTCTCTTAAATTGACTGAGCATATTGGGAATTCAATTAATGACTTTCCCAAAACAAACTATGAAATGTTTCACATAAAACAATTTTTTTCTCGAAAAGTGAGCAAAAACGAGTAAAATTGTATTAAATCTTTTTGTTTGAAATATCTCAAAGAATGACCCCTTGAAATTAATGATATTACTTACGGATCACTCTGCATACTCGTAAAATGATTCATGTAAATTATAAAAAGGCAAAATTTACAACCCAAATAGATTATATGCCTAGATAATTCGTTCTTGGCTCTTTTAAACGTTGGTCCATATATTCCCATTTTAGGAACGTCGTTTCAAAATGCGCCTTCTCCATCTTAGCAGGCTATCTTTTCGTCAAAAGAAGAACTCCGGTCTACTCAGACCTACATTTCATTTCTAAAATCATATTATGATGGGAGAAAACACGATTCGAAACTATGCTCCTTATTGTGCACATTGTGAAGCTATGTAGTAGCTGTTCGCCCTCGTAGTTTTATTCCTTTCGTTAATATCTCTTTGTTCGTTTGAAATCATAATCGTCCCGTATAAGAAAGAGTGATATCACCATGAGTGCCTTTTACTCTTGTTGATGTAACTCCGGCGGCTGAACAGTCAAAACTACGGCCAATTCGAATCTGAGTCCGATCGCACCTGGGATTTTACATTTCAAAAATCCATTGTGACACTTGCGGCGGACAAGTTCGCAGTTTGAGATTTTATCAGGGTTGCCCCGTTTTGCCCCGTTTTCTCCCGTTTGGAATCATTCCGTCCAATCTCCGTTCTATTACCTTTCCATAACATTAATTTCCCTGTCGCCGACTGGTAATGCACGGAGGGAGCTGCTCTAAATCTGGATGCTCAGCGAACCTTAGAGTAGTCAGCTGATGTGGGTTGGGAATGCGCCTGGCTGCAGGATAAGCGTAAGATCTACTAAATCGCAGTGCTCTTCAAGCAGAAAAGAGAAACAAGATAGCCGGGGGGGGGGGGAAACACATGTCTACGGAATTATTCTATTACCGGCCTTATACTCAATACTACATAAAGGGAATATGCTAGTTAGCCACCGACGTTACTTGGGTAAGGAAATGGTCTGATCTGAGACTGCGCTCAGACGTGCGTTCGAATCCCGCTTGGGCCGATTACCTGATTGAGTCTTTTCCTTGGTGTCCCCAACTGTAAGATGAATATCCGCTATAGAGCGGATCCTTGGTTTCATCACGCTATCACAATTTCAGTGACACTAAACGACAGTAGTTGATACAGCGTCGTTAAATAATCAATTAAAATATATGTTATACTAAAACGAGAGATGAATCAAAGAGATTATATAACAATTTTGTTGCCGTTTATAACAAAGCTGAGGGCTACTGTAAGTTTATCTGTATCTTCAACTTCTAAGTAGCGCCCAATGTGTCCAGGATCGAAACTGGGCCTCCTTAATTGAAGACCAGTGCGCTAACACTTAAGTCACAGAGGCGGCATTATCATTCCTCTTTCTTGCGACATTTCAAAACAGTCTGGAGTATCGGATAAATAAAACTGACCACGCCTTACTTACAAGTCAGCTTAAAAAACATGAATGAAATACCACAGCCAACAAGTGGAACTGGACTACGGAATGCTAAGAAACGTGCAGCGGTTCAGAACAAGTTAGTATCGTTAACAACAATCCGAACCGGGACTGGAATCATATTGTTCTTAAGCAATGAGCGACATCTATAGGCCTACCCATCTGTATGGTACACTGCTTGGGGCTTTTGTGTGTTTAATTTTATAAAGAAACTCTATACACAAAATTTATAGCGAGTGGAAAAATGAATATTTTTTATGTATTGTTTTCAAAAAGCATGTTTTTCGATTTTCGTACCGGCTATGTTCACATTTATCTTTGGAACTCGCAAGCATTATGTAACTAGTCAGCGATGTATGCAATGGAGGAGGGAAAGGAACTTGCCACCCTACCCCTTATCTCCTGGCCTAGTTGCCTCATGAGTGATGGTGTCGGTTCAGACCTGTCTTCGGACAGTTGACTAAACAACAATCATACATGTATACATACCTTTAAGCCCTAAGTTATCTCGAAGGAGTTTTCGATTGAACGTATATGAAATAATAATTCAACTTCTGACGCACTGTTATTCTAACAGCTAAAAGTTTCCTTTTTCCACGCTGATAAACCAGGTCCGAATTCCATCATGTCCAAATAGAATGTGTGGTTAAGAAAGACGGCGCTTGGTGCTAGGTTTTTGCTAAGTACTCCAGTTTTCCCTTTGAAATTCCACCATTGTTCCATTAAACATCATAATGCGGCACTATGTGGATCATCTCCCATGACGCAACAAGGGCAACCTACGGCGACAATATGACTTCAGGCTCATTCACAATGATAATTAAACATAACGTAAGCGTTAACTTAAGAATGTAAATATTACGGTAAAATCAAGATCCTTCACGATGGAAACATGAACATAACAGCAAACATACTTGGTAACCATAAAAACATAACAACGACGCCATTTCCTCATATTCTGTCGTATACTTCAGCGCTCCACGATTGTGTTCTGTTTGCAAATCGCGTAAGCATAAGCATGAAAGTTTGGAGTTTGGAAACTTTCATGTTAACGTCTTACGTTAATGTTTATGTCAATGCTTATGTGAATCATTGTGAATGATCCCATTTGGTAGCCTGGGCGCAAACGTCTGTGTTTATGTTACGGTTATGTTTAATTTTCATTTTGAATGGGCCTTTACAGTTAAGGTGCGTCTCTCTACTATACGCTTGGGTAAATGACGGAAAGTCATGTACCCTCTACTGCAGCGGTTCCCAAATTGGTTCCCAAGGGGAATCGTGTAAGGAGCTGAGGAGGGTCGCGAGATGATTTAAAAAATACAACAAAAACACCTTATTAACATACACTTACTGTGTGTGTTCAGAAACATAAACAACATTCAACATGCTAAAAAAAGTTTCAATAGTTATACATTAAATTAAAAATAATTAAAAATATATTTTAATAATGCGACAAATGTACCTATTTTTCATAAAGTATCTCTCAAATCTGGAATCTGTATTCGAAACACACGTAGTGACTTCACTTTTAAGTTCAATGAGATTTCTCTTCTTTGTTTTGATGGCAATCATGGATGAGAAGTTTACTTTGCATAAATATGAGGTTGCAAGTGATATACAAAATTTAAGAGCTTCTTTTGGAAGCTCGAGGTATTTACGTATTTTTTTTTTATCCACAACTGATTTACACTGTGTGAAAAAGTTTAATCTGAACATTGCATCAGTAGTTACGTACATACATAGGCCTATTTAAATAAAATGTCCTTATTTTTTTAAATTTAAGATAGTTGAACGCAACTGTATCCATTCATCTGTGACTGTCGTATTGTTTTGAGTGTCTTCCGGAAAATACACGATAAGCTCAGTATTTTGCCGTATCACGCGTAGCTAAATTTTCCACGAGTTCTTTAATGCAATGGAATGCATCACATTTCTTCTTGTCAAGTGATGTACAGAGTGATTTATATAGAACTGACACATTTCTTTCTTTAATTATTCCGTTGGAAATTCATTCAATGACCCAATTTTAGCACCAAATTAAGCAGAATGTTCTGGAGTTTCGATTCCTTGTCACTAGATGCGCAGATGTTTATGTTTTATTCCTATTGTTGGCAGCACTAGATGCGCAGATGTTTATGTTTTATTCCTATTGTTGGCAGCTGTTTTCGACATTTTGTGTCAACGTGAAAATGCAGTACACATTAAATCAACGACTCTTCCTTGTGAAGCAATACTGGATTACGAATTCAATTACAGCTACTCAAAGGGCACACCAGAGAGAATTTGGTGTTCGCAATCCTCCCAAAAGAAACACAATACTGGGACTGGTAAACAAATTAGAAACAACTGGATCTCTGGTGAGTGAAAAAGGTAAGCATCGTTCATCTAGGCTTCCCACGGTTGTTGTTGACGTAAGAGCACGACTGGAGCAGTCACCCAAAAAATCATTAAGAAGTTTGTCGCAGGAGACAGGGTACATCTACTCAATGCGTCAGAGAGCTGCGAAAAGTTTCTTTGACGACCGAATAATTTCCATTAACCTGTGGCCACCGAGATCTCCGGATTTGACAACGCCGGACTTCTTTCTATGGGGTTACTTAAAAGACAGGGTTTACGCCACACGTCCCCAGACATTGGACGATCTGAAGCACAACATCACACAGGAGATTCAAGCTATTGACAACAGAGTCCTCCAGCGAGTGGCCAGTAACATGGAACGACGTGTTGAGTTGTGGTTTATGCAGGATGGAGGACATTTTCAACATTTGCTATAGAGGTAAATAATCCCCCAAAATTCCTCTACATTTTAGGTATAATACGTTGTCGCTAGCACAATTCGTTTTGAAACAATTAATGAAAGAAATGTGTCAGTTCTATATAAATCACTCTGTAGAACAGAAGTCAAGTTTTTTTTTATATAAATCCTGTGAGTTTATCCCTGGCTGTTATTTTGTTAACATCTTGGCCTTGCAAACTCCTGCTATTCAAATTGTGTAAGTGTTGGAAAATATCCCTAAAGTAGACTACTAGAAAAGAGCTTCATATAATATTTCATGTCATTGTGGTACTATATTTTTTTGTCGTTCTTTGGAAGGTCCACTAGTTTTGACTAAAATTATCTTTGTTTTTTATTTTACAAGGATTTGTGTTTTTCGAAAGGGGATAAGTAGCCTACCCTATTAGTTCTTTAGAGGAGGGTCACATACAGAACTCTCACCAAAAAGTGGGTCGCGCCTTCAATAAGTTTGGAAACCACTGCTCTATTGGATAAATAAATAATTAATTTATCTCACATGAAGGGTCTTGAAAACTTACTATTTATACCATTTCATTTATCATTTTATTACAAAGAATGAAATGTATAAAATAATCGATATGATATATCCGATTTCTGTTCGTCATATTTTGTTGTTTTTAAACAAAGATCCGTTAAGTTTTCTGTAGATGTTATTGTATACCATGTCAGTAATTCCGACTGAATTGACATATGATGGGTTCACCCCTGTGGAGTAAAGGTTAGCATGCCTGACCAAGAAACGAGCGAGCCCGGGTTCAAATCCTGGTTGGAACAAATTACCTGGTTGAAATTTTTTCGGAGTTTTCCCTCAACCCATTAAGAGCAAATTCTGGATAATTTTCGGCGATGAATCGTGGACTCATTTCACCAGCATTATCACCTTCATATCATTCTGAAGCTAGATAACCGTAGTAGTTGATAAAGCGTCGTAAAACAAACCACTTAAAAAATACATACGACGGACTTTCAAGTAATGCAACACATTTCTTTCTCCAATCAAGGTTTATTTTATTCCACTTTTAAATATACTAGTACAGTATAATGTTTCCCAATCCTTAACCTACCAAAACTAATCCAAGTTAGAAAATTATTTTATGACGAGTTGCCAAACTAACTTACTATTATGACAAGTGTTGTATTGCATGTTTCCACGTATTCACATTTTTTTATGTTCTAGTGATATTTAACTTATTTTATATTTTTGTTTCCATATTTTCCGATAATGGTATATCCATAATGTGATAAGTTGAGCTATATATAATCATAATTTTCCTTACTGTGTGTACTTAAAAATATTGTATTCATTGTACGCTTTGTACTGCACTATTTTATTACCACTATTATTATTATTATTATTATTATTATTATTACTACTACTATTCTTCTTCTTCTTCTTATTATTATTATTATCAATAATTGTCTTATTTTTTTATACTTTGTATGTCTCATTTATTTTGACCTGCTGTTCACATTTCATTATGCTTTTTCCTTTCTTTCTGTATATTATTATGTCTGATTTCTACTTACTTGTTGTTTACATTTTATTATTATTATTATTATTATTATTATTATCTTATTCAGTTTTGTATGTAAAATTGTAATGTACTTTGTAAATTTGTAGTGTTTTTGTAACGCAGTTTTATTCCTGGTTGAGTGTTAGAGAAGGCCGTACGGTCTTAACTCTGCCAGGTTAAATAAATCATTATTATTATTATTATTATTATTATTATTATTATTATTATTATTATTATTATTTTTCCAAATGGTTTCTTTCAAGTAGATAGCCTTACGCATCCTAGACGTGATGCCCTCGTGGCACCACTCTGCTGGTTTGCCTCTCAGCTACTTTCATACCTCGGCTATGACATTCTCGTCATTGCCATACCACTTCTCGCAGATTGCATCCATACGAGGGCTAAATAGATGAAAGACGGTGCAGATCCGAACTATAGGATTGGTAAGGAACGAAAGCCCCATATAATTCCGTTATTTACTCTCGGGTACGCAAGCTTGTGTGTAGGCTCACTTTGTCGTGGTAATGGAGGAGAACGAACGCCACGGATCATCCCTTCAGCTACATAAAAGTGTTGACCTAGACTTCTGAGTTGATCGTTTCACTACGACCCAATTCGTCCACCAGAATCACTCCTTCAGAGTGCCATGAACTCGATAGCTGACAGTATTGTCTAGAAATTTATTCCGATGAGAGTTCGTGTGATGCCATTTCATAAATTGGCATTTTGTCTCAGGTTCGAAGTGATGAATCCCTGTTTCATCCCTCGTGAAAATATTGGATAAGAAATAATCACCATCATGCTTTGTAAAGAAAAAACGAACGACATTTTTTGTTCAAATCTAGTTTCTCAGGTAAAGCTCCCTGTAAAGCAGATTTGAATAATTTCAAAAAAATTGAAAAATTGGGAGGATGTCGGGTGAACTTCCTTGGTAGCTCAGTTGGTAGCGCATTGGTACATTCAACCAGAGGACCCGGGATCGATACCCGACCCCGGAATAATTTTTCCCTTGAAATTATTCATACATTTGTTGTTCTTTATAGTCCAAGGATTCGAGGTGCCCATCTGGTATTAATTTTGAAATACCTCCCTGCTTCTAATGACAGCCAGTTTAACGAATGACGGGTGCTTTTATGTACTGCCATAGACTTTTTAAGGTGACATTAGAAATGAGTTTTGAAATTTCTACGATTTTAATCCGATTTCTTTCATTTTTAACTGTTGTTAGATGCATTAATAATAATATTTCTGCAAATTTTCAGCTGCTAGTTTCGAAGTTAATTTCAGTTTAATTGTGAAAATTAATTACGTACTGTAATCAAAATGTTCCATGTATATTATATCTAAATAGAGAAATTTCATATTTTTTAATACGGACCCTGATTAACGGGCAATATTATGACTATAAAAAATTCATTACATCTAGCCTACTTTGGGCACAATAAATTTAAAAAGAAATAAGACTTTTATTTATTCATATTTTTATTTACATAATAATGCTTTTAGCTCCAAATGTTCAAGATACTTCAAATTTCTCAGCATTAGATTTCAGATAATACAGGAATGCATGGACACTTACGAATATTGTCATTGAATTTGATAAAACTGCATGCCCATGGAGCATTTCAACATCTAAAAATATAATTTCGAGAAAAAGGAAAATATGTGAAAAGAGATACGATACTGATATAAGAAGCAGGCCTATATAAAATCGCTCCTGGACCTCAAAGAAGACGTCGAAGCAAAAAACTTCCTAAGTGTCCTAGGAATGCTTTCGTACAGAAAATTGAAAATTGATTTTTTGACCATTTTTTGTAAGAACTCAGTCCTAGTGTCCTTTATGCGCCTGTGCATGTTCGCGATAGTTTTATTTTCCGTCAATTGAATCGCTGTTGTCTATTTTTCACGCACTTCGCATACTCCATTCATAAACTAATTTTGTTGCTGCCGTCTACGGAAAAATAAAGTACCTAACGAGCCCAGGGCTCATAAAATTATGCTAATAAGATGAAATCATGATTGAAATTTAATAAAATTATCCAAGGAATAAAATTAAATAACTTGCTAAACCGAATTCCTTAAGTAACTTGACTATAATTATTATAAAACACAGCAATAAGACATTATTATGTTTCATTGTAATGAAGCTCAAAAACAAACTATCTATCACGGAACACACCTGTGGAATAACGGGCAGCGCGTCTAGCCGCGAAACCAGGTGGCCCGGGTTCGAATCCCGGTCGGGGCAAGTTACCTGGTTGAGGTTTTTCCGGGATTTTCCCTCAACCCAATACGAGCAAATGGTGGGTAACTTTCGGTGCTGGATAACGGACTCATTTCACTGGCATTATCAGACGCTAAATAACCTAGATGTTGATACAACGTCGTAAAATAACTCAATAAAAAATAAATCTATGACGGCATAATAAATAGTACTGCCAACTATACTCAGAGCGGAAATACGAAACAACAATTCTTAACCTCAAAAGTAGGATAAGCTGAAATGTTACATTAACAGAATTTTGATTTTGATATATTTATCAGCTCATCAATGTCTTGAAACCTCGCGACGCTTGACCGAATCGTGGACTCGCCATGTTTGAATCTGCCGCTAACAAAGAGTGATGCATAATAATGCGATTACATGTCCATTGTACGAGGCAATATCAGATAAGATACTCCCTTAGAAAGCGTTTTTATCAAGAAATACAACTGTGATTGGTTGATTTTAAGGTGGCTCTGAAAAGTTACTGGCCATTATTGCAAAGTTGAATAGTCCACATAATTGCTTTCCAAAAAAAAGATAACCGGAAATAAAATATTGCTTTACTTATTGAAAGACTCCCGTAGATATAAATATGAAAAAGCCCTTTAAATAACGTACGGACAATTAATGTATACAGAGAGGGAAAGGCAAAAGAGGACTTTTGTCGGTATTATGGATACAGAAAACTTGTATTTGTAAGGAACACTTGAAATCGAACTTTTACATTATCCTGATACTCTTTTTCTTTATACAGGGACATCATTTTATTTTTAATCCAATTTTTATTCTACCTGAGTTTTTGAATATATTTCACTCCCACCCCCTCTACTAGTAAAATTGCAACCGTTCTCCACATAGAACCAAGCGTATACAGTCAAAGTCGCCTTACGGTCATAGTAAACACAAACAGTACTGAGTTAGTGAGTATAGTACGTTTCAGAAATGTGTTCGCGTTTTCCAGTGAAGAGAGCTTTCAATATTGAATCATGTTTTCGCACAGGTACTGTTGTCCGTTTGTCTATGTCGCAACCTGGTTTCCCCCACCCGCTTCTGCTCGCTCCTCTGTAAAGGCTAGTGGCTGGACTGTCTTAGCTCTTTTCTGAAAACATTCATTTCTGTAATGAATTGGACGTCTACGTAATACTATACAACTGTTTAAAGTAACTTAAATAAAAGGGCCTTGTTAATTAATTGTCACGTGGCTTCCTTCTTTTCTACGACCCTGCGACAAAACCACTTTGACGGACAGTAGATAGCGTGTCTGAGTAATTTTATCTTCTCGGATCGGGCAGAAGTGAAGATTGAATTTACAGTATGTAAGGTACTCTTTTACAGAGTAGGTACAGAATTATTTCAACATGAGTTACTAGGACGAACTGGTAATTGGAATTAGGTACAATAGTCTATAGTGCGATAATATGCAAAAATGAATTGAAGCCTATATCGAAATGAATGCCCATCATTTTCAAAATTGTGTTTAAATATCCATATTATGGTTATTTTTCAATTTAACTTCATTTTCTGTGTTGTACGATAATGTGCTGTAAGAGAGTATAATATACACTGCATAATGAATATGTCCGAATGGATAGCTCAGTTCGTGAGTAAAAACACTTATTGTTAATACCGTACTGTATTTTGATTAAAGAAAAACCTAATAAAATTATCAAACTCAAAATCGCGATATTTCCAAGTTGACGTAAATGGATGAACTACTTTTCTTCCTTCCTATACCTGGTAAAGTGATTTGTTTGTATTTTACGCCAGGAGTCTCTCATCGAACTCCAGTCGTGGAAAGGGGTAGCAAGCGTTGTTTCCTGTTCTCAACAGTTAATCCAAAGGTATAGCCAGGTTAATATTAGAAATGCTAGTAAAAATAAAATGATGTCCCTATACTTGGTACAGTAAGACGGTGAAATAAGATGTCCAGTCCGCAAAACAAGAGTTGGGCAACCCTGTTGAATTCAACTGAACACAGCACTTAAAAGGCAAGTGGATATGCCTAGTAGGCTGGACGCTATCTCTGCATAATGCCTCCCAGCTAGCATACAATGAGGTGGAATTAGCATTAGAGCTGTAATAAAGACATTCTACTGATCGCCAGGCGAGCGATCCTGTCTGCTGACGTCACTAGCTCCTGGGCGGCAGAGGTTTCCTGATGATGAATTCAGGAGCGGAGGATTTGTAGCGGATCCATCATGTATACCAGCCCATTCAAATTCATTCCAATTAAAACCGCAGCCAGCTCGCGAGTTCCTGCAAACAATCCCGACGGAATACGAAGAGGGCGCATCGTGCGCTGCCATAATAAATCATCACACAGTCCAGAGGTTCAATCAAGTTTTCTGGTGAGAATTATTCGTAACTTCTCCAATACTTCATAAGTATTTTGGATATATGAATTACAGATAGAGAGTGGAACAAACCACTAGCATTCAGATCACACTGTGCTACTTCCAGAGTTTATTTTAACGTAGGCGATGTATGACCACTAACTTTTCCCCTGATTCCTCATCGTCCATAGATAGGTCATAGCCTCATAAGATAGTTCGAGAGTAGTTTTAATGTGTTATTTAGTAAATGAACTTGACAATACGACTACGATACTGTTGACGCAATACGTCGTCGTCGTCGTCGTCTTCCTAATAAGTATTAGGCCAAGTGGCCTGTTACGGTCTCAAACTAGAATTTTCAGTCCATCTCTTCTTTGGACGGCCTAGAGATCTTTTGCCATACGGATGGTAATGAAACAATGCTTTTGGAATTCTGCATCGATTCATTCGTTCGAGATGACCCTTCCACTGAAGTGATATTTGCTGATGAACTGCATAATGGGTTCTATTTGAAGTTCTTGCATTATGTCCCCATTTTTTTATGATCCCAGCGAGTATATCCAGCTGTTGCTCTCATAAACCTCATCTCACTTGCTGTTATTCTACCGACATCTTTATTCTTCACAGTCCACGCTTCACTACCATAGCTTAATACTGGCTGTGCTAAGGTTTTATACAAGCCTATTCTTGTGTGTCTTTGTACTAGTGAAGGTTTCATGATTTTATTAATGATACCCATTGTTTTATTATATTTACATATTTTTTCAGCAATATCTACTTCATCATAAGGTGATAGTGTATAGCCAAGGTAAGTGAAGGTATTTACTCTTTCTATTATTTTATTATTCAAACAGATTTTACTTGGTACAGGGAATTTCCCACAAAATGACATGAGTTTCGTTTTTTCAATATTAATTTCCATGTTATATTTTTCACTGACCATATTTAAATTGTGTACTGAATATTGTAAATCATCTTCAGTTGATGCCATGGGAACTAAATCATCAGCGAAAAGTAAAGCATCAATACGAAGGGGGGAAACCCATGTCATAGAATTACGGCACAGGTACGTGAAAGAAGCCTGTCCCTGAATGGGAGGACCCCAAGCCAACTTTACTGGTCACTTCTCGTTCACGACAAAATTAAATTCTGCAGGTAACATAAAGTGTTCAAATTGAAACTAAAGTCCTCATGAATTTTTTTATATTCTTGTAATTTATCCCCTCACCGTATCGAGATTCAGTAGTGAAATATGCAAGACCAGAATATATTAAATGCATATACTGGGGATACTCTACCGTATCTTAATTCGGGTAACAAATTAGCCCACAATAGGCTTAAATAATTTCGAGGGAAAAATTGTTTCGGAGCCGGGGCCAGGACCAGGGAGTTATACCTGAAAGCTTCATTTGCATAATACGCATCAGAAACAGAAAACCACAATTTAAGTCACAGAGTTAGTGTGCACTCAATGTTGGTTGCTTGACGGTTGTCAACCCACTTTGAGGTTTGTGAATTAGAGGGAAAAATTCGATCGGTGTCTGGTAGAGTTTCTGGATAGCTCAATTGGTAGAGCGTTGGTACGCTTAACCAAAGGTCCCGGATTCGATGCCCGGCCTCGGAATAATTTTTACCTCGAAATTATCCAAATCAACTTTACAGGGAATTATACCTGAAAGCTTGATTTGCATAACCCGCGATGACTTGAAATCTAGGTTATCAGAGCAATGAATGGATTTTAACTCTTATACTAGGGCGCCAAGAGGGAGTTGCAACAGGATGCACTTGCACTCCACTGGCTCTTTTTAAAAACGATATTTTTAATGTCATGCGCAATAATTTTACACAGGTTGAGATTCAATGTTTTGTCGAAATAAAAATAAAACGTTTCTACTGTTTGCGAATAGGAACATTGTAGACGGTTTGCTTCATATACTTCCCAAAATAAGAATTCAATGGTATCATATCTGGAGAGTGTGGAGGCCATTGCTTTTAATCCGTCCCTTACAATTCAGAAACTGATCTATTGACCAAAAGTAATATGTTGTACACTAAGATGACGGTTCTTTGTGAAATTTCTCTTGATAAAATTCACATACTGCTCAGCCACATCGTATGAACGCAAAATAATGTTCTACAATAAATTATTTTTCTAAAATATTGAGGATCATTTTGATTATGTGTCTTTCACAATTGTCTTCAGTAATAATTCAAGTAACAACATTAACAACGCTGCCAATAATACATCACATATTCATTATATATGAGGTCTCGCCTACCTCATTGAATATGGTGATAGCTGCCAATAATTTTCCTCACTGAACTGCAAATGCAACGTAATCAAACTTGGATATACCGTACTTTATTTTGTGCCAAACAAAAGTATAGAGCTATGTTAAAATGGGAAATTAATTTTAGATGAGCAAGGGCGATATAGTTCAGGAGGCGAGACATGGCATGTGAGTTGGGCGAAAAGGGAAAGATTAGGTGATCAGAAAAAGAGTTTGGCGTGTGATGGGTGACGGTCATTAATATTGCACTAATCTACAAACACGGAAGTTTAGCTCAAACTAGAAACTAAATTTCCCCTCCGTACCACTGGTGATATAAACACGGTGCATGACAGGGTCACAGGACAGGTCTTACTTCGTTTACTATACAAGGGTACTCAAAATAGGTAATATGACAAAAGACTTGAAAAGCGATAACATATTAATTCTGGCTCTCGGAGCGTGCCTTATATGACAGAAAAATAAGCGAGTGAACAATAACTATCAATTTTAAATTTGTGAAATGTGTGCACGAAAAGGTGGAGGGCGTTGGACCTGTTGCCAGCAGTAGGAAATTATAACCGTCACCAATTAAATTTAATACTGCATAGAAGTACTAGAGAAAGATAAAACAAATATTTAATTAATTACTCTGCCTAACAATGGATCCGTACAGCATATGATAGAAACTTGACAATCACTGTTTCCTTCCAAAAAAAATCCGTGTGTCTGTAACAAACCGGTCTCTTGTTCTCTTGATAGGAACATTATCTCATCACTTGTTGATGTTGTTTAGTCAACTGTCCGAAGACAGGTCTGAACCTCACAAGTGATATACCAACACGGCACCCCTTATGAGGCAACTAGACCAGGAGATGTAGGATGTTCAGTTCCTTTCCCTCTCCCGCCGATCAGCTACATATTACACTAATCAGGCTCATAATTTTTAAATTGGAGGAATAGACCTTGCACACTTTATGAAACTGCTAAACATTAACTTTAATAGCATAATAATATATATTTAACTTGGTAGAGATAAGGCCAGCACGCCTTCTCTTCCCCTCTACCAGGGGATTACAACTACAATATTAGGAATACAATTACAATTATAATTATAATTAATTATATTAAGTTTACAATTGCAATACAAGGTTACCTGATTAATAAAACCTAGACAATTTGTTACAGAAGTTAAGAACAAAGAAACATTTTTGTTTACTGACGTACAAATTAAACTTCCTTACTTGCAAATGGCTTTTAAGGAATTCGGAGGTTTATTGCCGCCCTCACATAAGCCCGCCATTGATCCCTATCCTGTGCAAGATTAATCCAGTCTCTATCATCATATCCTACCTCCCTCAAAATCCATTTTAATATTATCCTCCCATCTACGTCTCGGCCTCCCCAAAGGTCTTTTTCCCTCCGGCCTTCCATCTAACACTCTATAAGCATTTCTGGATTCCCCCATACGTGCCACATACCCTGCCAATCTCAAACGTCTGGATTTAATGTCCCTAATTATGTCAGGTGAAGAATACAAAGCTTGCAGTTCTGTGTTGTGTAACTTTCTCCATTCTCCTGTAACTTCATCCATCTTAGCCCCAAATATTTTCCTAAGAACCTTATTCTCAAACACCCTTAATCTCTGTTTCTCTCTCAAAGTGAGAGTCCAATTAAAATTAAACCTAAAATAATGAAATTATATAGTAATGAAATTACCGGATATTGAAATATTTTGCGATAGAATAAGATAACTATTTACAAGAAGCCATGTCTAAACGACTTTACGCTCTGGACACATGAAATCAACCCCGAGCGAGTCCAAATAGAATTTTTGATAGACAGAGAAGGTGTAAGATGCAGATTTTAACGGAATACTCCCATTCCTCTTGCGATTATTTAATCATATTTAGTAATTTATTATTATCTCTCATCACCGGTACAGAACACAACGCTAAACAATTGAAACGCATTACATCCCCACGATGTCAATGCCTGGCGGACGAGCGAATCCTACAATTGCTCACGTCAATCTTAAGGTATGATATTACTGTAATTTTTTGTTATTTAACGACGCTGGGTCATCTACTAGTTATTTAGCGCCCATGGAATTGGTGACAACGAGATGGTGATTGGCGAGATGAGATAGTGGATTCATCATAGATCACCTGTCATTCGCTTTACTGTTGGGTAAAACCTCAGAAAAAATAGCATCTAATCGGCCCAACCGGGAATCGAACCCACGCGCACATCCTAACTCAGACTCGGATCAGTAGTCAAACGCCTCTGCCGACTGAGCTACGTCGGCGGCCATGATATTAATAAGATAAAAGAATGTTGATATTTACGTTTAAAAACTGCATTTTTGACAAATGCATACCCACATGACCTCGCTGGTTGTGGTATTGTCAGACCTAGTGATTGTGTCAAGGCTGCAGTGAAAGACAAATTGAGTTACAATGAATGAATAGACTGACTGGCTGCCGAGCATAAGAAAGAAGAGTATTTACAGAAGCAGCAACGTGCTGTAACCATAGTAACTGGTAAACATTTGGAAGTGATTGGCCTGCGTCCTCCGCTTTGAAACTTCAAGTGCAGTACAGTCATTTAGCGCAAAACCATTAGTCTTCGCGAGAGAGCGTCCAAAACGTTTACCCAGACAACTGCGGTGAAAGCAGGTCGCTGTACCATCGCCTCCGTAGGGGTGCAGACCGAAGACGAAACGACGCCGGTTTGAGTAACAATGCTTAAACTCTCATAACGCGTCCAGTAACGTGGGACAGCTCTCAAACTGTGACGCGATTCTGCATTCTTCTGGCTTCCACAAAGCCCTGCAAAACACATTTAATCTACCGAACATGGCTTGCCGAGAGAAGGAAGGCCTGTGCACAGTTCCTATTGCTGGAGTTTTTCTGTCTTTCCTGCCCTGCAAAACGGACCACAGAATAACCGAGAAAAACGCGGCCGTGTCGTCAAGATGATGATATCCATACCAAGAAGGTGATCACACTCAGAAAGTTTTTTTAAGTAGGTTAGTTTACGACGCTGTATCAATATCTTAGGTTATTTACCGTCTGAATGAGATGAAGGTAATAATGCCGGTGAAATGAGTCCGGGGTCCAGCACCAAAAGTTATCCAGCAGTTGCTCAAATTGGGTTCACGGAAAAAACCTCAACCAGGTAACTTGCTCCGATCGGGATTCGAACCCGAGCCACTTGGTTTTGCGGCCAGACGCGCTAACCGTTACTCCAACAGAAAGTTTTATCAGGTGAATTTTCATAACATAAAATTCTAAAGACTAGGCCAGTGCATCTTTGCTTTCATGAAATTTCACAATCGCAAATTTCCGAATTCAATTACAATTTATTTTTAAAGCATGCTACACTTTGGCCAGAATTACAAAGACATTTACAAGTCTTAAAATTTTGGCTACTATTCCAACAGAATTATCTTCTTATTCTTCTTCTCTTAATCCTAAGTTTCCAACCTGTTAGGAAGTGAGTTTTATCTTTTTCGAGGTCTTCCCACAGATCTGTTGCCAGTTAAAATATTATTACGTACAACTTTTGATAATATGTCCTCACTCAGTCTTGACACAATTCATTCTTGTCTCCTTCTTTTTACCCAATCACTTATTAGTTCAATTTTCCACATTTCCCGAACACGTTATCCTGTCATATATTGTTCGTATTATTATTTTTATAAGTACAGCCATTTCTTGTGTTTCCAATATCTGTTGTGTTTTTTTATTAAAAAGCCCTTGTTTCAGAAATTCTGTGCCCAGAAATGTAAAGCTCATGGTGTGAACTATAATTATTTTTCATTATTATCATCATCATCATATCATCATCATCAAAGATTAAGCCTCATTAGGCTTCTTTCGGTCTCATGAATTATAACTGTTCTAACCATTTCTTCCTCGATCTGCCAACATTTGTTATGCCGTTCGCTCTGTAGCTCAATACTAATTTTGGGTTGCGGTAGTTCTCCATTCGTTCTACCTGTTATTTCGAATTATTCTTATATTGATGTAAGCCTATATTTTTCTATTAAGTTAAGGATGTGAAGTTCCCTTCTGAAATTTTCATTTCTCTTCTTGTTCTTGTCTAACCGAGTAATTATGTCCATTAATACTCCTTAAAATGAAAGTTTCTGCTGTTTCGGGCTTCATTTTTGTTTATTGTCCAAAATTCTGCGTCGTACAATAATGTGAGAACGACCATTAATTTGTAAAATTTGAATATTGTTTCTTTCCGCGTATTCATAAGGTACCTTTTGTAGTACCGCATATAATTATCCTCGTAATTGAATTTAAAACATAAAATAGTGTAGCCCAGATTATTAGAACAGTGAACCTTTTCTATAGTCTGTCCTTCTAAAATTATCGTTGCTCTTAATGTTTGCAGTCCTTTGAAAGCTAAGTCTTTAATTTTCCTGACGGATATGTTTAGGTTGTCATCTTTACTTGTGTTGTTTCATTTAAATAAGATTTTTTTTAATTATCTACAGAGCTACAAATCGGAACCTGGTCGTCTGCAAATAAAACTAGAGATAGATCATATAGAAGAGCAGAAGAAGAAACTCTTCTCTTGAGGTTAGCACACAGCGATCACCCTATCCTGCGGAAAGCTGGTAACGTACCCAGGGGACACAATTACTAGATGTCTCATGAAGACAACCGAACGTCTCAATTGATAAGCACAGCTAGGAACAGGAACAAGCGATTGGAAAGAGCGGAAGTGTTAAAAATTGGTGTATGGAATGTCAGAGGTAGGCTATTACGAAAATGAAATAAGAGCTACAAAATGAAGTGGATAATTATTCTTTGAATTTACAATTTTCATGGTCAAGGTTCTTTCGATACTACCAGAGATTTTGATTTTTCAAATGATATTGTCATATGAACTTAACAGATTGTTACCGAAATATGGAAATAGAACTATCAAGATTAGTAGCCTACATATTTGTAAGGGAGGGGAAAGATTGAACAAACGCAAAGGGAGCTTCGGTTCTACATAGACTCGCCAAACTTGAACAGGACATAAGGCCTCTGAGCGTTTTTCAACAGACTCAATTATTTTAGTTTACATGCTTCATTTCCACGTACTGTCGGATGCCTAAGAAGTAGGGCGAAGTTCGTAGTATCTTGATATCTCCTCTCATGTTCGAACATTGCACGGCATTAGTACTCATAATAGCTATGTATGTAGTTTTAATTTTTATTTGGTTATTTACGATGCTGTATCAACTACTAGCTTATTTATCGTCGGTGGTATTAGTGATAGCGAGATGGTATTTGGCGAGATGAGGCCGAGGATTCGTCATAGATTACCTTACATTCGCCTTAGGTTGGGTAGAACTTCGAAAAAAACTCAACCACATAATTAGCTCAAGCGGGAATCGAACCCACGCTCAAGCGCAATAGGCAAACGAGCTACCGCCTGACCTACGCCGGTGGCTATTTATATTAAATATAATATGTAGTTAATTATAACTCTAGTAGAAGTATAACTCAAACTAAAAAACAGTTCAATAAAGCTGGATATTCAATAATAACATTATTATTACGTCTCTTTATTCTCCATAAGTGTAATTCGTCGGCTCTGTACCGATTATTCGTTCCAGCCACATTCAAATTGCTCACGAGCAGATCCAGCGAGTTTATTTCTTCTGCAACACTTTTCGAAGGCCATGAACAGTTCCAAATAATACATTAGCTTCTATTTCCGTGGTTTTTGTTCGTTCAGGTAGTTGTGACAAAATTTCCTTCTAACCTTCACGGTGAATATTCAAATAATTCAATTCCAATATAATGGTAAACCACACATTTGTCGAAATCGAGATTTCACCGCAACTCAGTATAGAAGAAAAGTGACAAACCTATTTGAAACTTAATACACATAATATACAGATACATATGAACATAAGCCTACATACATATTGACATTAATTATTTTGAAATTATAAGTAGGCTTATATTTGACAATTTTTTAAACAAAGAAATACAAATAAAGTCTGAAATATTATAATTATTATTGTATAGGTAATTACACTAATGACTTAGAGAGCAACATAAATTTAGAAATTTAGATTAAAAATAACGGAAAGTAGCCTGATTTATGAAATAGTTTGAAACATTTAACCTGTATTCCTGTAAAATCATCAATTTATGGCGTACCATATACTGCACCGAGCCCTTTAATTACTTTTCCATTATCTCAATTCACACTCCACATCCGGATCACTGCGACTACAAGTTTATGTTTTAATTGATATCCATGGTCCTTAATACGTAGTTCTGATTTCGCTGTATAGCAAAATCAATTTGCATAATTTAATTCTAAATTACGAATTACAATATCGGACTTATTAGGTATTGTTGTAAATAAGTTCGGATGTGCTGATTATACGTCATTCTGTTATAGTGTTTATTATTGTCAATATCATAATCATCATTATTATTATTATTATTATTATTATTATTATTATTAGTTAACTTTTAGTTACGGAAACATTTTGCTGCTGGAAATGCTTGTTCAGACCAATACAATATATATACAACCTGCGAGACTCTCTGCTCTTGTGGTTGATATGGCGCCGGCGCATGGTCATCGCTTTCAACACAGCTTTTAAAATGTACAGTTAATGTCTAACATATAACAATTTCCTTCAAATTATAACTGTCCAGCATCTAGATATAAGTACAATCTACCAACGGAAAATTTCGTCAATATAACTTATACGTAATTACCAGGGAAAGGATTTATATGTAAATACATATTTACTTATAAAGCTAATATAATTTATATTTTGCATTATCTTTATGTTTCACAATGTGTAGGGTTGAAAAATCCTACTTTTATTTTCCATATTTTTCCATATTTTAGAGTTTAGTACATATTTTCGTTAATTTCCATATATTTTCCATATTTCATATAAAACAGTCCATATTATATTAGGTTTAACAATAAAACAAAACAAAATTCCATTAACTTTTAAAAATACATTTCAACAATAGAGATTTAAACACATGTTCAGTAATCCCTTTAACATCAGAGTTATTTGAAAATTAGCAGTCCTATCAACAATGGGAAAGTAAGTTACAAAACTGTATTAATTTAATTTAAAATTTTTAACAGACTTCAGTTGTGCAGCTCAACAGTTAAATGCCAGTCAGAGTACACATAGGTTCAGTTTTGTAAATCATACTATAAAGACGGTAAATATGCCAAAAGTACGTCATTCAGTCAATTTAAAATCAAAACTAACAAGTTACATTTCAGAATTTAAAGAAGATGGTTTATCAACTGACAATAAAATATTATTTTGTAATTTGTGTCAGTGTGCAGTATCATCTACACAAAAGTTCCTGGTGCAACAACACATTACAACTAGTAAACATCAGGCCAACAAACAACTAAATTCCAAGCAGAGACAATTGTTTTTAACACAACCAACAACATCGAATGTAAGATCTGAGTTTAACATCGACCTGTGCCGTTCTCTCATCTCTGCTGATATTCCTCTCTACAAACTAAAGAATAAGGTCTTCAGGGAATTCCTTGAAAAATATACTCAACATACAATCCCGGATGAGTCAACACTTAGGAAGACGTATGCTCCATCCATCTACGATGAGACAATACAGAAGATAAGAGATGAAATTAAAGATAGTTCAATTTGGGTTTCCATTGATGAGACTCCCGACAAAGAAGGTAGACTTGTTGGTAATGTAGTTATCGGTTTGTTAAGTGAACAATATTCTGAACGAATTCTTTTACATTGTGATGTTCTAGAAAAGTGCAATAACAAAACTATAGTTAAACTGTTCAACGAAGCTATGGGTATCCTGTGGCCAAAGGGTATTATGTACGATAATGTGTTATTCTTTATTAGCGATGCTGCCCCTTATATGGTCAAAGCTGGACAAGCATTATCTGTTGTATATCCTAAATTGACTCATTTTACTTGTGTGGCGCATGCATTTCATCGTGTGGCAGAAGTGGTCAGAGACAATTTCCCTAAAGTAGATTTGTTGATTTCATCAGTGAAAAAAGTATTTCTCAAAGCTCCCAGTAGAGTTAACGTGTTGAAAGAAATGTACCCTGAAATTCCATTGCCACCAAAGCCAATTTTAACTAGATGGGGTACATGGCTAGAAGCAGTTGAATATTATGCCGAACATATAGACTCTATTAACAATGTTCTCCTTGCATTGGACTCTGAAGATGCAGTCTCAATTGATACTGCGAAAACAGTTACCTGTGACATAAGTGTGAAGAATGACTTAGCTCACATTCAGCATACATTTTCATGCATCATAAAAACGCTCAAAAGTCTCCAAAATAGGCACCTTTCACTATCTGAAAGTTTTGAAATTATAAATAGTACTGTGGAACAACTGAATCGTGGTAGAGGTAAAGTTGCAGATGCAGTAAGAGCTAAGGTGGACACTGTACTTTCAAAAAACCCTGGATATGAAGAACTACAAAAGGTTGTTGCTGTGATGAGTGGTGAATCAACAGTGAAGATTAACTTGGACTTATCCCCAGCAGACATTGTGAAATTGAATTATGTACCAGTTACTTCTTGTGACGTCGAACGCTCTTTTAGTCAGTATAAATCTATCCTCAGAGACAATAGAAGAAGATTCACTTTTCAGCACTTGAAAGAAATGTTTGTAACCTATTGTTATGGTAACAGACAATAAAAATTGTGTTTTGTTGAAACTACATTGGAAGATAAGGTACGTCCATTATATTTTTTGTTTAGTTTGATTAAAATGTACCAATATTTAACGTACATAGTCATTTTTTTTATAATTTTAAGTCCATATTTAATTCCATATTTTGGTAAAAATCCATATTTAATTCCATATTTTGGTAAAAATAACTACATATATATTTACATATTTCATATATTTTTAGTCCATATAAATCCGTTCCCTGGTAATTACGAATTAATTTCTATAAAATAACTATATTTTAAAACAAATCGTGGACCAGACTTCAAATCTCAGAGATAGTGGATTTGTAATTTGGTGGACAAAGCCAGGGTTGTATTATTATGTTTCATATTCATCGTCCTGGGTTGTATTGATTCGTAGATATTGCATTTCAACAAAAGCCAATAAAATTTTTATTTGATCTCTTGCGAAACCGTAACACATTCTCTTTGTAATGTAATACTTTATACTTAGTAGTTAGGCCTATATTCATTATTAAATGAATCATAAAATGAATGAATGAATTAATGGGTGAATTGATGGATGAATGAATAAAAGAGTGAATGACTGAATGAATGACTGACTGAATGAATGAATAAATGAATGAATAAAAGATGAGTGAATGAATGAATGGATGAATGGATTGATGGATGGATGAATGAATAAATGAATGAATAAAAGAGTGAATGAATGAATGGATGCATATGGATGAATAAAAGAGTGAATGAATGGATTGATTTATTGATGGATGGATGAGTGAGTGAATGAATAAATGAATGAATGAATGAATGAATGAATGAATGAATGAATGAATGAATGAATGGGTAGGTGAATTGATGGATGGATGGATGAATAAAAAGTGAATGACTGATTGAATGAATAGGTGACTGAATGAATGAGAGAATAACCGAATTAATGTTAAAATATGTAAGAATTGTTTGGTTAGAGCCCAATACGAGAATCTTCATTTTTTAGTATAAGTTATTTAATGACGCTGAATCAACCATAAATTATTTAGAATCGATGGATTTGGTGGTAGCGACATGATACTTGACAAGATGAGGCCAAATAGCCTATTCCCCATGCTATTAATTGATATTCTTCTTACAGTTGAGGAAATTAGTTTTTATATACAATTTTCACCCTTTCTTTACCAATATACTGCTTTCCTGGCAATGTCCAACGTGAACCGAATTTCATACTTTAAGAGGACTTAGCTACTTCAACTATTTGGACGTGAAACGTCTATATTCCACATATAAGGGCAGAAAAACTGCAACGTTTTCACTTACTTGTACTCAATTCTCTATTAAATGTGCCTCGAGATTTCCGCATGGCCCTCTCGCTCATGTGGTAGCTATTAAATTACGTCTATTTTCATCTTTTCCCCTTCAAAATTCACTTATGGTGTGATAATAGGCCCTATTTTAAATTAATCGTTTTAAGTAACTCAGAAACTATTAGAGATATCAATATGAACATTTTACTACTGATTCTTTATTATCTTAGAAGTGCTGAGCTCTTGTTTAGAAAGTGAGTTACGATTTTGTTCGGAACTGATTACTTTGTAAGAAAAACGAAATTACATTAATATTCATACTTAAAAAGGATTCTATTCAAATGACCTGAAAGTAGATCTCAGAAATCAATTCATTCATTTAGTGTTCTGCCCAAGGACATGCCTTTCACTGCAAACCCAGATTTCTCCAATATTTCCTATTTCCTGCCTTCCTCTTTGTCTCCTCATATGATCCATATATATTAACGTCGTCTATCATCTGATATCTTCTTCTGCCCCGAACTCTTCTCCCGTTCATCATTCCTTCCAATGCATCCTCTTCAGTATGCAGTTTCTTCTCAGACAGTGACCCAACCAATTTCTTTTTCTCTTCCTGATCAGTTTCAACATCATTCTTTCTTCATCCACTCTTTCCAACACAGCTTCATTTCTTATTCTAACTGTCCACTTTACACGTTCCATTCTTCTCCATATCCACATTTCAAATGCTTCTATTCGTTTCTCTTCATTTCGTCGTAACGTCCATGTTTCTGCCCGATAAAAATGCCACACTCCATACAAAGTACTTCACTAGGCTCTTCCTTAGTTGTTTTTCCAGAGATCTGCAGAAGATTGTCCTTTTTCTATGAAAAGCTTCCTTTGGCATTGCTATCCTTTTGACTTCCTGACAGCAGCTCATGTTACTGCTTATAGTACATCCCAAGTATATGAAGCTGTCGACTTGCTCTACTGCCTCATTTAGAATTCGCAAGTTTATCTTCTGTATTTTTCTTCCTGCGACCATGCTCTTCGTCTTATTTTCATTTATCTTTATCCCATACTGCTCACAGCTGTCATTTAGTTCCAGTAGCATATCCTTTAGTATCATCTCCTCTTCTGCTAACGACGCCGTATCATCAGAAAATCTTATGCACTTTATTCTTCTTCCCCCTATTATCATTCCTCCCATGTTCTGAAAACAGTTTTTTACTAAATCCTCCAAGTAGATGTTGAACAGGGTAGGTGATAAAGGACATCATTGGCGTACTCCTCTCCCAGTTTCACTTCCTTCTGACATTTCTTCTCCTATCCTGACTTTTACTAATATAAAGATTACTGAACAGTTTTTCTCTCTTTCCAATCCACATCAATTCTCTTTACGATCTCCATCAGTTTATTCCAATCCACTCTGTAAAACGTATTTTCTAGGTCTGTAGATAAACGTAAAAGTGTCATGTTTCTACACGTACTCGTAGCTCCCTGAGTTTCTGAGAAAAAGATTGTGAATTTTTAGCTTTCGACAAAATGGGCGAAAAAGTAAACATTAAAAAAAATTTGAATTTCATTAACACATGATACTAGATTTGTTTCGAAAATCTATAACAAAGCCAGCCAACAGTCTTCAACAATGTCACGAACTTATGAAACAAATATTCTGCTACAAAATCATAACCTTATTTTTTTACCAAATAGATACAGATATATATATATATATATATATATATATATATATATATCATGCAACAGTTCGAGATGAGAAGAAAAACTCGTTTCACACACAAAACATATTACGTAATAAAAAACGCGTACAATTAGAATTTTTCAATAAACTGTTAGTCATAGTATTACCTACAATAACGTCAGAAAATTTACTAAGATTTAATCATGTGTTCAACTTTGTTATATGTTTCAAAGGCATATGTTATATGTATTTGCATTTAACGAATAATACCTTAAATCTGTAACCAATATTGTCCATAAGAATGGCAAGAATTTATTGTATTTTACCTTGCAAAGCCAATTTCTTGCTCTGGTTTGTGCCATTAGCCATAAGGAAATAACATAAATTTGTAAAACAGGACAGAAGCTATTTCCACTAAAGTAAAATCTAAAGCCACCTATAACTATGAAATCTATCACTTCTTTGTCTTTTCAACATGCACGTTACTCTACTGTTTTTATCCTGTTCTTAAAAAAAAATTGAACGTACTGGTATGACCTAATGAAGAGGACAAAGTAGAATTGTCAAATATTATCCAACCCTGAAATACTGATGGGGAATATATAGCCGTAATAACATACAAATATATCATCAATGAGTGGACTAAATCATAGGTCACGAGTCTTCCGTCTGAAGTTTACTGTATGTCGATACTCTGCCAGCCACCGATGTGCACGACGGAACACCAACATCCAAGCTATAACAATGTTGGGTGGACAACCGAACGACATCTCATTCACTAGCAGGAGCGGTAAATCAGCAATTGGGATTCACACTAAACGCATGGCGGTTAATTCCTTTAAAAATCTTGGCATAGGCTCATTATCTCAATTTTTCTTCGGTCTGACACTAGAACACAAGGCGATCTCTCGTGACGTGAAATGCACCAGCTCTTCACTATAATATTGACGCAGAATAATATTGACAACTGAATAAAAAGGGTTTATAGCCTCAACGTGCGGCAGAATGGAATTTCTTTAGCTATAAATGTGTAATAATCTTTATAAATTAATAATATCAAGGGAAAAATTGTTCCGGGGCCGGGTATCGATCCCGGGACCCCTCGCTTAGGGCACGAATGCTCTACTGACTGAGCTATCCCAGGAACTATACAAAACACCGTCACAATTCTTCCCTTTATTTCCACACAACTCAAATGGGCTGATAAGACGCCAGAACCCAACTTTGAGTGCACACAATTCTGTGTGTCTTAAATTGTGGCTTTCTGTTAATGTACCTTCAGTACAAATTTGCACAATCATTCTAAATGCTTGTATAGTGAGAGACGATAAATGAAGATTAAACTTAACACTTTTATAATTTAAAAATTAAAATTAAAAATAAGAAAAGTCCTTGCACTATATTCTCGCATTCGTTTCAGTTCAAGTTTTTACGTTTTTGGCTCAATTTTCGATGGTTCATCCGCACGCTTTCTTTCACGCCATGCTCTCACATATTTAAATGTGATTTCGGCAGATTTTTATAGCAAGAAATTTCTCAGCAATGTAATTTCACTCACTGATTTCGACTGTATAGCGTCACTACACTATGCAGAAAACGCACTGCCCGGTAACAGTCCCAACGCTACTAATTTATGCATTAATTTGAGTAAATTTTTAGAAAATGCAAACATCACCAACTTTATTTGTGAAACTTCATAAAAACTCAGACAATTCCGTAGGAACAACAAACAAAGTCCTTCTACAAGTCCGTCACAGAGTCTTGTTTCACAGCGTTCGATTCGTACCCAGCCCAAAAAGTTTAATTTACATAGAATTAGTGTAACGAAAATGGATCATAAGTTTCATTAAGTACGTTTTCGTAATTTGCAAAGATTCAGTACCATACTGCGAATGATATTAACATTTATAGTGATTTTTTAACTATTATTTTAAAAAGTATCTAAATGAAATTACCTAATTTTATGATGGACTTTCGTTTTCCAGAGTGTATACAGATGTCATATTTTCAGATGCATTTAACTTCATTTATAAATTGCCTGCCTTCTGCAGATGCAAATTTTAAATAAATTATTAAGGGAACTTAACATAGGGTTAGATAATTATTAATTGCTTAATATTAGTCTTATATACTTGTGAATATTGGTTATAAAGTTTTTTAACTGTGATTGCTTTTTATCACCTAGGCTCTTGTTTTCGTAATCTGTGCCATTTTATTGTTTATATTAACTGTTTATTTTGTTTTCTTCTTTCTCCTTATCTACAGTGTGGATTTGAACTCCCAATGACGAGCGATGTTCATACGGGGATAAATTCTGTAATTTATATTTCTGTTTTGTTTAAATATTTGACATGTTCGTTCTTGTTTTATGTATATAATAGTTTTTAAATGTATCTTTGTTTCTTTTATATCTAATAAGCTTACGTATTTTTGTAGTTTCCTGATTGTAATAATTGTAACAAATGTGTATTTAAATTTGATTATATATAAAACTACTCAAATGAAAGAAAACAATTTTCACATATATACGTAAAACAGTTAGACCTATATGCAGGTTTTTAATTTTTGCAGCATTATTATTAATAATTACATATTTAGGAAAATGAGCATTTAGTAAATGATAAAAGTATATCAGTGTTTTAAAGGCCTTGTACAAATATTTCCTATTTCATCATAAGCTTTTTAGATGTTTTTTGCTTTAATTTTTCACCCACAAGTAAAATTTCTTTTATGATCGAGAGAGAATTTGTGTTCACAATGAGGTCTCGGTGGGTTTTCCATGCCTGTTCCATCTGGAAACTTGACTTTGTTTTGAAATGGAGCGCTAGTTTTGTGGTTTTGATTTCAAATGCAAAGCCAATTTTTTACTAAAATTATTACATTTCATGTGCACCATTTCAAGATAAATTGACTCGTAGATTTGAATATGACCAATAACTTAGGACAAGTTTCCCGGTCTGTGGTCTGCGGACCCCTTGGAGTCTGGGGAGTCGCGGAACGGATCCACAGAACCGAGGTGCACTTTCAAACAGTAATTTAATTTAACTTAACTTCATATTCACTGATTTTCCTCAGCTTGTTAGAATATAATTTTACCTCAGACTCTTGAGACTCGGAATTTAACAGAATGAGACTTCTCTTGGTTTGCATGTCTTGCCTAGTTAAATGACATTTTTTTTAGCTTTGTAATTCTATAAATTCCAGTCTTCGGAGTCCAACTTTTACAATGTTCACCGTTTAGGACAAAACTGAACCAACGATAAGTAAATTAAACTTATGGTCTCGCCGAGTTGACAATCGAGAATTCATTTCCTTTCTCAGCGATTTTTTGGCAGCAATGATGATCTCTCGTCTGATGTTATTGCAAAAATATAGAAAAACTTCTTGATTTATTGAAATTAAAATTATTGAGATATTTCTCTTCTTGCTATGAATTAAACAATGGATGAAAATAACCATCTTGGTGATTCAAAAAAATTTTCCAGTTAAAAGAGGATGAGAAACTCTTAGAATTATTTTCTGATTACAGTTTAAAAATCCTGTATCATACAATGACTCTGTTGCCATCTTGGTTGCATGCACGACCACGTATGTTTCCTAATTGGATTACAATACTTAATACAGTTATGCATCAACATACTTGTTTGAGTGAATATTTTATGCTATAATATTCTCGACTATTAAATTATAGTACACCTAAAGTTTAGTCAGTCTTGTGTCTTGGATTATTATTTACAATTGAAGTAGACTTGGAAAAACTGAGAGCCGCAAAACAATGTCAACCAACACGGCAACAACCTTAAGTGTAAACACTGGGTTCATTATTCAAGGCAAAGATGTGTTAGAGGCCTAACGTAAAGTAACTTTCTACATGCCCACATGTTTTTTCACAGTTCATTCAGAACATACGCCTAAAATTTAATGTCGTTATGAATTTATTAAGAACAGTTAAATCGCTACATCATTCAAATTTTTAACGAGAAGAACATGATTTTTGGCATAGACTATGCAAAACATCCTAGAGGTCCATCGAAATGTAGTATGAGCTTTGACAGATCCGTGACACTCAATAGGTTGGAAACTTTAGTTTAGGGAAAATCACTGCACATAAAAGGAAAACAGACAGCATGCCTATAGAATTGCTTCGATTTCAGAGGTGTTGGAAACATGCATTCTCGTGAAAATCTCGAAACAGAGAAAATAAAATAATTATCCTACTCCAGGTATAATTCGAACTCACTACGTATCATTGCTTAAACTCAGCATTAGAAGAGCGTTGAAACAGAATCTTAATCGTTTTATGAACGAGAAAAAATATAACGATAGTCATTTATATAAAAATTTATCAATTTTACAGTCATAAGTTTGTTAAAAAATATTTGCTGATATAAAATTACACACTTTCATATTCTGAATTTAGTATACTGCAACCATGTTTGGAGATAGTGCATTCCAATGGTGGATTTCTTTGATTAAGCTGGCTTCTTATTGTTTTTGGGCCGAATTATCTGTTTGAGGGAGCAATATACTGTAGTTTGAAATATTCCGTGTCAAAATCCGACATTTTTTACTTCGTCATAACTTCCGAAACGGTTTCAGGAGGTTCATTCAACCTATAAAATTGAGCATAGAAACTTTCCTGAGATTAAAAGGTCGTCGGAGCGTGAAGTTAGACAAATCACCTTCTTCTAACCATGGAAACTCTATTCAATAGGCGTCTTTTGTGGATCCTTTACTGTTTCATATTCTGTTAGGTAGTCATTATGAGAATTTTAAAGATCTAGAATATTTTACGGGAATGACATTATTAATGGGCCTATCTATTATTACGTTATAATTTATTTTCGCCTGAGTAGTTCTTCATTATAGGGACGAAACTTAATACTTAATTTCTACAATGAAAGTTCAGTCTTTTTTGTTAAACTACATAAATGTACGGAGTAACACCATTGGAGTTTTGGAAAAAGGAAGCAAAATAACAGAAATATCAAAGTTTGTATTGAAACTGTTACGATACGTGAACGAGAGAAGTAAATCACTCTTTATTACTTCTGGCTAAGTTACTGTTATCTACACAAGGAGTATCTGGTTCGTATATTACCACTTCTTCACTCGAGGATGACGGGTACCACAACAATTAAACACTAAATGATGATAGACCCGCCAAATTTTTTATAGATTGTGAAATCGCGTGATAGTGTTGCGCAACCTCCGAGAATAATGTTGAATTTAGACGCGGCAGTTTAAGCTCGTCACGGCATCGTAAGAACTACCGCGAAACAGGGTCCGGCTGCACTTGGAGACGATGCACCCGGGTCAGGGATGGCCGCCCGACCTAGGGATCGACGCGCATGTTGTAGCGGTCAGGGACAGCTGTAGTTCAAATCAATACCTATGGTATTACATAAGCATGATTTTGCAAATGCTAATTTTACACCTGAAATTGTTAGTACGATGAAATGCAAATCTTTGTTTCATGCAGTCTACCACAAGCACAAAAATATAACATGTAACTACAATCTTGCTTAAAAACCGCTATATATCAATGTTTAGAGATACTTATGTGAAGATGAAGTGAAACAAACGCATGGATGTAGTTCTACACACTTAGAAAGTATTAAGAAAAATGTATATATATATAAACATACGCTCGAAATATTTGCGTTTCGTCGTTATAATCCTTAAGATCAGTGACTATGTTTATCTAGCATAGGGCATATCTATCAGAATAATTTTGTGAAGGTAGGCCTATTCAAATTACACTGGGATACTTTTCCATCGACAAAAAACACTACACGAACAAACGCTTTTCACCTCAGTGCGCAACGAAATCGAATAACATTTCTTTCTCAAATAAACATGATTAATATAATTATACTAAATAGTAACTCAAATGTATGCATCCTGTATGTCGAGGATTTCCAGATCATTCCCATAGTTTTATCCCTAGTCTATTTTTTCGGATCTACGTTTATTATATCAACACATGAGGACGGAGTTAGAATCCACTTTGAAGATGCTCGCTTTGGTCGGGAAATAAAACAATAAATAACTTAGGTATGTATTCATACCTACACAACACTACACTCACCTATACTTAGGATTTATTAGGTGAGTATGAATTATAATAAACGATATCTGCTAACGGCAACTGTAAGGACAATACTTAAATACTTTGGTTTGTTTAAATGAGTGAAACTAAATTCCAAAAAATTGCCTCACATTTCTTATTTCACTTTCTGTAGATAATAGGTACACAAGCTTAATTTACAACAAATATGCTGAACTGAGTTTATTATCTAATTGAATACGTCCAATTTACGCATCAAATTTCACCAACTTGTTTTGTTAAACTGATTAAAACAGGGGAGGTATAATAACATTCGTATGTACATTGTTCACGAATTTCCATTGATTCGTTATTTTATTTCTCTATAATCAATTCATTCGGAGTAACCTCACACCTGCATCCCCATATTCTTGCAAAAACTATGTCACTTTGGTTTATAACAAATGCACCCAGAACAGCTGACACTATCATTGCGTAACCAGTCCGAATGAAGGCGTTTCATCCTCATTGCACACGCAATCTTTTCTACACTGCACTTTTAATTTGATTTTATCAGTTAATGAATCTCAAGAATCCTTTCTCACTTTTGATTAGTACATAACCTAATTAGAACTAGTTAAATCACAAAAATCAAGGACGAGACGTTGTAAGTGGTTTAAAGGCTTCGCAAGTGTCATTAAATTAACTGTTTTTAACTCCATTGCGTCTTTGTTCGTCAGTTTCAGAACGGCTTCGAATAGAAGCGCAAGATGAAGTCACTGCAAGAGAGTGTTATGCAGGCAGCCGTCTTCTGAGAAGCGCAAAGAAGTTCTTTTATTGAAATTATGTAATACATTTGGTTGGGAGAAATCATAGTATTTTGGAGATCAGTAATGAAAAAAAAAAAAAAAAAAAAAAAGAAGAAGAAGAAAAGAAGAAGAATTCGTAAAACTTTACCTAACCTATCAAGAAAAGCTAGAAGCAGATATTGAGTTTTCTACTGTTAATGATTGTGTTCCTATAGGTACTTGTGCGTTTCGTTTCCTTCTGCTGTTAACTGCGAGACATGCCATAATGATGACTTGTTAGAATGCTCGGTCTCACAGTTCAAGTTTCAACTTGTGCAATAAACCATTCAATAGTCTTGAAACTGGGGTAACATCGTACAGTAATGTGAGCCATAAATAAGCAGCTGCGTGATGTATTCCGTCGCGCGGGGCTCCGACAGGGCGCGGGCGGCGCCTGGCCGCCTCCCTCTATCAATTTACTCTTTACACAGTAAAATATCACTTCCGTTTCCATGAAAAATGTGAAATTTCGCGTTTGAAAAGTCAGTCAGTTTTTATTATTCGAACACGCTTTCTCCATCACATCGCTTCACGGGCGTATTGACAGCATACGTGTCAGAGATGGATGGCATCGAGATGAAAGCTTCGATGAAAGACAGCATTCACATCTTCACATCCCCCCTGCCCACTAACTGACCATAGACAGGGTGGTGGTTGCAATTGGTACTGTGTTTTGTCTCTACAAAAGGAAGGAGAGTATTTTTTATGCATACAAAATTAATAAAATGAATAAACGTTCAAAGTAATGTTAAAACAATTTAACAAAATAAATAAACGAAACCTTAACAGATAATCGAAGTAAATAAAACCGAAATCATCAAATTCATAATGAAATCAATAAATGAATAATGTAATCAATAAATGAATCTTGTCAAAAGTAAATAACAAAACGAATAAATAGTAAAATAATTAATTAAAATAAACGATTAATTAAATAATTCAATATCCAAAAGCGTGAATATGTGTATAAATAGCACGGAAATAAATTTTATTTAGAAAATTTACGGTCTTAATGGAATTCCGACGTCGCTTTTCAAAAGACAAACTTTATAAAAGTTATTAGATCTACAAAAAATATAATTATAGGAAATAAACAGCGAAGTATACTGACTAAACATAATCCTCCACTCAGATGCTTACAATGGAATTACGAAGTCCGCTTTCCATAATTTCAATACTTATGAAGGGACAGAAAATAAAATTTCTACTAAAGTATTAAATTAAATACTCCGATTAAAAAAATAACGACAGTAATCACGTACAACGGCAATCATTCTGTAACTTCAATCAATCTAATTCATTAATGAATATTCGGTATTAGTTGTTTTGATTCTCAGAACAGGGGAATTTTTCGTGTGGAATCTAAAGGTGAGGAGGAACTTTATTTATGGCCTCCCAAGATTTCCCGGCGCCCCAGAGAAGTGCTACAGCAGTGGTCCTCACGGCATTGACATGGTTGGAGCTGCACTGACCTGAAGCTGGAGCAGGGGTGGATGACCCAGTGGCCCGCCGCCTTCTGCCGGATGCGCTCTTTCATGAGCGCCTTCTTGCTGCCGAAGAGCTTCATGGCCAGCTTGTTGTCGGTGGGCTGGAAGAGCGCCTGCAGCTGGTTCTTGATGAAGCTCTGCTTCTCGCCGGCGCCCAGCGGGTTGGGCCCCGGCTCCTCCTTGGGGGTGCCGTAGAGGCTGACATCGTCGCCCCCGAAGTGCACCTTGCCGCTCTCCTTGTAGTTCATGTTGGTCAGCGAGTTGGAGAGGTAGTCGGCGATGAGCAGCGTCTCGTCGTCGATGGCGGTCACCAGCGAGTCGGTGCACGTGTTGGTGTTCTCGATGCTGATCTTGATGGAGTCATCCTTGGCGAGGCGAGGCTGTGGCGGCGGCGAGCGGATCTCCTCCTCCGACTGAGCGGCCCCGACTCCGAGCCGGCCGTTCGCCAGCTTGAGGCTGGGCACGCGCCGCGCCCGCCGGCCCTCCCCCGCCTCGCGCTCCGAGTCCCTGCAACAGCCAATGAGCGCGCGGGTCAGCCAGGTGTCGCGTGGCTCTCATTGTCAGCTGATTAGATCAGCCATATTTGCTCTATTGTTGCACAAAATATTATATTGAGAATCCGGCAACTAATTGCTCGACAAGAAACGACAGACTGAGAAATCTGATGGTACATGAAATCAACTGAAAATTGTGAAGTTATATGTGAGGAATACGTCTTTAATGCACGAAACCATTTATGTTTAGAGTACTTGCCGAGAATTGGTATGTGCAAAGATTCAATGAGAATGTTAAGTCGCCAAGCACTGGTTTCAGCTCATAAATAACATACGTTAAAGTTGTCTAACCTAACTTCACCAAATTATTTTCAACTTATAGTGTCAACTTAATATGTTTCATCATTATTTACTAATTACCTATTGTTAAACAAGTAGGCCTATGCAGTGGTGATATTCAAGAAGTTTAATAACCAATTCTCGCATGTGTACCTATGTTAAACATATACGGTATATGTCCATGGTAATTGTAAATACTGTATTATCTATAAATAATTCAATAACCGGTTCGTTCGAATTGGCCGAATATCACTTCTGGGCCTACGCATAAATGATTATATGCGATAAAGACTCAAGATCAATCGATGTACAGTAAAAGAAGAATTTTTATTTAGTTTTACACCATGTGTTTAGACTTAACCTACATTTTCGAAACTTACAGCTTCTATTAGCAGGATAAAACAGTAACATATTTACATTTAGGCCTACATTACCGAACTCAACAGAGTCGATGAGTCATCAGGCCTGGTACTATATTACTCTGTTATAGAACATGGAAGTGTAGTTCCGAAACGTTTGAGATATTAAGCCCAAAACCGCGTAAAACCTAAAATATCTTCTTAACAGAATCTGAAACTTTATATGAAATCTCACATGGCGTAAAAGAGAGCAAGTCCTTATGAGAAAAGAGACAATTACAGAAAATATGACTAGACTGCATACAAAGAATTGATGTAAAGTGACACACAAAGAAAGTTATTGATCATAGAACAACAAGAAAAAGAGGCATTTTGCGACCGAATAAAAGGATTCGAACAATAAATTGAAGCCTGAAAGGACTTCACAATCAAATGCTTAAAGAAGGTGAGGAAAAAGGATATCGTAATGCTGCTGCTGCCGTTGCTGCTGCTGCTGCTGTTGCTGATGATGATGATGATGATGGTAGTGGTGATGATGATTGTGATGATGGTGATGGTGATATAATTTAGTGCAACACTAGTCGCGGATAATCAACTATAACCATCCTCATAATCGTAGGAATAACATATTTTAAGCCAAATATCTATTCCAAACTGATTACTCCAATTTTTCACAGCACAGGAAAGTCATTTCGGTATGTATTTTTTGTTTTCTTGCAATTCAGCCTTCGGACATTCTCACTACATATATAATATATAATATCTACATATAAGCTATAATAGAACTGAAAGCTGAAGTGAATAAAACTTCTGAATATATTCCTAACATTCTTTTTTATACACTTACTACAACACCGTTAGCAATTAGTAGGCCTATACATAAAGGAGAAGAAAAGGGTAATAAGTAAGATTCATTCAGTCCAAACGAGATTTCTAAGATCAACAGCTAAAGGCTGCAATGGGTACGACATTTCTATCCACATAGGGTAGATAGAATTCTTCATTCTCTACAACAAACATTATTAGATTAGAGCTAATGTGACACAATTACTGAACAATATAACTTAAGATTACAAAATAAAATTGGCTGTAAAATTTCAACAGGATAACTCCAGACAGAATTCCATTCAGAGTATTGCAATATTATGACCAAAGGGAAAAGAAACGTCTCAGTATAGTACGTCGCAAGCGATGTGTGGAATCATAAAAATCAGAAATCTACTAGCATAAACCGCAAGGTAGGAAGGCGACTTGCAATGCATACGAAATTCTTCTCGTTTCTTGTGTCCCTTCCTAGTTGACGAACGGGCATTTGCAAATTCAGAGGATGATCTTCAATATATAGCTTTCGCCTTTCACATTACGTTGTAAGTATAGGCCTACAACCTGAAAATATCGGTATAAAAGACAAGTACAGTACATGGATTAAAGGAGAAATTTGAGAGAGACACAGTAATTAAAATCAAATATGTAACAAGTGAGCATCTTAATTTACTTTCGATGCTAATTTATATAAAAGTCAGATTAACTGAACTGCAAAACAAGTAATAAATAAAAGAAGAAGAAGAAGAAGAAGAAGAAGAAGAAGAAGAAGAAGAAAAAGAAGGATTTCATCAACCACTTTTTCGTATAATCGAAATAAATATTTAACTAACCGCCTATGGTATCTATAGTTTTCTGTGGTTTCATAATGCACAATGGAAGAAATTAATCGCTTTTTTCTGTTATAAATGTTCACTTTTTTCAGCCGTCCTTTGGCTTTGATGGCAAGATCTATAGTTCACAAGATAGAAGTGCGAAGTTCAGTTAATTTTGGACTGGAGTTCTAAGACTATGAAATGTGACACTGTCGGGAGACGATCTAAGAACGGTCAGGTTCTGTTACTGAGGAAGCTGTGCGACTTGTGCTAATGCTTATATTTATTTATTTATTTTTAGGTTATGTAATTTTTTTTAAATTTTCCTTTTCTAAATTTGCTAATCCTTATATTGCAACAGTGTACCAAGTGACCTATAGACTAAAATGCATGTAGAAATTTCGTAACTACTCAGATATGATACAATGCAATGACACGAGGTCGTTCCCAGTTTTTTTTTTTTTTCATTTTACTATCAATTTATCTGTCTTCATTGTTATTAGGAATGACAAGATCAACTTACGAAGTTGGAACAGGCCAAAGGTATAAGCCATTACTTTTGTTATTATTATTATGCCTCTATGCCGACGACCTACAACTTTACATACATTCCAGACCCAATACGATCAATGAATCGATTGACAAGTTAAATTGTGACCTAGCCACTGTCTCCACTTGGGCGGCCAATTTCGGACTCGCACTTAACCCAAGTAAGACTCAAGCTATAATTATTGGACATAAGCATCTAGTTAACTCCCTTAATAACAGCAATCTTTCAGTTGTTACCCTTAACAACACGCTAATCCCTTATTCATCTGTCGTAAAAAATCTTGGCTTCTTTTTTGATAATAATCTAAGTTGGAATTTTCAAGTTAAAGAAACGATAAAAAAAATCTGTTCCTCCATTCACTGTTTGAGTCGCTTGAGAAACTTCTTGCCCCAGCAATTAAAACTTACCTTAGTACAAACCCTAGTAATGCCGCACTTCGATTATTGTGACGTTTTGTTAAGTGATCTAAGTTCTGAACTGTCGGTCAAGTTACAGCGAGCTCAGAATATGTGCGTCAGATACGTGTGCAACATCCGACGATATGACCACATATCACCGTCCTTCGCAAGTCTTTCGTGGCTCCGACTTAAAGAACGCAGAACTTTACATTCTTTGTCTTTACTCTTTCGAATTCTGCACACCTTAACACCAAATTACCTTTCGTCTCGTTTCTCTTATCTATACTCTAGTCCACACCTGTGGAGTAACGGTCAGCGCGTCTGGCTGCGAAACCAGGTGGCCCGGGTCGGGGCAAGTTACCTGGTTGAGGTTTTTTCCGGGGTTTTCCCTCAACCCAATATGAGCAAATGCTGGGTAACTTTCGGTGTTGGACCCCGGACTCATTTCACCGGCATTATCACCTTCATCTCATTCAGACGCTAAATAACCTTAGATGTTGATAAAGCGTCGTAAAAGAACCTACTAAAATAAAAATAAAAAAATCTATACTCTAACCACGACGTAAATACCAGATCACTTATCTGTGGCACGCTAAGTATACCTCTTCATAGAACATCTTGTTATTCATCATCTTTTACAGTATCCACTTCGCGTCAATGGAATTCCTTGTCACAAAGTATTAGGGGCTGCAAGACAATAAACACCTTTAAGAACAGCTTAAAAGATAACCTTATTAGCATTTCACTCCAATCATATTGATTTAAACTATCACTGCCTACATTGTTACTTCTTTCTTTTAGACATCATCCTGATTGTGCTGTACTTTCAAAATTGTCTCATAATAATCTCTTTCTATTATCTAATATTATTTGAAATATATTAACAACATTCTATGTATTTTAGCTTAATTCTGCTACACAGTTTATTCAGTGTTTAATTAATAGTTCATAGTATTTTCTTGTTTAATTCGTAAATAACTCTTGTATACATGTAACTCTAATCTAAATCAAATTGTTGAATTCTTTGTAAGTTCATGCATATGTATATACTCTTTTTGCTGGTTGAGTGGAAGAGAATGCCTTACGGCCTTAACTCTGCCAGCTAAAATAAATCATTATTATTATTATTATTATTATTATTATTATTATTATTATTATTATTATTATTATTATTATTATTATTACTACTATTATTGTTGTTGTTGTTCTTGTTGTTGTTGTTGTTGTTGACGATGATATGTTATGTTAATGTCACTGAAAATAAAGTAACAGACACAAGAGAATAATGGAAAGATTGCACTTAGTACACAGGTGTCCATATAGGTAATCGGAATATATCGAATTACCGAACGGAAATGTTATTCTCTACCAAAAATAATGGAATATGTAATTTGATTAATGAAATCAAAATCGTTAATAGCTTCAACAATAATTGTAGTAAAGTATGTGATATTATCATATAGGAACTGTCCATTCTATAAAATTATAAAAGCAATATAAGTGGTTGGTTTGTTCACTGCCTAATTGTTCAAATACCTATTATGATCTAGAGATCACCGAGTATCACCAATCAACAAATTAAAGGAGAAGCAATGGCGACGAAATTTCTAGGAAGCATAATAAGATTTACTTTGAAAATCCATTAACGTAATGAAGATTTAAAGAGTAACTAACCATAAAAAGCATGATAAAACTCATAAAGTAAAAACATAACAGTACAGAGGTCGCATAGAATATCATAAAATAAGATACTACATCTCTTAAGGGAACATAATTAATGGCAAATGTATATTCACATCCAAGAAAATGGTGAGAGAAACGCTTCACTTAAACAGCACTTAGAAAAGGGAGAGATAGGAAGACATTATTACAAAAACAACATGTCACTTGTTTCCGTACAACTCGTGTTTATCATTGTGGCTATTGGACCTGACATGGATCATTTTTGGAGTCTATAAACATGTGAAATAGTAGAAAATGTGCCCTTAACTCAATTTCATTAAAAATGACTAGGGCTGTTTTTGTAATAATGTCTTCATTTGGAATATTAGTCGTTATACCTGCGGCGACAGCGATAAAGATTATGATTATGTTTATTATTATTATTATTATTATTATTATTATTATTATTATTATTGTTGTTTAGTCAACTATACGAAGACAGATTGGAACCTCATAAGTGACACGAATAAGGCATCACTCATGAGGAAACTACGTTAGGTAATAATGGGGTAGAGTAGCCAGTTACTTATTAATATAATACGCTTTATACAGTAACTAAAAGCCGCTATTTTGAGCAGAGCTGTATTTTGCATCTACGCACTTTTTCTTAATGCAATAATTATACCCTCCATAGACTATTTAAATTTTTTGTAACTTATCTGTAAAAAATAATTATGTAACCGTATAAATCATTTAGACCCTATGTGTGATAAATTTATGTTTAAGAAAAATCATATGTGATTAGATTCCGATATTTAATAGAAACAAATAACAGCGATATAGATTTCGCTACCACTTTAAATATAATCTTCATTGTGTGTTTAAATGTTGTGATTTTAAAAGTAATCGATAATGTAAGATCAACCAATACTATCTCACAGACTACTGCGTAGTGCAAAATTACGAATTCATATTTTTTTAGTTGGATATTTAACGACGCTGTATCAACTACTATGTTATTTAGCGTCGACGAATTCATATTTGTTGACTATTTCGTTTATATGACGTCATTCCATTTTCGAACAATGAAGTGTAATGGAATTTAGAATTTCAACCAATCACAGACATACATCGCGATAATTTTTGCAGCTCAGTTTATCACTATCAATTTATCGCATTGTCGTTCTTTTGTTTAGTGACTGTCGCCAACTGTTTTTCCGTAAATCGATGAACATGAATTCATTGCACTAAATGGAGTACGAAATCCTATTTTCACATCTACATCATCATCTTCTAATTCCATGCCCATTGTATCTAAAGAAAATGTCACTCCTTCATAACAATTCTTCATTTTATTAGTGTATTAACCAAGTTATTATTTTGTAATTTATATTATGAAATGTTTGAATAAAATTATGATTTCAGGAGGTAATGAAAATGTATTTCTGTTGTAATAACAAGTGAAAAGCGCAGTACATGTAATTAAAATTGTTACACCTGTATTTCGCTTTTCTCAGTTGGCATTATTGAATAACATCCAATTTCTTTATTGCAGTAATCGATATCCATCTATTTCTAATATCCATAATAGGTTAAATATTCATAAATATACAATTTTTAACAATTTGTGAGGGAATTTTAGGAATATATTATTTACATTTTTATTTTATTCACGAAATAGTCCTAACAAATATCACTCGAGGTCTGAGATTACTATAGATAAATTAATATTCTATGTTTACCTCAGTCAAAAACAAATAAATTATACCTGTACCTAAAAAATCTTATCGATGTACAGACATCTTACTGTAGCAAGCATAGATTAAATACATCGGTAGGTAGCAGATGTGCACGAACTATCTTTCCTAGGTGTGTTCCTAAAGCTACGGCACTGTTTATGGTTAAAATTATGTTATTAGGGAATATTCAGTATTAATCTGAAATGCATATCACGATGCTTACAATGGAGGAAGTATGTTGCTTAATCAAAATCCCTCTTTCTTGCAAATAATCTTTACTTTTTCTATCTTTCTTAGTTTGTTTTACTTCCTCCTTGTATTACCGGCTTTCAATCCACTGTGGTGCAGGGGAGGATATTATATTGCAAATTATTCATTTAGCCACAGTGTTCTGCCAAAGGATAGGTATTTCACTGCAAACCCAGTATTTTCAAATCTTTCCTATTTTCCGCCTTCCTTTTAGTCTCCGCATATAATTATTCATATATTTTAATGTTCTCTATGAACTGATATCTTCTTCTGCTCCAAAATTTTCTTCCGTTCACCATTTCTTCCAGTGTATCCTTCAGTTAGCAGTTCGATAATGTGCTTTAATTCTCTTCCTGGGAAATTTTTAAACGTCATAGCACACAGTATATAAACACAGACGACTAGAACCTAGATTATAGTAACTTATGTTTCAGGCTGTGCTCACTGAATGATTGCGTTGTTATCCACATTAGTTAGTTCATTATTCTTGCATCGAACACGAAAGCGATGTTTGATGAAGTATTTAGGCAAAATCCAATAGTGTGCGAAAGGTATGCTCATTTATGACAGCTGTCTTCGTAAGTGAGAACGACTAAATCCTGCCGATCGAAATTCGCGACTCTAAAGTCACAAGATAAACATAGACATGGAATCTTCTTTAACTAGTAATTCTTTCAGTATTAGACCTATAATTTGAAACAGTTATAAATCTTGTTTTCTCTAATCTTGTAAGTAGTACTGACAGAAAAAATTGTGGGTACACTGCTGCAGGAAACGAAAAACCCAATAAAAAATTAAAAGCAAATTGCAAAATATGTGCTGGGCTTAAGTGAAGAGAGTAATGTGTTTTTGTACATGAATATAACACATCGGATAAGAGACTGAATTTGTTCGTATGGATCTTTCCAGGAAGAATAAATGTGGTAATAAATCTGTATAACTGATAACGAACAAGCATGTGACAGAAATATAAACACGAAAATACACATATACCACTCGTCAGATCCTTTGTTGCAGAAATAATGTGCACTGTGACGTTAAACCAATGAAATGAAGTTCTTGAATCGCGTGACTTTTCGCAATCTACTTTAATTTTGCTAAAATAAATAAAAAGTTCAACTTTACGAAGATATAGATACGTATCGGTTATTATTTTTATAATGAATCTGTTATTGTGGTCAGAATTAAAACAAGAAGACTGCGATGGATTGGACATGTGGTAAGAGAAGAAAGAAGGGTGTTTACAGAAACTCCTTTAGGGAAAAGACCACTGAGATGATCTAGGCTTAGACATTTTTAGAGTATGAAAGAGGACCTACAAATTTTAGAAATTTATAACTGGGAAATTGTTTGTCATGACTGGGTGCAGTGGTACTATATTGCAAGCTCAGCAGTCAAGAGATTTCATAGCTTATAAGACTTTAATAATAATAATAATAATAATAATAATAATAATAATAATAATAATAATAATAATAATAATAATAATAATAATAACATATCGGTTATTTAACGACACTGTATGAACTGCGCGGAACGTCAGTAGACAGCGAGATAAGTTATGGGATTCGCCACGAAATTAGGCCTATTCGAAATTCGCTGGTGAAAACCTAAGAAGTGACAGCGGGATTCATAGAATCCCTATGATTGCGTGAAATGTTTATGCTGTTGTTGTGAACATGGTTGGGATTGTAACGGTATTTGGTATTTGAAAACAAAATTTAATGTTTTCTTTTCTGTTTTTATAATCCCCACATTTAAATTTAACAAGACGGACAGAGCCTTCTTGTTATTTACTTCATAATAATTGCTTCCTAATTCTATGAAGCCTAGTCTCGGCACAACAGTGCAATTGATAATCGAAACAAATAAAGCCACTTGTTTGGAATGCTATTGTAATGAATGACAATAACAAAATAGTCAAATTCTGAAGTACTTGACTGTAATAACAAGGTATTTCCAAATGTACTTGGAAATACGTTAATACTACAGTCAAGTACTTCATAATTTGACTATTTTAAATGAATTATTTCTGTCTCTTCACTCCTAGAATTTATTAATTTTATCATTTATTTGTGTACAAATAATAATGAATTCATTATGATGACAATAATTTGTTTCTACTTTATGTTTTATTACTTTCTTTAAACACTATAATTTCAGTCATCCGAGGTCTACTATATGCCTAACGTATAATCGTCCAAGCGGAATTCGAAAACACCCCGAAAGCAGCTTCAGATCATTAGTCCCGCGCGCTATTCCGAGACTAACCAGTGGCTCCCACATTATTATAATTGAATAAGTGTCATTTTATGTTAAATAAAGATTGTAAGAGAAAATAATACTCCCAACCAATGAAAATTGTAACCAATGCTAAGACATGGATCGTATCTGGTACGGTACGTATTTTTTTTTTTTTAATTTGTCGCTATAGATGTCTCCCAAGTAAATTTTACAGGGCATCTGAAAAATAAAGTTCAGGTCATAAATGTCTATTTCCTAATTGTGCATTTGAACGTTAGATAGCAAAAGAATCTTATAGTTCACAGTCACTGTTGCTAAAAGGAACCTCATGTCGTTAGGGACATTTTACATTGAAATGACAAGACGTCCCATTTTGTGGAATCAGAGTCATTTTTGTTTTAAAATAACTATATTTTTATTCTCCAACTTATAAGAAAAAAAAATAGTATATTTCGAATTATTGCGAGAAGAGGTCCCTTTCTCCTTTCCGCATCACATAGGCTACATTAAGAGAGAAAAAAAATCGAAAAAAAAAATTACAGCCGACATTGGATATTTTACATTATTTTTATTTTTACTTATTAAGTAGCTGCCTGCCGTGAAAATGATTACATTTTTAGCTCCATTCCGAAACGAATCCATTCGTAGATATTCAATGTGAACAAAATATTTGCAGTAGTTTAAGAATTATCGCAGTAAAGAAATTTACAGACAAAGAAACAGCCTTCTGTAGCCAATAGAAAGCGTTAATTAATATGAGCTTAGATGAATGTATCAAATATAATCTTTTATAACACCATAATGTGTTCTCATACTTCGTATGATATGAAAGTAAAAAAGAAAAACTGGTAGAATATAAAGCAGCAATTTACAATCGTATATTCTAGAAACTTACTCGTAGAACGAGAGTAGAAGTTTGAAATGTAGAACAAGTTTTACTAGCAACTTGTGCTCGTTAGGATGTGTAAAGAAACACCTCCTGTGTCAAAGGAGGAACTGTTTGTTAACGGTATTCCTTCTGATTCCAAAGAGCTGAAAGCATGTTAAAACTTAAGATAAAATATTTCAATTTCAAAGGTGCAAGTGCTTTCACTTTTCATTCAATGTTTGAAATAAGCATTATATAACTTACGTAATTTCTATTCTAATTAGCATTGTACATATACACAGAGAGAGAAAAGAATGCAAGTGCATCAATACACAGAAAAACGTCTTCTGAGTCCTACTTTGAATTTTATAAAGACGTCGTGGACCGTACGATTATCCCTAAGAAGCAAATCACGCAATATTGAATGACTGAAGACATGTATAATTTATATTGAAATACTAAAAACACTGACAATAAATACAGATTCTCACAAAATTCAACAGAGTAACTCCTGGAAAAATTTAGAATGAAAAATTTCCATATGAAAGAGCGACACTTAAATGAAATTCATATCGGTTTAAAATTGTAGGGTTTGAAAAATATACTCAAACACATCTAACTTACACTGTATGTGCAGAGGATGCATCTCTCAAAAACTCAAAGGATTAAAAGATATGTGCGCATTGCTGAACCTCGAACCTAAGGGGCGAAGAAGAGGTCATGGCATAGGCTAATTGCGTTCCGTAGTATCCAGCTATTTAAGTGATGAGATGTATTGCAATATGCTACGTCAACCACAACTGAGCTCCATATTTGTATGTGGGAAGTGAGAGATTTTATGTTATAACAACAACTTTATTTTGTAGGAAAGTGGTTGGAGCACACATAAAACTTTATCAACTGTTTTTTCAGTATCTTTTACTCTGTCTTTTCGTCGGAATATTCCCTACAAATTTATCGATTGAATTTTGTGAAAACTTCTATAAGCATTTAGTGTAGGTACTAAATTTCATAAAACATGAATTTTAAAAAACGACGCTAATAAAAGCAAGAGACACGACAAAATATTTCGTGTTTTCTGTTGAACGATGACCTCATTTCTTGCCGACTACGTGACGTAAATACATTTCAGATTGCAAATAGTTTGCAGGATAGATAAGCTCAGAAAGCAAGGATTCCGTGACAAGAAAAATTATAAAATTCGATCTCTATGTTTTGGTAATAATTCAACACCATGCACAGATGAAAAATAGTTCCGATACAGAGAAGACATTTACAGGCCCAAACGTAGCGAGATGAACTGAATGATTCTCAGGAAATGGGTGTTCACCTTCCGAAAAATCATATGAAATATCACCACAGCCATCACCATTATTGTTACAATCATCGCCACCATCTTTACCCCGCAACACTACCACCACCTTCACCACTCCCAACAGTAGAAGCCTACCATACCGTACCAATAGCACCCTAGCATCACACCGCTACTAGTATTCCTGAACACCACCACCACTATCCTCCACTAGCCCCATTAAAATCACCATTATCACTGCCTCCTTACCACCACTAAATTACTATCTTCATCCATAGGATAATTCGATTTCTTTGTACTTTTGAAATTGTGATTTCACCATTATTTCCACAGTGTCATCTCGTCAATTCTTAAGCACGTAGAGTTCACAAGAAACTTGAAATAATCACTTTTGCTAGAAATGTATCACCGTAATGAAATAAATTAAACCTTCATTAAGAGTTGGATCACATTTCTAATAACTTGCTATGTTTCCAGGTATGCGGATCGTTTGCGAACACATCTTCATAGAATATATCTAATGGACCTTCAGTGGATATCTTAATAAGCGTTCCTGGAAATTCTCCACAGTCGTTTCCTTTGAATTCTTCTAAAATTCATGTAACCTGAATCCCTGTAACCTTTGGTAATTTTATCACCCTGAGTGTTATAATCATAGGTAGGAAGTTCGTACCAAAACAGTAGATTTAAGTTGAGTACAGCGAGGAGTATAGATGTCACTCGCGCCTCCCCCTGCTCCCGCCCGCTACAGACGATACGCAGTTCGCATAAACAACTTATACTATCATTCTGTGGAGCTGTGTAAATACATTCGTGAATAGTTTGAAGAAAAATATTAAGTTATGGTTTATTAAACGATGCTCGAAAGTGCCGAGGTTATATCAGCGTCGCCGATGTGCCGGAATTTTGTCCCGCAGGAGTTCTTTTACATGCCAGTAAATCTACTGACATGAGCCTATAGCATTTAAGCACACTTAAATGCCATCGACCTGGGCCGGGATCGAACCCGTAATCTCGAGCACAAAAGGTCATCGCTATACCGACTGCGCTATCCAGGCCGACAGTTTGCAGAATATTGTTAATTTATATTAATATTGTAGGTTCTGAACAAAGTGAGCTATTCTGTTATTATTATACTATTTACGTAATGTTAATATTATGCATGATTCTATGAAAGCATACTCATCTGTTATTAAATAATTATGCAAACAGGTGTGTGTAAAACGTTTATTTTTTCCCGGATTATTCTTCGTTAAATGTTGACGTCTCGTGCTGTTATACATTCGGTTGTGTTACAGTCCACGTTTAACGTAGGAATTCCTAGCTGTCATTACAATGGAAGTGAAAAATGTTCTTGAAAACAATTACGAGTTTAATATTATGTGCCACAAAGGGGATACACTATTAGTCACAAAGTAGTTGTTCACCCGATGATAGTAAGAAATGCTGTAACATATTTCAGATTTGCTCTAATAACGTCTAGAACGAATATATTCAGAGTACAAATGTTGTTTTTATTTTTTCTGAACATAAAAGAAGTATTTCTTTTTATAAAATGAAAATATTCATTGTCATTTGTTATAATGAAACTAGAAACATAATTCTATACTTTGTATGTTGTTCTTATATGTATGGACAAATTATTTTAGATTGGGAGTTACGAAGTTTATAATTACAAATGATTATTTTTTAGATTATTCGTTTATTATTTTCTTGTTCTAAGGCTGTGGACGATTGAAGCGCATGTTTGGTTACCACCCTGCCTGTACATGTTTGACGTTCTGGTACACTGACATTAAGAGTTGGACAACTACTTTTCAATCGGTAGAGATATAGCCCAATCTCACTTAACTTAAAGGTTTTGGTACCAACTTCCTAACTCTGGTTATAATCATTGGCACCATCATCACATTGTAACACTATCGTCACCCTTATCACTCGCAACAGGAGAAGCAACACCACCCGCACCAACAGCACCCCAGCATCACATCGCTACTTTGATTCCAGAAAATAACCACCACTACCCACCAGTAGCACCAGTAAAATCATCACCATCGCCATCCCTTTACCACCATTAAATTATTATCATAATCATCGACAGAATAATTCGATTTTCTTGTATGTACTTCCCAAATCAGGATTTCATCATTATTACAGGCCGTCATATCGACTTTTCTGAATAGCACGCACAGTTTACAAGAAGCTTAAAATAATCACATTTTGATTGAAAATGTATCACGATAATGAAATAACATAAACCATTCATTAACAGTGGCACCACAATCACATTCCTATCTTGCCATGTTTCCAGGTATAAGGTTTGTTTTGCGAACACATCTTCATAGAACATAATCTAACCTAATGGATCTTCCGTGGACATGTCCATTAAGCGTTCCCGGAAATTCTCCATGGTCGATTCCTTTCAATTCTTCCAAAATTCATGTAACCTGAATCTCTAGAATTCCTGTAATCTTCTGTCTTTTTAGTGTGCCGCTCTTCAGTACTGATTTCAGCTGAAGTAACTCATCAGATATGAACTCTACGCTAATGGCTGCAGCTTCACGTACCGGTTGTGATGGGGCTTTTATGGTTGGGCCCTAATTGATGGATTAGTAACAAAAAAAATTGGACCTTAGCTGACACTAGTACACAATCTACAAACCTGGCTCAACCAAGTTAGATTTCCTTTCATACGTTACACTGTGATTATCCTTTCCTTTTAAAGATGTTCTACGGTGGTCACATGCATAAAGGTAAAGAATCACAGGCATTCATTATCATGATCACGATGTTGATCACTATTTAAATGAACATATCTTTAATGTCGATTCTCTTCTCCGTTAATTGTTTGAAGAAGAAATATTTGACAATTGTGAAGTATTCTCATCGTGTCGCTCTTAAAAGCTCAGACATCAGAGACAAAATAAATTATTTTAATTCTCAGAGATAAATGAATTTGTTCTTGATCAAGACAAAGAATATGCAGGGTGCAACAAAAAGGTATGTCAAAACTTTATGGAGATATTTCTCACATGTGGAGGATGAAAATGTGTTATATAAACATGGATCCGGAATCGCTTTATTTTCGCGTTACAGCTCATTTTCTACAACGAGTCCTTCCTCAGTTTACAAACAATAGCTTGTTTACAAACAGCTTGTAATCTGACTGTAGTAGTGTTTACGTATGCTTAGTGGTAGTAATTCTTAGATTCACGACCACTGTTATTTGCAATTATGCGTACAGAGGTCGTGCGACTCACTTCATTGCTTCAGTACGTCGGTTGCTAAACGAAAGGTTCTGTGACAGATGGTAGGGAGAAGTGGACCAATTCCTTGGCCTCCAAGCTCTCCGAATCTAAACCACTAGATTTTTCTTATGGGCGCACTTGAAAACTCTTGTTTATGAAACCCCGGTGCATGATGTAGAGAGCCTTCACGCCGGTATTGTGGAAGGCTGCGAAACAATACGACTTTCTCCAGCGACACATCAGCGTCTCCGGCATACAATGCAACTGCGGTTTGATGCATGTATCCGTGCTAATGGAGAACATTTTGAACATTTCTTGTAGCGTAGAGTTTCATGTGGTATGTTCCTGTTCACGTTTCCCATGATATGTACACAAAGTTGTAGAAAATGAGCTATGACACGGAAATAAAGCTTTTCCGGACCCATGTTTATATAACATATTTTCATTCTCTACATGTGAGAAATATTTCCCTAAAGTTTTGACATAACTTTCTATTATACTCTATATTGAATTTCAGATGAAGCTACTCGAGAATTTTGGCAGTGGGGCCTAAAAATAATCTCGCCAAAATATAGCATGTGAGTTTTAGAAATGCTGAGAGAGTGATTTAAATTTTATCGCGAAACGATTAATAATGCAAAAGTTTTCTAACATGTGAGATCTATTATCAACACAACAAATTTGGATTCTATATTATGGATATTCTTAGTAGAATCGGACAAGCAAAGACAGTCATTAAATCTTTAAATTGAATCCTCTGAATCCTAATTGTCTTTATGTATACAAATAAAACTTATGTGAAAACGGCAAAGAAATAAGCGGAATATTTCAGGGGGCTATGAGAAAATTATGTAATAACATCCTAAGAAACATATAGATCTCCATTTAGGTGGGAGGATGGATGGCTGGATGGAAAGATATACTCAGCCGTCATAGGGTAAATTCTAGAGCAGTGATCAACAGCACTCGCTGAAATGCATGGTGACATGCACCCTCGTGCAGGAGGAAGCATATCCGCCAGCAGCCACGAATGCACGCTGATGCTGTAAGAGACCTGCGGGTAAGAGACGCTAGCCCGAGAGTGCAGTGTTCTGATGACCGCTGTTCTAGAGCATTGTAATAGTATGGACATGTCGGTAGCATTCCCGAGATGTGAGCCGAAGGATCAGAGAATGGTCACCCTTCGTCAAACTTTGTCGAGAGAAACCTAGTGTTTTTTTTTTTAAGAAAATTAAGGCAGCTATGAATAAGAGAGGTATAGAAGAATAAGATTGGAGGGAAACCTAGTGTTTTTTTTAAGAACATCAAGGCAGCCATGAATAAGAGAGGTATAGAAGGATAAGATTGGACGGATCGCGACCACTGACATCTGACAATGTGAGATGAAATGGCTCTAAATACAAAATTTATGCTTATTTTTTCCGATTGAATCCAAGAGTGTTTGTCTCGTGCGTAGACGATTAAGGAAAGTAGTCACCTTGTCACAAGTATAATTTGGATGTTCTATTTATACCTGGAACTTAACATCTGGAACTAGTTCTTTGGAGTAGCCAAACATAAGGGGCCCAACAGAATAGGTGACCCTTTAGATCGTACATATAGATAGTATATCCGATGTTTAGTTCTGTAACGTTGGAGCATACGGTGGAATACCCAAATTCTACTTCTGAACACAATGACAGTAAAAGGCTAAAAGGTTCAAGTAGTTCATAATTGCGGTGAAAAGAGGTAAGGGAGCATAAAATAATATGGAAAAGGCATTTACGTTCCCTCAAATTTAGGTTCCTTTTGCCAAATTCAAGCATACACATCTTTCAGTTGAGTTATAAATCGTGTTTCTGATCAACATTTTTCTCTAGCGCATTAATGTATCTATCATATTATTATTGAATTCTTGTAGTAAGCACCGCAAGTGCCAAATATAAATATAATTAACCATAGGATTCCCGTTCCCATAATGATAAAAAAAAACAGGATATACAAAAAATTTCACTTAAAAATTTCGGACATTTTGTAAAATTATGTATCGTATTAAGACTTAAGAAAATAAGAAGTAAATCACCACAAATATATGTTTAATTTGAATAAAACAGTAGGTATCCCTACTGGTATAAATATACACATAATAATAAAAATTATATTTAAAAAAAAGTATAAATCACAAACATGCATATCCTACGAAAATGCACCTTTAGAAATACTGGCAACAGAAGCTGGAGAAAAAAGATCGCCGTAAGTATTGCCAACATCATAAGAGAACAGAAATTAATCAACAATGTTTCATTAACTGGCCACCAGGAATGCTAGCTACATGGTTATATTAAAAAAACATAACAAAATCTGTAATCCACAGTTACTTTTCAGAAAGGATACTTAAAATTCGGGACAATTGGAATTAATTCGAGACACCGGACATTTTGCCAAAAACAGGACTGCCCAGAGAAAAACAGGACGAATGGGAACCTTAATCAACCATCTACAAAGTCATCCCAGGTATATACCACGGGCCGAAAGGGTAGCGAAACAACAATAAAACAATCGGCAATTTCAGTTTTTGTATATTCCCCTTCGAAGTTAGTCGCGGTGGTGGTGGCTTCTGTCTGGCCTGCAAGTCCCCCGAGACTACGAACGTGGCAGAATATGTGCCACCGTAAAGAATGCGAGGTAGCACCAGTCTGATGTTTGGACATAATAGAGGAAGTAGTTCATAGAGCAGCGGCTAGAGGCCGCCACGGTGTCGGCAGAGTTCCATTCACTAAATGAACTTGTACGTACGTGTAAGTTTGGGAACTTGCAGCTCCACGGAAACTAGAGCGAATCGATGTGGCACAGGAAGTCCATAAATCTGCAGTCGGAGATCCGATTGTAACCCTCTCGAGCCGCGTTCAACTCCGGCATTCTACGTCAGCTTATGTATCCCCACAGTATTCCCCATCTTCCTCTTATAAAGATACCAGCTTTCATACATTACAGCACTGATTAATGGCGGTTCATCATCATCATCATCGTCGTCATTATCATAATCATTATTTTGTTTAATTCTTCTTCTAGCAGACAGGAGTTTTTGACTTGTACAGTCACCATCAAATATGTTCTTTATAGCTACAGCACTAATCTGTCTGCAATAATTTTTTTCCCCGGATAAAATACGAGTATAACAAGAAATAAAATTGCATAGGCTTGTTCTTTTAATTTTCCGTAGGTAAAATACACACTGCGTAATGCGAGAGTGCTATTTACAGAAAGTGGGAGCACACGTGGGGTTGACATCATTGCCATCAACCTCAAATTAAAAGAAGCCGAAATAATCGACCGAACCATCCGCCATGAAATCTCCGTATCCCAACCCTTGGAGGTTAATCAAGATAAACAACGGATCTACGAACCTACCATTCCGTTCTTCCTTAAGGAATAGTAAGCCTAATATGTCTGGTCTCTTTCTCATGGCACGAGAGACTATCCATACTTTTGTTAGGCGGTGTAGTAAATATAGAATAAATATGGGAATGTCTGTTATTATTCGGTTAACAAGCTTTTGTCATTAAGTCTGCTGTCAAAAAGTATGGAAGTTAGAATTTATAAAACAGTGATATTACCGGTTATTTTGTATGGTTGTAAAACTTGGACTCTCACTTTGAGAGAGGAACAGAGATTAAGGGTGTTTGAGAATAAGATTCTTAGGAAAATATTTGGGGTTAAGAGGGATGAAGTTACAAGAGAATGGCGAAAGTTACACAACGTAGAACTGCACGCATTGTATCCTTCACTTGACATAATTAGGAATATTAAATCCAGACGTTTGAGGTGGGCAGGGCATGTAGCACGTATGGGTGAATCCAGAAATGTATTTAGAGTGTTAGTTGGGAGGTTGGAGAGAAAAAGGCCTTTGAGGAGGCCGAGACATAGATGGAAGTAAATATAAAAATGGATTTGAGGTACGTGGAATATGATGATAGAGACTGGATTAATTTTGTACAGGATAGGGACCGATGGCGGGCTTATGTGAGGGCGGCAATGAACCTTCGGGTTCCTTAAACGCCGTAAGTAAGTAAATAAGGTATAGTAAATATTGCCTGTTGAACTCAACGATGCTGTTTTGTCGGTAATGAAGTACTCAATACTGTGCTTAAAATAAGGAAATATTTCTATGTTGTACACAACATATAAATTATTCAAAATAACATTATATACACGGACGCCCACGCGCACGCACGCACATACACACGCACGTATCTTTCAAGTCAACAAAATGTTTTACTTATTGTTTAAGTGGACCCATATACGGGGTCAGATAAATTCAAATTCAATTCTGTTCGCATCATATGCTGGCTTTCATTTTTCTGTTTCAAACAGTTTAGTTACTTTTTGCTTCATCTACTATCCTACTGAGGCTTATAGCCATCCTATTACGAATGGAAATATGAGGAAACATAACAATCGTAGATGTTCATTACTGTAATGTGTATCGTTCTCTCGGCACGATCACACACAAAAACTGATGGTCAGGAACTCACCAACTTATTTTTTTTTTTGTTAAACAAACTTCTGTTTTGATTTCGATGAGCACATAACACATTGCTTCAAAAGAAGAGCACCCATGAATAGTTTCAAAAATGAAGACTGAGTGATTCAAAAGAGGTAAATGAAACTTAAGGTAATTACAACCCTTTCTATTTTCGTTAATTGGATTCTTGTCGCTCATCCTGCATATGAGATTCTATTTTTTTGGGGGAATAAATTATTTATTATTATTACAATCAGGAAACTACAAAAATACATATTAAATATAATAGAAACAAAAATACATTTAAAAAGTATGATATACATAAAAACAAAAATGAACATGTCGGATATTAAAACAAAACATAAATATAAATTAAAGAATTTATACTCTCGTATGAACAAATGCTCGTAATCGGGACTACAAATCAGAAAGAAAAATAAGACAAAATAAACTATAAATATAAGCGATAAAATAGCACAGATTACAAAAACAAGAATATATACGATAAAAAGCAATCACAATTATTGAAAAAGTTTATAACCAATATATAAGACTAATATTTAGCAAATTATCTAACTCTTTGTTAAGTTCCCTTAATAATTTCTTTAATTATAAGTTTAAGATTAATTTTTGCACCATAGTTTCACTTAAAATATTTATCTGTACCTTAAGGATCCTCTCTTAACAAGACACCTGTTTTTATTATAAGCACGATACAGATTGCTTTATTACCTAAATATATGTGGCATGTTTCATGGCCGGTGTTTTATTACAGTAAAGATGCAGCGTGTTTTGCGGGGTTGATAGGCAGTCGTTGCCAGCATGTGTTCTCTTTGCATGCTGTTGCGTAGCTTAAGAATGCCAGTACACTAGTTTAGATGTTCGTAATGTAATCTTTAGTAACTAACCATAGTTAGACAATCAAAAGTCTTTTTGTCTCAGTTCATCTGCAATTAATAGTAATGTGAACGCCATGAATTAGAACACTTATCACATCAAATTTTTATGCAAGAAACAAACATTGAAATCCAGTTAAATCCACAGGCAGCTAGGGATATACTGGGTGTTCATTTCAAAGTGTGTCATGACGTCACTGTTGATGAGTCAGCGATTTGAAGCGAGTTTCAGATTTTGTGTCAGAGAAGTTGCCTATTAATCAAGGCGTTCAATCTGAACTTGAGAAGGTGTACGGTATAACTTGAAAGTCGTAGCAACAGATGGCGGTCTGTACGGTCTGTGTGCTACCATAACCTCCTTCGAACTGTGTTTTGCGCGGCAAGTCGTACGCAGGGTATTTGTTATCATCGGTTGCGTACGGCAACATTCCACAATACAAATCAAATGCTCCGTGTCCATGTTGACCGTCGAAGTTATTGTCAACAAATAGGGCCTACGTAAGTAATCGCCTCCCCATATCCCGACAGTAAGAAAAAACTCACCTCAATACATGTTTCCAAACAGTTCACATTCCTGCCAGTACCGGCGTTACCGTACGTATCGGTTACAACGTCTTTGCGGTAAGTACTCTTCTGAATGAACGCCGGACTTGTTAGGCAACTTCTCTGGCACATAAGTAATACACCTCTGCGGATGTGTAGGAAGATTGAATTCTCTAGGCTCATCGACTAGCCACATGACGGCATACAGCGAGCCATGACACACTTTGAACTGAACACCCAGTTTACGGGGTTCGTGCCAATGTCTAAGTCTTCGTGTATGACACAGTAGAAAAGGGACAGAGATGGGGAAAATTTTATGTCAGATGTATTAATTTCATTCTCCATGTCGTTTTCAGTGTATTATTCTCTTATTAGCACCGTGTTATCATATTACCGATCCTAAATAGTTTCTGCAGATTAAAAGATCGTTAAATAAAGAGAATCCCACCTATCTATCTTCTACCCGCTCTTACAGAAGTGTGTAAAGGCCAAAGTTGTAGAAGACGCGGATGTATATCCTTATACTTCAGCAATACCGCTTGATATGCAGAGAGAGTTTAGACTAACACCCTCGCCGCTTTACACAAACTCTGTAAGCTGCAGAGTAGAAGTGAGGAAGGGAAGAGATATTCACTCTTCAGCTATTTGCTCACAGTGTTACACCTGCTTTGTGTGGAACAGAAACTGTTTACATCTCCGACCTACGACCATCTCGTGTACATATGAGAAGCTAGGAATGTCTGCATATTTATAAGTTATGCAAATATGAGCTTATTCATCCTACACTACCAGAAGTAGTTCAGTCAATTTCACAAAGACTAGTCAGGAATGCAGAATGGTGCTAAGATATAAGATATCCCATATGCTTATAACTATATTCGTTGTCCTTTCTTTTTCAACCCCCAATTAAAACATTTGCCCATTACTCAATGACTATCCTGCACACAATTGACATAACTTAATTTCTCATGCGACAATTTTGTATAGTCTACATGGCAAGAGCGCGTCGTACAGCCCCAGCCGATCTGGCTATACCTGAATTGATAATTTTTGAAATGGAATGTAATCAAACAACCCGCTACCCTTAAGTAAAGGGTCTTCAACCGCAAAAGATTGAATTAGAATCAACTAGAAGAAAATCAGTCACATAATTCTTGCCGAAAGTTTCTCGAACTTGTGCAAATATTTTCACTGCAAAATTGAAATTAAAATTCCTGATAAATGATCTAAATGCATTAACCTCACTTGAGGTTTTGGTTTATCTACAGAAAATCAAAACTCGAGTGGGGTTTAATTGACTATTACACGATCAGAAGGAAGTATATAAAGATTAGTAGAAATAAAGTATTCTAATACAATAAAATATTAATTGACTTAATAAAATACTAAACTGTCTTGAAAATGTATTATTGTATCAACTCATCATTACAAATATTACGATAGATGGCACTAGTGTGTTATAATCTGCTGTTCTCTTTTTAACATTTGTGCCAACTATACAAACTCCATTGAACTCTATGGACGATTACTAGTCAAGAAGGTTTTTTGATTCAGTTTCATTTTTATTAAAATAGTTTCATTCCACTTGAATTACACTGGTCTACAAATTGAGGAAATTTCAAATGTTCTATACTGAAATTGATGCGCTGATTCCAGATCTGTAATCAGATTTATCATAGCACGTCAGGTTTTTGAGTTGTAGGACAGTAACATTAATTATGAATCTTACTATTCAGTATATACCTGTACTGTAAAGTCAGATATATAAATTGAGTTTAGTTTATATATTCTTTACATTATTTTAAATACTTTTATAAGAAGATATACCTACACTTTTAATATGTAGTAAGCACTAAAAACTCTGTTAAAAGTGCTTGAGACTTTTACTTTTCCGCTTATGTTGGCACGTGATTGATTGCTGTAGGAACCAGCAGAAATCACCCATCATGCTATGACCGTATTGATCTGGTACCTGGATTCCATCGTTGATAAGTCCTGATGGAACCTCTCACCATGTTCGTCACTTTCAGCGGCGAGATTTGATGGAAAAAGGTCAAGGTGTGAATGAAGAAAGTGCATTTTTAAAGACATGCGACAACCTAGATTCTGAAATACTCTAAGCATATTATGTACTAACTCAGCATAATTATCTTCTCTATAATTTTTTAAAAACCTAGTTGATACTAGTACAAATGTGTCCCAAGCTTCGCCTGAATGTAGTGCCTGCACCGGGTACCGTCAAGAGATCTGCCGGGAATGGAACGAACAGCTGCTAAATTTGCTGTCATTTCCAGGCTAGATATCCATTCACTAGTCAAAAACCCTTTCTTGTTAGCGATCCAACTGTTGGCGACTGTTACTTTGCTATAGCCTACATCTTAACACCTTTTCCCCGCCCTGAAAGGGTCTTCCATGATTCATATTCACGACCCCGCAATTCTTCTCGGAAATTTCGTATTGTAGTTTTAGTAAAGTCTTCGGGAAAAGAAAGGCAAAGGGAATCACACGACGATTTGAGTTCAACATCTGTCTCAGCATGTTAACATGCGGATTATCTACTTTGATTAATGATAGACAGATGTTACAATGTTAAAGAAAAGCTTCCCACTGTACTGTATAATATTTCAGATTTGCTCCAGTAACATCTTGTGACGTAGAACGAATATTGTCAGAGTACAAAAGTATTATTTTAATTTTTTGTCTGAGTATAAAGGAGTATTACTTTTGATAAAATGAAAATGTTCATTACTATTTGTTATAATGAGGCTAGAATCATAACTGTAAACTTTGTAGGTTATTTTTATATGTATGGGTAAATTATTTTAGATTGGAAATTACGAATTTTTAATTAAAAATTATTGTTTATTTTATATTATTCGTTTATTTTTTTTGTTATAAGGCTGTTTGGTTAGTATAGATTTTTATTAACCAAGTCCTTTCATGCATAGACATCCAAGATGATTCTGTCGCGAGTCGTACGTCTATTAACTGATTTCCCTATCCATTAACTCCATTCCCCATTCCGGTCAGGCCTGGAATGATTAATTGAAAAATCAAAGTGACACTTGTGGCGAACAAGGTTGTAGTTGTGGTTTTTCTAGGGATTCTCTCATCTCCCTAATACAGACATCGGTATCATTCTGTTAACATCTCTCCATTCCATTATCATATTCATCAGAAATTATTTTTTCTTCTAACATCGGTTGAGACTGAACCAGGGACATTTGGAGTTGCCTACATGCACCCTGGATACAATCTGTACGTTAGAACGATCGGCAGATGTGGGTGAGAATTTGTCTAGCTGTAAGTTACAACAATGGACAAGAGAATAGTCCATGTGCCGAGTCGTCATGATCTCTGTCTTCAAATGAATGAATGAATAAATAAATAAATAAATAAATAAATAAACAAAAGCCACATCTGTCTCTTTCAGCCTTGCTACTCTATCGCATGTGCGAATATTCGAAGGAATTCATGAATAGTATATAATCAAATAGGCCAATAGCATATGCGTAACTCTCACGGTTACTTGACTAATCTGAATAATGCAATCGGGTCATATGCACGTATAAATAATGCATAGTGTGTTTCTTTTAAATTTTAATTACGTTCATGTTGCTATTCTGTACGACAATAACAATGCAATATCCACAAAAACTATAATAATGTCATTCTCCTGAAATTATTTTCCAAATAATGGTTCTGAAAAAAAACGGGTAAATATTGTTGGAATTAATTAATTAATTTAACACCACTGCACTGTAAATACTCCACATACTGATATCCAGGCTTAGGATCCGAGACACTTTAGCAACCAATGTACAGCTGTCAAAAGAAAAAGTGACCGCTATCTAGAATCTAAGTTCCCTTCGGGTATTTCCGCTACAATTTAGAGACAGGCGACGTTATATGTTGTTGGACCATGTTGCCTGATATCTACAGTTATAATTAAAGTGTTCTCTATGCTAGTGTGATAGCGTAATGATAGCGTTTCGGGCTGGTATTTGTGAGGTCGTACGTTCGAACACAACATAGTGCTTTTTACGTTTTTTAAAGAGAGAAAGAACATATAATTGTTCCCGTCTCTTTTATGACTCTTTTAGTAATTAACACCAGGTTCATGAATGTATTATGCCAGATTTTATCATTATTCTTATGACATTAAGTCTGCAAATGGAAAGAAAGAAAGAAAGAAAGAAAGAAAGAAAGAAAGAAAGAAAGAAAGGCAGACAGACAGAAAAAAAGAAAAAAGACAGACAGACAGAAAGAAAGAAAGAAAGAAAGAAAGAAAGAAAGAAAGAAAGAAACATTATATTCTCAACAAAAATATCTTTCGTAGCACAAACGAAACACACTCACGGCTCTCCCTTAGAAAATTCAAACAATTAAACGTTAAAAAAACATAACAAGAAGTCACGATTCAATATTTAGTCCATCTTCCTCTCATCTCATCTCTCAGTCCATGAGGATTTACTTGTCTAGTCCCTTTTAGAAAGAGAAAGAATACTCACCATCTCTCTCTACCCTCATTTATGGTGACGGCGATATGATTAACACTCCTTCCAACCACCACGAGTTAGCAGCGGCGGCACTCTCTTCCTCTTCAAATTCTGACTCCTCTCCGCCAGAAAGTTCCTCGTCCGTGTCCCTGTCGTCCAAATTTATTACGAACCGATCAATAATTTCATCTACTAGTCCGTCCTTTTCCCAATAAAATTGTTCAACTTTTTCTACGTGTTCACAGGCCTTTCTCTAATTATCTTCCGTCACTTTTGCAAGAGCGCTCTCAAACAACAATTTCACATCTTTACTTTTGAGCGAAATATTACGCTTCGCAACGTCATTTTTAACCTGCCCCCTTATTAATTCGTCCGCGTATAAGTCACAAAGGTATGGTGGCTGTCTCACCACAATATGGGAATGCATTGTCGCAATTTGGTCGATTTTGTATGTTTTGAAATTGTCTTTTTTAGTTTTTACAAATTCATACAATACAGGTTTCGTGGATCGTAAATCAAATTCAACGTTATTGCTACGAAGCCAGGACTGCAGTTCAGATTTCGACGTTGATGAAATCGGTGCCTTATTGAGTTCTGTTGAATGATAGGAGGCATTGTCCATAACAATGATACTATTGAGAGGAATGTTTGGTAATAATTGATTAATGAACCATTTCTTAAATACAGTACTGTCCATCTCCTCGTAGTTTCTCTCTCAAACTCCATATGCTTCCAGTGAATAAGTTTTCCTTAATTAACTCGTCATTTATATCCTTCAAACTAGGCAATAAATCAGTCCGATATAAAGAATAAATTACTCGTTTTATAGTGGCGGCAGATAATGAGTCAATTGCAATTTTCTGAGGGGTCCTGTTTGGGCGTTTCTTTCCTGAGTTCGCAGAACATTTCCACTTTCCAGCGCCTCCCTTTGTTTTTTGTTTGTTTGTTTGTTTGTTTGTTTTTTTTTTAATCCTGCTAACACTACGATATACCTGTCACTGCACAGTTCTTTCGATAACACTCGACACAGATATTACTTGCTTTCCACATTTCAGTGCCTCATATTCTTCAGTAAAGAATTTGTGTATATTAATAACCATGTTCATACTGTCCGACTTCAAGGTTTTCCCGCGTTTTCCCACATTGCCTACCATGATTATTAAAAACAAGAGCACAACACTCATTACAATGTTTAAGGTAACAGGGAAACCATGCAATTCCGAAAACATTTTGTTTAAATTGTGAATTATGTTGTATTAAATTAATACAACAAGACACACACTTACTCACTACTCACTATTCACGAAATATTACTGAATAAATAAACTCGAACAACGCCAAGTCGCCACTGAGAGATCCATTAATTGGGTTTGCAAAAGTGTGTTCTAGAAGGGCTAAGGGAGAGGAAGGGAAGAGAATTCCAAGAATTCTGCAAAAGAAAACCTTTTCCCCGTTACATCTATTGGCGGTCGGTAGACAAGGATCGCAGACAAGGACAGTAGAAATCACGCCAACTTAACCCTCATGCACTGTAGGTACATCTTGCAGTCGAGTGGGCATGGAATCGACTAGTCTTTTCAAATAGCAACTGTTCTCAATCACGGAATCCCAGGCATCCTGGACGAGATTCTACAAATCATCAGGACGTCTTGGAAGGGGAATGGGCCAATTTTTCCGTACATGTTTCTTTACATGTGCCCCGTAGCTCAGTCGGAAGAACGTCCGAATTTAGATGTCAACGTCTCAGGTTCCAATGCTGGTCACTCTTTTTCATTTTATTGTGTTACAGGATAGTATAATGTAATAATATAAGAAGAAAAAGCTAACACTAGTATTATGTAACTATATTGTTTCGAATTTAACATTAAATTTACATTACTTATATAGGTAAAGAATGATAACAGAATATAAATGATAACTTGAATATTATTTATATCGCCATAGAACGATAACAGAATACAAATGATAACTTGAATACTATTCATATTGCTAAAGAACGTCAACAAAATAAAATAACTTGAATATTATTTATAAGGCTAAAGAACGATAACAAAATATAGATGACAACTTGAATATTATTTACATCATTAACGAACAATAACAGAATATAAATGATAACTCGAATATTATTTATATTGTTAAAGAACGTCAACAAAATAAAATGATAACTTGAATATTATTTATAACTCTAAAGAACGATAACAGAGTATAAATGACAACGTTAATATTATTTATAACGCTAAAGAACGATAACAGAATATATATGATAAGTTGAATATTAATTATATCACTAAAACGATAACAGAATATAAATGATAACTTGAATATTATTTATATCGCTAAAGAAGTATTTTCTTCTAACACAGAATTAAAAAAAAAATATATTATTTATTAAAGAATGTAGTTGAAAGAGCATGATATTGTAAACATGAGTTTCAGCAATAAAATAACAGAAAGAGAACATGACAAAGCTAACAAGCTTATGAGTTATGAGGGAAACGCTTCATCACTATACAGTGAACTACCACCATTATGCATTATATATATATATATATATATATATATATATATATATACACATAATTTTGTTCATATAGCAGAAGGACAGTGTTTCACACATACCAATTTTCATTATTGTACAAGATACAGTAATGGAGGAAAAAGTGTTGAATATTTCCAAAAATTTTACTGCTGTAATCTGTATCTAACATCTTAAAAATCTTAGTTCCGAAACTGCTTCTATAAGCGCATGCATCATGTAACATCACCATTATCCGAAGTGGACTTAGAAAATATTCGCTGATCACGAGTGCGGCCACTTTTTTTTTAACACCTGTACGCACAACTTGACTATAGAGTTTCTTGAACATAGTAGACAGACATACTGTTAATGTAAACAACGACATTAATGTGCTGCGTTATATTCTACTGTTAATAATACAATCTAGTGACGGTGGAAAATGAAGTTGGATATATACCTAACAAGGTTTCATGTTCCTCGGCGACGTTGAAGACGTTATCGTTACAATGAACAACCATATATATATATATATATATATATATATATATATATATATATATATATATATATATATATGTATATATATATACTTGCAACTAGTTCGAAAAAACTGTTCACTAAGATTTGAAAATGCACTGTGATGACCTGAGTTCATTTCGTAGGGAGAGATGGAAGAATACTGTATATTTGATCATGTACACTAACGTACAGGTAAATAAAACTCAACGCGCCACCTCACTCCATCTGTACTCCGTTGCACTGTAACTTCACTTCATCTTAAGTTGTCTCGGATCCTAAGTCTGCTGATATCAGTTGTTGGAGCGGTATTCTCCAGTTATGGGTAGGCTATTTATCGTAAGGCCGGCACCATACTGTATCGGGCATTCTGTCTCGGACAGGCTCGTTTTCTCTCGACCCGTACGATGTGACGATGATTCCATGCATTCTTAAGAGGCTGCAGCATACTCCATCGGACATTCTCACTTTGACCGTTCGATGTGAGGTGATTACAGCATTTTATGAGGCTGCAGCACACTGCATCGGACGAATGTCCGATGCAGTATGCTGCCGGCCTAACATTACAGACACAGAATTATTACGCTTTTTACATTATAATTAATAAACTAATGAGATACTTATTATAGATTTGCATCGAGCTTCAAGCTAAGTTGATGAATGCGCACAACAACAGAATTTTACATTGAATGTACAACATTTTATTTCTCTTCGAGGCTTTTATCTTGAATAAGAGAAACATACATTCTCTATAGTGGAACTTTTGACAAAATTGGCTAATCTTAAGCGATTTTTTGACACAGTTATTGTGTACAATTATGAATTACATGATAACTATGTGGTGAAATCTATAATTGACGCAATTGTGCAACATTATAAACTGGATGATAATTATACGTTTCATCTTCGGCACAAAAATTACTTGAACTGGTTGGTAGCACTCATTAATAATTTAACTGTAGCACGATCCTTTTCATTTCTACGCCAACTACTGTTCCTCCTTCGTCTCTAATCCCCTAGTTTGTCATATGCCTTCTTTCATAATACAAAGCATAGTGCCGAGTTATGAAAGCGTGGGAACTCTCTTCCTATTCCCCTTTGCCTTCCTGGTGAGTATGTGGGGAACCTGTTGCGCCTTGTATGTCATACATTTTCCCTATGGAATGTATTAATTATATATGTATTTACTAACTACTTCTGAGCATTGAATACCTCATACAAGTGCTTCAATACATCGAGATTAGTGAAGCATGTGAACCTAATCTGAGCTTCTGTTTAATTCATAAGATCATTGCAATTGCAATTTGATCCTGCGATTAGGGATTAGCAAATGTGCGTATAAACTGCGCATACATAATGTAGCAGCAAGAATCGCATGTGTTGCTTCAACAACAGAGACCTCTTTACGAAAACAACGCGATTTAATTTTATGAACAGCAAATAATAAATGATATTTACAATAAACTTATACAATTTTAAATTTATTTTAAATCAATATTATTCAGAGTTTTAAATAAATAATGAAATTTTATAGCCTTTCTATACAAAACAAATACAAAGAGAATTTTATAATTCAAAGAATTCAAAACGCAAATTCAACTTTAGCCATTACTATTTGTTATTTTTTTTTTAATCTTAGAATCTGCTATAGCTTTTCCGATTTCAAAGAGAAACTTCGAATTTTCGATTTATAAGGTTAATTTTATTTATTTGTTTATATTTCCTATTTTTTTGAGGGATATTTTAATCAATGAGATTCATTTTGTCTTAAATTGTTCATTAATATATTCTCACAAATTTTCTTAACGTTTTATTTATTTCTAATTTGGTATTTCCAAATGTATTCTTTAGGAACTACAAAATGCTTTCAACGTCGCCAAGAGACATGAAAACTTGTGAGGTATATCCTACTTCATTTTCCATAGTCACTAAATTATACTATTAACACTACTGGGTGTTCATTTCAAAGTGTGTCATGACGTCACTGTTGAGAGTCAGCGATTTGAAGCGAGTTTCAGCTTTTGTGTGAGAGAAGTTGTCTATTAATCAAGCCGTTCAATCTGAACTTGAGAACGTGTACAGTATAACTTGAACGTCGTAGTAACAGATGGCGGTCTGTACGGTCTGTGTGCTACCATAACCTCTTTCGAACTGTGTTTTGCGCGGGCAAGTCGTACGCAGGATATTTGTTATCATCGGTTGCGTACGGCAACATTCCACAATCCAAATCAGATGCTCCGTGTCCATGTTGACCGTCGCAGTTAATGTCAACAAATACGTAAGTAATCGTCTTAACCCTCTCCACATATCCCGATAGTAAGAAAAAACTCACCTCTGTACATGTTTCGAAACAGTTCACATTCCTGCCACTACCGGAGTTACCGTAAGTATCGGTAAGTACTGTTCAGAATGAACGCCGTACTTGCTAGGCGACTTCTCTGGCACATAAGTAATACACCTCTTCGGAAGTGTAGGAAGATTGAATTCTCTAGGCTCATCGACTAGCCACATGACGGCATACAGCGAGCCATGACACACTTTGAACTGAACACCTAGTATAATATAACGAAACACATTGACGTCGTTGTTTACATTCGCAGTATGTCTGTCTACTATGATCAAGGAACTCTATAGTCAAGTTGTGCTTACATTGGTTTCTAAAGTGTCCCGGATCCTAAGGCTAGTTATAATAATTTACTTCTTCACGAAATTTTTCTCGACATGAAAAAAATATACAAATTCTTAAGTCTGACATTAACTTTATAATCAAAAGCAGACTATTGAATATTATATCAAATGCTGAAACTTAACATCCCTAACTTTTTGGAGCTCCATACAGGTTCCATCTCCAAGGCAAATTGGTACGATCTATACCTAGAGCAGTGGTCGTCAGCACTCGCTGAAATGTGCAATGGGTACGCGGTGCCGTCCCATGTGCACTGTGGTGGAACAGGTAGAGATAGAGAGCATACCCACTAGCAGCTACGAGAGCACTATAGTGCACAGCGTTTTCCGCGGGTTAGAGAGGTTAGCCCCAGCGTGCTCTGTGCTGACGACCCCTGACCTAGAGGGTCACCTACTCTGTTGGGTAAAAGAGCAGAGCCACTTTTTTGGAGTAGTCAAGCATAAACGAGCTGAAGAGTCACCTACTGTGTTGTGTATATTTCCATTTCGTTCTGTCGCATCTCGTTCTGCGGATTAATATGTACTCAACTCGTCTTCTTGTGAGCATCCAACCCAAACACAGACCATTATACATTCAACTTTTCCTCTCATCCTACATAAAAATAAAGCATTAAAATATTCGGCCTATCACCTTTCTTTCAGATATCATAAGACAAACTAATCTGTGGAAAAAATAAAAGTATTAGGAGTCTGAATTGCCAATCGTTACCTTTTTATGTAGATGACGCATGTCTTATAAATCGATAGGAGAAGGAAGATTTGTATGTGCAAACCCACAGTATTCGAATCACTATAGTTAACCAAATGACCCACATAGTAAGTCATCTCACACCACAGTGCAGTGCAACGATGGATAAATTTATAGAAAGACAGGGAGGAAAACCTAAATTACTTTATTTAGGAAATATGTATATTTTGAAATCAGAGAAAAAATGGGTCGCAGCGGTGGTGATGCATAAATAGAAAATATGCGGGAGGACACAACAGATATTGGCGATTGTAAATTACCGTTCATTCATGTGCATCTGATATGGAGAAAATGGAAGAAGAGACGTGCCGATTTCAATATAAGAAAAGAGAGAATTTACTCAATACCAAAAATCTATATATTATTACGAAACAGCGGTAATAACTTTTTAACTACACCAGTGGTTAAAAAAGATACTGCCGCTCCTAAGTTTGAAGAACTGAGAAAGAATTTGTTTCTTATTGGCGTTTTTATGCATTATATAACTTAAAGGTATGTCAAAATTTTGGAGAACCATTCCTCATGTTATCTAGAGGATGAAAATATAGGCTTATATGAACACACGTCCAGAAACGCTACTATTTCCTTACAACTTCGACGAAGTTATAAAGAGTTCTTGAAGAACAACTTGTCTGTTCTGTTATAAAATCGCCTATTAACAATAAGACGAAACATTTATTTCAACCACCATGGAACTCCTACACATTTCTGTGTTTGTGATCGTCAGTTTCTCAATCGAAATTTTCGTGACAGCTGGATAGGTATACGTGGATCAATTACTTGGCCTCCACGTTCTCCAGCCTTAATCCACTAGACTTTTACTACTTATTTGTGGAAGCACTTGAATTCGCTTGTGTATGCAACTCCAGTAGGCTATATAAGATGTAGGAAGTTTTCGTGTCCGTAATATGGAGGACTATGAGACAATCCGAAATTCTCCGATACATCAGCCCATCCGGAGAAAATGCGACGGTCAAACGATGCTTGTATCAGTGCTAACGGAGGACATTTTAGCAATTACGACATTATAAAATACTTGTAATTTTTTTTTCGTATGCTATCTTACATTTTGTAATGTTGGCTACATCTGTTTGCTTCCCACATTTGTGGTGTTCAATGTTGTAGTACGGTTTGTAATGTACACGATAGCTGTGATGGTTCCACACAAAAAAACAAACGTAATTTGTGCGTCATACAATGCAAACAGAGTTGCAGAAAAAGAGCTTCAACAAGGAAATAAAGCGTTTTAGGACCCATGTACAGTTTCCCTGGAAAAGGATGAGACGATTGAATATTCCTAAGTCTCAGATGCAAGACACTGCGCATGATCGGAGACCAGAGCACCGACACACAAGATAACGAATATTGAGTTACTTAAATTCAGGCTATTTGGTTTGTTACTAGCATCGTTCCGAAATTCACTTCAAAAACTGCAAAAAATATGATAATATTACGTAAATAAAAGATAAATATATACATAAATCGTGTAGTTAAATCGACAATGGACCTTCATGACTAGATCGACACTCCGCACAGAAAGGAACGCTTTCATGTCGTTTCAATAGCTCAGACGGTAAGACTTCTGCGTGTTGTGTAGAAGAGTGCGAGTTCGATTCTTAGTCTACACAACGATTTTTTTTGTCTAAATAACGTTGAAATAGCTAAGTAACGTTGAAATAGAGATTTACAAAGTCCTGAGATTAAGTGTTAATGATCGCAAACAATACAAAATTACTAGTTATAATATTATAAACGTTAATCTAATGAATGCATTTATACAAACATATACAATGTAAATGCATATATATTAAAAACTAACAATTAAAACGTAATTAAAAAATATATGTAACAATAGACAAACTTTTACAAAGGTTTAGAGTCCTTAGGCTAAGTCCTTTGTTGAGTAATTACTACAATATTTTATTAATAGCTTTCCCATATGTGTAAGAAATGCACTCGCACAAAACAATTTTTGTTAAAAGTATGGCTTTGTATTATTTCTTTCTCACCCCTTCAGATAATTTTAACTATTTTATCTACGTGTTTGCAATAGTATTTAATTTAATGTGCATTCAATTTTATTCATGTTATGATTGAATGAAAAAACACTGTTGCAGTTATTGACTAATTACATATATTAATACTAATTATTAATTGCATCTGTTAAGTAACCAATTGCAGTATCTTTTGCAAAATCTTGAATGTTTAAGTTCTCAATAATATTTCTATACCATATACTATAACACGTTAAAAGAATTTGCAATAGATTTGGGATCCTCTATTTTATAATCATTGGTTTTAATGAAACAAATATTTTCTTTCTTAGGATATATACAAGTTTAAATTTAATAATATTCCGAAGAGGTTTAATTGCATTATCTGAATGTTGTACTTTTCTATTCAAATATATTCTATTTCCCTCTTTCATAATTTTTTATAAATTACACTGTACTTCGTGCAGTATTTAAGAACATGAGGATCATTACATTGCAACTCATTACATATAGATTCTTCTTTTTAATGCATGAGATTTTGAAGTCCCTGCGTTATCTACATGTTTTTACTTTTGAATTTTTTCACAACATTGAGTGGAGAACATCCACTGAAGTGATTATGAAATTAAGTGAAAAATTCAATACATTTACTCTTAATATCAGTAGTACCAGTGTCATATATGTTTTTCCAAGATTCATTTTGTAGACATAAATGTGAATAATCACTAGATACAGCATTTACGATCCTTTCTTAGTTTTTAAATTAATATTTTGAAATTGTTCAGTAACATTGGAAACACTTAGGATTTGTTTATCATGTTCAGACAAACCATTGATTATAGGTACTGTCGAATAGGAATTCAGTCTAATTCTGTGTACAAAACATTTATCAATGTCTGTGCTACTTCAGCTTGTTCGCTGTGGGAAAATGAGTCTACGACTAAGGTTTCCAGTTTCAAGGAGTGAATTTAATTTACTTTTACGGAAAAGTTCCGAGAGATAATCTATGTTTATATCACTACAGATCACAAATTCCATATGAGATATCTAAAGTCTTTTCTTTACAAATTCAATGTTGGCTATAAATATTAATAAATAATCTAAGAAATATGAATGATTGTAGTTAGAAGTCTGATTTACATTATAAAAAGCAAGAAGTTACATTCCTCCGCAAGATTCGAACTTTCGGTGATGGTTTTGTCGTCCAACGCACAACCACGGACCTATTCAATGCTTATGTTAATAATCTACAATTTAGCTGTAGCAATGTGGTGTCATAACTTGGGGTTTGTTTACTTAATGTAATTAGATTTAATTTGATTATTTTCGCAACAATTGGACTTCCTATTATTTAGTTATTTAATTTAGTGTTGATATATTAACTCTTACTATGCAAGCTGCCTGTTATTTCAATAATTCTATATCAAGTTAATAGTCATTGTCTACACTAAAGTATTATCTACATCCCTCATTTCTCATCGTAATGGCGAACCGACGTGACATGACGAGTTATAGCTCTAGTTGAGGCTGGATATGGGGCTAGATCTGCTGGCCGTTTGGTCGGTGTTCCTGGAAGTACAGCCGCGAGGTGGGTTCATCGTGACCAAAATTTAGGGGAGGTCGAAAATCGCCCTATTCCTAGGCGTTCGCGGATTTCTTCATTGTAAGAGGATGCTCTCTTATTCGAGACAGTTCGACAGGACCCCTTTCTGACTGCTAACGAAATAAGAGCAGCATCTAACTTTCCCGGCTCTTCACAGACTATGATCAGCAGGTTGAGGAACCGCGGTATTAGGAGCCGGAGGGCTGCGCAATTGGAAATATTGGGGGAAGCACGACCTGTCGACCATCTTGCCTTCGCTACCCATCGAGTGATTACGAAGGTCCTGTCCGTGTCTATCGTGAGGATGGTCTCCCACATGCCCAGCGCTATGTGCACCGACGTGAAAGATCGGGGCGCTTTAGCATATCGTGTTAGGGGTGGATGTCTTACGATGGACCTGGCGTTATAGAACGCATCGATGGCCGGTTTAATGCGGGAACTTACGAGCACATTCTGGAAAATATATTCCTTCCCTCCGCCCGAGAACATTTTCTCGAAGGAACATTGCTGTTCCAGCAGGATAACCATCCCGTGCACTATACTGCAAGCATTCAGAGATGGTTTCAAAGGAGACCCGAGATCGAAATCATTAATTGGCCTCCGAAGTCACCTGATTTGAATGTCATCGAAAATTAATGGGCGGAATTGCAAAAGAGAAGGATAACCACCTATGCCCACCGACGCCCTCGAAATCGAGACGAATTGTGGGATCAAGTTATTGACACCTGGGAAGATCTCGCCGGGGATCAGGACTTATTCCACAATCTCGTGACATCCATGCCGGATCGACTTAGAGCTGTAATAGAAGCTGATGGCATGAGGACAAGATTTTAAGTTAACAGGTCTCTTTTTGTTTCTTATGATTTTTGTTTGAGGAAGAATACTTTTAACTTCCAAGCAAGATTTATTTTTTTTGACGAGGTTCAGCCCACTTGTAAGACCCAGAAATTGGGCATAAATTATTCCATATTTTTCGACATATTAGACAGTCGAGGAACTCTGAACAAATTAATTACACCTCAATAAAAAAAGTTTTACCCGGGATCGAACACGAGACATTTCGGTTATATAGTGGAACCGACACTCTAATATACGAGCTAACGAGACAAGACAGTGACAGCAGCAGTCCAGAATGTAGATCCCTTAGCAGGCATTTGCCATTCGGTACAGTGAAGCAATGATATTTTGTGACTCGAGCTATGTTGTGAAATCCTGGCCTTAAATGGCAGTCTTCTTCGTGATCCTTATTCTGGTCCTTGTCCTTGCTGTGGTCCTTGTAACAATTCTTGTACTATTTGTCATGTTATGTATCGTTACGTCGGTATCGAGTGAACCACGCTGTAGAACTTTAACTTCCGACGACCAAGAATCGTCTCGTTCTTTTTCAGGGTAACTGTACATATAACGAATTTTCATCGTTTGGACGTGAGGAATATGATCCCGAATTTTTTATACGAATTTTAGTTACGCGCTATTTATTGATCTGGCGTCAATTTAGCCGCTATAGTTTGTATGGATCGGACGACTTGAGTAGGGCTACATATAACGAGAGTAGGACAACCAGTTTCTGTGTGTAGGACGGGTTGAATACAGTTTTAGGTACAAATCCTCCATGGGACGAGTTAAGACAGTACGAAATGGGAATAATTGAAGGCCTTTCCGAAAAAAGGATGAACGACATCATTAAATCATCAATTTTGTGGACTATTATATCTTTAGTAAACTGACCTCCAAGTTTTAGACAACGTTATGGAAATTGTTTAACACACAGACCAAGAAACAAGATGAAATTCAGTTTTATTCATCTTTGAACTATTAGCAGCTGATTCAAGTTGATTGTTAAATACTTACGATACCATAAAGCTTAACCAAACTGTTAGAATGAAGAAAGATTTATAGTAAATATAAATCTAAAAGAGAAAAATGAAAGAAAGCATAATATTTTATTAAGTGTCTGGATTATGATAAAAATGACTAGGAAATCTAACGATAGATATTATTTTGAGATGAGATAACGTGCGTCCTCATGTTGCAAGGGACGACTAGAAAACACCCTTCCCCAGCGAATGCACTAGAGTTATGATGTATGAAAAAGATTCAGTAAATAACGAACATAGACGAATTTCCAGACGGCATAGGAAAATTGTCCAAATACTAGAACGAATGAATGTACAAAGAAACTACTTCTAAAATGGTACATTCAAATTTGAACCGGTATAGCCTATAACAAAGTAACAAGATGTAGCAACATTTCCTATAGAATTACGATGAACATTCTGTGAAATAGAATGAACAGGATTGGTGTAATGACGTCTGAAAATCTGACAATTTATATATTACTTCAAGTGAATGACTTCAGAGTGGATAAAATTTTATTATCTACAGAAATATATGGTACAACACCAACTTTCATTATTGTGTCTTATTCATCTTGAGATCCCACATCACTTCCACCTATGAATGGAGGTACATGTACGAAAAGAGAAATGTCAAATATGAAGTTAATACAACAAACGAAATAATTTATCGTCTTATACCCAATGTAATAGTGAAATTTTACCAAAATTAAAACGTCAGAAGTTTCAATGTTTGAAGAAAAGTTTGGAAAAAATGCGGAAAAAAATTGAAAATATAAAATAGTTTTCACAAAAGAACAAAGATTTAAAAAAATAGATGAATAAAAACATTCCACTTAAAATTTCATAAATTTATACTAAACCTGATATTAGAATATGATAGTAAATGTTTGACCTCCTGAAAGAAAGGAAAACGTTGAAAATAAATGAAAGCCGACATTTTATAAATGTTTTAAATGAAATATGAGGTGATAAAGAAAGTTCTTTTGTTTTTTTAAGTAACATTAGAAATTATAAGAAACATTACAAACGAAATTTATTGAGAAAAGTCAACCATTCCTGTAAAATGCTCAGTCTTTGGAGTCGATGAAGATTTGTAGGGTTTCTTTGCACTTCATTTCTTACTTGGTGCTTCTTCGGTTAGTTCTGCTCGAAAACAAAAAAATAGTACTCCGTTGGTAAGATATGTGAACAGTATGAGAAGCATTAGATTTTCTCATCCAAGCTTCTATACTGTCTCTCACTATATTGAGCAAAATGCGGTCTCCCATTGTCTGGAAGGAAGAGGGCACCTTAATGAATGACACGTACATTGGTTCCCAAGAAGAAAATCGCTGACTCAGTTTAGCTGGTCTGAATACGTATAACTGAACGGTTACAGTTTGTCCCTGAGACAGAAGCTCATAATGGATCATTCTTACTGAGGCAAAATATTATTTTGTCGCAGTGGACGTTTTGGCGTATGTGATTGTGTGTTCTCAGGAGGCATCCCATAGCGTGACTGATTTGGGTTGTTGTAAAGAATCTATTTCTCATCAAAAGTCAACAAACGCCTGAGTAAGCTTCACGACGACGAGTAAACAAAGAAACAGTACCAGTCACTGCTCTTTATGATGATAGGTCAGATCATATGAAACTCATTTTCCAAAACTGGCATAAGTTTATCATTCCTCGCAGATGCTTATTGCTTCATCACTGATGTTCAGGTTTTCTGCAAGTCTTTGATATGTTTGCTTCTGGACAGTCTCGATCACAGGTTTCTTTCGTCGTCAACAATGATGTTAGAGCGTCTATTTCGAGAAGACTTTTCTAGTGATACAAACCCTATTTAAATTTTATTGAACTATTTTTGTTGTGTTATTTCACATGTCAAATCTTCACTGAAGGTAACGTGTACACTATCTTTCGAACTGCTTCGGCTCTTTTTGTTCAAAAATTGATAATCCTTTTCATTTACATCCATTAAACGTGCAATTTCAATATTATTTATATAGAAATAAAACCATCGCGGTGGCTCACTGCTAGAGCGCTGGGCTTATAAGTGGATTCAAATCCCGCTCTCCCCTGAATTTATAAGTTGTTGGGCAAGCCCGTGGCCCAAGCAACACAGGGAGTTTCTCGGAGTACTCCAGTTCAGTGACGTTCCAGCAATCGTCCAACATTCATGCCTATGGTGCACTCTGGATAGACTCCGACGAACTAAATGGTCTACGCTTCTCGATATTACCGATATCTATGAGCCCGATCGTAGAGTCGGGGCGAATAACGGCAATTTAAGAGCCCTGGCATTGGACAATATATATATATATATATATATATATATATATATATATATATATATATATATAACAAAAGAACTATATTATTATTATTATTATTATTATTATTATTATTATTATTATTATTATTATTATTATTATTATTATTACATATTATAAGATTAGATGGACTTGTAAGATAGTATTGTAAGTACTGCTGACTTTACAGAAATTGAAAGAACTTTTTCGCCTAATATTACAGACAGGAGAGTATGTGACACATAGTCTTATAACTTATGTAGTGAATTAAAAATATGCAAAATAGGCAGGCACAATGATATATGTACAGTATATGCATTTTCTGTTTATTCATTTATTTTTTCATTTTTCAGTGCAGGTATGAACCTGTCACACTCGTGGGTCTTAGTTCGAACATAGGGTTAAGATACAAATTAGATTTACTTTAAATGTTATTTTAAGTGACCATGCTTCATTTAATTTAGGATGCTCCTTGTTGTTGTTGTTATTATTATTATTATTATTATTATTATTATTACTATTTTTATTATTATTAATTATTGCTTTTTATTAGTTGTGTTTATTATTAATTGTCATTATTGAGTGTAATTAGTTACCACTGCCACCGGGTATATACCCATTTGCAGTGTGAATAAATACATACATACATTAGTATTTACACTTGTATCTTGCATTTGTATCTGTTTCTATTGCTTTGTTCATGTTATCTCCAATTTTATGTTCTAAGTAAATATTTGTATTTTTTATGGTAATTGAGGCCTTGCTTGTTAAATAAATAAATAAATAAATAAATAAATAAATAAATAATTAAATAAATGAATATTATCTATAAGTGAGACGCTTCGGAGAAGGAGTGAAGTGTAGCCTAGGAGTTATAAACTGTCACTTTAATTCAATATTTGACAGAAAAAGATTAGAGAAAACAATCAAAGTAATCCATTTGATTTATATAAGTAGGCTATAACATTCAGAAGATGTACTAATTCCGACGCTATCCTCAAAATACGCTAAGAAACCGTAAATATGTAGTAAGGACTTGTGAGCGACCTGTGAAAGTTCTCTGTAGAGGGGGCGAGCTCTAATTGATGTGCATCTCGCGACATGTGATTCCTCGAATCGAGACAAGCAAGGCGACCTCGTGAAGTTGTGCCAGATCCGAGAATTGAAGAATATGGCAGGAGAGGTAACATCTATTGTCAAAGTGACAAGAGGTGAAATTGTCGTTGAATGTAGCGTAAAGCTCAAATATCAAATAGTTTATTAATCTGATCATATCATTTATTATTACTGTTGTTATTATTACTATTACTAAATGACCCTCAACATTTCTGAAGATTTCGTACTGATGAAGCAATATTATTATATAGGTGCTACCTATCCTTTTATTCCTCAGTTATTTATTAGGTAATGGCAAGTCGAGGATATATAAGAAAGAGTTTTACAAAAAAGATCCTCATTCATTTTATCACCTTCCTACCATTTTTTTCTTTGTTTGCCAACATTTCAAATTCAAAATTCTTTACGGTAGGCTACTATAAAATATGCTTTGCGATCGTCATTTGTTTACCGCATAGATAGTCAACTGAAAATGACGGCTCTGTTCAAATGTTTTGGTGAAGCTAACATTAGTGAAATAAAATTTCAGTAAGTAAATTAATATTTTATTGTATTAGAGTACTTTATTTCTTCAAATCGTGTAATAGTCAATTAAATCCTACTCGAGTTTTGATTTTCTCTAGATAAATCAAAACCTCTAGTGAGATTACTGTTGAGAAATACACCTGATTTTAAAACTTTAAGTTTAGCTGAATCACTTTCGCTTGTTGATAACATGCACTTACGACATGCACTCAGTGAAATGTTTTAATTAAAGAACTTTACTGCCGTGATAAAAATACACATTTTTCAGAAAAATAAAATTACCAGCATGTCCGTTGCTGATAGATAGGTTCTTGTTATTGATTTGATTGGAAAGGGAAAACTTAATTTTTGATAGTATTGTTTCCAATAATGCTTTGTTGAAGATGGCCAGAAAAAGCAGTATCAAAATTGATCAGTTCCAATTCATTTAAAGCTGTATGTGTACATATGTATATGTATAATTAACAAATAATATCTCAAAAGTTTTGTTTAAGTGACAAATTTTATTGTATTTTTATTTAAAGGAATTATGTTTCCCCAACAGATTCCACTATCTGTAATCATCAACTCTAGCTCTAGTACAGAATAGTCGTAAGTTTGCTCCTTATTTTCAGTTTGAGAATCTGGCAACCCTATTCGAAGATATCACAATGACAAGGAACAAACATCCAGGTTGTATTCGAACTTCGAACCCACGATCGATTCATCTTAGTCGTGAATGACAGAAATATAAATATTAGGCCATTATCTATACAGAGTGTTTAATTCATATGAACTTTTGAAGCTAGTAAAGGAGCTGATAATAAACAACTGACGTTAGGAATCAACGGCCGAAAACTGGCGGTTGTGAATTGAAAGCCAAAATAATTATTACTGTCGCTAAAATGTTAGAAAGCCAGGCACTCTCTCTTATACGCATGTATTTGGGATGCCTGTAGTATAGGAAACATCAGCAGAATGCTAATGGCTCTTTCAATAATTTAACCCAGGGATATGGAAACGCCTGTACTACATGCTCATACTACAAGCTATACAAATCCAACAAGGTTCACTTTTCAGCAAGATAAAGTACAATCATCACTCTCAAGGAAATGTTGTGCGGGTTCTTGTGAGCACGCAGTGCAGGAGCTTCCACATCCCCGACAACCGCAAGATAGCATCGACTTCTAAACACAAAATAAACATTTAATGCTATAGTAACACAGAGATAAACATCACTCTATCGACAGTGCAACCTTGCGAATAACGCAAGAATTACTGCCGATATGATGGTAGGTTTCCTTATGCGATAGATATCTCATGATATATGTGTACAAGAGGATTTCCGTGGCTTTTTGGTGTATAAATATGAGCTAATTTTACTTACAACTCGTAAATGGGACATGGGCATGGATTTCTCTTCTCAAGTTGCTTTTTATGAGTTTACCTACAGTCCTAAAGTTTGCAACATGGTCACACGAGCATATTTATAAATGAAGCATACAGGATATGTACAGAGAATACAACTGGTTGCCGGAAGTGTATTGAATGTGTGCCCAAATAGAAGAACGAATAAGGGAAAATAAAGCAAATTATAGTTCAAAGAAATGCATGGATACGTTAAGAAAATAAAACAGGATCCATGAAGAATATAAATGATAGGCCAGGAAACTTTATTATAAATAAAAAAATATTCATAAAAATTAAGGTGTTAAAACTGATAAAACACATAAAACATAATAATAACTGTTAAAAATATACGAGTATGAAAGCAAATTTTCAAGACTGCTGAACTGATCTTATAATTCAAAGGTATCTGGATATTGAACATGTTAAAGCAAAATGAGAAGATGATTTCTCGAAAACAGGATATACAAAATGCTTATTCTTTGATGTAGGAAAATATATTTAACGGTGTTACGAAGACTCTTCAATATGAAACAAAAGTCATTTACATTAACCTGAAATATCATCCTCAGTTGTGTAGTAAATGCTTATCACTTCATTCAAAATCTGAAGGAAATTTAAACTACGTATGCACTTCGGGTCATACATTAACGCAGCTAATGCTCTAATACAGGTAAAATTGCCACGAGCTATATTCATAGCACCAGATTTGCTGTTTTGCAGGTGAATGTTCCTAGAGGCCAAAGTTTCGAGAACCAGCATAGATCTCCAATGAATAATACAGAGAAAAATGTATAAAAATAGGACAAAACCACCTTTAAATGGACGGGGTTACGCAATAATAGACCAACCGACAATTAAAAAAAATAGATATTTGCACAAATCTGTTGATGGTAGGATAATTTAACTCGAAAAAATCAAGAATGCGATATCTGAATTTTTCTGCTATTTATAAGCAAAAATTATTCCATAACATTCACTTATTTATTTTGCTTTGAAATATTAATTCAACTGCTGGTCTCTTATAAAAATCGGTTATACTATTTTGGTATTATTTGTGATATTGTTTGTAATAGTATGAATGTTATAATACTTCTTTTATACAATGTTTTATAACAAAAAAAAAAAAGATTTATTTGAATGCACAATATCTCGAAAAAGTTTTTTGGGGCTTGGTCTCTTATTGCGTGACTCCGTCCAAATCTCATTACGTACGTAAACAGAGACCGTAATTTAAGTAACTCGGACTCATATTTTAATATTGAAATTCTAATTAATAAGTGAAGGAAAAAGTGACTCAAGCATTATGATCTCGGAAAAAATGTATATCAAAACATTAAAAAAGTTAATAAAAATAAATTGACACACCACGATCTGTTAATGAGAGAGCTAATGATAAAAGAAGAGATATGCGTGCCTACCCAATATTGCAATATTGCAACATTACGCACTCGATACAAGGTTACAAAATATTCAGAATCAGCGACAGAGATTAAGCAAATGTGGCAACTGAATGACGTTCAGGTTACATCCGCTACAAATGTAATCCCCAAACCATTACAAGCTACGCCACAACAGCTGTAAATAGATGACAACATGCACACAAGCCTGTCACATCTGCGATAGCACAATGAAAGTTTTAACAGAGACCTGCAAGCCAATAAACCATTTCCTTTCACCCTTGGGTTACGCCTGTCTACTAATATTGTAAATGGAGAATATTATTTTACACGACCACTATTATAATCCCCATCATCATCATTGTCATTGGTATCCAAGCTTAGGTGTGTTAATACATAGGTTACACATTTGTGTGAAAACAAACACTACATTATGCATAACATTTACAATTAAGTAAGTACGTTATCAAAATTAAAGCAAAATAATAATAATAATAATAATAATAATAATAATAATAATAATAATAATAATAATAATGATGATGATAATAATAATAATAGACATCATGCACAAGAATAGGCCTATAAAATAACCTATGTCTTACTTCTTTAGTATTTAACAGAAGATAATTTGAGAACCTCCTCTGATTGACGTTCTGGCTGATATGCAGTCTGCATCTATTATCAGACAGTACATCTAACTTGACGGTATGTGTCAGAGGAAGAATAATTATTGTTTGTATGCATCTGAAGTCTGATTAGTTTAATATGTAGCTAATCGACGATGTATGCAATGAAGGGGGAAAGGAACTGGCCACCCTACCTCATTATCTCTTGGACTAGTTTCCTCATAAGTGGTGTCTTGTTAGTATAATTAGTGAGGTTCAGACTTGTCTTCGGACAGTTGTTTAAACAACAATGTGAGAATTTTTATGTGTAATTTCTAAGTCTATCGCTTGAAGAATGTTTTGCTAACTGAAAATGTTCATTCTATGGACTCATATATCCGAAAATGTTGCTATTATTCACAAATTACAGAAACGGAAGTGTCGAATCCTTATTGCATAAATATGCAGTATATAGAGTTGAACTCTGTTATGGCGTCATCGAAGAAACTAAAGAAATTGTGTAGCAATAAAGGAATATCGAATATCGCTATAAAATTAAGTAAAGATAGTAGGTAAGGAAAATTCAAAGAAGAAACAGTCTACGTCATAGATTTCCAATTGTAACTCGTACGAGGTAACCTCTGGCGTAGCGCATATTCTTTAAGATCGTTTTTCCTATGTTATATGGAAAGTTATTGACCTTAGCAGAGCATGCTTGACGTGCAATATCTCCCGGTTCTATAGACTTTTGGACACCCATGGTCTACCTCATACTGAAAATTAATTTCTTACTATCTTTTGCGTAAAGAACATTCTTGTTTATATTCACTGTGTCAGGTTTCGACCGCATGTAGTAAAGTTATGAGTTCTTTGTCGATTTGTCTGAAATGACATTTGCTACAGATTTTGTGAATAATGCATATGATGATGATATTGATGATATGTATATTGTAAACGATGACGCATAGAATGGAAAAAATAAGGTATTGTCCTCACAGTTTGTTATCGATGACAAAAAACATCCTGGGTTATCCATACCTAAAGAGAGTAAATAAATTATACTTTTCTCAACAATGCATAGTGCTTCAGATGTAAATGAAGAAACAAAGAGAACAGAAATAACTGAATTTTATAATGATGCGAAAGGAGGGGTTGATATTATGTTCGACAAAATGGTACATGATTATACCGTTTCAAGATACACGCGCCATTGACCAGTCCGTATGTTCTTTGGAATTCTCAGTCTGATTGTTGTAAATTCATTGGTCCTATATACGTCAACAAAATCACCACGAAACCAGAAAGGAAAGGAATTTTTTAATAACCTGGCTTTCCATCTTGTATCTCCCCAAATGAAACGACGTTTTGACAAGAATTTGTTCGTGATCTTTTTGTGAACATTATTTTATTAAACGAGGTAGGGGTCCCGAAGAGATCGAACTCAGACTCACCAAGCTGCAAATATATTCTACCTGTTATTTCTGCTCTCGAGAAATAGACAGAAAAATGAAGACAACGTTGAAAGTGTGGCAGACCAGTTTGTAGTGATCACAGAAGGACATTAAGTATTGACTGCTTTTCGGCACCTTAAAACTATATTATTGTGTAGCCTACTCTTTTATGAAAAGTATTTTTTTTTGTGTGTGTAGGAAAGCCTTAATTTAGTAGTAAAAATGGTTCCATATATATATATATATATATATATATATATATATATATATAGTTACAGTATTTGTTAACCTGATGTTAAATGCCTAGAGTGGCCTGCAACCCATGTTACCAACGAATGCTGTATTATTCATATTACCAGCAGAGGGTTAAAAGCATTACAACCTTTTGCTATCTGCTTTCCTTTCCACATCCAATGTGAAGTTGCACAGAAACAGATAAAATATAAGATCTGTACAAGTCTGCAGTACTGTCCGTTCGAGTGTTTATGTGACATTCCGGTTTCTCCCACCCGTTTCTGCTGGCTCTCTGTAAAGGCTTTTGGCTGGCCAGTCTTACAGTAGCTCTTTCCAGAAAACATTTGCTGTTCGGAATTGGAAATCTACGTAATATTATACAATTGTTTAAAATAATTTAAAGAAAAGGGCTTAGTTAAGCAAGTAACTGTCACATGATTTCCTCCGTTTCCACGACCCTGCAACATAAGCACTCGGACAGAGAGTACTAGAACTTTTTTAATATTTTACCTCGCTTTTGTCTTTTCAGTTACTTTAAAAATACTGCATTCTATTATAGAATATTGTGAAATATGTAGTAAATTCTGTAACGTAAATTAAGCTATATAAGCTACAGTACTCAAAATTAGGAACGTCAGTTCAAGAAATCTATAATATTTTCTGCTTCAGTTTTGCAAAATACAGCACCAGTAGGCCTAAATCATTCACAATTCTTCCTTAACAAAACAGAATTCACGGCACACATCATCTTTCTTTCTATCATTCTCGATTTTTTATAACATTAATTTATCTTCCATATGTAGATCTTTTCTTTGCACCTTGCTTCATTGTCCTGTATGTAACACCTGTTTGCATAGTGAATGTCTAAAGCTACAGTCTGAAGGGAATGTCGAGATTGCAATAGGATACACAACTTGAACTGCTACTGTTCTTATAGGGTTGCTGCCACGACAGAAAAAATAGTTTTACCTACAATATACTCCACCATTTGTTCTTAGAATTCCAGTTCTTGGATCGTAAAATGCTTTTGTCAAGATAACTAAAAACGATGCGAATTCAGTTTATTACCACTGATCCACCTCGCTACGGACGGTTTCAGACATGTTTAAAAAATCGTTACAAGGCTATAAAATGTTTAGACTGTTCAGCTATAGGCCTATGTAATGAAGTTGAATTGATCTGCAGCAAAAAATCTGTACATTTAAGTACGATGCCACTCTAAGTAAGGTAGGCTATGTCGTGCAAAAACTCAGGCCCTTCTCTGATACATCAGAAAATTTCTCTTCCATTCTTTTAAGTACCTAAAGTATAACTTTTACTCTGTAAGAATAAGCGCCACTCACGACTCTAAAATTTATCCCTGCCAGGAACTAGAAGCACCAAATTGTTTTGAGTAGTTTCTTTTTGGTTACTGTTTTAGCTCAGAGCATAATCTACTATCACTTCAGTGGCTCGTTAAGTTTGTAAGAGGACAAGATTGATTGTAACAAGATGGCCGCCACTACTCTCGAAAAGTGAAGTACAAGTACATATACGGTGTGACAGATGATGATAGCAGGGTGACCATAAGACTTGGCAAAGCTATGACGCAACTCTTTTATAGTTCCGTCGTTTTCTCAATTTAAAATTTTAATCGCAACTAACTTCCTTTGATTATTAGATCGGAGGTCTCCTTACAGCTGTAGAGCGACTTTATCCTTTATATCATTTTATTAACAAACACGGACTCGTGACGGAATTATAAAAAAGGGGATGGAAGTACATTTGACAAATTATCTTCGAAGCCTACTTTGTTCATCACTACGGGTGTAATTTTTTGGTAAAAAATATACGCGAAATGTTTGAAAACTTAAATGTATTCGTAAAAGACACAGATCTCAGGAAGATAATCTAGAAAAAACTTTATTTTATTTTATTTATTTATTTAACCTGGTAGAGATAGGGCCATCAGGCCTTCTCTTCCCCTCTATCAGGGTATTACAACTACAATATTAGGAATACAATTACAATTATAATTACAAATAATATTAAATTTACAAATAAAATAAAAATCAAACTACTAAAAGATTAACTGATTAATAAAAGCTAGACAGTTTATTGTAAAAGTTAAGAAGAGAGAAACATTTTTTTATTAATTAAGTAAAAATTAAACCTACTCTACGCAGTAAGAAAATGCTTAATAAGTTTGCTTTTGAACGCTACTAAATTCCAACAGTCTCTGATGTCACTGGGTAGGGTATTCTACAAGTGCGAGAGCGAGATTGTGTATGATGATGAATACGATAATGTCTTATGTGTTGGTATGGCTAGTATGCGGCTATTTTGCGTGCGTGTGAAGAGATTATGATAAGGTATACGTACCAAATAATGCCACCTTAACACTTCAGTTACTTTTGCTCTGGAAATAAGTTATGTACAAACACGAAAATTATCAAATACAAACTGTAATCTTATCTTTACAAAATAGGACAATGAAAATGAGTATATTACATACCGAACAAGAATTAGAACTCAAATAGGAAAACTTTGTAAACTGGCGTTATTAGGAACAGGTTGTCCAATTAACGCCACCTATTTTCTAGTAAACTATACGCTTATAATTGTTAATTAATTATTTTTCCTAAGCAACACAAATAGAACTAAGCGACTAAATTTGAGTTTCTGTTAATAAAAGATACAAAATCACTCAATACTAATGAAAGATTCTTGATCTGAAACTGAAACACCAGATGGATTAGGAAAATATGTTTTCCAGTGACTCCTTACTTAAAAAAAAAAGAGACAATGTGACACAGTAGAAAGTTATTAAACACAAAAGCATTTACCTTAGTTTAATATGAATGTTTTCCAATAAGTAAAACAAAAAAAAAAATAAGTTATGTAAATTAAAAAAAAAATAAGAGTTCGATAAGCAATTGAACCAATATCATCACTGCACATTCTGAACATTTGTAAGTTGAAAGCTTAGTGATTTTCCTGATGTTTTCACACTGATGCTGTACTGTCAGCCTTAGTACTAACATAACCTAAAATTTTGTCTGTAGACCTTTAACGCCACATGGCGTTAAAGCGCTACTGAGTACTTGATAACATGACATGGCTGTTTCTCTGACATTTTCAAATTTTATAGATAACAAATACTTTCTATACATAGAAGAATGTTAAGGATCACGAAAATATATAGTTTAATATAGTTATTTGCTCAACACACAAAATAAAATATTGCCTCTTACCTTGATATAAGAACAGCCATTCACTATCAACACACAACAGAAAAATGATGGAATATAATGTCACTCGTAAATGTCAGCGGACAGCTAGTAACTCATTTCATCACTAGATTGCAAGCGAATGCAGGCTACAGTAGTGCACTACCGAAAACTTGTGTCGTTAACAAAATTTAATAGGGTGGCGTTAAAGGGGCGTTATTTGGCTCAGGGACCTTATGATGACAGGTAACTGAAATAGGAGCCAAGGTAGGTAGGTGTAGAGGTGTGAAGAACTTGGAAAAGGAGAACAAGAGAATGAAAATTTCTACGTCCGTTAAGCAGTGGCCACTTTAGAGTTTGGAAGGATGGGGTAATGTGGTCAACGCGACGAACATCACAGACGAAGCGAACACAAGAATTATGAACACGTTGTAATTTTTGCGACTGGTTGACATTGAGGTCAGTCAGTAGAAAATCACAATAATCGAAGTGGGGCATTACTATTGTTTCCACTAGTATTTTCTTGAGTGATAGCGGGAGGAATTTTCGAATTCTGTTTAAGGAATGTAGCTAGTATATTAAGGAATGTCGTACGTTTAAGGAATGTAGTATTATATTTGTATAGTATATGCATTTAATCGCGAAATATAGCGAAATTTCTTAATTTAAACGAAATAGCTTCATAATCATGAAATTAGTACTTTAAAACATGTTCTTTTACGAAATAATCGCGAAAATAAGAAGATAATTTCTGAAATGAGATAAAAAAATTGAATCTAGCTGTCTTCTGAAGCTTTGTGTCAGTTGTAAACAACGATCCTATAACATTTTTGCAGAGGCCGAAGAATTTGCATACTAGTTGTAATTTACAAGGTCTTTGAATCAGACGAGGATCACAATAGTTTTGCTTCAACATGTCTTCGAATGCTATGGCTTTCCGACTCAAACATTGATAGTGAGGCAGAATTTTCAACATATATGAAGATATTTCACCTGATCGACGAGTTTGTTGGTCATGTTCAAATACTGGAACTATTCTCAGCCTTTAGGCCTATATTATTCAAAAGCAGGATAATTCAGTGCTGTAAAACGGTGTAAGATTTGCAGCTTGAGATCAGATTAAACTCGCCCCGGTTTCTGGATTGGTCAGAGTACTTTTTCAATACTTTTCTAAATATGTGTAACTGAAGTTAAGCAATGATTAGAAGTAGGTCTACTTTTCATGAAATATTAACCCGAACCTTCATATCTCCACGAAATATTCACGAAATTATGATAAAATAAGCTCCAAAATACAGGTAAAAGAATTACCACAAATCATATCCCTATTCAAAACACATTACACTTGGACTGACCGTGATTTGAACTAGGGTTTAAGCCACAGTCGCATTTGTCGCATTTTGCTACTCGACTTCTAAAAATACAACAAACTTTGAATGGAAATGTGCAAAAATGCGACAACCACACTGGACTTCAGAAATGAAGATGATAATGGAGAAAATGAAATCAGAGGTATATTTGAATTAATCTGAATTTAAATGATATTCTAATGGCATGGGCATTGTTCAAAAAGGTATTGAGCAATAGATGTTCAGAAATTTATTTCAAAGAGTTGGTGCAATTCATGTAAATTAAGTAAACAATTTCTTCTAGTTGATTTATATAATTCCATCCCATAATGTAAATTAAAAAAAGGAATTAGAAATCGCCTTTCAGTAAAATGAGTTAACACTCTGCTAACGATAAATCTTGAAGGACTTACTAGTAAAGAATTTCAATTTTTAGAGTGCCCATAAAGTAACATATTTTAATGTGATGTAAATTCAGCAGTATTTGATTCTAAACATATCTACGTTTAATGATTTAGGCCTACTTACATAAGTATATCTAGAATGTGATAAGATGGATTGAAAATAATAAAACTCAGGGAAACAAATTACATACTGTAACTTTTTTTCCTACATACTTTATTAATTTTATCTTTCCGCACAATTATTTATAAAATTGCACAAGCATTTCGCAACTTGCACAAACATAATTTTCCATTTGTGCATTATTGCGACAATTATTTATTTTCTAGCTTAAACCTTGATTTAAACCCGTCTCTCCGGCATGGAATACTGACGCTCCAACCTTTCGGGTAACGGTGTGCCACGTTGCCCATTATTTAAACAAGCATGCATATTGAAAAGTGTAATGTATCACAAACAATAATGACATCACAGCGTTCAAACTACCTTGACAACTGCAACTGCGCGTGCGGATCGATGCTGCGATGTGCACAATTAGTTGTCTATGTGGCAGGTATTATGAGCCATGCATGATTGAATACTGCCGTCCTGCCTCATACGTCTGTTCGGTACAATGGCAGAAATGACACACTAATCGCCTTATGCATCGTCGTTCTATGCGTGGAAACAACAATGCACGCGTCGACTATGCAAAACGGACCCTCTACTTCCCTTCAAAACGAGGGCAATATAATTAGGCCTATGATGTTAGTACCGCAGAACCCGACTGAAATACAAAAATAAACGCTGAAAGGATACGAATATGTACACAATTTTAGAAAAGTACCACCACGACATCACCATCGTCGTCGTCGTCGTCGTCGTCATCATCATCATTATCATTATCATCAACAACGACAACAACAGCAGCAACAACCTGATGCCAATGTGGTCCTGTCTTAAAATGATTAATGATACGTAAAAAAAATCTTTCCGCGAACTAGAGGCCTTCACGTAAAACTAAGAGGTAATTTCTGTCCCACGTCAAACCTAAGCTCTGCCAAACATTATTTTCACCTATTACAAATGAATTTTATACCATGCACCTGCTTCCATGTAAGAAATGTAATGACGCTAACATAATTCAGAAAACGTTAGATGATACTTAGCAGAGGAATTAATACAAGAACCGATAAAAATGGAACTAAAAGCCTTGCACACAAGCGTCAAAATAAAGAACTGCGCGAGTTTTAACAGTGACTCGGCGGTGATTACGCAATATAGACAATCAGCCAGTCACTCAGGTGGTCTGAGTTCGAGTGCCGGTCAGGCCTGGGATTTTTCATTGAAAATTCCATACTCACACTTGTGGCGGACAAGATCAGAGATTGGGTTTTTCTCGAGGGTATACAGATTTCTCACGCTAGGAATCAACAGCATTCTATCCTATTTCCTTTCCAGAGTATCCCCTACCGCCGCTGGTGACGCGTGGAGAGAGCTGGTGTGGGAAGGAGAGCGGTTGTCTGCTTCGAAATCTGGATACTCTGTGAACCTTGGTTTAGTGAGCCGGTGTGGGTTAGGAATGCGCCTAGATGTGGGAGATGTAAGCGGTAGAGCTAGATCGTACTATCCCTCTCCTGTGCATACACGGAGACATACATACATAGGCTAAGTAGTACTAGTAGTAGTAGTAGTAGTAGTAGTAGTAGTATCTTTATTCTTCCAAGTGGAGTTAAGGCCTACGACACTTAACCAGGTTTGATACATACATACATAATTATTGCCTTATGTTCTCTAGTTAAAAGTGTAATAATAAAAATGATGGAATTATGGATTAGTATTAGTATAATATGTGTTGGGTATGTTGTCAGGCATAAAGATGAAAGTAAACGAATAGGCTTACATAATGAAATAATATAAAGGAATGGGGAAAACATTAACTGATCAATAACATTTACGTGATCCGAAGCCAATCATAACAAGAAATGTCACTATACTGTGTGACTTTCCAGTATAAAGAGAAACATCTTATTATGATATATACAGAGCGAGCGATGCGGATCAGTTTTCAATCACTGGGTATGCATTCTAAAGATCTAGGGTGAAACTCCCGAAATTCACCAATCGGATCGTGAGTTTTAGTACTTTATTCGGTCATAAAATAACTAGCAATTTAGTTATTTAGAAAGGTAAATGTCGGATTGGTTTCCATTTCCAAAAAAAAAAAAAAAAAAAATGTTTCGCAAAATCTCATTCCCGATTGATTGTATCTGATAAACTAGCCGACAGATGGTAGCAATCCAATATGTATGAACAACAATATATAACTTTCAAAACAGATAGTCGACAGTCGTGAAATGACCTACAAGATAAAGCGTACATAAATAAAGTTAAGGTTAAAAAATTATACAGAATGTCATCAGTAATCACACTAATTATTACTGGCGTTCAGAAAATACTACTAAATAAAAAATTCAAATGTTTCAACCATTCCTGAGACATTAGACTTTTTACAAACTGCAGAGAACTACAATTTAGGCACTGCTCATAACGTGTGCAAATCATATTCCTGCCACACTAAGAATGTGCGTCGTTCTTTTTCACTGTAATTTGCCTAGCTTAACCTGTGTCAAAACGTCGGTGTTGTTGCTAATTATGATTAAAGTGATGTGATGGCCATGATGATAAAGATTATGGCAATAACAACACATTAAAGGAGTAATGTGTATATATACAGTAGCGTGCAAATTAATCCGAACAACGTAATTACTTATGCAAAAAACACTCAAACGCGATAAAAAAAAAGGATCTAAGCCATACCTCAGTAATCTATGTGGCCTCCCTTGTTCCTAATAACAGCTCTGACACGATTTGGCATGGATTCCACTAATTTCCTACAAATATTCTTCACCTCTTCATCGCGAAATCATACACCAATGAGGGCAGAAATCATCTTCTCCTTTGTAGAACAATCCATTTTTTGCATTCTTCTTTAGCAAATTGACCACAAGTTCTCAATGGGGTTGATGTCGGGTGAGTTGCCTGGCCAGGGGAGTACCTGAATATTCTTCTTGTTGAAGAATTGTGTAGTTCTTCGAGACGTATGGCACGGTGCCAGGTCTTGTTGGAACACACCTCTGCTATCCAGAAATGATTTTTGCAGCTGGGGTACGATTCTGGTTTCCAATAAGTGAATATATTTGTCAGAATTCATCATTCCCTTGATAGGTATTAATGCTCCAGGCCCTTCATGTGTAAAACAACCCCAAAAAACATTACTTTAGGGGGTATTTGGGTGCTTGTTGGAGATGAGCTGCTGTTACTTTTTCGGATCCTTTCCGTACGTAAGAAACACGGTGGCTGTGGACCTCGAAATGAGACTCATCGGAAAAAAGTACATTCTTCCAGTCATTCACTGTCCAGTGTTGATGTAATTTTGCCCAAATTAAGCGTTTTTTATACATAACAGGGGTTAGCAGTTGCTTCTTAATAGGCTTACGAGCCCTTCGTCCAGCTTCCAAAAGCCTACGCCGCACTGTTGTGACGTGAATATTCGCCCCAGTGGTAGCCATTAACTCGCGGGTTAAGTCGACAGCAGTTAGTCTAGGATTTGATTTACTTTTCCTGACAATTAAACGATCATCTGCAGGTGAAGTCTTCCTTTTCCGGCCACAGTTTCCTTTTTTCTGGGGTGTGATGGATCCAGTCTCCCTGTATCGTTTTATGATCGAATTAACAGTAGCCAAACCGATGTGACATTCTGAAGCAATTTGCCTGTGTCATAGAAGAATGCTCTGCTAATGTTATAATTTTAGACCGTTTTCGTGGAGTAGTATCCATTTGTGAAGACGACAGAATGTACTCAGGATTGCAGTATTAAGGCTTCAACACAACTGAAATGCTTATAAGTACAAAACGACAGACAAAATGTCACATATTATTAAAAAAATAATAACGACAGACCTTCAACAATGGAATTACACGTACTACAGATGTCAATTAAAGCGGTATGAGCAGCTGTGAGGCCAACAATGACAGAAAATGTAAAAATATGTCGTGTTCGGATTAATTTGCACGCTACTGTATATATATATATATATATATATATATATATATATATATATATATATATATATATATAGGGTCATTCTCATGAAACTCGTCACTTTTTGAACCCAAAAATGGCAACAACTGAAATTGCGAGATTAATTTTTTGATAGGTATTAGTTAAAAGTGTGAAAGATAAGTCAGGTGTGTTAGTGGTCATGTCTAAATCTTCGTGTGCTACGAGAAATAAAACAAAATAAATTTTCAGATTCCACGATGTCTACAGTCTTAATCCGGGAATTATTCCTATGGCTTGGTAAAGGCAATTTGATCTACACACCGATTTGAAATCAATACTGAAAATTAAACGAGTCACAAATTATTATTCATAATAATATTAATTGATTTATATTAGATATAATGCGATTGAGCCATATTAGAAAATAAAAAAATAAATATTTACATTCGTTCGCAAACTTATTTAATTAATAATGTAAATAGTATCACTAACAGTGATTAATAAATATGCTTATAAACAATAATACAATATTGCATTACATTTATTTTTAGTTGGTTATTTAACGATGCTGTATCAACTACTCGGTTATTTAGCGTCGATGAAATTCGTGATAGCGAGATAGTATTTGGCGTGATGAGGCTGGGGATTCGTCAGAGATTACCTGACAGTCGCCTTATGATTGTGGAAACTTCGGAAAAATCCCAACCAGGTAATCAACCCAAGCAGAAATCGAATCCGCGCAAGAATGCAACTCCGGATCGGCAGGCAAGCGTCTCAGCTGACCGAGCTACGCCGGTGACTGATTTTACTTATTCCATGAATATATTTAAATAGAAATAAATGATTTGCAGTATATTGTTTCTCAAACGTAACTGTTTCAAGTTACAATTATTATTATTATTATTATTATTATTATTATTATTATTATTATTATTATTATTATTATTTGGATTAATACACAGTGTTTTATACAATAATAATAATAATAATAATAATAATAATAATAATAATAATAATAATAATAATGACAACGATAATGGTAAATATTTTACTATTTGATTCTGATTCTCTTAGAAGTACATACACACTTATGCCCTATAAGAAAATAAGAAGCACTTCTGTAGAAGACACAAACTAAGTCCTTTACGCAATAGAACATACCTGCACAAACAGCGCTCAACGAGCGCGCGCGCTCCTTCGGAGCGGGAGAGCGGTGTTTACAGCTCGCCGAAACGGAGAGGAAGATGCGTCAGAATGACATAGACTTTCTATAGGTAGAGGAAAGGGAAACGACCACTCAGTTATCTTGTGGAGTGCAGTGTGTAGGCCTATTCTCAGAAACTGTTTCTCGTTGCTTACCTACTGCTACAATACAGCATGGAGGAATCTAAAAGACGGAACATAACATTTAACATTTAACGATTTACAGCTCGAACTTATTGATCTTCAATGTGACCTAAGGGCTAAAGATCGTTTGAATAATGCTACTAGCCTGGTTGAGTTTTACAAGACTAAACATTAGCAATAATATCCACGACTACACAGGCTGGCTGTGAAAATGATTGCTATGTTTGGCTCAACATTTATATTTGTGAACAACTGTTTTCTATAATCAACTTTAATAAAAGGCAGGCATCGAACATCTGTAACTGATGTTTCATTACGATCAGTAGGCTACTGTTTCTTTCAGCTGCCAACAGCATAAAACCTCGTTTTGATGTACTGATAAATAAAAATATAACAGAATGATATTGTAGATTTAAGTAGCTATAGAATTTCTATTATTTCTGTAAAATAAATATGTCTTTATTAATTAATAATAGTCCACGATATTTTTGCAAATACTGAACGGGAATTCATTTCATAAACACTCGTAATAATACTTCCTTTTATGTATATTTTGTACGAGATCACCCCTTCTTCCAGTTCACCCTTATACAGAGCGCAGCTAATATCTGCATTCCGCCCATGAGCTGTGAGCCGGCTCGGAGAGCGCAAACCTTGTGCAGGCCTGCAATAGAAAATTGCCTACTGTAAACTGTGGCTTCTCTTCTGTCTGTAGGAATTATTCTGACGAATAGTTGTGTGAGAAATTATTCTCTCACAGTGCTGCAGCATTATTAATTCTTAATCATATTCCCACATATGATGCGTCTCACTATTTGTTTACTTATATAGCCTTCAGTAAAAAATGAAGATTTTAACTGTTGTTCTAGCACTTCCCCAAGGATCAGTTTCTTATGTCAGAAGGAATTAGACACACTCTTAGCAAAGTGCGAACTGCAGTGCGCGAAGAAGGTTGGTTTGCTTTTTTTTTCTCTGTAATACAAGATGGAGTAGAACATAGGCCTATTTCAATTTTTTCTTTACACGTGAATAATGCCTTTTCCATTGTTCTGTTAAATGTTTAAGCTTAAGTTTTCGGCTTTTAGTTTTCGAATAACTTCACTGCTTTTATACTAGCAAGAGAGCTTTTTGCGTCCTTTCCCAAATTACTATGATTATATTGTAGAATACTTATTTGTTCTTAATTTTCGTGCAATATTCTCTCATCCATTCTCATCGGTTTTCCTTCGCTCTCTTAATTCTCCATTAGTCATGGTCGAAACTATCTTAATTTTCCCTTGCTCTTCTCAGCTCATTTCTTACTCTCCGATGCTATGTCAGCAGCTTGCTTTTCTGTTTTTACCGTAAACGTTCTGGTTCTATTTTCCTTGCAAGTTGCACGTTTCGAATTTTGACATTTTTTGAAATGTCAGATTTCTTACTTCTATAAATTTTTGTCTTTAAGTTTTCTTTTCTTGTCCTTCCCTTCTTCTCATCTTTTCTCCGTCCTCCAGTCAGTTTACCACCACTCATTATGTAATACAAATGCATGATGCAGTCCAATATTGTATCAATATAAAACTACGTAATCGTAAGGATGGAACAGTTTGGAATACCCCGAATACTATTAGAAACATATAACTACAAAGCAGTAGGAAAAGAAATGTTGGAGACCAAGAAAAAGGTAAAAATGACAGTTTAGAGAAAAAAATAAGACATTGTGAAGCCGCTACATGTCAAGAGACCAGATTTATGTAGTTTACGATTATGATAATTGGAAATGAATGCCCGAGGCCTCATGTCCTCTTCATTCTTGTGGGATTTATGCACTCTTAACAAACAGTATATACCATACATCCATATGAAGCAGGCATGTTATTGTAACAGTGTAATTTGCTTCACTAATATTATTATATTCTGTATAAGAAGAAAGTGATTTCGTTCCCAATAAATTGTCAAGAATATCGTTTTCGTTATAATTATTTAATTTCCGTAATTATTTACTTTTAATTAATGTTAAAATGCAATACCCTACAAAGAATTTCAATAAAATTATATATAATTTAAAATCTAAAAAAGAAGAGAATGTTGGATCTTAGAAACCTTATTTTAGGCTCATATATCGAACTAAGGGTATGACATTGGATTTTACGTTAACAAAAGTCATTTCAGTAGAATATCTACATATGAAGTTCGAATAATTTTCGTTAGTCACTGTCTAAGATGTCATTACAATATTTTTAACTCTAACTCACACGGAAATATAATTTCGAAGATAATTTACAGTAAGTGAGGGAAAGCATTATTTCTTTTAAAGAGTTAAAGTGATAAAAATCCTTCTGAAAATAAAACTCTGGAGGAAGAAGCACTGAACTAAAAGACTCGAGGCATTTTGGTATTTTTCTCGCGATGTGCCGAGATGAGGTGCTGACGTCATATCGCATGTCTCGGGAGAGCGATATGGATCCAATAAGCCGGGCGAATACCAGCCCGCACTACCAATCATTGTCTCGCAAAGGTCACAGGAAGCTCGTGAGCTCCTGACGAGTGTTCTAATTGGCTCTACCCACGGGAGTCCAAGTGAGATGCACACAGTCAAGCATATAGCTACGGTTAAGAAACGTTGTACGGCACATAGCTCTGGCCCAGCGTGAACTATTTGCCGCCTACGCACCACTGTTATTTGCGCATATACGAGTCGATTTTCTCGGGTTATTCGGTCTTCCCACTAATAATGTGGAAATCCTCTTCATTAACTGTTTTCTTTGTCAGTCACTTACACCTCTGCATTCTCTTGAAAACGGCCGACCGAGCTCGCCGATCAGTCTTCGGTTATGAAGAAGGCAGCCGGGAGATGATTCGCTCGAGTGCATGCAGTCGAGAATTTATAAGCGAACGGTTAAAACATTTACTCGGTCGGTCGCGAGCGCTCGAGGTTGTTGCATTACATCACCTTTTAATGCGTGATACCCAAAATAGCCTACCTAAGAAGGATACCATTTACTTTTATTTCAGATAGTACGATAAGTAGGAAGTACAGATTTTAATATTTAAATAAGGACACATAATTTTTAAATAACATAATTCTTTGCTTTATGTTATCAATAATATTATTCAGCATCCATCTTGTCGCCTTCATTATATCAGTAATGAAAATGTTTAATGTAGCTTAGTAAATATGTGACTGCATAAAAATAACAGAGATTTTGTGATTCATTTCAATTTTTTCATGGTCCACACCTGTGGAGTAACGGTTAGCACATCTGGCCGCAAAATCAGGTGGCCCGGGTTCGATTCCCGGTCGGGGCAAGTTACCTGGTTGAGGTTTATTCCGGAGTTTTACCTCAACCCAACATGAGCAAATGCTGGGTAACTTTCGGTGCTGGACCCCGGACTCATTTCACCGGCATTATCACCTTCGTCTCATTCAAACACTAAATAACCTAAGATGTTGATAAAGCGTCGTAAAATAACCTACTCAAATATATTTTTTTAAAGCAGACATAATCTATTTCAGTAACAGTATTTAACAATAATTAACAAAATCTACACGTTTACTTTGCTTAATATTTTTATACTAATTTATATGCTTATAGAGATGCTTTCTAATCGCAGATAATGATTGACGTTGGAGCTACTTACGGTAAGGTGAATGCAGATTCTATTTTTCCACAATCAACGACCATATCACAGAATAACAAGAATGGAGCAAACAAAATTCGTGCTGAAGTTATTCCAAATTAAAATAATCAATTGAAAAATCGCCATTTTGTTTTCAAATTAATTTTTGTTCAATTTTACATAGAATTTTCTCCTTGGTTTCTATAATGTATATCCTTTTGTCCTGTGCCATTACGAATGCAACACTATTACAAAATATTGTAAGTTAACTTTCCCGTTCAACTAGAGGTTAAAGGCCCGATTTCTTCAACCTTTGTTAAAATGCACATAACATAGCGTTAACTAACTGAAGTTAAAAGTTTATTGCTGTTAAAAATATTGCGTTTCTTCAACTTTACATTCAATTCTGTTTTCTGAACTCTGACAGTTGCGATTCTCGCTTGCTTTCGTTTTTTGATTCAGAGAGGATAGAAGTCTTTCTATTCTCTCAGGTTTGACATGCTTCTTTCCATCGTCTGTATCACAGTAGCGTGGAGTGGCGTATTGCCGTGTTGGTATTGCTGTTGTGAAATAGAAAATACTGGGACAAAAAGAAATCATGGGACTAATTTCTCTTCCTTCGAGAGAAGCCTTCTGTTGGAAACAATTTCGCAGTACAAACCAATTATTGAGAATAAACAAACGGATCTACGTTCAAAGCGAAAAGTGAGGCTTGGCAGATAATAATAATAATAATAATAATAATAATAATAATAATAATAATAATAATAATAGCCTATACCTTTGTGTGAACTTCTGTTCTGTGAAATCACTGAAATCATCCGCTCTGTTTATGTATTCATGGATATCTTGTTATAAATAATCAAGCTATAGAAGTTCAGCATCTAACGCAACAGCCATATTGAATACTTCTATGCTAACAGAGAGTTACATAATTTAACTGCATGAATTAAATTAACATGGGTTTTAACAGTCTTAGTACTAACAGTAGTCGAAGAAATGCTTCAACTGTTAAGTTTACAGTAAAGATGGAATAATGCACTGTAATTTAAGAAAGGTTGAAGAAACCGGGCCACAGACTAATATTTTTTATCTCTTTTTGATGCTCCTTATACTTTATATTTATATGCTTATAGACAACATAGTTTGTAAAATTGTATCTTATGTTATATATATATATATTACTTAATTATTATTATTTAAATATTTTATTGCAATTTTTATCCAATCTAATAGCCTGTAATCGTACGAGGTTCACTAATCAGGTGATGGGGCATCAGGAAGATTAACATTTCCATAGCGAATACTGTAAACACATCGATCGAAGACAGTTTTCAGTCTATGATATCCTTTAAACGATCGAGACAACCAACGGTCGACCGTGATGCTTCATCGGGTGTTTGCTTTGTGCGGAGTCAGAACACGCCGCAGCCAGCCTGCTTGGGGGGGGGGGGTGGCGTATATCATGATTAGAGCCCTGACATCGGTACATTTATATTAGTTTGAGGTCTACTGAAGGTGAACACACGACGCCGGACAGAATGTAGTCGACGTGTTTCAGGTAGCGGAAGCGAATCTGACACACACCTAAGCAAGCACGTTCCGTGTTTATATACAATTATTGCGTATTATAAAATCAAGACAATATATAAGGGTTAATATCGGAAAGTACTAAAATGCTGGTGAGGTTGAGAATAATTGTTGGAAATCATACTTAAATTGTCATAAATGTGATAAAACGTAAGTCTGAAAATATATTTTTTTTTTATATATATTTAGAGTTTTGCATTAAAGTTTTAGAATGCCGAAAACGTATATGGCGTACAATTTTGCTTTCCCTATATTAAACTGTTACATTAATTTATTTATCACATCTATTCCGTACCTTACGTTTCTTGCATATTGTTTGCCTGGTTTCGGTTGTTGCTGCAATGAACAACATCCATTTTCAAAGTTTCAAATGAAAATGGCCGCCGAGTGTCGGATAGTAAACCTTGCATGAGAAAAAACTGCGTTCAACATCGGCTGAAACCAAGGGCGCATATATCAAATATTTCACATCATCCATTTCCACATTGGGAAGTGGAATTCTCGTCACCGGAACTCTCGTCATTGTACTACCTAGTCACTACAATTTTGTCACCCAGTGTTTTGGTCACTCCGACTTTTTGGTCACACGGTATTTTGGTCACCAGTATACATTTTCTTAAAAATAATAATTTGTATTGACAAGTAAAATATCCATAGGTACACTGTATAAAATGTTATGTGATTAATGTTTGAAAATTACCACACAGCATAAAATGTTACATGATTTATGTTTCAAACTTGCCACCCAAATTGTGTCCGATGGTTCTGATGTATGTAAGAACATCACTATCTTCTTTATAATCAGGATACCGTTCTGCGATTCTACTAGTTCTTCTGTCTAAATCCCCCACTTTCTTCTTTTTACAGGGTGCGGAGTGACCTTCGCAATAACCCTAAAGCCCCTAATAGTTCGATTGAATCGTGATGTTCCATCAATATAATAAATTTGAATAACTAAAGTAAATAAGAACGTCACTTACACCTAAAGTTTTTTGTCATATAGGTCTACTTATATGCGTAATCACGGAAACAACCTTACAATAATATTTAAATCTCATTAAATTTTTCCAATGAAACATTAATGAATCATTAAATGTAATCGGTGATGAGAACACCGGTGACTAAAATGTAATCGGTGGCGAGAACGCCGGTGACTAAAATGTAATCGGTGACAAGAAGATATAATGACGACATCTCCGGTGACGAGAATTCCTAAACCCTTCTACATCAAGTTGATAACAATCGCACTTGTCATTTGACAAAACTCTTGCAATTTTGCATTGAAACCACCATTTTTTTTGTATTATTGTCTTCATTTTCGCGCACACCTTTTTACTTATATCATCTTGCAAATCATTCACTTTTGAGATGATATTATTTACTATCGAAATTTGCTCCACCAATTCCACACCAGTCTTTTCGAGACATTCGGTTGTAGAGGAATAAATCCAAAATTAGATTAAATATATTCACACTGTTTTTTAATATTTGGTTCACCAAGAAAAGGTTGGGCATTACTTATGGAAGCTGCATCATTTCCGTCAAATATAATTTAATATGTATGACTCATTTTACTCTTATATACAATGATTGTATTATCTTGAGTTTATAATACGCAATAATCGTATACAAAACACAAAAAGTGCTTGCTTAGGCATGTATCAAATTCGCTTCCGTTGCCTCCTACTTGAAACACGTCCGGCGTCGTGTGTTCACCTTCAATCGACCTCAAACTAATACAAATATACCGATGTCATGGCCCTAATCATGACTCTCGGTTGATTGTTCTTAATGAAATGCAGAGCTCTACAATACAATGACGGTAAAATATGAAGTCTAGAGCATGCCAACGACTTTTAGTAGTATAAACATACATTCGTCTTCGGTAATGCCCAAAAATTATAATAGAAAGACAGACAAAACGATTCGTTGTCGTCAGAGTGCGAATTGAATATTTTCCCCAAGGAGGGAAGGACCTTAAAATTTTAACTGTCGATAGAGTTACTATCTATAATAATTAGCAATGTTGGCCGACTCATATTGTTGTAGCACTCATATTAAAAGAAGAAAGAATAATCGTTGTTTTGTGTTGCATTAATAACATATAAAATACGAAAACTATACATTAGGTACCTGAAGGGATAAATTTTATACCTAGCAGGGGAAAATTAATACCTTTTCAGTAGGGGACATCAAATTATCCAGGGGGATGATCCCTGACATTCTCGCTCAGTCAATTTGCAACCTGATTGTCGTTACCGTATGCATAGGCCGACACGTATTTGAGCCTGTGACCTGCTGGAAATAAATACCTAATGAATTTCAAAGTAGAAACCAACAATAATTGTAATTGGGTTGGTTTTTAAAAGCAAGAAAGAAAAAAAGATAAAACGAATACTATATATTATCTATTCCTTGTAAATTGACCGATGTTGACTGCACGAACTAGCAGAGTGCGTCATACCCCTTCACGAATGCTTTGATCCCTCAATGTCCCGCGCTCCGTAATCGCCTACGATATCTTGCAACGACAATGGCGACATGAGCGCTCACCGCTCATGTAGGCTAATATGGGACGCCTAGTAGACGACATACAGTTTGTTATTTTATAGCGTTATTATAAAGTAAATAACATAGTTGAAATCAATACAAGATGTGTCTAAAATTAGAACGTCATTGTAAACGGACGGATAACGTTATTTAACCCTGTTTTGGTCGCGCACGGAATTTTGTTCCGCATTAAACTATTTCCATTAATATTTCCGTTACTTCAATCGTAGTGTTTTGATCTCTTGTCTAGCTGCCTTTCAGCGTTCACTTTTATGTTACAATACAAATTTTCATTCTGTTCCCGACCGTTAGGGAGCAGTGGACATTTTATTTCAAGAGTGCAATTTGCGGAGAATAATTCCGCGCGTGACTAAATAAAGTTTCCCATTTCGTTGGCGTAATTTCGACATACCAGATTTCGTATATCGAGATTTTAAATTTTCACAGTTTGTGTTACATGCAATACAATCCGTTTTATTTAATTTTTGCGTTTCGCAGACAATAATTGAGCATTTATGGGTCTACTGATTTTTTTTTAATTTTATGTATGTATGTATGTATGTATGTATGTATGTATGTATGTATGTATGTATGCATGCATGTATGTAAATGTTATGTTTTATTTAACGACGCTCGCAACTGCAGAGGTTATATCAGCGTCGCCGGATGTGCCGGAATTTTGTCCCGCAAGAGTTCTTTTACATGCCAGTAAATCTACTGACATGAGCCTGTCGCATTTAAGCACACTTAAATGACATCGAACCCGCAACCTTGGGCATAGAAGGCCAGCGCTATACCAACTTGCCAACCAGGTCGACTGTATGTATGTATGTATGTATGTATGTATGTATGTATGTATGTATGTATGTATGTATGTATGTATGTGTATATATGCCATAATAACACTGAATGGATTATCTAAAGAATGTCCAAACAAGAACGCCGGACGTAATGTGAAGAAATGCAATAAAAACAGATAATAGCGTCGCCAAACCAACAACAAAACATTGTTAGGACATTGTGTCATTGCTTTGTTAGATTCGCGGAACTATCTGTTATGTTATCTGTTTTGTTGCATTTATTAACATTACTAAATCCGGTATTCTTGTTGGGACATTCTATATACTGTATATTCTGGCATTTTTTTCATCCATAACTAGAGCCGTTTCCCTTGCTGCATACCTGAATCCTTTTATTCCAGAACAATACAGCGTCAGTCATGATCTAGCTGTAAGCCTGTAAACGTATTGTCAGAGGTTTATCGGTTCACTGTTTGGTGTGAAAATAAACCTATAGGCGATAAGATTTTGTAAGCCTTTATAACATTTATTTGCATAGATTTCTGTCTAAAATTTCGAAGGTGTGTACTGAGCAAGATCCAGAAGAACAAGAAGAAGAAAATGGACACAAGGAAATTTAAGATGTAGGCCTATGAAGCAAAAATCCTCATTCTGTTAATTGTATTTCTGATTCTGATTTCTTGTTATGTTTGTATTTTTCTGTTTGTGTTTCATACATACATTGTTTAGATTTGCATAGGCCTAATACATACACATTTACTCGTATGTCCAAATTTGTTTCTCATTACTTACTATTATATATGACACATAGTCCATCAAAAAGATTAAAAAGACGATTACGACACGTTACATAGTTAAAATAAAATGTAGGTGATTCCCTGTCTAATTATTATTACTGATTTATTAAAAATGTATATTTTATTACAATATGACTTGTTTAGAAATTATTAACACTTTGTAATAAACTTAATAAAGGCAATAAACTTATTGAAACCAATATTTCAACGAATAATAAAAAATAATCACTTTTACTGTTACTTTAATAATTACGGTAGTTTTGCTTGGCTATTATTCTGCGGAACAAAATTCCTCGTGCGACTAAATACTCTGAACGCGTGAGTAATGCAGGGTTAAAACACCTTATCATCAAGGAACAAATGGACTGCGACATTTCGCTTCAGTGCAAGAATGTCATTAATTGGGAGTTGTTATAGGGCAAGATTGAGGTAATCAGTGATTTTAAAATTAATTAATGTATTTTGTAAACACATTTTCAAAGTTACATTCATTCATTTTTTTTTTCACGGTTTTCTGCCCAATGGCAGGTCTTTCACAGCAAAAGCAGCATCTTTCACTATTTCCTATTTTCTGCCTTCCTCTTTGTTTCCGCATATGGTCCATATATCTTAATGTCGTTTATCATTTGATATTTTCTTCTGCTCCGAACTCTTCTCCCGTTAACCATTCCTTCCAGTGCTTTCATCAGCAGATAGTTTCTCTTCAATCAGTGACCCAACCAATTCCTTTCCCTCTTCCTGATCAGTTTCAGCATCATTCTTTCTTCATCCACTCTTTTCAACAAAACTTCATTTATTATTCTACCAGTTTCACACGCTCCAGTCTTCGCTATATCCTCATTTCAAATCCTTCTATTCGCTTCTCTTCACTTCGTCGTAATGTCCATACTCCACAGAAAGCACTTCACTAGTCTCATTCTTAGTTCTTTTTCCAGAATTCCGTAGACGATGTTTCTTTCTATTTAAAGGTTCCTTTGCCATCGCTATCCTCCTTCTGACTTTCTGGCAGCAGCTCATGTTACTGTTTATAATACACTCCAGATATTCATTTAACCCAAAAACACAAACAAAATAAAAAGAAAGAATTGTTAAATTAGCAGTCTGAATCCAATACACTCCAGCCAATTTGTTCACCTCATATTAAGTGAGAGACAGGAAGGATGCACCGACTAGAAAAAATCAGTTATACAGTATTATGGTATAACTTCCTGTAAACAGTGACAGTAGACTACTTAGACGATTTGGATTTTTACTGAGACGCTTCTCCAATAAAGTAAGCGTTTGTCCCTGCTGTAGGTGAGATGCCAAAAACTTCAGCCTCTAGTGAGGCGGTTGATGTTCGAGTCCCGGCTAAACTTGGTATTTTTCATTTAAAAATCTAAAGCGACAGTTGTGGCAGTTGTTGCAGTTAGAGGGATTTTTAATGGGCCCTTTCCCTTTCCTCCATGTTAGGCATTCAAATTATTCCATTCCATAGCTATCCCTGCACGCTGGCTGGTGACGAACGAAAGGGGCTGTGTCTTAGAGCTCTGCACGGGCTCGAGTCGAGCCCGCGGGCCTAGGCCCGGCCCGTCGGCGGGTTGAAATTCAGTTATGATTGTCGAGTTCTTGCCAGGCTCGGGCATTAAAGAAACGCAAATCATTTTTTCTCGGGAATTATATACTGATTTAAAAAATAATACGAAGATTTTATGCATGCACGATTAGATGTCCAATGTCTACTTGCACATACTCCGAATAGTAGACTATTGATTTCGTAAGTTATTGTATAGTTCGACTTCGTATTTCGTAGTGACATTTGTCTCGCCCCTATTCTGTCATAGATACAGAGCACCGTTTATTTGTTTTACCTGGCAGAATGGCAGATTACTCTGTCTCATGCTCCTCTACTGGAGTGATATCTCTTGCAGGTGTTCCTGACCTCTGTGGCCTCTGGCCACTGCTTTATCTGCTAGTTTCGGGTTTCGGGCCGAGCTTGGATAATAGTTATAAGCTAATCTCAGGTTTCGGGTCGGGTTCGTGTCAGGTTTTGATCGGGCCGGACCGTGCCGGGTCTAAGAATTTCGGACCGTGCAGGCCTCTACTGTGTCTAGGGACACGAGTGCAGTTTCTTGCTCAAAACCTGAATACTTAGCGATCCTTAGTGTAGTCGGCTACTGTGGGTTCGAACTGTGCCTAGCTGACGATCAAAATAAACGTTCTCTCAAATATACACAAAACCAGGAGAAAACTCTACCAGTTGTGCTACAACAATTGCGATTACCTAGCCTAAAAACTGAAATATAGGCTTTTCAAGGTCTTAACTTATACAACATGTACATACAGTATATACGCCACAGAACACTGATTTAGTGTCGTCTTAAAGACGAAAGATATAGAAACATGAAACACAAAGGCGCGCGTTGTGTAGGAACAAAATGAAGTCAGAATGACGCAACGACTCGTCTCCCTACTAAATTGTTTATTGTGCTATAAATCCAGCGTTGAAGAGCACTTTTATGACACAGTCTTGAAATAGAAACTTGTAAAAGCAACCGAGGTTAATCACACTTAATTGGACTGGATGTGGAAACGCCAACGAATTAACACGCTCTGCATGATGCATGAGACGAGGTAAATTACTAATTACTTTTCTTATAATTTTTAACAATGTTGTCTGAAACCATGCCGTAAAGCAGATATCTGTATTTCCAAAGTATTGAATTACTTGAATTTTTTAAATCTTATACAGACAACATCCTTTCTTCAGTGGCGAGTTGTTTTATAGACATGTAGGCTTGTAAACAGTTCTACGTCAGAATAGAAAATTTAACGCTTATACTGCAAGTATACTGCTATACTCTTCTATTACATGCATTCGAGATACAAAGCACTAATAACACGGTATGATGACAGTATGGGGAAACCACGTTCATAAGTAAAATTTTGTTATTATTAAAATTGTTTAAAATTTACACTATCGGTATTTTAAATTTCGTGTATTATTATTATTATTATTATTATTATTACTATTATGTTACGGCATATTATCAATGTTATACTATGTTCCAATACAACATATCGTCGCTTAAGAACCAATACCGCGTAACTGTCAAAATGTAAATTTTACAGGAGAAGGAAAAAACCGAATAAAAACCATAAAAATAATGCAATAGCCTTGAAAAGTGGTGTATGGCTATGAAATAGCATAACTAATTTGTAACTAAGTGAAAATGGATGATCATGGCCGTAGACATTTGGCCATGTCACTTACGCGGTATTGGAACTCTACCGTTGACTACATTTTGTTAGTTACGCGGTATTGTGAGACAACTTTAGCAGCTTCAGGACACATGTTGACTAGCGTTTTCTTTGCGTGAAAACTGCCTTCTGGAAATATTATTCGTGCTCTTGTATATGTCAATGTGTTATCTGAATTGTTGTCCTACCATCTGACTTGAGGTCAAGGTCGATAGGCTGTAGCTTGAATCAGCACTAGATTACGTTCCAGACAATGATTGCTGCATTCTTAGTCAATCAAATGCTGAAACTATAGGAAAGGAAAAAGAAGACACAGTTCAATGTGTATTGTTATAATAATAATAATAATAATAATAATAATAATAATAATAATAATAATAATAATGATGATGATGATGATGACAATCTGATACCAGGTACTTTATTTTCACACTAGTATTTCAATAGATAAGTAGAATTGTTACTAAAACGTTGCTGACAAATATAATTTTATAATAAAATAATGAATAATAATAATATTATTATTATTATTATTATTATTATTATTATTATTATTATTATTGATAATGGAATAATGAAAAGAAAATCATATAAAAATATAATAATGATGATAATTTTTCAGGCACAATATTCGTTAAACACAATAAAGAAATAATTATAGGCCTATGCTGAAATCACAAAAAGTAATCCTTGAGTAACCCTAGTGTGGAATACTATCATAAAAACTATGGCACAATCGGTTCTGTATACAATACTGTGACGGTAATTTAGGCAGGCTACTAATGCTCTTTTTTTCTGTGCTTTTGCACGAGAACATGACTTTTTTTACTTAAGGGGCGCCATTAGTACTATTAGCTAACCAATATCGCACAGTTCATTCTTTAATTCCCAATGTGCATAGAAACATCTTTTTGGAAACCTGAATTTTTTTCTCATCAACTTTTAGGTTGTAGACAATTAATGTTCTCTTTCTTCTCGATTCAGAATTTGTATTGCCAGGTCTTTTCGTAGGAGTGAAATCCACAAGATTTGATACGTAAACGGTCCTCTGTTCCCAAGTCATAGTTTTCCAGAATGCCTGAAAGATGTCTTCTCTCATTAGAAATTAAATTACAGCCCCTTACTTTCAAATTTTGGCACATTTTATAACTACACTCTGGCCCCAAACTCCTTGCATCTCTTTCCGTATCATGTGTCACTTTGCCATCTTTCGATCTCTTGTAGCTAATATAAGCTTCCTCTTCCATTCTAAGTTTTCTATTTTTCATTTTCTTCCACTTACCCTTGTGTGGCTTTGAACTTCTTTTTCTCTTTTCTGTCAAATTTCCATGAAACGCTTGTAGATCCTTCTCTTTACCTTTTTCTGACGAATGTAAAGATGTAGAATAAGAGTAAGTAGCACTCACGAATTCTTCGGGGTCGTCTACATCTGAAGACGCATCCGAAATTTGGTGTAGATCCTTCATTGACAGGGTTTGTCTTCAGTTTCTGTCCTATCCTACTTCTAGCTGTATAATTTTAATGGTATTGCTTTAAATCATACCAGACTACATAATACGATCATAACCTTACCGGTAACACTGGACGGATAATCCCTGAGCTGCAGCAGCCCATTTTCAGAAGGACGGTTTTCTTTTGCATTTGAATTATCAGGCAGTGCACCTACGAATAAGATGAGATTACTAGTGTTTATAAATGGATTAAAACATGTGTAGTAAATATTATCATCAATTTAGATCATCCTCCTACCGGAGGAAATGGAAGGAACCAAGCTCAGCGCCACTGAATGTAGCGCAAATTATTTTAGCGGCCCATTCATGATTATTTATATTAAGTACTTAAATTAAGTTTGCTGTTATGATTCCACAACTGAAGAAAAATAAACGTTTAATAACTGTGATACTTCTTATGCCATACCTTCGTTAATGTTCACAGAAGTTTCTCCCGTCTTGAATGCAGAACATAGCACAGATAGGATTTCGTTCTCGCTAAACTGACTGTCGTATGATTCATTATCCATTTTTTTCTTCTATCTGTAGGCCTATATAATAATAAAATATAAATATTTCAGTGAATGAACTTGCAGTAAGATTCTGCGAGAATTCAGCTCAACTAACATTCAATTGACATTAGTGAAATAATTCTATTATATTTACCTATTAAATCATTGAAACTGAACATTTCTTTAATCTTCTCTGAATATTACACACTGTTGATACAATTTTACAAGGCACTAACGAGAACCAGCTTCCGTACTGATGGCGCGCAGGGAGTAGACATAATATCTGTTGTCAGATACGCGGTATTTCCTACAGACTTCTCGTGACTTCAGATACGCGGTATTGTACCCTCCTCCTTCGCACGCAGGCCATTCATGAAATCAAATTTCCGCGCTTGTCAATGCATGCAGATGACAGTGGAGGTACCATCTGTGCAAAAAAGCAGTTTTGACCAAAAATGTCAGTTACGCGGTATTGTTTCTTAAGCGACGATATTCATGAATATTCTTATGATGAGATATTTATTTCTACAGCTCTTATTTAGTAATGGGTCGCCACCACAGCTCTGTCAATATTCATATTTCAAGAATTTCAAGAATTACTCTGAATACAAATTAGGTGTACATCGTTCATACTAGATTCGTATGGAGAGCTAGTTGCAAGTCAACAGACCACGCTTCAGGGAATTTTCCCTCATGGACGTTACTTTGCGTCTACATTTGTTTATCCGTGTACGTGTTTGTAAGTCGGTGAGCAACAGGAATACCATTTGGATTTAATAACAACAATAACGATATATATATATATATATATTTAAAGGCAGCTTATATGCAATAAAGATCATTTTTACTAGGAATGGATGACATTAAAAAAATTAGGAGTACGTTCAGCAGCCACCACATTTCGTCCAGACATGCAATGAGGAAACCATTCGACCTAAGATAAAGACACATTTACTGAAATATATTAAACAATATTAAATATCTACGCACTGCAAACACATGCTATCATAGACGCTAAGAAACTACGTAGAACAATATGTTGAGATGCTCAACAAATGTAAAGATATTAATTTAAAAAGCACATTCGAATTTCTTTCTGCAATCGATTTCGTTAACATGTGCAGTATTAGTCGTAGTGATATAAAAGAAATCGGTCTAAAAAGTTTTGAACTCAATAAACAATTCAGGAGCCACATACAATTTCAGTCGTCATGGCTATCTGGCGCCCGGAATTAGTCTACCCTGATTTTACAACACGTAAAACGCATCTAGATACTTTAAAGTTTGGAATTAACAAATGAAAAAGTATAAATTTCAGCACAAACTTAAAATAAAAACACTATGAGCGCGTGCTTCTCGAGTCTCTACACATTACAATCAATGACTGTAAATATTTTAAGTGTTCCAAATAAAAACAATTCTCCTTCTTTCTGATAAAATACATATTCTTCTTTCCCAATGACGTGCTCGATACCAAATTCTTCTATTGTAGCACTCATTTCCAACCGCCTAGCTTTATTTTGTTTTCGTATGTTCACTGAGCAGCAGACCGCAACTAAGTAGCGTTGTATGACGTTAAGCTATAGCCTACGCCACACAACCTACTGTTGCGGGCTGCTTGGAGGCTTTAGGTAACCAATTATAACCCGGACTAACAGCGTGGAAAGCTGACGCTCTAGCTAGCCGTTTGGCTAAAGGTTCACCTGAAATATTTCATGTAATCAGTAACGAATATATGTATCTCTTCTTATTATAATAATTGGTCTTCCCTCCTTTCGATTTTTATTACTTTGATTATGGTCTTCTCCGTTTTCCTCTCAGTGTCGTTTCGGTAATTAGTTTAACCGTACAGTAAACGAGTCGCACTCGGAGGTCTAGTAGTTACCATGCCAGCTTTTCTATCCGAGGTTAGTGGGTTCAAAAACCCGGCCGAGAGTGATGGATTTTAAAAGCGATAAATGATTTGTGTATCTTACTCGGAAGACAAGTAAACTGTAATTCCTATGTAGTAAATTTATAAGACATAGCAAAACTCTGACTCTAACAGAAGACTAGACATAAAATCTGTCAGCCAATTTGTCTCCCACGTTCAATAAAATACTGCTATTATTCCTCCTACTGTCCACTGTGTCTGAGGGGTTAGCAGGTGTAACTCTGAATCCAGAGGTCCCGGGTTCGATTCCCGGTCAGGACGAGTTGCCTGGGTGAGTTTTTTTTTTTGGAGTTTTCCCCTCACTCCCATGGATGAATATCAGGTAAGTTTATCAGGCGATTGGAACCCCACTCATCTTCGCCACTTCATTTCCTCCCTCATTATCCTTTCCTTATCATCCCGTTCCTGGTTTTTCAGATCATTCTACCGGCGGCCTTCCGAAACTGCTGACTCTCTCTCGACTGGCCTTCATGGATGTAGTTCAGCGATGTTGGATGGCTTCTGCAATGGCACCCGAGGCGGACCTACTGGGAGGAGGAGTTTCGCCCCGGACCTTGGAGGAATTTGCCGAAGCAGGAATGGTACGTGGATTCTGTCGGCTATAGGAACCGATCGTTAAGGGAGTCATGCGGTTAGGGCGGTGCGCGTAGGGGATCTGTGGCACGCAACTCATTCCATATCGAAGGTTAGCGCAATAGATCTCAATAGGTCGCAGTGCTGGGCCATCCGTACCCCTCTCAGTTAAATTCCATTCCTCCTACTCCCTTATTCTTACTACTGCTACTACTCCAACTCCTATTACACCTACTCCTACTACTCCTCTTACTATTATACCTAGCCTACTCATACTACTCCTCCTGCTACTCCCCTACTCCTACTACTACTCTACTACTCTTCCTACTACTGCTCCTTCTAGCACTACTAGTACTCCTACTCTTCTCACTCCTACTCCCCCTACTCCCATTCCCCCTACTCCCACTCCTACTCCTTCTACTCCCACTCTACTCGCCCTATTTCCACTTCCATCCCCGCCACCACCACCATCACCATCACCACCACCACCACCACCAACACCACCACCATCACACCGTAATATGGCGTTAACATAATCCCCTTAAATAATTTCCGAAATTTTAGTGACAACGGAAAAACATTAATATAATAAATGAGATTCGAACTAGCGGCCGTGGTATCCATGCAGCGTTAACACCACACCTCACTGCATGTACAGCATCTGTATTAACTATTCACTGTAAATATCTTATCACAACAAGAAATGTGTGTGAAAGAAACAGTAGAAGTTCATACTATAGGCCTAATGTGTTCGGGAACATCCCCTCTCACTTAAGCATTCCATGATAATGACGTGTAATTCTAAGCGTCCGTGTTCTTTGTAGCTCTGTTTTCACGCTCTTGCTTATGTTTCAACTAATGCACTGCAGAGTTCTACTTCGCCTGTGAGACGATTCAATATGCCATCTTAAAATATACAATACTCAAGCATTTTATTTCCATTTCTTTGTTTTTCTTCTCCCATGTGGTTCAGAATGTCTGGTAGCAGATAATAAATTAATTAGGGAAACAGGAGTCCCAGAGATGAAGTTTTAAGAGCTCTAGCTGGATACACGCTAGCGGACAACAAAAGAATAAATCACCGAAGAACTACACATTCTTAGCGTCGTAAAAAAGGCGGATTACAGGAAAGACTGGACGAACAAAACTACAGAATAAATTATGAAGACATTCCATTAAAAATGATAAAGTACAAACCTAAAGGTCATACAATGCAAGGAAGACTTCTTGAAACGTAGACTGAGCAACTGTAACTTCAGATGTAAAAATGTGGAGACAGAACAGTTATTCAAAAAGTATTCCGTCAGTGACTACAATTGTGAACTTTTAGGTACTCTACATACAAATTAATGTGCATGAATGTAAGACCTGTCCTGTGATCTGCTGTGCCGTAGCTATATCATCAAGGGGTATGAAGGGGAAAATAGTTTTAGTCTGAAATGCACATTGATGCAATTCTTGTTCTAGAAGGGATTTGCACCTACAGCCGTTGATATGACACCTCTTTCTTGCCGATGAGTACAGCGCGGAAAATTTAAAAGAACTATTTTTGGAAAATGACCTAGTTAATCTGCACTTCTATTAAATAGCAAATTTATATTTATCCTATAGGAAAACCAAATATATTTACACATATATTATAGGTTTTCGAACTTTTAAAACTAAGATGTGGCATTTGGCTTTTGACTTTAAATTTATAATCTTTTTTCAATAACCATAACGTAAGACTGTTGTTCAGTTCATTAATGGACAGTGCTATATCCTGAAGCGTATGCCAGTAGTGGTTACGGAGCAAATTAGATAGAAAAGGAAAATGTATTAAATTTCAATATGATAATAAACAGCTGCGCCAGGAGAAAGTACTCTTATTTGACAGAAAACATTGAAACGACAATAAAGTAGTTAAAAAAAGTTATAGTCAATGGTATTAAATTCTTTTTATAACGTGAAATATGCATTATTATTGTTCACTATCTCTAGAATATTCAATTGAAATGGGAGCGTTTATTAAAGTGCATGTAGTTCAATGATGACTAAGTGATTTGGAACTCAAAAACTCAACTAATGATGATCGTACATTTTTATTTTAGTAGCTAGTATGAAACGTCATTTGATGAAACCAGGACTCTAACTTTCTATGAAGCCATTCATAAAAGGAAGGACAGCAATACAATTACTGACAGTGAAGTATCTTAACGTTCAGGTGTATATATAATATTCAGTAAATTCCATTATCGTAATTGTCAAATTCTCAGCAATGTAAAACAGCCAACGTATGAAAATACGGGAAAATACTGACAATATTTATTTTATTTCAAATCCACCACCAACACAATCAGGCTTCCAATTACAGGTGGCTTACACAGATATAAGCTTATACACAAAATACATAATAAAAGAAAAAAAAACAACAAAACAAACAACACAAACGAAAGAAACAAAAATAAATATATTAATGTATGTGTGCGTAAATGTTACATGTTTCAAAAATAAAATTACAACTTCTGTAACAAAAGAATGCAGATGGCAGTTTCTAGTAGAACTAACAATATTGGTGGTCCTTGGGAAAGCTCATTTCAAGAAAACATAGGTCTAAATACACTGCCGAGCAAAAAAAAGACGCAACACTTGAATAAATTTGAAATATCAATCCGTAATACAAATTATAACATTTCTGTGTGCTTCTATGGACCTGTTTGTGTTAGGCAAGTGTTAATTCATGTTTTGGGAAGAAAAGTATACCCATTGGGTCATTTGTGACACCCACTTTGCCACTTCCTGTCCCGTACTGTATATTTATTGCTGTGCCATTAAAATTTACAACCCTAAACCCAAGCAGCTAAAACAAATTTACAACACTATAATTTTCTTTTTTTGGTTATAATGGAATTCTGTGATATTGAACTCAGTTTTAAACAACATTTAAGAGAGTTAAGATACCGTTAACCCCGAGAACGCTGCTAGAGTAGTCATGTTGGAAAAAGATGACCGCAGCTTACGTTATGTGGCTCAGGTGTCGCATACATGACTCCGTAGCTCTTGAAGAGTATCTGGAGCATGTTGATGGACATTTCTTCCTAAAATGTCCCATAGATGATGAATTGGGTAAAGATCCGGACTGCGTGACGGCCATTGCATGAGTTGGATCCCTACTTCACTGAGGTACTTGAAGCAGGAATTAGGAGAGGGAGAGACCGATTTATTAGCGAAGTGATATCTCCATATTTTTAATACATGTATTCGCGGGGATGTTCTGGCGACTTCGTTAGAATTAGCTTCCCACACAGGTGTTTCGTCACTTGTCAGCATCGGACAGATTTAGGGCCACCTTGTGCGTGATTGTATATAGACACTCGGCGATGCGTAAAAGCCGAAGTTGGACTGGACCCGTGGGAAAGTAATTGCAAGCTTGGGTTTTCCAAAGAACGGGTATTCTTGAGAGATATACAAACTAATTAGAGGTTATGGGAAATCCAAAGTTTAAATTTAGAGATGACGTATTTCGCGCCCAATAAGGAGAGATCTTGGTTTAGCTTATGAGGTCACTTTGGACCAATAGAGAATAGATTTTAGGCCGGTTAAGTGATGTAGTTTTTAACCAATGGGATAGTTAGTTTTAGCGTAGGATAGGTTTTTATAAATAAGGGTGACGGGGAGCGGAGACGATCACAAGATCACATCGTGTCGGCGGCCCTACATACAGGGCACGAAGGACAACATCTCATCGTGTCGGCGGCCCTACATACAGGGCACAATCACTACTCCTTTTCGTGTCGACGGCCCTACATACAGGGCAGAATAACTACTTCGTTTCGTGTCGACAGGATAATTACTTTTCTTCGTGTAGACGGCGCGACATCTTTTTTTCGTGTCGGCGGCTCAACTTAATAGTCTTTCTTCCGGCGAAGACTCGATAGATAGAACTTTGTCATCAGCGAGACCACTCGTCAACGTTTAGGAGCTTCGATCATAGTGTACTGGACAGAGTATTGAATTTATAGTATCGGATAGAGCTTATTCAGAGCCGCCATAGAGTCGATACAGAAGTGCGACCAACGATTGAAATATAAGTCAGCCGGAAATACATACTCTAGGGTTTACCAAGTGAATACGACAATAAACGTATAGTTTTGGAGTTTACACTGCCTTTTATAAGTAGCCGGCTTGGTACTATTCCCGACATCATCCTACACCACAACCGTACCTCGGCTACCCTGAGTGAATCTCACGCAACACCGAGACGCACCCACCCTCAAATGGTCTCCAACGTGGGGCCTCAATAACGACCACTTCACCCACATACTGGAGGACGTATCGCGCCACGCAAGAACGTGTATTGTCCTGCATGAGCACGTAATTGTCACCAATAAATGATGCAAAAGGAAGAACATGTTGCCCAAGAATTTCTTCAATGTAGCGATGGGCAGTAAGAAACCCATCTTCCACAAAACAAGATTCGTTCGTGCAGTCAAACTGACATCTGTCCACACCATCACTGAACCGCCCTGAAATGCTGTCCTTGATGAAAAGTTGCATGGACAATACCTTTCTCCAGTCCTCCTCCACACTCTTTCTCTTCCATCTGAGGATCTGAGGCGGAATCGGGACTCATCTGAGGACAAAACTGTTCCCCACTGTTTGTCAGCCCATTCCTGATGTTCCCTTGAAAATTGTAAGCGAGCTTGACGATGTTGTCTTGTAAGTTCTGAGCCAAGGGCAGATCTTCTGGATATCAGGCCAGTATCATGTAAACTCCTCCTCACAGTTCACTCACTGACATTCACATCTCGCACTTGGTCTAGTCGATTTCTGGCTTCGACCGCAGTGATGTGGCGGTTACGCAGCACTTGAAGGCGCAAGAACTGGTCATCTATAGCAAGAAGTTGACCTTTTCCTACCATATCTGGGTCTTCGAGAATATGAACAAAGTTCCTTGTACCTTTGCACTGTACGTGAAACCGTCGACGGAGTTGTATGCAACACCTAAGCCACATAACGTAAACTGCGGTCATCCTCTACCAACGCGACTGCTCTAGCGGCGTTCATGGGGCTTAACGTCATCTTAACTTTCTTACATGTTGTTGAAAACTGAGTTCAATATCACAGAATTCCATTATAACCAAAAAAAAGAAAACTATAGTGTAGTAACTTTGTTTCAACTGCTTGGGTTTAGGGTTGTAAATTTTAATGGCACAGCAATAAATATACAGTACCGGACAGAAAGTGGCAAAGAGGGTGTCACAAACGACCCTATGGGTATACTTTCATTCCCAAAGCATGAATTAACACTTGCCTAACACAAAGAGGTCCATAGAAGCACACATAAATGTTATAATTTGTATTACATAGTGATATTTCAAATTTATTCAAGTGTTGCGTTTTTTTTGCTCGGCAGCAGGGGCGGCTTTAGAGGTAGTGCCGTTGTGCCATGGCACTACCAGAATACAGAAGGAGAAGGAGAATTCATATTTTCCGCCCAAAACCTGAGAGAAACAAGTTACGCTTACACAAACTCTACCGTCAATATGATCTTTGCAGCGAAACACGTTGTAACCAGTGTTTGGAGGATGGGTCTGTGCCAGGCACTACATCCCATAAGAAATATAACGGGATGAGCGCGCAATCTTCATGTTCGCTCGTCCTTTTCAGCATCTAAAAGCATGATCTGAAATGTGCCAGGCACAAATTGCCGCTGGCTTTTCCAATGCTTGTAAAACTGTATACATCCCCATTTACTACGCCGATCCCTTACTACCTCCCGCTCTGTCTGTCCTTCCGCTTTGTCGGAACAAGTTTCTTAGCGAAGACTGCAACAATAAGATAATAAAATCTCTCCCGGTTTCTTGAAAACTTGGCTTGAGAAAGATTTCACTTTATTATTTCTACCAACAGTACCAAGTGTAGTGTGAACGTGTGAAGTCGTGAGGTTGTCTTCGTAATAGTGGTTGTGTTATCGTGTTGTGTACTGTTAAAAAATGAATTCGGTTGGCGCTTTATTGAAATCTCAGTTTTCAACATTAACATATGAAAACAAACTTCGTGTTAAAGAATTAGGCAGACCAACACCGCACTTAAATATTCATCAAAAGCAGCAAAGTGCTAAAGTTAACAGATCTCGCAAATTCAAACCAGATATTTATTTAAAAAACAACTGGTTGTGTGGATGTGATGTGAAAAATGCGTTCTTCTTTTTCCCGTGTGTTCTGTTCGGAGGTGAACTTAGCTGGTCAAAAGTGGGTGTGACGGATTTAGTACACTTATGGGGTAAAATAAAAACACATCATCAGTCAAAGGTTAATATGAATAACGTCTTCAGTTTGTCTATGCTGGGTAAAGCGAACACTGAAAATCAGTTAAATTCACACTACAGACTCGCGATTGCAAAACACAATGAGCAAGGTGATAAAAACAGATATGTGTTAAATTTAATAATAAATTGTATACGATTTTGTGGGGCTCTAGATTTAGCACTAAGAGGGCACGATGAATCTGAGGAGTTTTGCTTGCAAAATAGACAACTTCAACAAAAAAATGATGGATTTATTTTCAAGACAGAAGAATATGCGAATGGGTTTTATCTATCGCGCGTATTAACCTGGTCAACAAAAGTGCTCAAGGGCTCCAGTTGTATACATTTTGGTGAGTGATTATTATTATTATTATTATTATTATTATTATTATTATTATTATTATTATTATTAGAGACGAGAATTTCATGCACTATAAAATCCCAAAATATGCATGCATTCATGCACTATCAAACTATGAAATATGCATGATCAAGCGAAAAATACATTAAAATATGCACTTTTATTTTTGTTTCAAAATGTCTTATTTCACTTCACTTTTTTTGCACAGTTAAAAACCTAATAACATTTTTAAATTGGTTTCTGTGAGGTTCCTGCACTTGTCTCTATATTGCAAGAAGTTACGGGTTTAAATTTGAATGAACATATTTGTGACAGTGTCAGGTCAAATTCTTCATTCAAGTTTTCGCCACAAATAATCTTCTTCACTGAACGAAAGAATCCGCAGTCCGGGTTAGCATTTAGGACCCTGTCCAATTTGTTTTTCGCCGCTACATCCACTTTCCCACGGGCATAACTGAGGGATCTATGAAATTGTTTAAAGATTATTTCTTTTGTTGCATTCATGCAATATGTGAAACAGATGCGACATGCTGCTCGACTTGAAATTTTTTAGTGCATTTCATCTGAAATTATAATAGACCTTACGGTTACCTAGATACGATTTAAAAACGGACATCGTAATTTAATAATTATTTTGAACAAGTTTTGTAATTTTTTTTACAAAAAACAATTGTCATATAAAATATTCGGAAACAGAACAGCATTGCTTTACTCTTTACTCCAACAGTCGCAAAATACGACATCCTCATCTGACCTAATAAAATCTTTTCCTTTACAGTAATCCACTGTGCAAAGAATACACTTTTGGAATCTTGAAATTGGAAACATATTAGAACCACATTAACACGCGCAAACAGAATAAACAAGCACATTAACAACTTACGACATTCACACACTGCAAATAGAGTTTAACGGTGATTCCAATTTTAGAAGAATCTAAATTGCTACTAGTACTAGAAAAGGAAGAGAATTTACAACCTCCCTGAAAGAGGATGCTTTTGACCTAAATTATTTGTCGGCAATTTCCTTGAACCCTCTATATTTCCTCTCTACTTACTATTCTCAAAATATCCAACGTAATAAATTTATGACACGCAGTGTATAGAGGGTCGTCGGTAAAGTGTTGTAAAAGTGGACTTCCGTCCAGGGAAAGGTCCTCTAACACCTTATTGTGAAAATCTTAACATTTTATTTAATTTTTCTGTTATTTAGTTTTTTCTTTTTTTTCTTCAATCCTGATTTCTGAAGCTAAAATATGGGACATAAAATCGAGAAACTAAGGTGTCCACACAAAACCATTAAAACATGCATTTAAACAGAATTTAATGTATATTATATGCATTATTAAGCTAAAAATTACCTAAATATGCATTATGCATGTTTTTATCTCTAAAAAGTCGAAAACATGCAAATATGCACGGGAAAAGTACACATATTTGGAACCGGAAAGTAATGAAATGGATAAGTACTAAGTATGAGCTATGTCCTATATTCCTATAAAAACATGCATTTGCATGGAATTCTCGTCTCTAATTATTATTATTATTATTATTATTATTATTATTATTATTATTATTATTATTATTATTGCTTATAGTAGGAAAAAGAGTTACCCTTCCCCTTAGGGTATCCTGGATATACCACTGATTTTGGCACTATGCATTAAATATGTATGAGCCGCCACTGCTCGGCAGTGTATATACACATAGGCCTACTAGCTCCTAGGTTCTGAGAAGTAGATACCAACACACTTAGGGCCTACATTATGCGTAAACTATAAGATATTTTAAAGAAACATGTATTTTTTTTTCTCCTCTTCTTCCTTATGTCATACTTTTCTTCTCCTCTTCTTCCATATTTTTTTTGCGATTTCTTTCTTCGTCTCTTCTTTCTCTGTTTTCTATCATTCCATTTCCCAATTTAAGAGAGGAACAGAGGTTAAGGGTGCTTGAGAATAAGGTGCCTAGGAAAATATTTGTGGCTAAGAGGGATGAAGTTACAGAAGAATGGAGAAAGTTACACAACGCAGAACTGCATTCATTTTTTTCTCCACCTGACAATTAGGAATATTAAATCCAGACGTTTGAGGTGGGTAGAGCATGTATCACGCATGGGCGAATCCAAAATACATATAGAGTGTTAGTTGGGAGGCCTCAGGGAAAAAGACCTTTGGGGAGGCCGAGACGTAAATAGGAGGTTAATTTTAAAATGTATTTGAGGGAGGTGGAATATGATGCTAGAGACTGGATTGATCTTGCTCAGGATAGGGACCGATGGCGGGCTTATGTGAGGGCGGCAATGAACCTTCGGGTTCCTTAAAAGCCATTTGTAAGTAACTTTCTTCTCCTCTACTTCCTCTATTTTCTCTCATGCTTGTTTTCTCCCCATCTTCCTCAACTTCTGTCACGCCTTTCTTCTCCCCTTCTTCCTATTTTTTGTCACGCCTTTCTTACCTCCTTCTTCCTCTATTTTCTATCATGCTTATTTTCTTCCCTTCTTCCTCCTCTTCTGTCAGGCCTTTCATCTCCCCTTCTTCCTCTTTTTCTGTCACGCCTTTCTTATCTCCTTCTTCCTCTATTTTTATAATGCTTATTTTCTTTCCTTCTTCCTCTTCTTCTGTCATGCCTTTCATCTCCCCTTCTTCCTCTTTTTCTGTCACACCTTTCTTATCGCCTTCTTCCTCAATTTTTTATCATGCTTATTTTCTTCCCTTCTTCCTCTTCTTCTGTCATGCCTTTCATCTCCCCTTCTTCCTCTATTTTCTATCATGCTTATTTTCTTCCCTTCTTCCTCTTCTTCTGTCATGCCTTTCTTCTCCCCTTCTTCCTCTTTTTCTGTCACGCCTTTCTTATCTCATTCTTCCCCTATTTTCTGTCATGCTTGTTTTCTTCTTTCCTCTTTTTCTTTCATGCCTTTCTTTTCCCCTGATTCCTCTTTGTGTCACGCCTTTCTTCTCCCCTTCTTCCTCTTTTTCTGTCACGCCTTTCTTCTTCCCTTCTTCCTCTTTTTCTCTCACGCCTTTCCTCTTCTCTTCTTCCTCTGTCATGACTGCTTTCTTCTCATCTCGCTCTTTTTGTGCCCCTACGCGTTCACTTTTTTCCTGTCATGTCTTTCATCTCATCATATTCTTCTTTTTTCTGTCACACATTTCTCCTTTTTTCTGTCTTGCCATTCTTCTCTTCTCTTTTTTCTGTCATATTTTTCTTTTCATCTTCATTTTTCTGTTATACCTTCCTTCTCCTCTTCTCCTTTTTTCTGTCACGCTTTTCTCCTCCTCTTCTTCTTTTTCCTATAATTATGTTCTCTTCCTTTCCAATCTCATTTTCCTGTCATGCTCCTCTAACCCACTTATTCCTCTCTTTCTCTCTCTCTTGTATTCCCTCCTTCATATTATCCTCCTTCCTCTTATTTTAATCATTCTACATTTTCTATCTTCCCTCCTTTTCCATCTAACTCTTATTGCTTTGTACATTTTATCTGTTCGTATTTACTATTCTCCTTTTTCCTTTGTCTACTTCATTTCTCTCCTTTTTCTCATACAATACCGATTTTTAATCGTTTGTTAGATCCCGGAGAAGAATAGTGTGTATATTTCCTTCACCTCAACTTCCACACAAGTTCTAGGTCCACATCCACACAGACTGTTACTCTGAAGCTAACCACTCACGTCTCGATGTCAAGATTATGGAAACATGGGAACACGGCCTCCCTGTTTATTGTAAAGATGGCACGAGGAGTCAATGAATCACTGCACCAGTCTGCACGGCGCGGTGGGTCAAGGCGCCGCGATGTTGCGATTTGCGAAACGAGTGAAGGTAGGCGGTTCTGTTCGCGTCACTGACCCGCTTCGAGACTCGGCGACCTCGCGAGACACGTGTGGCCTGGATTCCGACAAGCAGAGCAGTCTCGAATTGCACATGCTTTCAGTAGGCCTAAGTGAACATAATTCTGTATTGTCAGCAACAATCTATCTGTTCGCAAATCCAAATCATTGCCGTACTTATAGTTGAAAGCGGTCATCTTATATTTCACCTACTTCACTATGTCGTCATATTTCAGACTACACTATGTAAAGAAATTATATTATCGGTAAGTAAATGAAGTGATTGTTCCCTAAGGAATGTAGTTCAGTCGTTTAGTAATGTTTCCTAGATTGCGAACGTCCTATTATTCTGTGGGGTCCTTTCGTTTCCCAAGTTTAACAGAATGAAACTTATATTAAATACTATTGGAGAAGGATTGTTTTCTAGGGAAAAATAAGGAAAATGAACAATCATTACTATAAAATAACATGATTCACGCAAAACTTACGTATAAAATAAATTGACAAGGAATATACAGTACTTAACAAAAGTTTAAGACCATGAGCAAATTTCATATAATTATTTCCTGGTCCTATATTTTTGTTTCTATTTCCCTCATGAATATTTTGTCAATTATTTGGACTGTGAGACATCTATCGACGCAAAGAAAGTAAAATTATGACATTTAGTTTTCGAGTTATGATTTTAATGAAATATTTTGTTACTGTAAAAAATGCTACATTTATAATTACGGAATAATTTATTCATGCTAAGCCAACATGTTTATTGTAGTGATGATTTTTTTCAAGCAATTTGAGAAGTGTGAGAACACATTGGCACCAGAAAGAAAAATTTAAAAAATTTTATTTTCGTTTTATAATTTTTTGCATATTTTTCCAAAATAAGGAAAATAATAGTAGAAATAACGTTAAGTAAAGGCATTCATAGCTTCACTGTGGAATAAGCTAACGTAACCGGACCTACGCCAATCGAAAGTACGTGATTTCGTACTTTCGATTGGCATAGGTCCGGTTACGTTAGCTTATTCCACAGTGAAGCTATGAATGCCTTTACTTAACGTTATTTCTACTATTATTTTCCTTATTTTGGAAAAATATGCAAAAAATTATAAAACGAAAATAAAATTTTTTAAATTTTTCTTTCTGGTACCAGTGTGTTCTCACACTTCTCAAATTGCTTGAAAAAAATCATCACTACAATAAACATGTTGGTTTAGCATGAATAAATTATTCCGTAATTATAAATGTAACATTTTTTACAGTAACAAAATATTTCATTAAAATCATAACTCGAAAACTAAATGTCATAATTTTACTTTCTTTGCGTCGATAGATATCTCACAGTCCAAATAATTGACAAAATATTCATGAGGGAAATAGAAACAAAAATATAGGACCAGAAAATAATTATATGCAATTTGCTCATGGTCTTAAACTTTTGTTAAGTACTGTATTATTCTGATATCTATTATCGTTCTTTATGATATCCTCGTAAGTATTTATTATTATTTATATGTTTATTTCCTTTGAATTTACTAATTTAGAATATTGATATTGTTACATTTTGATTATAATTACCTGTTAAAGTAATATTATTATACACAAGTCTAATTCTTTTTACGCTTCCTGTCACTTTCTTCCACACATTCATTCCGTAGCATTACAGTTCTTATAGTACGGTACCTTGGGTACCTTACAGACGTCATTCCAGGCCGTTTAGCCTCAACTTCTTTCCCGCTTCTTCTGACACCGATTTCTCTTAAATCACACTCAACTTCACCCAACAGATATTCGCACCAAGGTTGCAATAAACATCTTGTCTTCTGTTTTTTTTTTTTTTTTTTAACTTGCCTTGATCGTGAACTTAAATGCATTTGGCTATATTGTCTGTAATGCTTCTGAATAAGGCTTTTTCTTAGGTACAAGGTTGACAGCCCCACGCCCAACATCCAGCAATCCTGGAGGGTCGATAATTTTCTATCGGGGTGCGTTCCCTCAGTTGACGGGCCACAAATATAGTGTTGAGAACTCGCTTCTTCGCCCCGCCATGCCGAGCCATCAATGTTACCCGGAAGCCACAAGAAGACGTGTATGTATTGGACTTGGTAAGTAGGGCCTATACAAGGCATTCCTCGAGCTTTTCAGTCACACACAACAGTCAACAAATTGTGCACCCGGTCATCTATTTTCATTTAAATAAAAATTCAGAATCCCTATAACTGCTGGAAATGTTTAATTGGTTAGTTGTTGTATGGTTTTAATAATTGTAGTTCATCGCTTGATGAGAATCATCTTAGTATAATCATAAATAAATAACTTCAACTTCAATAAATATCGCAACTAGTGCATTAAAATAAATACAGAATTCGCAGCTCAAGCAACTTGTAATACAGTCTGATCTTTAAATCCCTCCATAGTAGTGGAATAAACGAGAACCCTCTAGATACGAGAAGTGTAGCGGTAACCCTGGTTCTGTGTTAGCATTAGCAGTGAACAACCATTCACCAAATAGTAATAATAATAATAATAATAATAATAATAATAATAATAATAATAATAATGTGAACTTCACCTTTCAAATAAGGTGCTGAAAATATCTTCCATTCTGTCGAAGACGTAGATCCACACATTTTATTTTATTATGGAACACTTTGATTAAAGTTTATTTTAAGCCTGAATGTGTGTATTTTCGTATTGCGAATTTTAGGTCATCAATTCCTTAGGGTTGTCTTGATATAAGCCTACTGCCGACATAACAGCATCCCAGCATCCCAAAAGAAATAATAGAGTACAGTAAGATTAGAGAATATTGGAAGCCATAGTCCTTGCGAAATTATTCTCTCTCCGAAATGTTTCCTAACAAATTCATTGGGGCATGACATGTATGAGCCGTAGCATTATCCTGTTAAATAAAATTATTTAGCAGCTATTCTTCATTAAATTTTACTGTCCAATAAATGAAAACAAAATATCAGAACCAGAGAGATCCAGAACAGCGCTTAGAACCGGTTTATATTCAGTCGGAGAATAACCGGCGAGGTTGAACATCCGACCGAATATCCGATTTTCAAGAGGTTTCCTCCTAATTCTTGCAGGGTAGACAGAACACCAGGCACACTTCACCATATAAGAACTCTGATGACACTTTATATCTACACAAATGGAGTAATAATTGGAGGAAATTTACTTTTCCTAAATTAAAAAAAGTGTTAGGTTGAAATAAGCCTACAATTAATTGGACACTTTGTACATCTATCTTCGTAAATAATATATAAATCAACTAATGGACACCGGTAACAACAAAGGAAATAAGCGTAATACATAGTTGGAATGTGACGTAAACAAATGCAAGAATAAAATAATTTACGATTACTTTACAAAATAGAAGAGCAAATAAGTACAAACTTACTATTGTAATGTTCATATATTAAACTCAAAATGCATAGGTTATCTTTAAAGGATTAGTTGTTAATATAGCCTATATCTTTTAATTATTCCAAGTGGATGTATTAGCCCTATTATTTCATTAATAAAATTTTTTTAAGGAGATAGAAAGTTATTAACAAAAAAAAAACACTCTCAAGCTATAATGATTGTAGCTTCATAATGCATGCTGTTGCTTCTGATGATAGCGAACTGGAACACCTGAATGAATGAATGAATGAATGAATGAATGAATGAATGAATGAATGAAACTTATTATTAAATTATGGTTTATTTAACGAGGCTCGCAACTGCCGAGATTTAAGCACACTTAAATGTCATCGACTTGGGCCGGGATCGAACCCGCAACCTCGGGCACAGAAGGCCAGCGCTATACCAACTGCGCCACTCAGGGCGACGAATGAATGAATGAATGAATGAATGAATGAATGAATGAATGGGGAGAGACGAGGAAATATCAATTGAAAGGTATTCGACGATAATCGCGTCCTTGCAACGATTTCTGAAACTCCTGGACGGCTCAATGTCGTCTGTCTTTCATGATCCAGAGCCATCCACTCGAGAAAGACTCGGACATTCGTTAAATCGAACACTGGATCACTCCGCGAGATGGAAGAGCTTTGCATTCTATCTATAGCACCAGGTGTTTTCTGTAGCAATACAGTATATCATTTCTATTTTTCGTAACCGGTTGTGCACGACTCTAATCGGAACAGTAAACTCAGAACAACGGTTTTTTTAATAGGACCAATAATAAGAGGAAGACAGAAAATAAGAACGCCGGTTTGCAGTGAAACACCTTCCCTTGGAAAGAACACTAGTGAATGAATTAATTCAGGATTCACACCACACGCCTATTTGCTTTCCAATCAGTTTCTTTCACTGCATACGGATTTTAAGATAACCAAATTTTGTTAATTTTAGAATTAGCGTAACACGACAGGTGAAACCATGTTTCATCCGTAAAAACGTAAAAATGTTATAACGGCACAGAATCTGCAACCATTCATAGTAACGAATATGCCTATGCTGCTTGGGGTCGCAGAATTGGTTATTCTATTATAAACATTTTCAACCCTGTCACAACATGCTTCATACGGAAACAGACAGTCCAACACCGACCGTTATCTGCAAACCTTATTACATTGGGGGAGGGTACAGTTTTCTTTCCCTTGACGAGTCTATATAGTATCAACTTCTCTGCGGGTATACTGACCGCCATGCTATCTACTGCGGTGTGGAGGGACCAGGGGCGTGCGCAATGTGGGTTACCGGGTTCGAACCCTCCTGAACATTTAAAAAGAAAAATATATTAGATTTGAATAATTTTTTTATCCATGACCGTTTTCCTTTCTCTAATTTTTCACTCTAAGAGTAACAAAATCTACATCGACATTAGCCATAGTACTCCTACCCCTCCTCCTTCAATATAATCTCTGTGCTTGGTGCTGCGGTACGTACGAATTATAACAATGCTATCATTATTATAGAGAGACGTACCGCCTAGTACCGACCTTGTAATAAAATGAAGCCGACACAACATGAAATTTAACTTATTGTGAAATATATTGAAAAGATTGTTTTGACAGTTCTGCAGTGCAGATGTTAAATATTGTGCTTGTCGATTTTAAACTCATTTTAAAAGCGGTATTCACCCGTTCATTTTTGAGTTCTCACTTTATTGTGAAACGTTCGTTTAACATTTTGTGAATTTGACAGTTCATATTTTTAATAATAGACTACATACTTACAAATGGCTTTTAATGAACCCGGGGGTTCATTGCCGCCCTCACATAAGCCCGCCTTCGGTCTCTATCCTGAGCAAGATTAATCCAGTTCCCACCATCATATCTCACCTCCTTCAAATCCAATTTTATATTATCCTCCCATCTACGTCTCAGCCTCCCCAAAGGTCTTTTTCCCTTCGGCCTCCCATATGCATTTCTGGCTTCGCCCATATAGTGGTCGTGCCAGAAAATCAGTCCTATTCCGAGGCTTATGTTGTGGTTTCCTAAGAAGCTGTTTTTTTACGGTGATGGGTTGTTAAACCTACGCCCAAATCCCAATTTGGAGGACCACCCCTTATCGGCTGTCCACGACTATTCAATATATTTGCAGCTACCCTCCATATCTGGAGGGGGTCTCCTCCATTCGCAAACTGAGGACGCGCCATGCTGTGATGATAAGGAATAATAATAATAATAATAATAATAATAATAATAATAATAATAATACACAAAATTTAAAACATTAATAATGTAAATTGTAAGCAATTTTAATGACTCCTCCCCTTGACAAAATTATGCGTAGGCCTACGCGCCACTGGGTGGGACTAAAGACCACAGTGTATTATTTTGAATGTAATACATACAGTACACAATGATATTCAAGCTTAATTTATTTTTCAAATAATGATATGTTACGGGTTGCTAAGGAGCAACATCCTCGTCGACTATTACAGTATACTCGTAACAGACATTTTCCTCGAATAGATGCCCACTTAAACGTTTCACGTTAGAAAATATGGTCCACATAGTGCCCCAATAACTTAGATGATATTATCAGCCGAAATTAGCCACCCAGATGTTTACTTTTTTATGTGTACTTTAATGCTCATAGCCATGGACTTGGTGCTTGAATCGGGGATATCTTGTGACAAGAAGTGCAAGCTCGGTAATGTCTTAAATACAGAAGATGATACCAGTATTTTAAAAGAAAGGGTTGTACGACGTAGAGCATTTATTTATCTTGCAGTCACTGTATGAGTATTTCTAAGAAAACTTGACTTCAATTATTATTTTCGTGACATGCCAATTTTTCTAGGCCTATAGGCCTACTTCTTAAAATGAGAAAGATATCGTAAACTCGGAGTGCTTGGAAATCATAATTATTATTGTCGTTATGGTAATCTTCACCATTCACCTCCCTTTATCTTTCCAGACTTTTGAGCATATTCGAAATTTTAAACATTTTGAACAATTTTCAAAATTTTGAACATTTTTAACAGTTTTCGGAATTTTGAATATTTTTAACAATTATGAACAGACTTTCTCAACTACAGAACATATGTGGTTAGTATAGTGTAACATCTTAGAGAAAAAAATAACCGGCTGCCATACGCTAAGTCCTCTTCGGAAGACTTCGGTTGAGTTCGTGACATTTTAGGCTTACACGTGAACGAATTTCTTACGCAAGACATCGCTGTTTTGCCTTTGATTTGTTTGTCTCCTGATTTTTCTGCCTGTTTATAGATGAAGTGTTATTTATAATCTATAACGAAGATATATTCAGGGAGTAAATTAGGTGTAAAATAAACATCTTTTCCCTAGTCATATGGACCAGGCACTGCCCGAAGTTGGACTTTGACAAATTCACCGTACAGGAGGGTGCTTTTTTTTTTGTTTATCTAACTATACAGAAAGTCACCACGTAATACAATTGACAAACACAAGTAACAGGCTTACAGTCTCTACGAAAAGAAGCTAAATCTCCACTCCCTTGTGAGCCACCGGCGTGGCTCAGTCGGTTCAGGCGCTTGCCTGCCGGTCTGAAGTTACGCTCGGGCGCGAGTTCGATCCCCGCTTGGGCTGATTACCTGGTTGGGTTTTTTCCGAGGTTTTCCCCAACCGTAAGGTGAATGCCAGGTAATATATGGCGAATCTTCGGCCTCATCTCGCCAAATACCATCTCGCTGTCACCGATCTCATCGACGCTAAATAACCTCGTAGTTGATACAGCGTCGTTAAATAACCAACTTCAAAAAAAAACTTCCACTCCCTTGTCGGCACTAGCTAGAAATGCTTTCATTTAAGCGGCTGCGGAGCAACTGTCCTGATTCGTGCCTGGTGAGGGAATAAAGTATTGATTCCACAAGAGATGCCGCACTGCCATCTCTTAGCACACGTAGAAACTTTCTGCGATTTAATAAAGTGGCAACAACATAACGGACTGGCAACTATAGACAGAGGTCGCAATGTTTCTGAACGTGATCGTTTCAACATCCTTCACCTCTGTGAATCAGAACCTGCACCGCCTCGCGTGGCTGATGTCCATTAATCACACAGCGTCCGTGGCCACAATTAAACGATTCTTTGGATACATCCTGCCACTCCGCCTCGCAAGTTTATCAGTTATCTGAGTTGTCCTCTGACAAATTAAAGCAATTCTCTGTAAGTCAAGTTTCTTTTAGGCACCGAAGTGTACACAAAGGTTAAGAAGTCGATTTGACGCTGTGTGAAAGACACTGCTGAAGCTTTGGGTCCCAATTAAGGGAATGTGCAGTATGTTTGTGTTTTGCAAAATATGTGATGCCCGATACTGATCGTTGAATTGGTCTGGTTTCGCTCTAGCCACATGCTAAGAAAACATATTTTTGTTTTATTATGGAAAGTATTTTGATGCACACTGGCCCGAATGGGCCACATGAACCTGGGCCCTATTCAGCAAATTCGTATGGTCGAAACAAATTTATTATCCTACCGAGCAGATGCCTGCTGTAGATTGTAGCATAGCTCAAATGGTTGTTACAAGCCACTTCTTTACAGTTTGACTATATCTAAGATTTGTACACAGGGTGCTTGGGGTATAAGTACCATTATTTTAACTGATGATTATTCATGCCATAAGGAAGAAAAAATGTCCTTACAATTTTTTTCTGATTGCAATATTTAACTAATTAGAATTTACAATATTTTGCGTTTGGCTGGATGGGGAGGAGGGAGTTTAGAAGTATACAGTACAGCTCAAGCGGGGAGAAGGGAGTTTAGAAGTACACAGTACAAGCGAGTAGGCCTACAGACATCCCGGTACAAAACAGATGCTCTGTTCTAATGCAGGATCGGATCATGACAATACTGTTATTTTCATAAAACGAGCAGCAAATACAAAATTTCAATCTCATTAATAGAATATTATGGTAAATTTACATTTTATGTAACAATATTTCTCCATTTTTTAATTGTACGTCTAAAAGGTAAACAATCATGGCTTTCTGCACAAAATTACACGAACTTTTTTTCTAATGGAACATTTTAATCTCTTCCACTTCCGTAAAGCAGTATCATTTTTTAATAAATTTCTGGTTGTGTACTTACTTTAAAGCAGTATCATTTTTTAACAAATTTCTGGTTGTGTACTTACTTTGTACTTATAAACTCCCTCCTTCCCGTCCAGCAACGTTGCAAAACGTCTAATATTGTAAACTTTAATATTTAGTTAAATATTGCAATTAGAAAGAAAATGTAAGGCCATTTTTTGTTCCTTATCACATGAATAATCATCAATTAAAATAATGGAACTTATACCCCTTACACTTTGACAAGCAAACTGATAGAGAAATAGATTAATAGGTACACAAACATACAGACAGACAGACAGACAGATCCATAATATGATCAGCATATATAAAAAAACAATTCTATGTTACATAAATCGCTATTTCTTCGGCGTAAGTCGAATTGATGATTTTTAACTACTTATCCATAAAGGTAACAGATTTCCTTAATATGTCGTTATTATTACCACTAATAGCTTTCAAGGACTGGGCTTGTTCGTCCATCCCGTCTCCACTCGTGAAGGATTTGAACTAAGACTAATCATTAGCAAGAAAAAGAGTTTCAGATTTTGTATTCATCACAGTACAAGCCGAACATTTAAGACAACACATGGCAACAGACGTAAATGGGAGTATAGTTAGTGTGTTTAAAACTGTATTTGATTCAGAGAACTTGACATCTTCTTGCACACAATGCAGGGGAGGACATACGATAATAAATTGTTTGGTTGATTTTGTCCTCTGGACGCATTATTTTGTTCTCGTCATGAGAGTCTTTCCATGCTGGAAATTTGTTGCGTCTCAGCCTCGGCATCAAATTGGCAGTACGAGTTTCTACCATCTGTTACTTTGATGGATGATCTCAATGAGTAGCAGCGAAATGTAATACTGCGGCAGGGAAAATTTCTTACTCCTCTAATAATTTGATTCTTTTGTTCGTAGCTGATGAAAGTGCTCCATCATTTTTCTTGGAGAATTTTACGTTCTTCCTTTCGCTTAGTCTACATATAATCATCAGTTTCGGTTATATCTTTGTACTCATTATGAAAACGTTGTTTCACCATCATGTATTATATTCATAGTGACACTTTTAGCGGACGAGATCGAAGTTGGGGTTTTTCTGAGTGTTCTCCCATTTCGTCACCTTCACGCATCTATATTCCGTTATCATTCTGCCCTAGCTCGAATGTTAGTGCGATAGATATTCTAGATCGCAGAGCTGGATCGTAGTGCCCACACCCGAAATTCATTTCAATTCAGTGAGGTGCTTGTTTTGTATATATGTCACATATGTAATTTTATTTCATTCAAGTAACCAAGTAACGTAAATGATAATATTGAACTATGAAGTACACATTCCAGCACCACAATGCCGTGGTCTAAGGGATCATGTCTGAATATTATGGAATGCGCACTGGTTTGAGTCCTCATTGTGAAGAAATTTTCTCATGAAATTTCGGCCAGTATATAGGATTGTTGCCCACCCAGCATCGTGATGAATTTGGGAATCTATGATGGATAGCGAAATTCGATTGAGGAACCAGCTATAACGGCAGAGATATCATCGTGCTAATAACACGGTACCTTCGTTCTGATTGGACTATCGTTCACCTTTGCTGAAGCATGTGGACGTGAGGTCGGCTGCTGGATGGTTGGTCTTGGCCCTTGATGGACCGTTCGCGCCACAGATGGACGGAAATGCACATTAAAATATAATATACCGTGGTTATAAATTATTGGACGATTTCAGAAGGCTATATTTTCACCAATATTGAACATAAATACATGATCTTACAGCCATTTGAAAGAGGGAAGTTTGAAGCTTTATACTGACCTTAGATGCACTCGATGTGAGCTCCACGTGTAAAACGGCAGACGTCTAGGCAGTGATCCCATTCTTGCCAAACCCTGTCAAGTATGTCTTGTGTGGCGTTCCTGATTGCTGTATTAATGCAGAAAAAAATCACACACTGTGAAATCCGGTGAACGGGGTGGCCATGTACAGAAGGTGCTGCCTGCGTCCATTGCACGACCAATCCATCGACCTGGTAGGTGTTGATGTAGGAAAATTGGCTATTGCCACAACTGACGGATGAGGTGGAACTGGGGTTCATTTTCCAACAAGTCGGGCCCCTTCACGTTGGTATACGGAGGTCCGGAGGTACGTAAGTCAACACCTACCAGGTCGATGGATTGGTCGTGCAACGGGCGCAAACAGCACCTTCTGCACATAGTCACCACGTTCACCGGATTTCACTTTGTGTAATTTATCTCTGTGGGGTTTCGTCAAGGACAATGTTTACATATTTATCTCCACTTCCTGCGACGTTGGCCGCATTTAGAAGGCTCATTAACACAGCAATCAGAAACGTCACACAAGACATGCTTGAGAGAATTTGACAAGAATGGGATCACCGCCTGGACGTTCGTCGTATTACACGTGGGGCTTACATCGGGTGCATCTAAGGTCAGTATGAAACTTCAAACTTCCCCTTTCAAATGGTGGTAAGATCATGTATTTATGTTAAATATTGGTGAAACTATAGACTTCTGAAATCGTTCAATAATATGTAACCACGGTGTACTATTAGGTCTATACACTTGATTTTAACTAAATTATTTTACATTGTTTTTATCTCATACAAAATCTAACGTAGTGTTTCAGATATTCGTTAAGAAGAAAGAAAAAAATAGCAATTGTAAAGACGTAAATAAATAACTGAATAAATAAATAGAAAAATAAATAAGTAAATAAATAAATACAATTACATAAATAAATCATTTACTGTATAGGCGTACATTAATTAATTTGTATTCGTCAGCTGACATAATCAGGAACATTAAATCCAGACGTTTGAGATGGGCAGGGCATGTAGCCGTATGGGCGAATCCAGAATTGCTTATAGAATGTTAGATGGGAGGCCGGAGGGAAAAAGACCTTTGGGGAAGCCGAGACGTAGATGGGAGGATAATATTAAAATGGATTTGAGGGAGGTGGGATATGATGATAGAGGTTGGTTTAATCTTGCACAGGATAGGGACCGATGGCGGGCTTATGTGAGGGCGGCAATGAATCTTCGGGTTCCTTAAAAGCTATTTGTAAGTAAGTATAGAGTACAGTAGACCTACTCCCGGCGTTTTCATATTATTATTATGTAGGCCTATGCTATAGAAAAGGCACAAGAAGATACAATGAATATAAGATCTAATTTTACGAAATATAGAGTACAGTACTCCCGGCGTTTTCATATTATTATGTACGTATGTTATAGAAAAGACACAAGAAGACATAATGAATATAAGATCTAATTTTACGAAATATAGAGTACAGTACTCTCGGCGGTTTCATATTATGTATGTCACAGAAAAGGCACAAGAAGACACAATTAATATAGGGCCTCATGTTATGAAATACATTTTGTCCTTCTAATAACAAATACAATTTTTAAACGCTAAGGCGAAATTGGCGCGTATCGTGAAAACCTATTCCAATAAAATCTTTGTTCAATACATTCGAATTGGCAGAGATTTGAAGTCTGTTCTTCGGCATGGAAAGTCTCACAAGTATTCTCAGCTCTTTTGAAGCAATCAGTTCTGCGTGGCAAGTGAGGACCACCTCGCAGCCTTGATATGCGGGAGATTGGGGTCAATGCAAGACACAAACAAATCAATTGAAGTGGCATTCCGCGCGAGCACAATGGAACTGCGGCCACAGCCTCTCATAAATCATCCGACAGAACATCTTCCAAGCCAACAAAGAAGCCGAGTTGTCAAATAGTACATCACTGTCCTTATGTACAGTCATGTCTGTGATCTTCAAGTTCACGAAATATCAATAGATTTCGTGTAACAACGGAAGATAAATTTGTTCAGTGGCGGTGTCTTGTTATACGGTATTGTTTTTGTAGCGTAGGCTTCGTACATTATCGTGCTTCAACCATGCGTTTAATTGCAGAATCTTAAATGCTTTTAATTACTAACCGGTTCTATGTAAGAACCTTCGCCCGTAACTTTGGAACCGTAAATTGCACAGATATCGCTGACAACTGGACAAAGGTGAAAGCACAGAACAAAATGTAAGCAATAACTTCAGTTATGTTTGCTTAATTCAAGATATATGAGAAAGAAGATTAAGAATAAATTAAGTTGATCTAAATTAATTCTTGGTCTCATACAAATTCGCTTCATAAAAATCTGTTTTACTTTTCTCACACTTTCATAAAACAGCTGAAAATCAAATATTCTTTTATTGTTATATATATATCCATGGCATCTTGCAGGGATTTTTCCCACGCAGTCACCTTTCCAAAGTATTTTTTAATTAATATTTCTTATTTTGTACGGAGTACGTTTTCTGCTGACTGATAATTTCGGGTACACTATTATACTCGTGCAATACTAACTACTCTACATCACCATAAACAAGCTTCAAAATTTCCCGCTACGGTTAGCAATAATCGAAGTAATAGTAGACGCAACATTTTAAAGACGAAAACAACGGCACAAATGGGTAAAAGAGCATCACAATATCTGTGATAGTGATATGCCGAGGTTTGTGACCAGATTAAAGGGGGTTTGATATGCTATTACTGAAGTGATAGGCCGAGTACTGTAGCTGATTAATTCCTCACGTTACTTTTTTTAGTTTGTATAGGGAATAAGAATTTTGTTCATAAGTTTTGCCTTCATACTTCATATTGTCAATTCGACAGAAAAATGTAGTCGATATTAATAAGACGTGCATCTCTGAGTTGACTGCAACTTCAAGAAAAACTGCCGTCAGCTTCTACAAACAAGGTTTAGTCAGTAAATGCCCATTTCGATACTTTTCTTCTTTCTAGTTCTACAAATTTTACTCTACAATTTTGTCTCTAAGAGTAAAAATTTAAGGAAATCTCAATGATTACTTAAACGTATCTACTACAATTTTATTTTTTTTTTTAGTTGGTCATGTAACGACGTTGTATTAACTACTAGGTTATTTTAGCATCGATGGGATTGGTGATAGGGAGAAGGTATTTGGCGACGTGACGCTGAGGATTCGTCATAGATTACATAACATTCGTTTTATGATTGGAGAAAACCTCGGAAAAACCCAACCAGGTTCCGTAATCAGCCCAAGCGGGACTCGAATCGGCGCCCGAACGCAACTAGAATTTTATTAACGTAATAAAATAATATAATATGTACTAACGTGCATTACCCTGTCGCTTGGCTATGTCTATTTCACGTCTTCTAATCTGCGAGGCTTTTTTAATATAAAGAAATAGGTTATAACTATTAATTAATCTTTACGCTATCTCTGTAACAGTATTCTAACGACAAAAGATGTAGTGTACAATTGCGAATGTCCTCCTCTACAGGCGCTATATCCCGCTGTGGAGACGGTGGGAACGCAGTTAAGGCAAAGACCGGAACGTGAAATTTATTACTGTAAGCCGAGTAGAAGCTGAAAAAGTGTGACTTTGCGCACGTCGCGAAAGAATGAATGTGTGCTCCATACTAAAATGTGGATTTCTTAAGATTTCATAACTTCCCCTGAAATACATATTCTGCCTCATATTACCTTCATCGCCAGCGCTACTGACAAGGAAACTTTATTGGTAAAGCTTTGTTCCTTGTGGTGAATGTGGCAGAATTAGGTTTCCAAAGACTTCATTTCTCCATTTTTCCTATTTTCTGCTTTCCTCTTAGTTTCAGCACATGATTGTATAATCATCTTAATCCTTCATCCGTTTATATTTCCATTTGTATTGATAAATTAAGATAGGTACTATATTAGATATGGGCATGCTTTAGTGCAGCGGTTATGGCGCTACGCCACAATTCCTTGAGATATTTCACACACAAAAGTTTAATAACATTTTGCTCCTTTTCTCTTCCTTTTCGAGATAAATTTCCCAATATGCTCAGTTAATTTAAGAAAGCAGTGTATTATGATGAAGAACGATTGAAATAATTTTAGTTTTGTCCTTTAAATATGCAGAACTTTGATCCGAACAAAACTTCTGACATATAAAGGACAAAACTACAATTCTTTCAAAAGATTATTGTCATAATTCACTTGCCTCTGAAATTGACTGAGTATATTGAGAATTAAATCAATAGCTTTCTCAAAACACCCTACAAAATATTTCATATACAACAATTTTTATCACGAATAGGAAGAAAAAACGAATCAAACTGTATTAAACTTTTGTGTTCGAATTATCTAAAAAATAACCCCCTGAAATTAATGGCATTACTTACGGTTCAATCTGTATTATACAGGATGCAGTATATACTGATATTCGCACAGTAAATATGTGTTCAGTGCAAAATGTGACAAATTATATGCGATTTTATTGCAAAAATGGGGTAGCCCCATTATTTGTTTATATTTAACACCTCTAAATTTATGATTGTAATAAATGAATGAGTGACAAAATGAAAATACTCTGAAAAAAAAAAGCTCAGTTAAAATCTAAACTTTTAGAATGTTTTTTGTTCATTGATTAAAGTTCACGTTAACACTTTGTTTGTTAAAAACATAAAATTTCTTAGCCACACGTTAAAAAGTGTTAAAATTAAAAAAAAAAAAAAAAGTATATACCTTCGACAGACGACCCGTTTCGACGTGATGTTACGTCTTCATCAGTGTCTCTTGAGTAGTTCAATACTTTTTAACGCGTGACTAAGTAATTTTATGTTTTTAATGTTTTTTGTTGTTTTCCATAATTTTTGTAAAAGTGGAGCTACCTCGTTTTTGAAGGGAGCCCTTCAATTGAAGTAATCTTTCCGGTTGCACTATGGCTAGGGAGTAGACTTAACTTCTAACAGAAATAAGTACGAGGTTTTTCTCGACAGTAATCATTAGAGACCTGCGTTTGTACACCAAAAGTATCCAAGCAATAGAAAGAAATGTATGGAACAGAGCTTGGCGACATCCAACTCTACTTACACAGTTAATGTCTGCTGTTCAGTGAACATGTAAAATAATAATAATAATAATAATAATAATAATAATAATAATAATAATAATAATAATAATAATAATAATAAGCTAGGAACTTGGAGATCTGTGCTCTAATAGAAGAATTTGGTAGCGAGCACTTCATTATGTATGTATGTATGTATGTATGTATGTGTGTGTATGTGTGTATGTATGTATGAACACTATAATTGGGTATACACCCGATGGCAGTGATATACAATAATAACAATAATTACAGTAATAAAATTACAGTAACTAGGGCAATAAAAATAAAATAAACGTCAATTTAATTCTAAATATAAATAAATAAATCCAATAAACCTAGGACTATAAATAAAAACTATGCTATAATAACGCCTACTATAAGCAAAAGTAAACGTAACTTATAAGTATTTCTATTAAACGCCTATTATCAACTTAGGTAATTTTGTCACCTTAATTAATTACATATCAACTTAATTAATTACATGACACAACTTAGATAATTACACTGCACCTACAATTAAATTCTCAGATTAATCTTCTCAACCTTTCCTTAAATGTATTGATTTTGAGAGGACCAAGCCGAAAGATTTCCGCAGGTAAGCTGTTCCAATCTACTATTGTGCAGTTGACAAAGGAAAATTTTGCGACGTCTGTTCTTTGTTTTCTGCATTTCAACTTCATAATATGATCAGCCCTTCCTAAGTATGATGGTGTCACTAATCTAGCACTGATGTCGGTCCATGAGCACTTACTATATCTACTATACTACTACTATATACTATATTTGTTTTTCCAATTCTTCATTCCAACTTTTAATTAGATTTAAAGTAACTAGATGCGTTTTACTTATTGCAAAGTCATGGATAGACAAATCCTGGGAGCCAAGTAGCCATGGCGACTAAAAATTTTATGAGGAGCCTGAATTTTTTATTGAGTTCAACGTTTTTTTCAGACTCCAATTTAGGCTATTTTACATCACTACCTTAGTTTATCCTTAGTCGAAAAAGAAATGAAACGTTCCATTCTCTGAGAATGTCGTCCATGTAGATATTAAGAGGACAAGGTATTTATTTTATTGGGTTATTTTTACGACGCTGTATCAACATCTAGGTTATTTAGCGTCTGAATGAAATGAAGGTGATAATGCCAGTGAAGCAAGTCCGGAGTCCAGCACCGAAAGTTACCCAGCATTTGCTCACATTGGGTTGAGGGAAAACCCCGGTAAAAATCTTAACCAGGTAACTTGCCCCGACCGGGATTCGAACCCGGGCCACCTGGTTTCGCGGCCGTTACTCCACAGGTGTAGACGGGAAAAGGTAGTCTAGGTGTGTTTATAGTGCGCAATGCTGATTTTAAGTGGTTATTTCTCCGAAAGTGTAAAAGGTGTCATTTTCAAATTTTTACATGTTATTCTACATACTTTTAGGATTATACTGGTAGTCAGTTTGTTATATTAACTGCTATAATTGAGTTTTAAAAAATCACATTTAAATGAAAGAAGAGAAAAACAAAACAAGAAAAAGTTAAATTCATACAAAAACAAAAAAATTCCAATTGTTTATGATTCTGAGTACCTTGTCCCCATAAAAAAGTGATATGCTAAAATTGTTCATATATATTTGCTATATACGTATCTAGGTTTACTGGCAAAATAATAGCTCTAGCTCGATTTTATCAATTAGAAAGAGAATAATATACTTTTATAAAAATTATACCGAGAAAAACCTGAAATTTTCAACACAAAAATATATCTAAATCTTGTAATACATAGTATATCAATGTAAAAGTGCTACCATTAAGTCATTGTATGATGTACAATGAGCGTGCAAAATTTCAGCTCTGTAACACTAATAATTTCTGAGATATAGGTACATATATTATACATAAAAAAGTTGTTTTAAGAAAACCGCGTTTAAAAATTAACATCAATTTCTGATTTACTTACAAATCTACACTAATTATAATAATACCATTACTATTTAGGCCTACATCATTACTGTTAATTTACAACACTATCACTATTGGTATTTACATCCTGCACAACGTTTTCACTTTCACATTTCAGTGAAGGGACGTAGCACTGCTGATTTAATGACATATCCACTTCAATTAAAAACTGTTTTTTTTTTTGTAGGTTAGACACATCGCATCATTATAAAACTATATAAGTTATATTCTTGATCGAGAGGATTCAGAGAATTTATTTCCGTTAAAAACAAAAAATTCAATTTTTTTATGATTCTGAATAGGCCTACCTTGTCCTCTTAAAAAAGTTGATGATATGCTATATCCTTGTCTTCCAACCCTATTTATTTAAAGTTCTTCAGAAAGCTTCCCATTAACATTATCTAAAAGAGTAATTATTTTAAAAAAAACATTACAAGTGGAGCGTGCGCTTCGCTATTGATAAGTCCATACATAAAACTGTTCGTGATGATAATCGACAACAAAATTGGCACGAAACGAATTACAAAGCTGACGAGCCCTCTCCACGCGTCCAGTTTAATTATCGTGTTATTGATTCTCTTTGTTACGTGCTGAGTGAAATGAAATGAAATATAGGCTACGTATGTAGTTGATTGAAATGGGAGTCTTATACAATTTTTACCGAGGTAATAATCCGTGAGAGCAATAATAAAGACACTTTCCTGTCATGTAATTTGTGGGAGATTATTTTGTACCATGTAATGACACGCAACTTCCATGGCGTAATGAGCGAATGAAATTTACATGAGAATTAAGTCCCTGGGGACATTCATTTGCTAAAATGAACTGAATATCCCCCGATGGCACCTTCACGCCTACAAGAAGGTTCGAAACTAAAATTTCAGACTTCTCATTTTATGTGAACTTACAAATTTGATCTCAGTGTGTCAAGGATTGAATGCGCCATCCTACGGTCCAGGCTCTCAGGCAATATTTTCTGCGTGCACGTCCGCACTGTTAACTAAAATGCTCCCACGCAAAATGAATTGTTATTCAGCAGCTAGAAAGTTATTTTCAGAACCGTAAAGGGAGCCAATTTTTTAATTCCGAGCGATCTGTTCCTATTAAGGTTCTCAGAATAAAAATAAAAAATAACATATTCTGATCAGAGTGATTCCCGGACATTTTCCCGAATCAGCATTCCCGAACATTCATTTTTCTCGAATACAAAATTCCCGAATCCACATTCGCAACAGACATTTTCCCGATTTCTTTGATTTCCATTTTCCCGAATACAAAATTAATGAAATAATGACGTTTATTTCATTAATAATTATGTGTTGAATAATAATTCATTTTGGTAAAAATCCTAAAAATTGAGGTAATCCTCCTAGAACACAATACTGAAAGATTATATAAATATCATTAACACCTTCAATGTTACGCTCGAATCCACATTCCCGATTTGTGTGATTTCCATTTTTCCGATATTACAGTTGTGTATGTATATTATCACACAAATGTATTTAACATAATTATTATATAATTAATTACACTTCCTCTTTACAAAGTGAAATAATGTCCAAGTGTCCTCAGGTAATTGAGGTGTCTATTATCGGCTACATAGGTGTGATAATCCTGCACGATAATTCGTATTCGTGTTTGAAGTTGTAGCCACTCTCTCTTCGGTTGTGTCCTCACTCGTCTACCCAATGTTAATTCCGCAATCATGGGCCTCGTGTCGTTCTCTTCCTTTTGGAGTTCAGTCAAAGCAGTATAGAAGCTCGGATGGTGTGTCCTAAACACCATTGCAGACGATTATGGAAGCCTTCAGACAGATTATTTGTTCGATGTTATTATTTAATATGGAATTGTACTGGTTCCACAATGCCGTATCATATCGAGGTGGTACAAATTGCCTTCTGCCAAGAGCTCGTGAGCCGCTGTGTATGTGACATCAAAGTAATTAAATATGGGAAGTACCTAATCCGAAACTTCATAACGGGTACAAATGCGAGTGCCAGTAACATATGGATATCTTTTTTTTTACAGTGTGGTCGTTGAAATCGTTGTATTGAACTTGAAGCCTTAAATCTGTATTTTTCTATAGACTGACTGCCCAAGATGAAATAAACAACACGAAATGTCTGCAGTAGTTACAACTTATCTTGCACTATTGATTACGCTAATTCAAAATCACACATAATGCGACGTGGTGATGTGAATTCTATGGGGAAAATGCCAGCTTCTTGTATTATTTTCCGAAAGATAGTCTCATACGTTTGTTGATGTTTAGATGACTTCAATGCAAATACTCAAGGAACAGCCATTTGTACATCTGGGTCCCATGTGCATCTGCTGGTCTTCTAATCAAGCTTAGAATATGAAACAGTTGCATGATGATAGATGGCAACATGTAGTGATTGTCATTTCATGTCTTTTACTGTTCGGGAATTTCTCGCATAATATATTCGGGAAACTCAATAGTAAATGAAATTCGGGACTGTGGCTTCGGGAAAGTTGATTAGGGAAAGTAGAATTCGGGAAAACATCCATTTCGGAATGCAGATTCGGCAAAATCGGTGGGAAAGAAACAGAGTAGTACCGGTAGTGTCACTGAAAGAAAACATCGACGAAATAGTTATTTATGCAATTGGTGGTTAAAGTGAAACTTTTTGTCACGAGTGGTTCGTTTATCGGCAAGAGCTAAAGAAGAATATCGTAAAAGCCACGAATGCTTTATAAGAGAAGAGTTAAGGGACAGACTGGATTCAATGGCTGTTTCTTCAATTCATAAGGTGGAAATAAGTTAAATTCCGAATTTCAATAAGAGTTGTCGGTATGTCCACCACCCAGAAGAACAGACGTACTCAACTCTTACTCGTATATGAGTAAGGCTGCCACTTGGTTAAACTGTGTCTACTTATATTATTATTTTACAATTTATATTTATAAATTTTATTATATGAGGGGTGTTGTATCAAAAAGCGCTCAGTCCGCCCGCAGACGATATGCTGTTTGAAACGGATTCCCCCTATTTCTGTAGTGCTGAATCGATGTTTGTTTCAAAAACTGCTTCACAGACTAAAATAGCTTCGAAATATGACGTTTGGTTCAGATAGCGTTGAGTCCATCGAGGTATTTGAAACAAAGAGCGCTTTGTAACATAGATGAAAATAATCTAGTATTTTCCGCTACGTATTTCTTGTGGGTGCAATCTGAGACTTACTGCATTCACATGGTAAAGCAACCTGATATAATTGGCTAGCTTACAGTTTCGCGCACTTCTTTCTTGTCAACAATGACAGCTAAAAATAAGTTGAAAAAAATCTGTTCAGTTAGAGATTTGCAACGTTGTATGATAGAACACGTGAGGACAATCCAAGTAAATATTTGAGTGTGAAATTCGAAGTAGCTACCAGTTGTAGATTCTAGTAGGGGGACAAGAAAAAGGTTGAAGATTGAAGAAACTAAGATATATAAAAAGGTACAAGTAAGGTAAGTTAACTTATATTAATATATTTTATAACATTTCTTACTCCAGATTCTACAAGGTGCGACAAAGGAATTGGACGGATTTGGAATGCCGTTTACTGAGCAACGTGGGAGGTTACGGTTACGGATCGATCGTCATTTGTCAGCTTGTTCGATGCCATTTTAGTAATCATGGAGTTGTGAAGTATGCAGCATCGTGTTTTTATTGTCGAGACATTTTTTAAGAATGGTGATTCTGTTACCAAAACTCAGCGCCTCTTTCGTCTCCATTCTGATGTTGGTCGCCACGGAGCCGTTCCTTGTCGCAATACCATATTGAGATGGGTACGAAACTTAAGATAAACGGCATCAGGTTCCAATAAGAAACTAGGTCCGTATGTTTTAGGAGAACGTGAACATTGTGACAGTAATAGTGAACGCTACGTCTAATTATTGACGAGATTTGAAGCAAAATTGCGTAGGCGTCTTCGTGGGATTAATAAACAGATGGTATGGTTTCAGCAATTTAGTGTCACAGATCATACGGATGACAACTACATAAAAGTTCTGCGCCTCATGTTCCTATGGCACATCAGTTCTCGGCGCAGTGACAATTTCTGGCCTCCCCGTTCGCCTGATCTCATCATTTGCGACTATTTTCTATGGGTTATCTGAAGTAAAATGTGTACATAAACAGGCCCCAAACAATTTATGATTTGAAAACTGCCATTACCCAGGAAATCGGCAACATTGTTGACGAAATGTTGCAAAGAGCGGCACATAATTTCAGGAAGAGACTTGAAGAGTGCATGGAAAGAGGAGGACTACATTTTGAGGAACGTACTTTTCAAGAAAGTCTAAATGCATGTACCAATATCAAAATAGGATATATATCCAGGTTTTTGAAAAGTAATAAATATGTTCTGATTGACCATACATTATTCACTGTGTTATTTCCATTTTCAAACCGTTCAACTCCTTTGCCTGTATAATACTAATAACATTTCTTACATTTCTTCGATATTAATTTAAATGTATTAAAATTTCTATAAAGGAATGAATACTTTATTTTATGTAACTTTCTTGACGTACCTCTTTTAAATTGTGTTTTACAGAAAAAGTGACACAAGGAACATATTTTTGGTTATGAATGGATCATGAAATAACTCCTCATATGCTTCACTGAAGTTATCAAATAAAATGACGAATTTCAAGTCCTATTTGCGTTAAAAAATTATTTTAAATATGGCTGGTTCAATAAGCAGGAAGTCTAAAATATTTATGTCGACATCAGTGATAGTAGAATACAAATGGTGGGTACCCCTGGAGGTAGGCTGGCGGTAGGGGGTTACATGTGACGTCACAGGTGGGCGTGGCCAAATTATTACGTCATAGTGTGCGTGGCAAGTGACGTCATGGGCGGGGCTTAAAGTATGACGTCACGGAGGGGGTGGGGGGCTTAAATTATGACGTAGGAAAGGGGCGTAACTTAAATTACGTCATAAGAGTTCAAGGTTAAAGTGTGACGTAATGCGGGTATGTAATGGCATGACAAGTTCATACATGTTTATCTCCTCAATGTGGGGGGCTTAAATTATGACGTAGGAAAGGGGCGTAACTTAAATTACGTCAAGGTTAAAGTGTGACGTCATGGACACGTGCAGGTATGTAATTGAAGTTGTGGTATGACAAGTTCATACATGTTTATCTCATCAATGTTGCTATGTGTGCAAATATAATGCTGAGTCATATCCGGCAATTGTTCTCAGGTGAAAGACACAAGTTCATACATGTTTGAAAACTGCTATGTGTGCAAATATTATGCAAGGTCACATCCGGCGAAGAATTAATCTATCACACTTAAACACATACATTCTTTATGTTAAGATTCTAATGTAATGGTAATTTAATTGATTGGGGAATGGGTGTTGGAATGTGGGACATAAATGGATAAAAAATTAATCTAGCACACTTGTAAATTAAACAGGATGTGGCTGAAGTGACGTTATAAATTTGTAATTGAAGTTGGAAATGGGGGAGGGGGGTAAAATGTACTTTAAGCCAATTGTTGAGTAATTGTTAAAAAATATTAAGATTCTAATGTACTGGTAATTGAATTGATAAATAGTAATGGGATATGGAAATTGGAATGTGGGAATTATTGATGGCGTAAATGGTTGTACTTTAAACCAATTTATAAAAAAATTAATATAGCACACTTGTAAATTAAACACATACATTCTTCTCATATTATTATTATTCCAATGTAATACATTTTGAGTGGTTTGTTTAGCGTATTTAATTTAAGCCATACATTATTACCAACATTAAATTCATCAGAATGTGACATTATTATGATTTAGAGCAGTAATTGTAGCAGATAAATCAACGTAGATAAATATTGCATGATGCAAATAATATGCAAGCTGTTAAATTCACATCCGGTGAAGACGCAAGTGCTGAATAATGGCCAGCTATCCAATGCATGTCCTGAAACTGGTTGTACTTTAAGCCAATTGTTGAGTAATTGATAAAAAATATTAAGATTCTAATGTACTGGTAATTGAATTGATAAATAGTAATGGGAAATGGAAATTGGAATGCGGGAATTATTGATGGCGTAAATGGTTGTACTTTAAGCCAATTTATAAAAAAAAAATTAATCTAGCACACTTGTAAATTAAACACATACATTCTTCTCATATTATTATTATTATTCCAATGTAATACATTTAATGTAGATATATATATATGTTGTGTAATGCATAAGTGGCAAATATTATGCAAGCTTGCTGAATCACTTCCGGCGACGATGCAATTGCTGAGTAATGATAAAAGCATGTTCTTTAAGCACCTGCAACGTGTCATATTACACAAATATTGCATGATGCAAATAATATGCAAGCTGTTAATTCAGATCCGGTGAAGACGCAAGTGCTGAATAATGGCCACATTAATATTATTATTATTATTATTATTATTATTATTATTATTATTATTATGGCTCCAATTTAATACATTTTGAAGTAACATTTATTGGATTGATTAATAATTTAATACATTTTGAAGTAACATTTATTGGATTTATTTTAAGCCATACATTATTACCGAAGCAGTTCGTAATATAGTAATTGCTTCTTCTTCTTCTTCTTCTTCTTCTTCTCATTATTATTATTATTCGTCATAAAGAAGATTAACGTGTGACGTTATAAATTTGTAATCGAAGTTGGAAATGGGTGAGGGCTGTTTATAATTTGAAATATATACGTCATAACTTAAAGTGTGATGTTATAAATTTGTAATTCAAGTTGGAAATGGGGGGGAAATTTGATAAAATTCTAATGTAATAGTAATTTAATTGATAAATAGTAATGGGTAAGGGAAATTCGCAAGTGTTAATTGAAATTGGAATGGGGGAATTATTGATGGCGTAAATGGTTGTACTTTAAGCCAATTGATAAAAAAATTAATATAGCACACTTGTAAATTAAACACATACATTCTTCTCATATTATTCCAATGTAATACATTTTGAAGTAAAATTGAGTGGTTTGTTTAGCGTATTTAATACATTATTACCAACATTAAATTCATCAGAATGTGACATTATTATGATTTAGAGCAGTAATTGTAGCAGATAAATCAATGTAGATGTATATGTTGTGTAATGTATAAGTGTGCAAATATTATGCAAGCTTGCTGAATCACTTCCGGCGACGATGCAATTGCTGAGTAATGATAAAAATATGTTTTTGAAGCATCTGGAACGTGTTATATTACACAAATATTGCATGATGCAAACATCCGGCGATTGTTCTCTCAGCGTCTTATGTTACACAAATATTGTATTGATTACAAGTAAATAATAGCTATCTGCTATGTGTGCAAATATTATGCAATGTCACATCCGACGATTAAATTGCTGAGTAATGATAAAAAACATGTTTTTGATAATGACCTTGGAGGTAATATGGCTGGATGATGAGGTGAATTATTTAGAAGTGTAATGAAAGAAGTATTGCAGTTTGGAATAATTGACATTGAACAAGTTTAGACAGCAGTGGGAGGGGGGGCAAGATGATGAATAATACGCTCGAATTTATACAACTATTACACTATCATATATTTTATAAAAGATCTTTGTCAAAAAAAACTTTGGTAGTGTAATAGCAGCCATAGCGTTAATAATGTCTCACAATATTTATTTTTTATTTTAATTTAGATTATACTGCATCCCCAGTCTCGGTTTGAGCTGAAGAAGAAGAAATCGCACAATTTAAATGCTCTGTGTGTAAAAAACAGTGACCATGATGAAGCGTGGTGAATGTTAATGATGAATTTAATGTGGGTAATAATGTATGGCTTAAATTAAATACACTAAACAATCCACTCAAAATGTATTACTTCTTCAATTTTGGTGAAAACATTATCACAATTGGGATTCACTAACTGAAAATATATTTCAATACTCAGTGCATTGTATTTCTTTTTATGAATAAATATATACGCATAATTTTATGTTACTATTTTCTTTTACCAAGCACATCCCTATCCCTAATGACTAGATTCAGTTTAATCATTGACATTCTCTCAATCATCCTCAGGTTTTATCATACAAACATGTAATGAATCCACCACTCCCAAAGCAATAAGCTACCACTGGAATTATGTTATATTCTGGTAACATATATGTTTAGAATACTCTCAACTTATACACCAATTATTAAGGATTATTAATATTTGAAAACCTGTATACCAATTCTTAATATTGGAAAAGGATTACTAATATCTGAAAGGAAAGTGTTATAGGTTAATTCTCTAAACGAACCCAACCCTTTGGTTATGTGAGATGGAAATGGATGGTTAAGACATAGAAGTAATTACAGTGCAAAACTATTTCCAAAAATAACATTTACTACAATTCGAACATTCTTCATAATCAAGCTTAACATTCACCACGCTTCATCATGGTCACTGTTTTTTACACTCAGAGCATTTAAATTGTGCGATTTCTTCTTCTTCAGCTCAAACCGAGACTGGGGATGCAGTATAATCTAAATTAAAATAAAAAATAAATATTGTGAGACATTATTAACGCTATGGCTGCTATTACACTACCAAAGTTTTTTTTGACAAAGATCTTTTATAAAATATATGATAGTGTAATAGTTGTATAAATTCGAGCGTATTATTCATCATCTTGCCCCCCCTCCCACTGCTGTCTAAACTTGTTCAATGTCAATTATTCCAAACTGCAATACTTCTTTCATTACACTTCTAAATAATTCACCTCATCATCCAGCCATATTACCTCCAAGGTCATTATCAAAAACATGTTTTTTATCATTACTCAGCAATTTAATCGTCGGATGTGACATTGCATAATATTTGCACACATAGCAGATAGCTATTATTTACTTGTAATCAATACAATATTTGTGTAACATAAGACGCTGAGAGAACAATCGCCGGATGTTTGCATCATGCAATATTTGTGTAATATAACACGTTCCAGATGCTTCAAAAACATATTTTTATCATTACTCAGCAATTGCATCGTCGCCGGAAGTGATTCAGCAAGCTTGCATAATATTTGCACACTTATATATTACACAACATATACATCTACATTGATTTATCTGCTACAATTACTGCTCTAAATCATAATAATGTCACATTCTGATGAATTTAATGTTGGTAATAATGTATGGCTTAAATTAAATACGCTAAACAAACCACTCAAAATGTATTACATTGGAATAATAATAATATGAGAAGAATGTATGTGTTTAATTTACAAGTGTGCTATATTAATTTTTTTATAAATTGGTTTAAAGTACAACCATTTACGCCATCAATAATTCCCACATTCCAATTTCCATTTCCCATTACTATTTATCAATTCAATTACCAGTACATTAGAATCTTAATATTTTTTAACAATTACTCAACAATTGGCTTAAAGTACATTTTTACCCCCCTCCCCCATTTCCAACTTCAATTACAAATTTATAACGTCACTTCAGCCACATCCTGTTTAATTTACAAGTGTGCTAGATTAATTTTTATCCATTTATGTCCCACATTCCAACACCCATTCCCCAATCAATTAAATTACTATTACATTAGAATCTTAACATAAAGAATGTATGTGTTTAAGTGTGATAGATTAATTCTTCGCCGGATGTGACCTTGCATAATATTTGCACACATAGCAGTTTTCAAACATGTATGAACTTGTGTCTTTCACCTGAGAACAATTGCCGGATATGACTCAGCATTATATTTGCACACATAGCAACATTGATGAGATAAACATGTATGAACTTGTCATACCACAACTTCAATTACATACCTGCACGTGTCCATGACGTCACACTTTAACCTTGACGTAATTTAAGTTACGCCCCTTTCCTACGTCATAATTTAAGCCCCCCACATTGAGGAGATAAACATGTATGAACTTGTCATGCCATTACATACCCGCATTACGTCACACTTTAACCTTGAACTCTTATGACGTAATTTAAGTTACGCCCCTTTCCTACGTCATAATTTAAGCCCCCCACCCCCTCCTTGACGTCATACTTTAAGCCCCGCCCATGACGTCACTTGCCACGCACACTATGACGTAATAATTTGGCCACGCCCACCTGTGACGTCACATGTAACCCCCTACCGCCACCCTACCGCCAGCCTACCTCCAGGGGTACCCACCATTTGTATTCTACTAGTGATAGTAAACAAGAAATGATTTGTTTGACAGTTAGAAATCGATGTCTTAACTGTACACTACAATTGGGTTTTACAAGTTTTAATGAAGTCCTGAAGGTTTGGAAGATATCAGTTTTTTGCTCCTCCTGAAAAATTATTTATTGTGGACTTAGTGCTTTTTGATTCATCACTCCTCATATGGTTTTCTATTATAGTGTTTTAGTAGTACAACTTATATTGCTTATGTTTTAAAACAAGTGTAACCTCATTCCCACTTTCCAGATCATCAACCTTACATCTGGCCCCACCCACAAAAATTATCACGACCCGCCACTTGTGGCTTCCACATTTGAAACGGGACAGTAAATAAAGGAAAACTATAACCATCATTGTATCTTTTCGTAATAGAATGTTAAATAAAGAACTACAATACAATTTTTCATCTAGTCGCCTCTGAATGACTTCTGTTGAGTTAAAATAAGAGATAAATGAACTTAAATTGTCACTCTATCGTTTTAAACAAGCATGAACATTACTAGCCATTAAATAACGCTAAATTCTGTGACAGTGTGGGAAAATTTATGGTAAAAATTCGACAGTTGAAGGTGGAACTGGCCGAGGGGGAGGGAGCCGAAGAAATAAGGGAATTATTAGTGTTGTAATGAGTTGTATTAACACTGAGCGAATGAGGTAATTAAGGGATAATGTTCTTTTTGTATTTATTGTGTCTTTTTTTTCCTATCTGTATTTTATTGCGTGTGTATGTTTTTTTATGTATTACCTTTATATTTATTAGTTGGATTATTTGGCGCAGTTTCAATAAGGAATTGAATTGTTTATATATATATATATATATATATATATATATATATATATATAACACTATGTGTTTTTTTCATATCTTAGATTTATTTTATTTTTATTTTATTTTATTTTTATATTTTTTTTTTGTGAAATTTGGTATGAAGTTAGATTAGTTGTAATTGTGATAATTAATGATAATGGTAGTAATAATAATAACTGTTATTTTACTATTTTATTATTGGTAATATTATTTTTGTTTAGAAGTTTCAAACTGTGCATAGTTAATGGCCGTACGGGCTCGTGCGAAGGATCTTTTGTACATGAGTTTGTATAATTTATTATGCATCAATAAATGCACTCTATCTCTATCAACTAGCTTTGAAATAAATACCTGCGATTGAGTTACTGACAGATGAGCTCTTTGAGAGAATGGAAAAGATAGCGCACATTGGAAAAGCGAAGGCTTGTAAATACTATATAGTAGATTCACGCAAGGCTTGCATTGTTGTGGCGGTGGCGGCTGGCCCGGAATCTGAGTGATCGCTGCAATGAATCAGACGGCGCGGCGGGGCGGCCCCAGCCTTCACCTACATTCGTACGTCGTCGCCAGGGACTGCCGAGAATTACTGCACGCGCTTATAAGCCTCCGCTTTCACTCCAAAATAATATGCAGGTTTAGAATGTGGAGAATGCAACGGCCGAGGCGCACCTGTGATGTTGCGTGCAAAGCAGATTCGAATTCGATCTGCAGTCCACACCTCAGCACTTAGCCCTTTGAAGTGAGGCAAGGAGGTAGTGCTGCGCATGACTAGGTTGTCTGCGGAGCAGTTGTTTGCGCGCTTTCAATCGGAGATGCCGCAACAACTTTCCTGTGGACAAGACAGCAGGTTGTATGTGTACTGTGTCGCACACGTACAGTTTCCGCTGGGCATTCCTTTAATCGGATCATGTAGTGGTTTAAATCATAGTATTTTTTTAATAAGTGTGTAATTTTTTGTTTATTCTCTAATTTCTTTTGCTCTCTCTCTCGCTCTCTCTGTCTTTCTCTCTCTTTTTGCTTGAAGTGACGTCAGATATTTTTCTACATCTGAAATTCATAGCACTTGTTGAAGCGTGTGTTAGTTTTATGTTACCGATCATAATATTATTAATGTATTGCGAAAGCTACAGCAACAGTAAAGTGTTAGTTAATGTAAACAATCATAGTTCTCCCAAAAACATTAGTTTATACACAAATAATTACTACCAATTAGTCTAATCGATTTAGTTTAACGTAAAATATATTAAATGGAATATCAGAATGCAACAGAAGAAACTTGTGGTATGAAAGTGTTAAGGTTTACTGTTTCAAAATAATTTATTCTGTGTCTTCGTTACCTTTAATTCTGGAAAACACTTTTACATAGTATTCATGAATATGTGCTATTAGAACATAGTATAATATTAATAAATATATTGGAATACAATAATAATAATAATAATTTATTTATTTATTTATTTAATGTGCTGTACAACAGCCAGGGGCCAATTAAAGTTCAGCACAAATATAACAAAAAACATAAAACAAAAATAATTATTACACATAAATATAATTACAATTAATTACAATAATGACGATGAATGGATAACTAAGAATACTATGAGACAATGTTAATTGAGTATAATGCCTAAAATAATACATAAATGATAAATCGTTGCCAAGAGCAAACAAAGTCTATACATTGAAGGGATCGAATTCGCAGCCATAATAATAATAATAATAATAATAATAATAATAATAATAATAATAATAATAATAACAGTAATAATAGTAGTGCACAAAATCTGAAATACTGATAATGAAATTGAAAAGAATTTTAATAATAATCCCTCTTGACAAAATTCTGTTACTTTAAACTCAATGAAAAAATTTCCTTGTGTCGGAAACCCGCTTCAATGCCATTTTATTCCACTGACAACTACCGCCAGTTCCACCAGTCGGTCCGTCTGCCGGTCGATAGATGAAATGAGGGGAGGTGGATTATGTTAGTAGAATGAAAAGAAAACGGAAGTACCCCGAGAAAAATCCTCTGCAACGTATGCTTTGTCACTACAAATTCTATCACAACCTGATCAGGGATCGAACCCTGGCCGTGTGGATGAAATACCAGCGCGCTAAGAGTTGAGTCACAGACGCGGCTAAACTGATAGTTTACAGTCATTCCCATCCGTGAACGAACAATATCTAGACCTTTTTCACGATAAGGAACCATTTTTAGAATAGAAGTACACATTTCATAGAACATGATCTCAAAAATAACGTTCATTACACAGCATCAAATAAATAAAACCGTTTATATGATCTACGCTATTATATTATGTTAAATATTTGTATGATCCATTACTTATCATCAGGGAAAGGAAGTTCATGCATTTGCATATTTGTTCTCTATCGTTGTGTGAATATGCTGAAAGATTATCTACATGAATCACAAATTTTTTAATGCAATGATATTACTTTTATTCTGCATAAAAGTGCATATTTTGTCTTTATTTATAAAAGCATCATATTTTAAGATTTATGCAGGGAAACTGCATATTATGTATGTTTATTTGTCTTTCCCTCATTTTTAAAAGTGTGTAACCCCGTAAACACGACTAATTTAAGTTTATGAATTTTGAATGTAACGATGACGACCTCACAGGGAGCCTCTCAAGTTAGCAATTGGTATTCCTTTACTGCAGTCTTTAGCAGATTTCGATAGAACAATAGCCATTTTAACATCAGTTCCAGGAAATGTAGGAGATAAAGTGAATGAGAAAACAGCAAATATTCTTTCCAAAAACCCTGGCTATTATCAACTTAAAGAAATTTAAGATATTCTCGAAGGACAAACACCCCAAAAGCCAACAACATTGTCTATAGAACAGCTCACAGCTTTTTTTGCAAGCCCCTCTTACTTCTTGTGACGCAGAACGACGTTTTTCGCGCTACAAAGCTATGCTGAGAGACAACAGGCGAAGAATGACAAGATAAAACATACGTCACTTCTTAGTTGTGAACTGTAACAACATAAATGGAGCATTCAGCAATGAGGCAATCACTTCAAAATCCATAGACTAAACGTAAGTTACCTATATCTTATTATTCTGTTAAAATAGTCTCACACTGATAAATATGCTACAAAATATGCATTATCTATTTTTACGGCATAAATGCATACATACTCTTCACGTTTTAGGGCATGAATTTCCTTTCCCTGCTTATTACATTTTTGTGCATATTGGAATATATGATTCTGCAGATATAAGCAGTATCTGTATATAACTCGAAAGTGGTAGATGGAAACTAAAATCACTAATGACCAATGTGAAATGTCATACATTCGTATGTATAAGATAATTATGTAATTGAAATCGGAGAGCAATTAACCGTCACGATTTGCTAGCGCTCAGCATACCGCCTCTCATAGTTGGCTGAAGTTCAGGTTGTCAGCCGCCACTCAGTTTAGTCAACATCTTGATAGAACACAAAACACGATTGTAATTCCAAGAGATTTCCTACAGTATTCACTGACAATCCTAAATATATCTTTCAGTGTATAATTTCACTCATGTACTATAAAACTGGATGATTCCCGTCTCCCGATGTGGCCATCATTTAGAACACTGTCAAATTACATTTCCGATGACATATGTAAGACGGAATTCAATTACCACCGAGTTGGCTGATAAGTGAGATTGATGGATAGACTGGGACCAACTGGGAATTGTCTTTAACGAAACAAAGTCGACATTGTGACATCGCTAAGTCTTACGGGTAATGCACTATATTATTTTCTGTCATTATAGAAGTTGAAATTAAGTTTTTTGACAGCAATAACAAAATCTCATAACTATAAAGAGGTTTGTGTAAACACTAAACTTGTATGTCTAATAATACTTACTTGCAAATGACTTATAGAGAACCCGGAGGTTCATTGCCGTCCTCACATAAGCCCGCTATCGGTTCCTTAGCATTATATCCCAATACCCTCAAATCCACTTCAATATTATCCTTCCATCTACATCCCGGCCTTCCCAAAAGTCTCTTTCCCTCAGATCTCTCAACTAACATTCTATACTCACTTTTGGATTCACCCGTTCGTGCTACATGCTCTGCCCATCTCAAACGTTTGAATTTAATGTTCCTGGAACTGGCCATCCTACCCCATTACATTCTGTCCTAGTTGCCTCATGAGTGATGGCTTATTGTTATTACTTATGAGGTTCATACCTGTCAGGTGAAGAATACAATGCGTGCAGTTGTGAGTTGTGTAACTTTCTCCATTCTCCTGTAACTTCATCCCTTTTACCTCAAATATTTTTCTAAGTACTTAATTCTCGAATATCCTTAACCTCTGTTCCTCTCTCATAGTGAGAGTCCAAGCCTCACAACCATACAGAACAACTGGTAATATAACTGTTTTATAATTCTAACTTCTGTTTTTTTAAAGCAGAGTATATTGACAAAAGCTTCTCGACGACAAACAGTAGGCATTTTCTATATTTATTTTGAATCTAATTTCCTCTCGAGTATAATTTATATCAGTTACTGTTGCTCTAAGATATATGAATTTTTCCGCCTTTTCAAAGAATAAATTTACAATTTTTATATTTCCATTTCCTACTATGTTCTGGTCACGAGACATCATATACTTTGTCTTTTTGGGATTTACTTCCAAATCTCATTTCTTTCTTCAAATAAAATTCCCGCGCTTTTCATAGTAGTTTGTGAATTTTCTCCTAACATATTCTAATAATAATAATAATAATAATAATAATAGAAATACAGATCCTAATGTTAAAGGAGAACAGCATAAACCAGGAATGGGCATGCGGGAGGGAAGGTATATATGATTGAGTTCACGCCTTCTACAATATTTCGGACATAGATGCTATGTTTTCATCAACGGGCAAGTATCACGCGGCAAATTGAACTTGCGACGCGGAAACTATGTGCAACAACAACGCTGTGACGTCATTGTATCATAACAAACGGAAAACTGCAGCACCCTGATCTACAAGTTCAAGTCGGAAATTCGCTTTGCCGGGTAATATAGTTACTAGATAATAGGCTGTTAAACGTATGACGAAATATTTTTCATCAGAGTGACTTTAGAATGAAATTGTTTGCAGACATACGTGGATTCAAAGATTGCCAGCATCTTAGCTACGAAATTATTTAAGTTAAGAGACATCATTAGATAATAATTCATACAATTTCTTGCCGGTTTTACCTGACATTTGAAAAAAGGGCATTGTTCTTTATGACTCGCCTCTGTCTTTGAAATGCAATAAATTGTTTGGACTGCATTTTCAATTAAGGTACTAGTGATTCTGGGTTGGGTTTTCCTAGACATTCTTGAAAACTTTCTCACTATTTCAACCCGCGCAAGAAATTAAATTAAAATAACACATTGCTTTAAAGCATGTAACAACTATTTTATTAATATAAATAATTTTTAACAATCCTATTTTAAACGCTTACCTATAAGTTTATGTTATGCTCAAGATCGAAGTGCCGTCTGATAGCCTATTAGGCTATAATGTTTTATACACAATAGATCTCAACTTAACACTTGATTCATTGCGAAGCTGAAAATACCTACCAGGCTTAAAATGTTCCCAATTAAGACCAAATTAAAGAGAAAAGTGTTGTACCTTCACTCAACGCACGTATATTAGTTCATGCAGAGAGAAGTGGAAATTAGAGATCTTGTTAAATTCAAAGCCGTTTAGGAAAGATTAGGAGAAGTTATTAAAGTGTCAGTAAGTTTCGTCCCTCGAATAAAAGGTGAATTAGAAAATATCATGTCCGACGAAATAGAAACATATTCACAAACACAGACGGTCGAAGGAAGTTGCCGCTGGATACGCTTGATGAATACATTGTTCGTCGAATAGTTAATGATAATAACTTTTACATATCCGGGAAGCAGGGGCTGACCCTGAAAAAAATAATACTCAAAGAAAATCGTCTATTACCTTCGACGATAAAGAATGGTTTCGTATAATATCCTGAAAACGAAAGCTCGTCTTCGTTTATAGGTACGTTGTAATTTATTAGAGTTATGTATGTCTTTCGAATAGCACAGTTAAAAAACCCTAAACCGTACGTACTATTAGTAATAATATTATAAATGAACTCAATTGTTACGAAATGCATAAACGCAAGACAAAGAAGAGATATCATCTTCGTGACACACTTCCTTTTGTTGTGTGCTATTTTTACTCTGGCCAACAGTAATACTAATTTATAGTATAAGAGGGTAAAATTAGATTTTATCCGCGAATGGAAAGTTTATTGCCCGAGGCGAAGTCGAGGTTGATAATTTCCACGAGCGCATAAAATCGATTTAGTCTCGTGTAGGTACTACACATTATTTCATCAATTGCAGGTATCTAAATTTCATTACTGATAACTAAATTTAATTTGAAATTCTACTTCTGTTCTTTGTAATACGTCGTTTGTGAAGAAGTTATAAATGAATGCATATGTGGATTTTATTACTGCTATTGTGTTGGTTATCATAGAGAAAGTGATTAAAAATGATTGTATGTAATTCGTTGCTGTGAATAAAGCCATTCTTTACGTTGCTAAGGATTGTGAAATGAAGACCAGGAACCTATTCGACCATTAAACTTTTCAAATTTTCATTTTGCACTTTGCACTCTTCATTGCAATTTCTGTTCCACTATTACTTTTCAAAACTTGTTCGCAAAGTGAAAAATGAAATGAAAAAGAAACCTTTGAAATATACTGTATTATTACTTTTGTCCCACCATTACAACAAGTATATAGTCATATGCTGAAAAGTGACTAGAATTTTTGCAAAAAAAAAAAAAAAAAAATGGTGTCTTTGCCATTAGGATTAAATTTATTATATACAGTATATTTTTTCTTTGAACTCAAAATAATTTAGAGAATACATAAATAATAAGAAGAGAAAATTCATTAAGTGATTCAAGTGACGAAGAACCCAAGAAAAGAGTATGTGTGTGTGCGTGTATGTATGTATGTATGTATGTATGTATGTGTGTATGTCTGTGTGTGTGTATGTATGTATGTATGTATGTATGTATGTATGTATGTATTTTGCAGCAGAACGCCGGAGAGAGCAGTCGCGTGTGCACAACTCGCTAACACAGTATAAAGGCTAGTGGCCTGAGGAAGAAGCGAAGAATACAATAAGAGAAGATGGAACGGTGGTTACAGAAAGAGACATGAGGAAATGATAAAGTAAGTGAATTAAGGAGAGAGGAAAGGAATAATAAGGCAGGCTTGAATCAAGTAGAAGTAGAAATGAAGAACCAGGCTTTAGAAAACTTAAGACTAAAGGTAGAAAACATCAGTGAAAAGATAGAAGAGTTGATGGCAGAGAATAACAAATTAAAGAAGAAGATGAGTGACTACGATCTCAAGATGAGGAAAAATAACTTAATAATTTTCGGGGTCGAAGAAAGGGGCCGGGAAAAAGAGAGGGATACCTATGAGAATGTGAGAGATTTATGTGAAGTGATCTTTAATATAGAGTTGAGAGAAGAACATGTCGACCATTCGTACAGGTTAGGGAACGGGACCAAAAGACCAATCTTCTTGAGCTTTAGGAACACAAAAGTAAGGGAAGCTATTCTGAATAACCTAGGACGGCTCTGTGGTTCAGGAGTGAGAATGGAAGCAGATATGCCATTTGAAGTAAGAAATAGAAGAAAACGGCTGCTACCTTATATGAAAGCAGCGAGGGTGAAAAGTCACTTTGTTAAAAAGTACGAGGATAAACTGAAATTGAACGGAAAATGGTATGATCTGGAGTTTTGCCTGAGGAATGAAGATCATCCAGAATTTGGACTAACGAGAAGAACGAAAGAGGACAGTGGACATATTTCAACTTTGCAGAGGGAAGCAACGAGAAGGCAACAGACAGTCGACGTTAGCTACATAAGCGGAGGGAAGGAGCAGAAGAAAATCATCCCAACTTCAAGGACGGAACAAGTGATTATCGCAGATCAACACATGGTAACAGGAGTGAATAGTAAGGAGTTCAGGAACCCACATATTGACGTACGAGGAAGTGTAAACATGATGGTACAACAAGGAGAAGACAACAGCAACGCGATCATGCAGGGTAAGCGGATTCCTAGTCTCCATACGATGGCGGTAAGGTTAGCGCACTCCAGAAGGAATGCTGACAATAACGGAACAAGCAACACGGGCGCTAGAAAAAAAGGCGAGTGGGGATAAAAAGAGAAATCAAGAGTCAGGAAGTGATAGGGAAGAAAGTAGTGTAAAGAATAAGGGTGCAAGTGTAAGTAGAAATCTAGTATGTGAAAGTGAAAGCTTGGAGGGAAAAATAAAAGAGGAATAGAAGAAGAAATAAGTAGAAAGAAAGACAAAAACAGAAATAAGGGAGAGACGAGAAGTAAAGAAAGTTCAAAACTTGCGACAGTTGAGGATTTAGCAGAGATATGTGATATGTGTAAAAAAATAGTGGGGATATGATAAAAAAGGTGCAAGTAAAGTGAAACTGGAAAAGATCGAGAAGAACAGGGGAGAGAGAAAGTGTATAAGCAGATGTATAGAATAAAATATAAGTATTTATAGAAAGTGAGAATAGTGACAATGGATTAGGTGTAAGCAGAATAGTGAGAAAGTGAAAGTGAGCGTAAATAAGAATGAATGAAAATAGTGAGAAAGGGTTAAGAGAAGTGAACAAGTGACAGCATAAAATTAGTACTAACATTTGAACGTTGGAACAGTAAATGAATAAAAGGTCCAAAAACAAGTAGGTCAAATAATTCAATATAATAATTTATAGAGAAAAATTGAAATTGAGATTTTAGTGAATAGTAGTTAGAGGAAAAGGGGAGTGTGAAAGAAGTATATAATATTAGATATATTAGGATTAATGAACAAATAGGGAATAGCAAATGAAATGTAGGAGGAATACTGAAGGGGAGATTGACCAAGTAACAAAAAAGATACATAGGGTAATTGGGAGTATTTGTGTAGACGTGTACTGCAAATAATGTGTTATTGTAATAATATGTTAATGGTGGCACCGGATACAGAAATGTGAGATACACCATTACATGTAAAGAAGTGCTGTGACGAAATATATCATATATCATATGTATGTATGTATGTATGTATGTATGTATGTATGTATGTATGTATGTATGTATGTATGTATGTATGTAATACCTATCCACTTCACTTTACGTGATTGGGGTTCCGCATTTTGCGGATAGGTGGCAGGACTGTGACCCATTTTCAAGTTGCACATCACTTCGGCGGGCCACGCTACACGTCATGTGTATCTGTGGAGAGTTATGTCGTCTACTAAGGTGAGTTTATTTGTAAGTGTAGTTTATGGAATGAGTAATAATGATGATGATGATGATGATGATGATGATGAAGTTAGGATAGGAGAAGGAGAAACTCGGTGTCAGCCTATTCCTGTCGGATAGCACCAAAGGAACCACCAGATTTAACGTCCCCGTCTGACGGGCGAATCACTATCAACAGTGACATATACCTTCTCTTCATATGCACTGCGGAGAGATTTGGGATTTAACCCAGGCACATTGGTGCAAGAAAAGAGTATATAAAAGAGGATAAATTTCCATAACCTCAATTTGTCTCAATTTTGTGAAAAAACTCTTAATTACGCCAACTCAAGCAGATAATGCTCTTGAAAGAATTGGGACTATTTAGAACCAAAAACAAGGAGTTTATCTGTTTTAACTAAAGAACAATTTATTACTCTTATGTCTTCTTTGGCTAGGAAATGTAGATCAACAACATGAACTTGCAATGGCTAGTGATATGCAAAGACTTTGCAGACTGAAATGAAACGTTCTAAGCAGTCTCTAATTTATGGAGGAACAGGAAGACTTTTTCAATAGGTACTTAAAAAGTGAAATGTTGCGAAGTTGCAAATTTCAATCGTTATCTTGCCTGTGGACTCCAGAAGTCATGTCACCAACAGGAGTATCCCTCCCTGTAATAAACGATAAACCTCCAGTGAAAAAGAACTAGCCTATTATGTAATTTTAAGAATTGTACAGAACTTCTTACAGATGTATTGAATACCGGCGAGCAATGCGTCGAACGAGGTGGCCACACCTACGCACGGCCCACTGACGTCATGAGACTGTGGGGGTGGAGTTGAGTGAAACACAGTGTCAACGTCTGCGTTACGTCAGAGGTGGTGTTATTCGGAGCGGCTCCCCTGCGATGATAGTATGAATTATGTATGAAAATATCGATGCAATATGCATGGAACCGGTGGCTTGTTTACTATGACGATAATGCGAATGGTCAGCGGCTCACCCTAAGTGGCAGCAGCGGCTCAGGCAGCCAATCACCAGCTGTTGTACATTTGCTTACAAGCTGCAGCTCTTCATGTTCCCATACATGACTATATGAATGCATTATGCATGTATACAGGCGTGTGCATGTACACTGTACGTTTGTACATGAATGCATGGTCATGTACATATCGTATAAATACATATTTGTTTTGTGCACACCCAGATATTATGTCTGCATGAGCATGAACATGAATTATTGTACTCCTACATGACCGTAGGCATGTATGTATGTAATTTTTAACAGAATATTTCAAGACTGCCTATTAAGTGTTCAGTTATTTCGTAGTATTAGTTGAATTGGCGAAAGCGGGATATTTCGGAGAGTTGATTCCGTGGCTTCGTCATGACATTTTCCGACATTCAAGTTACAGTCGAAGGAAACTTCAGAAAAGTTACTTATTTAATGATGCAGTATCAGTTAAGAGATATAGTATCGATTAAATTGATGACAGCATGATGGAATTTGGCGATATAAGGCCTAGGATTCGCTACGTGATTAACTGACATTTGTCTTACAACTGGGGAAAAACATCAGAAAATCCACAACCAGGTAATTAGCGCAACCTACGTTCAAGATCAATCCCAGATCAGCAGGCAATAACACTGTCGGAAGCAGAGTAATGCACGGTAGCCCACAGCTCAGCACTGCCAATCCGCACGCGCCAGCAGCCCAGCTCATCGACTTTTGACGCGGTCACTTTCTAGCCCGTCCCACTGGGCTTTGAAGCCCACCGTTGCCCACCGCACTGCTCAGCACTGCACTTACATCAACCCATCAGTTGGTTGCAGTTCTCCGCATACCGTACAACATACAGAATTAAATTATTTTCCACTGCTGTCGAACACATATTTAAAAACTGTCCCAATGTACTCTTTAATTTCCATCGGACTCTGTTGTTTTAAACTCTCTAGCAGCCATTTTATCCTTCACTACTTTTTCTCTAGGGAGACTGTATTTTAGAATGCGTTCTTCCACAGCCGGTGTCTGTGATGAAGGTTTTCCGGACAGAGATGCCTTGGTCTACAATTCTACCAGTCTAGCAGTAGAGATGCCGCAGTCTACCATTCTGCCAGTCTACCAGTAGACCACGGCATCTAAGCCCGGAAAACATTCTTCACAGAGACTGTATTTTCTTTGCGATGCACCATTATTTGTATTCATCTTGAAATACAGAAATCAAAAACTAAAACAAAAACATTTGAAACAATAGCTGATCGTTGATCGAACCGCACACGCAAGCACAAACCCACGCAAATTCAATGAATAAGTAACTGATAGAAGATGATACTTGGGCTCGATGCCTTGACACCAGTCCACCGCACAAAACCGCTATGCAAGCGGCCCGGCCCGGCCAGTGCGATGACGTCACGAGCTTGTTTCGTGCGAAACTGTGAAGCCCAGTGCGGTGCAGTGTGGAAGCAGCCCATGGGCTGGGCCGTTGTGCAGGTTTCTGGTCGGGAGCCAAGAAAAATATCAGATTATCCCAATTAGTTAAGCGACCCAAGCGGAATTTGAAATCATCTCGAGCGTAGCTTATAACATGAGTCTCTGTCGCTGTGTGTATGTATGTATGTATGTATGTATGTATGTATGTATGTATGTATGTATGTATGTATGTATGTAGCCTATGTATGTATGTATGCATGCATTCATAAATGCTTTTATAGGCCTACTTCTATTGGGATTTTCTCAAAGTTATATTTGAATGAATGTAGATGGACCTAAGTTGCAACAAAGATTATACTTGAAATATAAGTACTAATTTCTTGTTACTTTTGGAGCAAAATTTTGTTACGTTTTACATGCATTCTTCCCAGATGGACTGTTACGTAGTTATTAAGCAGAGAAAAAATCAGTCCAGTCGCTTCGAAGAAAAACAGGCACATGGGCGGAGTAGCAGACCAAAGGCCTACTAGAAATGTCTTTCGTTATCCTTTGTATGTTTATGAAAAGAAGCGAAAGGAAGTCTTTCAGCATTTAGACAATAACTTTTCATTATTAGTACAACTCTGAAGGAGAAGAGAGAAACGAGTGGAATCCCTAAGTTTGGATTTTAATCCCTAGAGATATCATATCGATTGACGAAACAGTTGTTAAAGACCGTTCCTGTACGCCATGTCAGTGAACATCACTAACTGCATGTGCTCTTTGTTGCATCGCGCCATTTATATATTAGCGAGTCTCGCCAACAGAGCGTCCGTCGACTTGAATTGGAAATATCTCCTTATACCAAAGGTTGTAAATCCACTAGGTTTTCCCAACAAGCATCGGCACGCTTCGCAAAGAGTAGTGGTAAACTCACTGCCAATACCATTACAGAAGTTTGGACGTCATCCTATGACCAAATCTTTTGTGACGAAATGAAATGAAAGGAAATAAGAGGAAAGTGGATGTAAAAAGGAAAGTTGTTGGTAAATGAAATTTGTAGTTAAATGTAATGTAATCCCACCGATCTAGAGTTCACAGGTATCAGTCCATATCGGATATCGAATCCATGTTTGTAGAATGATCAGCCCTCCTTGAAGCAGTGTGCTCCCGGATGGATTTACTTGTCATTGTTTTAGTCGGTTATTTAACGCCGTTGTAACAGCTACTAGGTTATTTAGCTTTGGTGAAGTTTGTGATAGCGAGATGGTATTTGACAACGTGAGAGCGAGTGTTCGCCATGAACTAGCTAACATTTTCCTTACTTACTTTTAACGGCGTTCCGCTTTGAGCGTTGCCTTGGATATCACTTTTCCACTTATATCTATCATCTAGTTCTCAACGAGCAAACAGCCGAGTAAGATGTGATTGATCGCAAGCCTATTAATTTAGCAAAGTGCAGTATTATACAGAAGCCGTTTCATAGTAAGTAATAAGTGAGGTGAAGGATTTATTGAGAATGAATTCCACAAATACAAGGGAGACCATCGATATTATCATGAGAAAACTGGAAGATCTACAAAAGGAAAACAATGTATTAAAAAAGAAGGTGAAATATTTAGAAGAAGAGAAAAGGAGAAACAACGTAATATTTTTTGGCGTTGAATAGCAAGTGAAAGGACAACCTTGGGACACGTATGAAGTGATAGTGAATGTATGCTAGGAATGGTTAGGTATTGACATTGGAAATGGAGAAGTGAAAGAAGTGTGTAGAATGGGTCATGGGAAAACTAGGTCCATCTTGGTCAGACTGGCAAACCAGATGATTAAAGAGAAGATCATGGATAATAAAAAAAGCATTGAAAGACTCGAGCATTAGTATAGATGAAGATTTTGAATACGAGGTGAGGTGTAAAAGGAAGGTGTTAATGCCTTTTATGAAAGTAGCTAGGAATAATGGACATAAAACTAGGTCCATCTTGGCAAACCGGATGATTAAAGAGAAGATCATGGATAATAAAAAAGCATTGAAAGACTCGAGCATTAGTATAGATGGAGATTTTGAATACGAGGTGAGGTGTAAAAGGAAGGTGTTAATGCCGTTTATGAAAGTAGCTAGGAATAATGGACATTATGCAAAATTAATCAAGGATAAATTGAAAATTAATGGGGAGTTATTTGATGTCGAATTTTGTCTAGAAATCTTGAATGCTTTCACAAATGGAGAGAATAATGATGAAAGAAATAGATTAGAGATAGAGGAGAGAATAAGAGGGATTATTAATAATAGTGGCATGAATAGAAAAGGTGAAGTTGCGGAAAGCATGAGGGCAGTGACACAGGAGAGTGCGATACAAGGATGACGAAAGAAACCATAATTGTCAGCAAATTCCAGTCAGGCGATGGACTATATGCCAGCGGCTGCACAACCTAGTACTCTAGTGATGTCAAAGCAAGCGCATTTTTCTGACCTTGACGTCGTGTGCGGGTATCAAGTGCTAGGTATGGAAGGAGGAATAAGCAGCCTGTTGGGTTAAGAAAACAGTGCTGCACAAACTTCAAACGGAACGTGAAATTTTGTCATTTTTATATGGCTTCTTTCTGTTTATTATGTACCTATATTGTTTGTAAAACAAAAGTACTAAGACCAGTTTCTTAATATTGTAGTTGTTTTTTAAACGTTAATAAGATAATAAAGAGTTAATACGGAATATTCACATAAATTCCATAGCAGTACAACTGTATTGTACTAAGTGGATGAAACACATCATTCATAAAGAAAGTGATATCCCAAAAAAAAAGAGATTGAGTATGACATGAGAAGTTGGAATTGATATTGATGATATCTTTAGCCTTATAAAAGTAATCAATGAACTAATCAAAGCAATATTAGAGAGTACAAAGCAAAGTTATCTAGGTACTATATATGTTTTAAGTGTAACTAATATTCCATAACAAAACTCTTATCGCATTATGCTTTTAAGGTGATATTGCTGAGCAACTTCCTTTCATCAGAATATTAAATTATTTTCTCGAAACTTGCTGAAGCTATAGAGCTGACATTTTTACAACACATGGGCACATATCTTTTGTTTATGATGTAACAGTAGTTGCTTTGTTAATTCATTTCTTACAAACATTTTTCATGTGAATATTTTGAAAATTTTCATGTGAATATTTTCAAAATCTGTAATACACTATCTTCAGTAATACGTATTTACGGGATATTAGATTTACGAAAACATTGTTTCAGGACATTGTAGGGCTACTAAATAAATAGGCCCACATCTGAAAATTTCACTTTTCTATAAAAAAAAGTTAAGAAAATATTCCTTTTGAATAAAAAAAAAACAAACTTGTGAAAAATGAGCATTAAAATTAAAACTTACATTCTTACAATGCACTTATATTTCTCACATAAATTTAAAAATTAACATGGATACAGTTTTAATAAGTTATCTTCCCTTCAGTCATTGAATCAGTGCTGGCCATCAAGTATATAGGTCGAGAAAGCAGCATAATATACTACCTCTTTCGTCTGTCTCTTTCCTTTCCGCTGTAAAGCGCTGTCTCTCTTCAGCTCTAAAGCGCGCGCTTGCGTCTATGGACATCAATTGACATGACTGAAGTAGACGATCAGTAATGACATCACCACAAGGCTAAGTCAGAAAAATAAGCAAAGTATGAAGTGGCAACAGAGTTGGAGACCTTGGAGTTGAAAGGCAGAAGAGGGCTGAAAAGAATGCTGAATCAACAAAAGAAGAGAGAGGTGAACGACATGCCCAAACCATCGAATCTTTCGACATTCCAGACGATCAATCACGTTTTCTTGAATGTTAAGTTTCACCATAATAGAGTCGTTTTGTACGTTTTAAAAACGAGACAGCGCAGCGTATCCATTTCCACATTCTCCTCACAATTGGAAAGAAAACCTCGGAAAAAACACAACCAGGTAATCTACAGAAACGGGAATCGAAACCATTCTCAAGCACAACTCCAAAACAGCAGTTTCTTTGTCAAGGATACTTAATACTTTCACATCCATGAACATCTAGGACAATTTGTTTCGTAGTATCTTAGTATTTTTTCCGTCGTCCTGTAAAGACCGTGAAAACCTCTAAAAGAGAAGAATGGAAATATTTCAATCAGGAAATATTATTAGTACTGGTACAGTATAGCGTTACCAGCCGACGTCGGAGACAAAAATTGACGATAAATGTTATTGAAATTAAGACCAATTAAGAAGGGCGAATGGATGCTTGAAATCAATCAACCTTGCTAACATAAATAGGAATTAAAAATTTCACGGTGCCCAAAGAAGTGCAAGACTTCATGTAATTTTGCAGGAACATGAAGCGTTTCGGAAATTAGTATTGACACCACAAACCAATATTATACCAAAAAGTATACTTTTGTACTGGTCTAATTAATTAAGAACACAATACTAAAAGACACTAAATCGCATTCAGAAGATTTCAGGTAGGCCTACATATCCCAGGATCGCAAATCTGATTAGTGTTTCAAGTGGTTTCCAGGACCCTAAGTAACAATTAATTATTTAAAAATGAAAATACAGGATTGGTTCCCCTTCCACTAAAACAAATGTATACGCGAGACATGAATCCAAACTTGCACGCACTGACCTGTAGATAGCAGGAAACTGGAAAGCCAATATGAAAATAAAATAAAAATTGAAGTAAAAAAATTAAATTAAAAGTTAAAATTAAAATTGTAATTAAGAGTGATATATTTGGTAATTTTTCACCCAGATAAATTCGCCCAGGGATGATCAATGCATTGCTTTCACGAGAAAACGAATGAGCTATTGTACAGTATGAATTCCCGATACGATAACATAATGAAGGCCATAGAAATAATACCATTCACGACATACAGTGGCGATATTGTCTCACTGTTAAAGTGACTATAAATGAAAACTAAAATAAAAAAAAAGGATCTATTATGTGGAATGCCATTTCCTTCCTTTTCCAGGTAATGGATCAGGCATATTTTATAGTTCAGAAATAATAGATATTTACATTCCTTTGACACAGTGCAATAATTCAACGGATTTAGTCCAACAATAATGTAAGTTACATTTTTACTGCACAAAATTGCAATATTGAAGTTTTTGTGATTATATATTATAAGCATTTAACAAACTGTGACGACTCATTCCTGTGCGTAGATAGTGAAATCTGTGCCCACTATCCCGGTCATGTGTCATGTGATAACGAACCCAGATCTGGAATCTAGGTTTCAGTTGGCTGCACCTGTCAGTTCCAGCAGAATATGCCTCATACAGCTGTTCAAAACTTACCATTCTCAGTGGAATTTGTGCAGTTGAAAATTGAGTGCTGTGGACCCACATAGCTACTGTTACAACCGCTACGAGCCTGCATGTGGGCGCGAACACAAAGGGAGGAGGTTGCCTGATCGAAGACTGTCAGTACCGATTGATGCCAAATCGTTGCTAGAGACGAATTGACAAATTCACACTCGCCCACGTTTGTAAACGTTTTCGATACGCGTACTTAAACGAATTTTTTGTTAATTCTTTAATCAAGTTTACACGCACCAAATCCGGGAGTCAGTTGGCAATTAAACTTGATAATAAGGTCTCTATTGACAGAACCTCCCAAAAGAGTCTATTAGTGTACTACGTCTCCAAAAGGAAGTTCGAATGGACATCTGGGACTTCAGCGGGCTGCGGTTCATTCATAAAACGATAATTAATATATCCATCAAGGCTTTAATTAGTATAATGGCAAAATAAAAACTAATGTCATCAATACAAATAAGAGAATAATTCCTTACAAATGGCTTTTAAAGAACCCGGACGTTCATTGTCGCCCTCACATAAGCCCGCCATCGGTCCCTGTCCTGAGCAAGATTAATCCAGTCCCTACTATCATATTCCTCCTCCCTTAAATCCATTTTAATATTATCCTCCGATCTACGTCTCAGCCTTCCCAAAGGTCTTTTCCCCTCAGGTCTCCCAACTAACACTCTATACACATTTCTGGATTCACCCACACGTGCTACATGTTCTGCCCATCTCAATCGCAGTTCTGCGTTTTGTAACTTTTTCCATTCTCCTGTAACTTCATTCCTCTTCATTTTCATTCAGTGTTCTCTGCCCAAGGGTAGGTCTTTGACTGCAAAACCAACTTTCTTCATTCTTCCCTATTTTCTGCCTTCCTCTTTGTCTCCTCATATGATCCATAGATCTTAATGTTGTCTATCATCTGATATCTTCTTCTGTCTCGAATTCTTCTCCCGTCCACCATATCTTCCAGTGCATCTTTCATTAGGCAAAGCCCAAAATATTTTCCTAAGCACTTTATTCTCGAATACCCTTGACCTCTGTTCCTCTCTTAAAGTGAAAGTCCAAGTTTCACAACCATACAGAACAACCAGTAATATAACTGTTTTATAAATTCTAACTTTAAGATCTTTTTGAAAGCAGCCTACATGAGATTATCTTCTGAACTGAATAATAGGAGACATTTCCCATATTTATTTTGTGTTTGATTTCATCCTGAGTGTCACTTATATTAATTACTGTTGCTCCAAGATATTTTAATTTTTCCACCTCCTCATAGAATAAATTTCTAATTTTTATATTTTCATTTCGTAATATGAGACATAATCATATACTTTGTCTTTCCGGGATTTACTTCCAAACCTATCTCATTACTTCAAGTAAAATTCCCGTGTTTTCCGTAATAGATTGTGGATTTTCTGCTAACATATTCACATCGTCCACATAAATTAAATTAAACATGAATCAATACAGAATAAAATAACCAAAGTAAAGTTACAACATTTAAATTATAAAGAAATGACGCAATAAAAATAACTGAATATAAAGAGGTAACAAACAATAGAACACACGACAAAATCGAATCTTTGGTGAGTGGTGACTTAGAGAAATTCAGAAACAGTGGCCCACACAAGGATTATAAAAGGGAACTATGAAAGCAACAAGTCTCATAGCAGGATTGTAAATGGGAAATAATATAAGTAGATAGAAACAAAATTGAGTCTAACATTATGGCTGAGTGAACAGCGCGTGCACTTCCCATCAAACAGCCATTGACTTGATTCCCCGCTTGGGCAGGCATTTATCTCCATTGTACACAACTAGATGTTTGTCCCCTGTCGTGTAGGCTACTTGTCCTGTGACGTATCCGCGTTGTCCCTGTATCGTGCTGATCATACGGCCAGGGAGATGATGTCTGCATTGTAAGAGTCTAGTGTTGGTATAGAGATATACCTCGCATACTCTACATTGAAATGTAAGTCGGTAAAAAAGAATACATCAAGCACAAAAAAAAAGATGAAAGAGAAAGAAAAGAAAATCCAAGTAGAAAAACAAATAATGTAGCTATTAAAAATAATGGAGATAATTATTACAGTTGTCTGAACACTATTTATTGATAAAATAAATAGTGTTCAGACAACTGTAATAATTATCTCCATTATTTTTAATCTTCACTTATGGACACTGTTGTATTTTGATCTTTTAAGTATTTAATAATGTAGCTATAATTGATATTACATTAAGGCCCGTAACACACTTGAAAAGTTTTCGCTAGCGAGAAATGTGTTGCGAGAAAGAGGCGAAGAGTCTTCCTCCACACACTTAGCGAGTTCTCGCTATCACAGATCACACCTCGCTGTGATCATCTATGCACTGCCTCCTTGCTCAAAGCATTTTTCTGAATATAGTAATCACTCGTTGGGAGAAATATTACAGGTTATGTATTTACATATATTGTCGTACTTAAATATATATTACCACGTTTTCACCATCAGCACGATTACGAATTTTTCTTAAATGTAACGACTGTCGCTTTGTCACAAACCAGTGAACCGTTTTCAATATATCCACGACCTCGCTTGAGGTACCATTTCTTGCCATTTTTACTGTTTTCCATCGTTAAATATCTAGCAATTCTTCCGAAGTGACATATGTATCGACACTGGGTTGGCTATATTAAATATAGCTATGGCTACATTAAATATAGCCCACCCGTGTCGATACATTTATCTCTAGTGTACATTTTCTGCTTCTGCTAAACTTGTATACAATTCAAGCACACATATTAAAACTGACAACCGCAAGGCAGTATCAAAAATTCAATGATTAATAACATTATGGCTAGTCTAAAAAAAAAAATATATATATTTTTTTTTTAGAAAAAGTCATAGAACGCAAAATACATATATATTTGTATACACGTATATATATATATATATATATATATATATATATATATATATATATATATATATATATATATACATATATATATTTTTAGATTATATTCAAAAGCTAAAACTAAAATTTAATATCGTCACAAATACATTAAGGACGCTTAATTCATTACATAATGTAAATATGTAGTTGGTAGAATATGTTTATGGCATAATTAATGCATAACAAATTAAGGAATCCGCCAAAACGAAGTACGAACTTCAAGAGGTTCGTGACACACGAAAAGTTCAGAACCGCTGCCATATGGGTGTGTAGCATTGTATTCGTCCATGTTTTGGAATGTGCATAGCGAATACAGTCCAATATAGCCTATCAATACATGCAGAATGCAGGATGCCATTCGCAAGTAGTCGGCACACACCATCTGCAGATTTTTTCAGTCATCAAACGAGATGGGACACAGAAGATGCATATTGACCCATTTCTGTGCTTAGCCTATAATATACTGCATCCCGAAAACTTCTGATTCCCCTTCTCAATGAGTGGGCGGACATTGAGCTATCTGAAGAAATGCTGCTTGATCCAAGCTATTTCTGAAATTTATAGACTTTAAAACATCGGTGCAGTAAACTTTTTCACACTATTTCCGCTCATGCTGCTGCATATTTCATTCTTAGTGGCATATTGTACTCGTGCAGTAATTTCCTTGGCGCAAGAAAATACATCTGAACCACCAGCATAGCTCATAAGCAAACAATCTGATGGGGGCAGATAAAAAAGTTAATCTTTTTTCTTTCACCAATTTAATAATGTCAAACGAAGTCCTTATACAAATTTCGGCCACTCGACCGCAATTACGAGGGCCGTAAAAAAATAAGTTCACCAGGGGCCGTTAACTGAAAGAAAATACAATTGAATTGGAAAAATTTTTTGGAACACACACAGCAATTGTTGAGCTATTTTTTGAACATATTCCCCACCGGAATTGAGACATTTGTCATATCATGTGATCGACAGAGAGATGCAGACGGCTGTCAAACGCTGGTTCCGATCCCAGGGGGCTGACTTCTACAACACAAGGATACAAAAATTGATCCCATGATATGACAAAGGTCTCAATTCCAGTGGGGGATATTTTGACAAATAGCGCAAAAGTTGCTGTATCTGTTTCAATGAATCCATAAATCTTTCATGCAATTGTGTTTTTTTCTGTAAACGCCCCAGGGAAAGTCACTTTCTGGACGGCCTCGTAATTGCGATCGAGTGGCCAAAATTGGTATCAGCACTTCTTTTGACATTATTAACATGGTGGACGAAAAAAATTGTCTGCCACCATCAGAATGTTTGCTTGGCAGTCGGCTGAGGCTTTTGCTGCTGATCTGGAGTTGAGCTCGGGGGTGAGTTCGATATCCGCTTGAGCTGATTACCTGATTGGATTTTTCCGAGGTTTTTCTTAGCTATAAAGCGAATGTCACGTAATCTATGGCTAATGCCCGGCCTTATCTCGCCAAATACCACCTCGTTATGACCAATCTCATCGACGCTAAATAACCAAATAAAAAATTAATTTGATGTTCATCTCAAGAATACGACTTGAGGAAGTAGTTTTATTTTTAAGGCTGTATTCAAACATTTCATCAACATAATCATGATATGAACAGTCGAAGTTTGCACTTCAGTACGAGTTGCGAGTCTCAAAGTTTTTTAACTCTTGTCTGAATATTTTCGTTACATTCTTCCACTACTTCTTTCATTCACCTTGCAATGAGATTGTATTCTACATTTTCTTATGTGAGCTATATATAATTCTAAGTTTAAAGATACAGTATTATTGCAATATTTTCCGGATTATTCTAATAGGCTAACTCTGTTTATTAATCCGAAAGCCATGGGTGCAATTCCAGATGAAGTCATAGATGTTATTTATATAATACTTCTAGCACTGGAATTTATTGAAGCTCTTAACAGAAATAACTATCATGGAATTTTACTATGGTATATAAGACTGCAAACACATAGAACTGATATTCCTACAGCTAGTGATACAGATTTTCTGTAAAGGTGAAAGCCACAATTTCCTGCTATTCTTTGGATCCCCATAACCTAACAGGGATAACTTACGAAAATAAATAAATCTGCGGTGCTAGAGGCCATGGAGGGCAAGACCGACCAATCAACTTCTGGTCTCAAGCCCCATACCTTAGTAGAAGTACGGTGATAAAGTGTATTCAGTACGATGATCAAATTTATCACGATGTTTTGTGAGAATCGGTCCCACAAACTGGCCAGAATTTCGATGGCTTGACTTTCCAAACTGTTTCTATATGTTAGGCAATGGTTTGTCTAAACTAATGGTATGTATTACTCGACCGAGGCCAGTGGCATCCTGCAGCCGGAATCGCCACTTGTACCGTTCCTGCGTTCGTAATACGTCACCGCGATAGTTCACATTACGCCCGTGGCTCCACTCGCCTCGGTCGAATAATACAGAGTGTTTCTGAGGTGGTTTTACAGACTTTCAGGGATGATAGCGAAGGACACATGTATCAATTTGAGATAAGGAACCATGGTCCGGAAATGCCGAGTCGAAAGTTGCAAGCAAAAATAATTGTGTGGAAATGAAATAATTTTATGCGAAGAGGAAAGGACCCTAGACAAAAATTACTGAAAAGAAAGGAAAATAACAGAAATAGAGAGATCGTCGCATTACATGTGTTCCTAACAAACCCCATACGCATAGGCAACACTTCTGACACGAGAGCGTAGCGTGCAACAGTCTTTCAGGCACATTTCTCCTTTTTACTCTATAAAGAGAAAGTACCAGTATTGCGATACTGTAAACAAATACATTTCGGGAACTTCGCAAAAATACACGTATTCAGCATTCCTGCTGTTGAAAAATGTGGTTCTGCTCATGCCTTGTGTCTGTCCTTTTATCTTGGACAGCGATATCTCTTGAAATATAGGATGGATTTTCTTGAAAAGTGTGAGTAATATCACTTAGTCATTTATCCAAGAATTACGCATATAAAAATGTTCAGTTGAGTGTTTATTTAAAGTCAAAAGCACACAATAACGAGCTAGTCGCAATCATATCCACATATCTTCGTGATTTTTTGCGTTACGTAGGGAAATCAACAAATTATGCGGTAAAATTATCACTTACTTATTTACAATTGGCTTTTAAGGAAGCCGCATGTTCATTGCCGCCCTCACATAAGCCCGCCATCGGTCCCTATCTTGAGGAATATTAATCTAGCCTCTACCATCATATCTCATCTCCCTCAAATCCATTTTTATATTATCTTCCCATCTACGTCTCGGCCACGCAAGAGGTCTTTTTCCCTCCGGCCTTCCAACTAACACTCTATATATATTTCTGGATTCGCTCATAATAGGCCTACTACATACCCTATCCATCTCAAACGTCTGGATTTAATATTCCTAACCTCAACCGAAACAACAACTACATCACTGTGACAATCAGAGGCAACTGTTCTACCAGTAACACTTTAACACCTCTCCAATCATTGCTGTAACCACTAATACCAACACTATAATGACAACTATCACCACCACCACCACCACCACCGCCATCTACAACACTGTGGCTGCACCCCAACTACAACCAATGCAACTACAACAACCGCTGCAACAACAACCCAAACTATAATTGCAACTACAATCACTAACATTGCAGCTGCAACCGTAACTTCAACTACTTTCAATCACTTATCACAAGGCAGCGCGCATTCGTTCCCAAACGTACAGCGGATCGAGTAGTTTCTTCTGATAGCTACATCTATTAAGCCACGATGATGCATAAGCAAGGTCGAATTGCAAGCAGGTACGCATGGGGTCATTATAAATAATAATGATGTAATGTAGTATAAATATGTCCTGTAACATCATATGACATAGGAAGAACATTCTCTTAGTTTAAACAAATTTATGTGATATTCCTAAAAGATTTGCATTTCATAACCTTAGAATATAATATGTTTTCGTTCACTGCAACGGGATAGGTTTTGATAAACGAATTATTTGTATATATTGTGTAAAATATAAATATTGATAATTTGTATATTAATTTTTGTTATTATTATTTTGTCCCTGTAACGTCATGTGACGTAGGAAGAACATTTTCTTAGCTTAAACAAATGCTTACTGGCAATTATAGTTAAAGATATGAATTTCATTACCTCAGAATATATCGTCGTTGTTCCTGCAATAACTCCTGTGTGCAAAGTATAAAATTTTTCAGTAGGAAGAAAAAACTTATTCATTCTATGGCAGTGGTACATAGGAGATTGTGAATTCTTACATTTTCGAACGAAAGAAATATAATTACATACAGGAGATTTTATTATTTGCTGTATCACTATTTAAGTTATTTAATACAGCAAAAAATATGAAAATGCATAAATATGTTACATAGGAGTTTTTGTTCACCATAACGGAGTTGATTTCGTTAAATGAATGAATTATACTCGTGTGTGTGTGTGTATATATATATATATATATATATATATATATATATATATATATATATATAATAGTATTTACAGTTAATGTGTATCATGTTTATTATTATGTTTGTATATACTAGTTCAGTATTATTATCGATCTATTTATATTTTCTGTAATATGTAGCACTAATATTTTGTACACAGCTAGTTTCACAGTGCTAGTGCGTTTATGTGGTTAAAAAGTAGCTGGATAGACCATTTCAATTTAGTAGCAATCCCACTTACAGTTGTCATGCTCAATTATTATTATTATTATTATTATTATTATTATTATTATTATTATTATTATTATTATTATTATTAGCGTCCTGACGTAAGCATTTAGGGCCAGTTTGAACTCTAAAACTCCAGGGTATGCTAACCGATAACTTTCCTAACTTGTTTGGGAACGAAAATGCGTTGCCTGCTTTTCACCTACAACGCAACTGCAATAACTACCACTGCAAGCGCAAGCAAACCCAGCATCACGGTAAATACATCCTAAAAATTACTGTCGTCATATCCTCGAAAATTAAAATCGCTTTAGTCCGAATGTTACCACTCCCTCTTTTATCATTATTACTAAAGTTGTCACCAGAATCGCTACTAACACAACTGTTATAATTTATAAATAATAATAATAATAATAATAATCCGTGACGCCAAAGCCCTAGAAGGGCCCAGACCAACAGCCGGCTGCTGGGCTCACGTTCACATGCCGAGAGAGAAGTGGTCGATCATCCAACCAGAATGGAGGAATCCTGTTGTTAGCACGATGATTCCCTCAGCCGTTATAGCTGGCTTTCGCAACAGGATTTCGCTACCAATTGTAGCAACCCAAGTGCATCACGATGCTGGGTGGGCACCGGTCCCATACACTGGCCGAAATTTCATGATAAAATTTATACCCCCATGAGAACTAGAACCAGCACGCATTCCGTAACACGAGTCCTACACCACGACGCCACGGCGCGGGACGTAATTTATACTACCAACATAATAATTCCCATCACTGCCACTAATATTAATATCACTACTACTCTTATTTCTATTCCTGGAAAACATTGTCCCATAATGAAATAAAATTATATCGTTGCATTGGAATACTTTATTTATCAGCATGCCTGCCAATATCACATTATTATTTCTGTTACTCTCATAATTCACCGTCGTGACTCTGTGGATTGCGTACGCGCTTACCAAGGCGGCGGTCAATGGTTCGATTCCCGTCGCTGTCGGAAATTTGTCTCCATTCCACGGGACTGAATTTTTAATCCTTGTCTTGAGTTTGCTCTGAAATATCCCCTTGGTTGCCCTGCGTCATGCTAACCTCACTGTCAGAGAGGCGTTCAATGTCAATGATTCTAGTATGTCGGAGGATAGGCCTATACCCTCCCCTGTACCGTATTTACTTTAAAGTCGATATTAAAGAATGGAGATTAAACAGAAAAAGAAAGAAAGAATGTGCTATTATTATTATTATTATTATTATTATTATTATTATTATTATTATTATTATTATTATTATTATTATTCATAGAAGTTGTTTACTGAGAATAAATGAAACGTTAAGTCTATACAGATCGAAGTTCATATAACAGGATACAAGAAATTTCCTGGGAAGGAGCGTGGGTGCGGAGTCGTCGATTTTCTTCCCCAATACAATATGACAAAAGCTAAGATTTTAAACACGGCTCCACCTCAACGTGCACTCTGCAGGTTGTGCAGTCTACAAGCTCGATTCTCTCACTTAAAGGCTGCAGCTTGAAGTCGCGTGTTTTTCTTTCTGTCATGAATTCTTTCTGTTATAGAAACGAGAGAGAGCGCAGTGGTAACGGAAGTGTGATACGAGCAGTCTCATGCAATGTTCCCGATTTTCAATTACGACTCAATCTTTTTTATTGCAGATTCTGTTCGTGAAGTTAATCTGCAGATATCTGATAGCAAGAACTTGTAATCCTAGCAGCAGCACTGTTGCCTAAGATTTGAGGTTAAATAGAAAGTAAACTACTTGTACAAACAGGTGTTTAAATTAGAACGTTAGTCAAATTATGGGGAGATTATGAATCCATTAAAAGGTAAATGTGGTTATGGTAATGATAATGAAGATTCATCATCTTGGTGGTAATGGTTTTTCACATACTATTCTTTTAATAATATATTTTTCACTGATTAACTTTTTAAATTCTTTACCATTTTAATATGAGGAGATTACCTGGCTGACTAGTTTCGAAGTGGTATTCTTCATTGTCCGAAGCCTAGTGAAGGTCCCGCGCTATTTTTTGGTTTCCTGTTGTGGTAGGTTGTGTCCATGATTCTTTCGAAAGGGTGTGTACTTTGAAATTGAGTTGAGTGTTCAGAATGTGGTGAGGATATGTTTTTGTATGTTTGTAAATTTCGTATTGTTCTTAAGTGTCACGTTTCTGGTTCTGTAGCTGGATGTGTAGTATTTTTTTATGCCAGTGTCTATGTTGCTATAGTTGTGATTGGAGTTTGTAATGTGTTCTGCGTTGGTTGAACTGTTGTGTAGTTTAGTTATGGCTGTGATAATGTTCCTTGTAACGTGTTTGAAAATATCTTCCAATTTGTTCAATGTAGAAGTAATTGCAACTATTGCATGATAATTTGTATACACCTGTTAAGTTGTACTCCATGTATTGTGGGTCCCTATCACCACGGCATGGCGCGTCCTCAGGTTGCGGATAGACGAGACGGCCTCCAGATATGGAGGGTAGCTGCGAATATATTGAATAAGCAGTCGTGGACAGCCGATAAGGGGTGGTCCTCCAGCTTGGGGGTTGGGAGAAGGGCTAACAACCCATCACCGTAAAAAAACAGCTTGTTACGAATCCCTACAATATGCCTCGGAATAGGACTGATTCTCTGGCACGACCACAGCAAAGGAATAAGGTTTTGAGATTTGGCACTTGGAACGTAACTAGTCTTTATAGAACAGGAGAGGCAACATTAGTAGCTAAAGAACTAGCTAGATATAGAATAGACTTGTGGGAGTACAAGAGGCTAGGTTAGATGGGAATGGCATATCACAAATAGGAGATTACTTGTTGTATTATGGGGAAGGAAACAATAATCACCAATTAGGAACAGGATTCTTTGTTCATAAAAGAACAAAATCAGCAGTAAAAAAGGTCGAATTTATCAGTGACAGGTTATCATATTTAGTACTTAAGGGTAGATGGTGCGACATCATAGTTATAAATGCTCACGCACCTACAGAAGAGAAAGACGACCATATAAAGGATAGCTTCTATGAGGAATTGGAACATACTTTTGATCAGTTCCCTAGATATCACATGAAAATTTTATTGGGGGATTTCAACGCTAAAGTAGGACAGGAGGATATTTTTAGACCAACTATTGGAAAAGAGAGCCTACACGCAATTAGTAGTGACAATGGAGTTAGATTAGTCAACTTTGCCACATCAAAAAATCTAATTGTCAAAAGTACAACATTCCCCCATAAGGATATATATATATATATATATATATATATATATATATATATATATATATATATATACTTGGACTTCTCCAGATGGATTGACACACAACCAAATAGATCACATCTTGATAGATAAACAGAGACATACTAGTATAGTAGACATTCGAACTTTCAGGGGTGCAGACTGTAATTCTGACCATTATTTGGTGATTGGAGAATTAAGAGAAAGATTATCAGTAGCCAAGCGAGTAGAGCAACAAGTTAATATTACTAAATTCAATATTTTGAAATTAAAGGACGAGGAAGCTAAGCAAAATTATCAGGTCGAAATTTCGAATAGGTTTGCCACTTTAGAAAGTTCCGACGAAGTTGAGAAAGATTTAGATGTTAATAGCGTGTGGGCAGAGATAGTATCAAAATTGCAGCTGAGCAGAGCATAGGTTATTATGAAACTGAGAAAAAGAAACCGTGGTTTGATGAAGATTGTTGCATGGTAGTAGAAAGAAGGAAACAGGCAAAATTGAAATTCTTACAGGATCCAGTTGAGGAGAAGAGAGATAATTATTTCAATGAAAGACGGGAAGCAAGTCGTACACTTAGGAATAAAAAGAGAGGTTACTTGAAGGAAAAACTGAATGAGGTTGAAACAAATAATAAGAATAAAAACATTCGAGATTTATATAAGGGTATAAAGGAATTTAAGAACGGATATCAGCCAAGGGTAAACGTGATCAAGGATGAGAATGGTGACTTGCTTGCAGACTCTCCATCAATCCTAAACAGATGGAAAAACTATTTTGCGCAACTACTAAATGTACATAGGCCAAATAGAAATGATCGGGACGAAATTGAAATACAAACTGCTGAGCCATTTATACCCGAACCCACGCTTTCAGAAGTCGAAATTGCGATAGAAAATCTGAAAAAGTATAAGTCGCCAGGTATCGATCAAATTCCAGCAGAATTAATACAAGAGGGTGGAAGTGCATTATATAGCGAAATTTATAAACTTGTACTTGCTATTTGGGAGAAAGAAATTGTACCAGAACAATGGAAGGAATCCATAATTGTACCTATTTTTAAAAAGGGGGACAAACCAACTGTGGTAACTTTCGAGGAACATCACTTTTGTTGACGTCGTACAAAATTTTGTCCAATATTCTTTTGAGAAGATTAACTCCGTACGTAGATGAATTATTGGGGATCATCAGTGCGGTTTTCGGCGTAATAGATCGACTATTGATCAGATTTTTTGTATTCGACAGATAATGGAGAAAAAATGGGAGTATAAGGGTACAGTACATCAGTTATTCATAGATTTCAAAAAGGCATATGACTCGGTTAAGACGGAAGTATGATATGATATTCTTATTGAATTTGGTATTCCCAAGAAACTAGTTCGATTAATTAAAATGTGTCTCAGTGAAACATACAGCAGAGTCCGTATAGGTCAGTTTCTATCTGATGTTTTTCCAATTCACTGCGGGCTAAGGCAGGGAGATGCACTATCACCTTTACTTTTTAACTTCGCTCTAGAATATGCCATTAGGAAAGTTCAGGATAACAGGCAGGGTTTGGAATTGAACGGGTTACATCAGCTTCTTGTCTATGCGGATGACGTGAATATGTTAGGAGAAAATACACAAACGAGTAAGGAAAACACGGAAATTTTACTTGAAGCAAGTAAAGCGATCGGTTTGGAAGTAAATCCCGAAAAGACAAAGTATATGATTATGTCTCGTGACGAGAATATTGTACGAAATGGAAATATAAAAATTGGAGATTTATCCTTCGAAGAGGTGGAAAAATTCAAATATCTTGGAGCAACAGTAACAAATATAAATGACACTCGGGAGGAAATTAAACGCAGAATAAATATGGGAAATGCGTGTTATTATTCGGTTCAGAAGCTCTTATCATCCAGTCTGCTGTCAAAAAATCTGAAAGTTAGAATTTATAAAACAGTTATATTACCGGTTGTTCTGTATGGTTGTGAAACTTGGACTCTCACTCTGAGAGAGGAACATAGGTTAAGGGCGTTTGAGAATAAGGTACTTAGGAAAATATTTGGGGCTAAGAGGGATGAAGTTACAAGAGAATGGAGAAAGTTACACAACGCAGAACTGCACGCATTGTATTCTTCACCTGACATAATTAGGAACATTAAATCCAGACGTTTGAGATGGGCAGGGCATGTAGCACGTATGGGCGAATCCAGAAATGCATATAGAGTGTTAGTTGGGAGACCGGAGGGAAAAAGAGCTTTAGGGAGGCCGAGACGTAGATGGGAAGATTATATTAAAATGGATTTGAGGGAGGTGGGATATGATGATAGAGACTGGATTAATCTTGCACAGGATAGGGACCGATGGCGGGCTTATGTGAGGGCGGCAATGAACCTTCGAGTTCCTTAAAAGCCATTTGTAAGTAAGTATGTCAAGTTATACTTATTTGTTTGTTTTGTTTGTGTGTTAAGATGTCTTTTTCGTGTGTTCTGTGTTCTATATGCAATGTCGTATTTTAGTTTCTTTAAAGATAGTGCAATCTTGTATGTGTTCTTGTTTTCCTATGTTAGTGTGATGTATTTGTTTTGTTCTTGTGTTTGTGTTGCTTTTTCTTATTTTCGTTTAATCTTTCTTATGAAGTTGTCTATTATGTTGGAGTTGTATCATTACATCATCTTTCAGGAAACTAAAATACAACATTGCATACAGGACACAGAACATACGATAATAAATCTTATCATACAGACAAGACATACAAATAAATACAACTTAACAGCGGTGTATACAAACTAGCATGCAATAGTTGCAATGCCTTCTACATTGGACACACTGGAAGAGCTTTTCAAATATGTTACAACGAACATATCATACTCATAACCAAACTACACAACAATTCAACCTACGCAGAACATATCACAAACTCCAATCACAACTACAGCAACATAGATACTGACATGAAAATACTACATATCCAGCTAGAAAACCAGAAACTTGACACACTAGAACAATATGAAATTTACAATCATACAAACACACAGTCTCAGTATATCATGAACACTCAACTCAATTTCAAAGTACACATCTTTTCGACATAATCATGAACATACCCCACCTCAACAGGAAACCAGAAGATGTCGCAGGACCTTCACTAGTCTTCGGACAATCAATAATACCACTTCGAAACTAGTCAGCCAGGTAATTTCCTCATATTAACACACTAAAGAAAATATAAAGTTAATCCGTGATTATAGAAGTGTTGAAAGTGTGTACAGAATAATGAAGAGTATATTTTTCATTGAATTATGTTTGAACTCCTATAATAGGATAAATGATGTTATCGTTAAAATAAATTTGCATGTATGAAAACTATGTTAACACTATGGTTGCTTATTATTCCGTATTTTCCGTATCGATGGATTAAGAAATCCAAATTATTGGTTATTTTATGGATTATTATTTTATTTAACTTTTTATTAAAGAAAGTCTGGTGGAAGAAATATCAAGTGAATGATTCGTAAAATATATAATGAATGTGTGTATTCATAGGATCTCTGACACATTGTGCATGTCGTGCATGTTGCACGTGGCATATAACCGCAGGATCAAATGTGGAGAGAAATACAATGTAAATTATACAAAAGAGGCAATTGATTGTGTGTCAAACAATGGAAAACTGCTGCAGAGATACCTTGTCTATTTCTTGGCAAGTTCGACGAGGACCAGGAAGGGACCAAAGCAGCAGTCAAGGAGAATGACATTTCCAGCTTTCCAAGTGAGTTAAAAGAGATAGGCAACGAAGCAGCATCATCTTCAGGAGCCAAGCAAAGAAGATCTGTGTTTAAGCCGAATGATAAGCCTGATGATTTGTTGCTATCTTGCTCAGAAAATTTAGAGGACGACAAGCATGGTGAATAATGAATTCAGTGCGTCAGTTGTGATCAGTTGTTTCAGGTCAAGCCCCTTTCAAAATGCCAAAAGAACTTTAATTGTTTCGGTTGTAGGTATGAATCTGACACAAATGTAAAATTTGTTTGGATATGCCTAAATATTTCGAATTTAAAGACTATGACGAAAATACCCTTGTACTGTCATGAAATTATAGACTACCAACACTTCTCGATTGCTAAATTTTTTTCTACATTTATATTGCTTGTTTGTAACTATTATATAAATGTATTTGAGGTAAAAATGTTGATATATAACTTCCTGAACCCTAGTAATGTACGTACATTAAAAACACTTAGCCTATTACTCTGGAAATTTCGATCATATTCTTGCACGAAAACCTTAGTAAGTTGTGACGAAATTGGCCGTTATAAACTGCAGAGAGTTTATTGCAGTTTTCTCTAAATTTATATCTAACACATTTGTAGTATCTCAAATAACTGATTCAATTATTATTTATGCTCGTCTCTTCATTAGGTAGTTTTATATAATGTAATCTGCAACAACACAGTAAAACACAAGGCAAGGAACGCATCTCCACGCGCTATGAAAAAATTAAAGGTATTCACTTACGTTTCTGGGAATCGAAACCGGGACAGCTGTCTCTAAGCTACAGCGGGAGACGAGTGTGAAGATAAGAGGGCTTGCAGGCAGGTCAGGAGCGCCCTAGTCACGCCAAGCCTCCATTATGTATTTTTGAATGTCGCTAGAGGCACGAACGACTTCATGAAGTCCGCAATAATGAGGTTCTATTTTAGCACTACACTCAGACAGATGGACATGACCTTTGGGTCGAAATCCGCGCGAGTGCACGGCCCCATGTTAACAGCTGAATGGGAGTGACCCCACACCTCAACACAATATCTGCATGCCGGGTTAACAATTCCACCTACCTCCAGTGGAAAATTTGACAGATAACCAGATCAAACAACTAAATCAATGTTTTTATATATGATGTTTTTTTTTTTTTTTTTTTTTACTCCTACAAGCTTATATCTCGTGACAAGAACAAAGTATGAAATGGAAATATAAAAATTGAAAATTTATCCTTTGAAAAGGTGGAAAAATTCAAATACCTTTCAGCAACAGTTACAAATATAAATTACATTCGAGGGAGTATTAAACGTAGAAAAGATATGGGAAATGTCTGTTATTAGGTTGAGAAGATTTTGTCATCTAGTCTACTTTCAAAAAACTGAAAGTTAGAATTTATAAAACAGTTATAGGCATATTACCGATTGTTCTGTATGGTTATGAAACTAGGGCTCTCACTTTGAGAGGGGAACATAGATTAAGGATGTTCGACAATAAAGTGCTTAGGAAAATATTTGAGGCTAAGAGAGCTTTAGTTAATGTGAATGGAGAAAGTTACACAACGCAGAGCTGCACGCATTGTATTCTTCACCTAACATAATTAGGAACAATAAATCCAGACATTTGAGATGGGCAGGGCATGTTCCACGTATGGGTGAATCCAGAAATGCGTATAAATTATTACTTGGGAGGCCGGAGTGAAAAAAGCCTTTGGGGAGGTCGAGACGTAGATGGGAGGATAATACTAAAATGTATTTGAGGGAGGTTTGATATGATGGTAAAGACTAGATTAATCTCGCTCAGGATAGGGACGAATGGCGGGCTTATGTGAGGGCGGCAATTGATTTCCGAGTTCTCTAAAAGCCATAAGCAATTAGTAGAAGCTACTATCGACATACGTAGGGACAACAGCTCCGATAAGCAAAAGTTGGTCATCATATAATATTGTGTTATGTTTGTTTTCGATTGTACTGTGTTCTATCTTGTCTGTTGTAACATGTTTGTTTTTTATTTGAATCTTGTATTGTCTTTATCATGTCTGTTATGTTTGCTTTTATTATGGGTAGCAACTTCACCACTTTAAATACTCGTTAAATCTCATTATGAATTATAATATACTCGTAGTTGAATAGGTCGCAAAATGGGCCCATTTTGAAGTTAAAAGTAGTGAAAGTGGATGCGAAATGAAGAATTCTTGATCCTAATATTCCAAAATACTCACTCTTGCCCACATATTTCCCTCAAGGAAAGCGTTCACAAAGCCTCAGCTTACGAGTGTCATCTTGAGCAAGCTTACTCGACAGTCAATAGTCCACTGCAATGACTCGGAGCGAGTGTTCCTCTCACCACTTCCTCGCTATACCCACACTCTTAATATCTTCGTCGACTCTGCCCCGCTGCTGTTCAGTCGTACTTGCGATATTCCTTCCCCTCATGTATTAGGTTACGTCCATTTTCGGCCTTTCTCCTTCAAAATTCTCTCAATTTCCTTCAAACGGAACTGTGAGAACGGAGTGAGACAAGTGGCCAACAGACTTCGAGCTCACACAGATTCTTCCTCACAGCCTCAAATTCTTTTATAAGGACGAGTGATCGCGTAAATTTTAATTGCACCTCCTTCCATTTCACCCTATGTATTGCGATTCATTGCGAAACACCTCATGGAAGAATACGGGCAGATGTTCTGATTACATTCCTAGAATGGAGAACGGACCTAACTTATCCACACTTTAAAGAGGAAAGTATGTTTTTTTTTTAATTCACTTTTAACTCTCTAGGACAGGGATGTCGAACAGCGCTCTCGAGCTGTGAACTGAAGAGCCTTCACTCCTCCCTTACGGTGCAACGGCTCAACACAGGTAGCAAGCAGACCGGGCGAATGATCGTAAACAAAAGCGAAACTACTAATACGGCGGCTGGTACTTAGATAATTTTTATACATCTTACTAATTTTTAGGACCTCATTTTAGATTTTCACTTGAAAACTTTGAAGAACAAAGAATGTAAGTCTACACGAGGATGGATGGATGGATGGAGGATGAATGGATGGATGGATGATGATGATGATGATAATATCGTTTTATCTACTGGATCATTCATGAATGTTGTTCGTTAGTGGCAGAAATAAATCATCATAATAATGTTGCTAATTCATGTTTAAAATATCAACTTTATGTGTATGTGTTGTAGCAGTGCAAGTTCAAAAACGTAAACTGTTTTGATGTATAAAATTAATTAATCTTACTATGACTTGAAATTTGTTCACAGTTTTTGTTACAGATTCAAAAATATCTTCTCCTCGAGTTCGATCCTTTAGTAAAATGACATCTACAAGATCTTAATGAACATTGAAATCTGAATCGACATACCTTATGAATATAGCTAGCTGCGCTGTATCTTTGCGGTCGGTACTTTCATCAAGAGCTAGTGCATAACATGTCGGTACTTTCATCAAGAGCTAGTGCATAACATGTAAAAGTTTTCATTCTTGCTATCAGTTGTCCGTCCAAGCTATCTCCCATTTCTGTCATGCGCTCAGCAACAATATTACGGGACAAACTTAGAGATTTAAAAACATTCCAGACATATCTCTTTTGCCTTTTCACGAGCGGAACCGGATAATTTTTCTGCTCCATAAGCTTCAGCATGCATTGAATTAAAATGCCTTCTAATATTATTATGGCTTATGTATCAAAGGTTCTTTCTACATATTAAGCAATGCGCCTTTCCGCCCTTTAAGATGAAGAAATGTTTATCTATCCATTCACTATTGAAACATCGTTCCATATCCATACCAGCCGCCAGAGTTGCGTACAGAACACTGCTACAGTAAGGGTAGACTGACCTCACCGCTCCAGCTCAGGTAGTAAGCAGTACCTAATCGTTTCACAGCTTGAGAACGCTGTTCGACATCCCTGCTCTAGAATCTATTAATGCTTTCTGGTTATGCTAACAGATGGCGTCACATGTCAGCAATGTTACGTTAAAACTTGTCTTCAGGTTTCTGCCCCTGAACAGTTCTGATATTCTGCATTTTATACTTTGAAGATTGATTAATTAATAACCCGGCACACTTACACTCAAAATCACATTTCCAGACTCTAGACATACAGGAAACTTTACGTCTTCAAGGAAAATTCCCCAAGAGTCGAACCCGGGACCTCCAGATCTGGAAGCCAGCTTACTGACCACCAGACCACGGAGGCAAAAGGGATGATGATAAGTCATCATTGAATCTGTAAAGCCCTGTTAGAGAGTACATTTTTTCTTTTCCATCTTCTTCTTCTTCTTCTTCTTCTTCTTCTTCTTCTTCTTCTCTGTCTCTCTCTCTGTCTCTGATACGGAAAATATATTACGCTTGTGACCGGAATTATTTATTTCCAAACTGTGTTAATACATTGCGTGTAATGAAACATTCATGACACCGACTAACGTTTGGTGGCGTTTTCCACGAATTATGGATGATTAACATATTTCTCGGAATGATAAGTACGGTACAACATAACTAGCAATGTTTGAGTTCCGTTACGTATTTAACGATTATCAACAAACGCATGTCAAAAATGCTGATCGCGTGCACAGACAAACCTTGGATAACGCCCATATTCATAGTTGAAAAACGACGATAAATAAACAATCTCTACTGCGTACGGAATGATTAACACGCAATTTTGACATTAGTTGGAGAAAACGGTTTGTGCTCCTTCGAAATACAAGACTTCAGCACGACGTGACAAAGATATTTTGCCCACATCCTTCTCGACATTTTGCCTACTGAACTAATTCTATTCGAATAAAATACACGAAAATATAGGCCTATTAACAACTCTCAACGGTTCTGTTATATTAAGGTTTTCTTTTTCAAGCGCTGCAAATTCATAATCAGATAATATTTATTGTACGTGACATTTTGAAAGAAACAAGGGATTTTTGAAATTGTATGTTACACAGATGGTACAGGTTTTGCAGTTTACTTATGTGGTTTATGTCACAACATGAGAGGTCTATCTTATACTATGTGGATAGACAAAGCGGTCACTAAGACGTTGGAATTCTACCTAAAGCAACATAAGATGTTACTTTAACAGTGGAAAAAAATATTCATGTCCCAAACAGGATTTGCACAAAGGTAAAAATACACTCTTATTTGTATGACACCTGCGTCCGGTAAAAAAATACAAGGTATGTATATGCAGTATGTATCCAATGCCTACCCACTTCACTTACGTGATTCGGGTTCCGCATATTGCGCATAGATGGCAGGACTGTGACCCATTTTCAAGTTGAACACTACTTCGGTGGTCCACGTTGTGCATGATGTGTATCTGTGGAGAGTTATGTCGTGTACTAGGGTGAGTATAAGTGTAAGTGTTCGTGTAAGTGTAGTGTAGGGAATGGGTGAAGATCATGATGAAAGCAAATTGATCAACCATGTGAAGTAAACGCCTTTGGTATATGTGAGAAACAGATTCAATTATGCCATGCTAATGAAAATGCTTACAATTTTATGATGCAACAGTTCACTTTTGAAAAATAAACAGCAATTTCTTAGCCTCTTGGCTTGTTCCTTACACATTTTTAAAGTTTGAGAAAATTGTTTTAAATATTCGACCAAGAATTCGTTCCGTGTACTGTTTTTAAGAAATGTGGTAGAGACTTCAGTGCCAGATTAAGATTTCGGATAAACATACGTTTGAGAGACGGCTCTTTTATCCTACTTTTTTATCGTGCATTAATTAAGAAGTTTGAAGAAACTGGTCCAATTCATGATCAAATGAAATCGGAAAGAGCAAGAATTAGTGATATTCAGTTTGCAGAGGTCCACAAAAGTCAAAACCTAGCCAGATAAAACCTTTTATTTGTCAGCTGTTGTAATATGTTAAACAAACGCTTTCAAATGTCATACAGCACAGTTTGGAAAATTTTACTCGAACTTATGAAAATGTATCCTTATAAACTGAAAATGATGTTCGAATTGAAGAAATCAAATTATGAAAAATGACGAAATGTTTTCATTACCTGTATTAGATGAGATGGAAATTGAATCGTAAATGTTATCTAGAATACTGTGAACAGTATATATACTCTCGACGATGAAAATAAAATTAATTGTCCACTATGGACAACAGATAATCCACATGCACGGACTAAATCCCATTCTTAAGACATTCCATAGCCATGTAGATAATCTTGATTGCATCAGTTAGATTGACAGTCATACTGATTGAAATTATGTTAGTTACTTTACAATAGACCTATATTATATTAACGTCAATAAAACAAAATAAAAAAGACAAAGTTTTACTACATACACCCTGGAACATTTTACTTACTTACAAATGGCTTTTAAGGAACCCGCAGGTTCATTGCCGCCCTCACATAAGCCCACCATCGGTCCCTATCCTGTGCAAGATTAATCCATTCGCTATCATCATATCCCATCTCCCTTACTGTATATCCATTTTAATATTATCCTCCCATCTACGTCTCACCATTCCTAAAGGTCTTTTTCCCTCCGGCCTCCCAACTAACACTCTATATGGATTTGCTGTGGAACATTATGAGAATAAAAGTCATTAAAATCAAACAATAAATTTGATTAAAAGCATATAGGCCTACAAACATTTAATAGGCAGTGGAGAAAACAAATTATGCCGTAAGATGGCAACAATAAACCAATATGTAAAAGAAGGCTGTCCACTTTCTCCAGCACTTATTAATATTTGTACGGGCACTACCATTACAGAATGGAAACCAAATTTTAAATTTGCATTGAATAATAAAGATTCAGTTTTAAATATTATTTTGTTTGCGGACTATCAAGAAATTTTTCACGGAACCATAAAATGAATTTCAGTGTACCTTTAACCAAATTCGATTACACATGAATAAGTCTAATCAAAAAGTATTCTCAATCAAAAGTATTTCAATACTATGACTATTTAGGATATATAATCGTTTATCCGGACAAAGTTTCTTCATATCGCTAATAGAACAGTCATACCACAACGGACATGATCACTTGAAGGACTCGTCCCACAAATTCAGTGCTCTCTAGGTTCGTTAAACTCTAGGAAGAGGACACGCAAATATGAGTTGAAAGAGCTGGTAAAATGTTTTAGGAAAACTGTATATTGAATTGACTGGTGAAAAGAAATATTAAATAAATATCAGTTTGTAGTCCCCGTATCTATAAACCCGCCGACAGCACAGATTCTTACTATGATTTCCCCCCAGAAGTGTGGCATTGTCGTAGATTTACAGCATGTAAGAGAACCCTGTCCATATTAGATGACTTGAGATAAAATACGTTGAATATTAAATTTCTCGTCCACATTGAAAAATCTCAAGCGTCATTAAATAAACTACTAATACCATTGATTTCCTTTTCTATGAAGCAGTAGACATAATGTGTCTCAATATGTACAAGAAGTATTTAATTAATCAAAGACTTCATTTCTACGAGAGAATTTTAATCTGAGGATTCTAATCCTCAAATTAGCTTCCGAGTTCCATTTCCTGAATAAAATTATGTTTAATTTTGTGATAACTTCAGATAAAGGTAAGGTTTCTCTTTCACACACCAAGAAGGTGCATTAAGGGCATGGGGTAGAGCTTCAGTTGTCAGCACCACTCCGACCGCCTTTAACGACCGGAAAAAACCTGGCATTCAATTTGACAAGAGAGTGAGGAAACCCCAAGCCGTCCTGGAACTATGGCTACGAGAAAAATTCAGCCATCACCTGGGATTGAACTCGGGATCTTCCAGTCACAACCAGTTTCAATATTAACTAAGCTACCTGGCAGCCTGATGATTTTAAAAGTTAATTTTAATGACTTGTGCTGTTTTATAATATTCAACTGATGTCGGAACGGAAGTAATGAACTCACAGACAAAGAAATATAAAAGTAGGCCTAAGTTGTCGTAACACTTCCATAAGGAGGACAAACTCGAGAACTGAAATAAATTGTTGATTTTGATACTATAGATCTAAAGCACGAAGATCCCTATAGAAGTCTGAACTGTGAGTTGGTGGTGGTGGTGGTGGTGGTGGTGGTGATAACGATTTCATTGCCAGGAGAGGTTTTTCTTATCTCATATTATACCTTTCTGTTCTTCACAATTTGGTGAAGAAATAGTGAAATGAGAAAATCTGTAATGATTGAAGGGTCTACGGAAAGAACGAGCTAAGTCACTTTTTTATTCTTTTTTTTCTGGTCCCATCTGCTAGTTCATAAAGTGAACTATTTTTCTACTAAAACAGAATGGCAAAAAGCCTAAGTTGTAACGTGGTAACAAACTTCTTTTAAGTTGGTTATTTAACGGCGCTGTATCAACTACTAGATTATTTAGAGTAACTTAAACTAAATGAGATGTAAGCTAATGGTGACTTAACAGAGTATTAAAGTTAAGAAATGCTCCCCTGTAAAATGTAAGAAAAGTGACTTAGCATGTTCTTTCCATGGATCTTCATTTGCTTTTGTCACAACAAATGAAACAGTAGTACATCTGGTAAGGTTCGAACCGCTGTGTATATGCTACTAAAATCTCATGATGATGCTATTAAACTTTTATTATTATGTCGATAAGCGTGTACTAACTAGTAGACCTAAATGAAGTTCGAGTGCATGGATCACGTGTTGACTTTGCACACGCGAAGCTGCCATGCCAAACGTGTTTGTTGCTCGTCTTTATCGGAACAATTACACGCCATCTGAACGTGTGAAGTCATGTATGCGGTACTTCAAACGTTCTATTCTTGACGAGCGGAACTGCACAAACGACAACTTCTGACGGATTGGCAGTTTTATTTTCAAATATCATTTACATTATTCTTAATGAACGCTTTGACTTTACACTTCGGGAACTCCGGTTCAAATATCATTGAGACCAAATGGAATTTATGGCAGGTAAAGACGATGTTGAATAGATTCCAACAGTTGCTGGATTTGAGGTGCAAAGACAAGATAGTTACATTAATTTTTTCACTTTTTATCGCATTTATTATTATTAATGTTCAGTATTCCATTTTATTCCATATATATGCCAATGGTATGAACTTTAAAACTTAGTTTCGTCTTTATTTAAAAATTAAATTAGAATAAAACCATAATAATAATAATAATAATAATAATAATAATAATAATAATAATAATGTTAATAATAACAATTTATTTTAGCTGCCAGAATTAAGGCCGCAAGGCCTTCTCTTCCACTCAACCAGAAAAAGTATACATACATCAATTTTGAAAGAACTTACAAGCTACAAAGAACACAGCAAATTAACTTACAAGCAAACATTCTGATGGGGGCAGATAAAAAAGTTACATTTTTTCATTCCACCATGTTAATAATGTCAAAAGAAGTGCTTATACAAATTTTGGCCACTCGACCGCAATTACAAGACCGTCCAGAAAGTGATTTTCCCTGGAGACGTTTATAGACAAAAAAACACAATTGCATGGTAAGATTTATTGAAACACATACAGCATTTGTTGCGCAATTTGTCAACATATCCTCCACTAGAACTGAGACATTTGTCATACCATGGGATCAATTTTTGTATTCTTGTGTCGTAGAAGTCAACCGCCTGAGAACGGAACCAGCGTTTGACAACCGTTTTCACCTCTCTATCGATCCCATGATAAGGCAAATGTCTCAATTCCGGTGGGTAATATATTGAAAAATAGTTCAACAATTGCTATGTTTGTTCCAATATATTTTTTCCAATTAAATTGTGTTTTCTTTCTGTTAACGACCTCTGGCGAACTTATTTTTTTCCGGCCCTCGTAATTGCAGTCGAGTGGCCAAAATTTTTATAAGCACTTCTTTTGACATTATTAACATGGTGAAAGAAAAAAAACTTTTTTATCTGCCCCCCCCCCCATCAGAATGTTTGCTTGTTAGATAAAAGTTACGTGTATGCAAGAGTTACTAATGAAGTAAACAGTAAAATACTGTGAACTATTCAACAATGAAATACAACTGTGTAGCAAAATTAAACTAATGTATATAATATGTTAATATATTATGTGTCTTGTAAGCAGCTCTAAGCTCGGAAGTTTGAAAATGACGTCAGGTTTCCTCTATCAAATCAGAAATTTTCACAATGGACAAGAAATTTAAAAAAAGTGAGCATTTTTAATCAAACATAAGACTACATCCTATTTTAAAACAAAACTAGTCGACAGAATATCATGTATGTAGAATAAAGATTGGTCATATTGTGACATGAGTAATATTGCAATAGTTCTTTTTGAGAATTTATTACAATTTTACCGATGGAGAGGAAGATCGGTTTCTTTGTGTCAACATATTAAGGGAATGTTCGTGGACAAGTTTCAGCACAAAACCAGTCCTTTTCTCGCTCATTAAAGTAATTTTAATAGATTCTCAAAGAGAACTATCACAATATTACTCGTATCACAATATTATCAACCTTTACTCTACGTCCAATGATTATTTTGTATAAATACAAATGAATATATACTCTTACATAGTTAGATACCTTTTGGTTAATAACGGCGCACAAAATACTGAAATTCTGTTCTTTATTGTAAAGTTTGTAAATTGTAACTTATATTCCCCTTATACTATATAACTGATTTTGATTATATGTAATTTTATACTTTATTTTATATTCCCCTTATGTTATATAACTGATCTTCACTATTTGTAATTTTCTATTATATTTTATGTAATCTCTAAAGTATCTTATTTTGTGTTGTTTTGTATTCTATTACAGAAGTATGTATTTCATGTATGTTATTCAAACCTGGTTGAGTGGAAAAGAAGGCCATATTGCCTTAATTTTGCCAGACAAAATAAAACAACTGCTGCTACTGCTACTGCTCCAGCTCTTACTCCTACTACTAGACTGCTAGATATTGTTACACTCGAATTCATTCATTGATAGAAGTGGCGAGATTATTGTAGTGACAGTGGTGGTCACAGTAGTAGTTGTGCTGATGTTAGTAGTACTGGTGGTAACAGTAGTACTGGAGTGATTGTAGTAGTGGTGTTGATGTCAGTGATTGTTGTGCTGTTTTTAGTACTAATGATGCTCATGTTTGTAGTAGCGGTGCTGATATTAGTAGTAAGATATGATGCTAGCAATAGTGGTGCTTATTTTAGTAGTAGTGGTACTGGTGTTAGTGGTAGTGGTGCTGATGTTTGTAATAGTGGTGCTGATGTTAATAATAGTAATGCTGATGTTAGAGTAGTGATGCTGATGTTAGAGTAGTGATGCTGATATTAGAGTAGTGATGCTGATGCTAGCAGTGTGGTGCTGATGTTAACAGTAGTGGTGCTGATCCTATTGGCAGTGGTGCTGATGTTATCAATAATGGTGCTGATGCTATTGGTAGTAGTTATGATATTAGGAGTAATGGTGCTGATGTTAGTGATAATGGTGCTTATGTTAGTAATATTGGTCCTGAAGTTAGCAGTAGTGGTGTAGTGCTGATGTTAGTAGTAATGGTGATGTTAGTAGTAATGGTGTTGATATTAGTAGTAGTGGTGCTTGTTGATATTAGTAGTAGTGGTGCTGATGTTAGTGGTAGTGGTGCTGATGTTAGTAGTAGTGGTGCTGATGTTAACATTTGTGGTGCTGATGTTAGTAGTAGAGGTGCTGCTGATGTTAGCAGTAGTGGTGCTGATGTTAACAATGTGGTATTGATTTCAGCTGAAGTCATATTACTGTAATAGAAATGGTGCTAATGTTGTTCATGGCGCTGTTAGTTGTGGTGGGTGTCAAGTTCAGGTGATGATGTAGTTTGTTGTAGTAACGGCTATATTAGTAGTTGTGTTCGTGGTGTTACAAATAGTATTAGTGGTGGTTTTGACTGATCGAAATAATGTTAGGTTTAAATTTCTCAATGTCATATTTTCAATCAAAATTAGTATTCTATCAGGTATGATATTGTACACTATTTTCTCTAAGTTATAAATTGTAGTCCTAGTTTGTGCAACAGTCTGCTGCGTACTCTATGTCATAATCGTGGTGCAGTTCTATCAAGCTAGTAATTAATGTAAATGCTTACGCTTATCAACCGAATTATGTTCCTCTTAACCCGTTACACGGTCTCGGCTTGCCGTTATTTCAGCACAATATCATTCAGCTATGTTGCTAAATGGTTGCTCGGCAACAGACTAAATTCTCTAATATAAAACATGCAAAATAGTCTACAGTGTTATGCAAACAGGACCGCGACTCGAGAGATATCCAGTTTGTGCTGGCTGGCAAACGTTCAATGTGGCTATAACATGAAAGTCATGATGTAAGAGTGTTGGATACAATTACTTACTTTTGCTTTTCCTAGAAGCGTTGTTTCCAACTTTCGACATTTTAGCGTGGCAGGAGAAAGAAATGTGTAGAAGAAAGCATATAAACCAAGGTCGAGAAACTGCTCTGCGGACCACTAAAGAAAAATACGTAAAGTAACAATCTTATACATTAAACATTGGTAAATTATAAAGAAGCGATCATATCGAACCAACACCATCCCCATTATCATTGAAGTATTATTTATAGATATTCGACCTTGTTCCTAATTCTTTCATTTTAGGACTGATATCCTCTCATGGTTATTTTCATTAATAGGCCCACCAGTGAGCCGCATTGGAGACTGCATCCGAATTGGCTCCGAGAAGAAAATATGATGCCCGGATTGGCTCCCAAAAATTTTTTTGCATTGGGTCCCAAAAAAAAAAGCAATTCGCGTTCGAATAGGCACCTTTACACAGAGACATCGGGACGTGTAAAATGTTTCTATCAAAGATCACTTAGAGTTCGATGACGCTGTAAAATGTTTCTATCAAAAGTGACTTACAGTTCGATGGCGCTGTGAAATGTTTCTATCGAAGATCACTTACAGTTCGATGGCGCTGTAAAATTTTTCTATCAAGGGCACAGTTAGATGACACTGTTGTGTACATCAACACACCGGTTTGTTTCACTGCGACGAGTTCAATCAGTTCAGTTCTATTCGAAGTTGAATTTTCAATTTCATTCCGCTCATCCCAATATTTTTAAGTTTGTTAATGATCAATTTATATCCAAAATGACACATAACTGAACAGTAAGAAGGAGTACAGAAACAAACAACTTGAAAAAGATAAATTTCTTAAACGTATTATGAAAGAATACAGAGGACGTGATATTACATATATGCAATTTTTTTAAAAGTGAGTTTTAAGCTTTCACCGAAAATGTAAAGAAAACGAAGCTAATGTCCGAATTACGGCATAACTATAACAACATTTTTAACCAGACCTATTTAGTGTAGACAGTCCTAAGTCTATTAAACTGGGAAAGAAAATGTTGATGCAGTCAGGATCGATGCAGAATAGCAGTTTCGGAGCTAATTCGAATGTAAATCAGGAGCCAACTCGGAAATTCGGAATTTATACTCTGGGAGCCAATTTGGAAACACCGTACTTGGATGCACCACTTGTGTTTACGTAACACTATGCTGGGGTGTTTGTCGCGGTTTGCCCATGTGTTCGTAAATTATAGTGGTACTGAATTCTAGACGATTTCATTTATCTGCATAGCCTATGAGACGTCAGAGCCCCCTAGGCAAGACCTTTCATAACAGGGATATAACGACTCCTATAGATGTGTGAGGTGCTGCAGATCACACCAGAGATATGGTATACGGATTTGAAGGCTGAATATGAATGCGTGGTGTGACGGATGGCGGACCCAGCGTAACCGTGCAGCACAGTCGGCAAGCAACTCAGTATATCGCGGATGCACAAAAAGCATACTTGGACTAAAGTGATTAGAGTTACTCCGCGTTATCTCCAAAAGCACCACTAACTCTATCTCTTTACTTTCTTGTCTCTAACGGATTATAACGCATAATATTGTTTAGTATTCTATCTGAATATTTGGTTATGTTATCTTTCTACGAATTTCCTTATTGTACAGGCTATATAATAATTTCTAAATATTTAAATCACGTCAGATTTTATCACTCTGTCCAAAAGAGTATAGTAACAGACAAGCGGCCTCATAGAACGAAACTCCTTTGCCTCTTTTAGTTTGCTGAGCCACTAAAATCCACAATTATTAGTTCAGCGCAGTGAAACAGACACGGGCATATTTTTGTGCAAGACAAGAACTGAATATTTTCCACTTCATTTCGTCCACACCTATGGAGTAACGGTTATCGAGTCTAGCCGCAAAACCAGGCGGCCCGGGTTCGATTCCCGGTCGGGGCTAGTTGCCTGGTTGAGGTTTTTCCGGGGTTTTCCCTCAACCCATTACGAGAAAATGCTGGGTAACTCTCGGTGCTAGACCCCGGACCCATTTCACCGGCATTATCATCTTCATCTCATTTAGACGCTAAATAATGTAGATGTTGATAAAGCGTAGTAAAATAATCTACTAGAAAATAAAAATCCACTTCATTTCATTTTAAATAATAAAATGTCCATATCTCCTAACAATATTCTCGTCTTTTCAAAATGTAAGTTGGGAAATTATGTATGTAAAACTAATAAAAATATAAAAAAGGAAGCAATTGAATAGATTAAGATATTTATATGGTACAAATAAAATATTACTAAGAGAAAACTTCATAAGAAATCTCTTATAAATTATGCAAATAATGTAATTCATTACGCGTCCTACAAAAGTAAATTATGGTAGGCTTATAGAAATGTTAAAGGGAGGAGTTTAGACGTGACAAAAATAAGTGTATAAGCAAGTATACGACGCTTGTATAACACAGTTTATTTTTCATAAACCGACGATTACTTTGTTTACCTTCCAAAACGTGTAATAAGAAAGTGGACGCCATTTTTATAAACATATTTTATTTTAATAAAGTTATGATTGTTTTATTTACTGTATATAGTGTGTAATAAGGAAATACACATTTACGTAATACCATTTATTTGAATAAATCGACGGTTAGTCTACTTTGTTTACCCTTTGTAGCGTGTAATAAGAAAATGGACGGCATTTTTATAAACACAATTTCTTTTAAAATATCGACGGTTATTTTATTTACTACGCTGTATATAGAGTGTAATAAAGAAAGATACGACATTTGCGTAACAGAGTTTATATTAATAAGTCGAAGGTTACTTTATGTAGATTACTCTGTGTAGCGAGTAGCCACTAATAATGTAACAATCTGTATAACAACATTTTTTTTTAATAAATCGAAGTTATTTCTCACTATCTATAGTATCTATAACATATAAAAAGTAGACGGCATTTCTATAATATTATTTGAATTTTAATAAATTCATGAAGATATTCAAAACAAGATTCATAAATTCAGCTATGTATGCGGTGTCATTAATAGATCCCTAAAATATATTGGGAAAGAAACTAAAATTAAATGTTATAAAGAATTGGCAGTGCCAATGTTGCTTTATGGGTCTGAATTTTGGATCCTGATTAAAAAAGAAGAAAGAAGAATAGAAGCAGCAGAGATGAAATTTCTGAGATCTGTTGCGGGTTACACCTTACTGGATAGAAAAAGAAGTGAAGATATAAGTGGGGAACTAAACATTTTTAAATTAATAAACAGAATAAAACAATATAGAAACGATTGTAAACAACATATAGGCCTACAAAGAATGGAAGCAGACCGCATGCCAAAACTGATAATGAACTACAGGGACATCATTTTATTTTTACTAACATTTTTAATATTAACCTGGCTATACCTTTGGATCAACGCCGTTTGCTATCCCCTTCCACGACTGGAGTTCGGTGATACTGGCGTAATATACAAAGAAATCACTTTGCAAGATATAGGAGGGAAGAAAAGTATTTCATCCATTTACGTAAACTAGGAAATATCGCGATTTTGAGTTTGATCGTTTTCATTAGGTTTTTGTTTAATTCAAAATATAGTGCAGTATTAACAATGAGTGTTTTTACTCACGAATTGAGCTGTCCATGTGGACATATTCATTATACAGTGTATAATATACTTTCTATAGACATTAGCGTACAATATAGAGAATGAAGTTAAATTTAAAAATAATCATAATATGGATATTTAAACACATTCTTGAAAATGGTGGCCGTTCATTTCGATACAGGCTTCAGTTCTAATGTGCATATTATCGCACTATAGACTATTGTACCTAATCCCAATTATCAGTTTCGTTCTACGTACTAGTAACTCGTGTTGAAATAATTCTGTATCTGCTCTATAAAAGAGTACCTTACGTACTGTAAATTCAATCTTCACTTCTGCCCGATCCGAAAAGATAAAATTACTCTGACGTACTATCTACTGTCCGTCCAACTGGTTATGTCGTAGGGTCGAAGTAAGGGAGGAAATCACGTGACAGTTAATTACTTAACGAGGCCCTTTTATTTAAGTTATTTTAAACAGTTGTATAATATTACGTAGACGTCGAATTTCTAACAGAAATTAATGTTCTCAGAAAAGAGCTAAGACAGCCCAGCAACTAGCTGGCGAATAAAAGCTGATGGGGGAAACCGGGATACGACGTAGGCAAATGGACGACAGTACCTGTGCGAAAATGATTCAATATTGAAAGCTCTTTCGTCACTGGAAAACGCGAACATATTTTTGGAACGTACTGTTTACTATGACTGTATATGCGGTCTTGGCTCTGTATGGCAGAAGGTTAAACTTCATTAGTGGAAGGGGTGGGAGTGAAGTACATTCACAAACTAGTTACAATAAAAATTGAAGTAAAAATAAAATGATGTCCCTGTATAACCCAGTAGGTAGAAGAAATGTTGGTAGACCGAAAACAAGATGGGCTCAACAGTATTAAAACAAAATTAGACAGGAAAGAGGCTTATAAGGCTTAATCCATGATGCTGGTGATGGTGATGATGATGATGATGATGATGATGATGATAAATTGACAGTTATTTTACTTACTGTCTACATCGTGTAATAAGACAGTAATGACATTTGCATAATACTGTGGAAGGAAATGTCACTGTTTTAAACTGTAATATATCTTCTTTATTTTCATCTTAAAAGGATTTTTTCCACGTTATGTTTTGTCACTCTGTAAAATTAACAGTGATGGTGCAATTCCACGCCCACTGCTCGCTTTACTAGCAGTGCAGGTATCAATTTTCATGGCATATGCTTATGTATATGAGTTACTCTGGAACGCATAAAGTGTTGTACTTGCTAATGGATCATGAATGAGGAATCATGGCGCTTCTTGTATCTCTTGGCCTCGAGGGACAGCCGCTAATGCTGATGTATGCCTCGTGCAGGTGATTCATAGTGCTCATTCCTCATCCCTGTCACAGATCCCAGGCGGTTCAAACTAAGCCGCTCTGAGGATCAAGTATTTTTCTCTTACCTCAGTTGTCATCGACCGAACCGCGGCCACGATGTGTTGACGTCAGTAGGTGTAGTAGGCGTTACGTAATGTTATCAAATATATGGAACACGACAGTTGCGCAGCTAGGCGAATGGCTAAATAATCGGCAATTACCCATGTTAAAATTATGGTTAAGTCAAACTGAATTTTGTGGCGGGCAAACAGCGTTGGGGCAGGTTTCTCAAGAATACTTACATTTTTCTCCCACAATTCTACCAACACAACCGTTACCCAGATTAGACTCAATGCTGTGCTAGAGCTTCAATCAAATTTGATTACTGCATTTTTTCCTGATGCGTTCAATGGTTTTTCATAATTCAGTTTCATTATATATTGATAGATTTGATTTCGTTTTTCTTTCTTTTCTTATTACATAGGCCTACTTAGATTATAACCTATAAACTTTGTGCATTCCATTCCTTACTGGTACGTACTTCATTATTACATTTCTTATCGAAAGCTGTAAAGTGTACAATATTGCCAGAGATATAAGAAATCACATTTCTGATGCGTTCTGTTTTCGAAACCTTCTTCTAGGTCAGTTATATGAAACACTTGCGTTTCAGAACATGGGAAAAGTGTCTTGTCATTAGGCAGTAGAGATGGACAAAAACTAACTGCCGCTCTCGCTCGCTGTGTTTGTCGCATTTGTCTTTCGAGTCTCGCTCATCATTCTCGAAATAGTATTTGGTCGGCGTGGAAAGATTTCGTAACTTTGAATAACATAAATCATTGAAATAAATTAAATTTGAAATGCTTAAATGAGATAAAAAGACAAAACGGAATAGTATCTTAGTTATCAAAATGTTCTGGTTCTATTATATGATATTACCTATGGTTATATATAAATGGAAAAAAAATTCTCAAATAAATTTGGATTTCTAAGAAACATAAAACATAACGTTAATATCTTTTTACTTGAGATTGTACACTTGATCTCAAACATATGGAAAGAAAATTTCTAGCCTTTTAATAAGAGCCTAGTAATTAAATAATAAAGATTGGGGAACGGATTATTATACTCTGGAAGGTAGTGATGATGTTTAAAATAGGCTACTTGATTGTTTATACATATAATATAACAGTTGTCAAAGTAGATAAAAGTTCGGTCACGTATAAACAAGTGTGGCGATTCAAGGCTGCTTGACGGGACTTCAGGAGTGATCAATCTCGATGTCTCGAAACACTCACAAATAGTCTTTACGTCAACGACGCGACGTATAGAACATTGACGTGCGGGTTTTCGGGTTTGCGGGCGCTGTTAGTTTTGCTTTCTCGATCGTTGTTCATCTCTAGTATGCAGGTATAAAAGAAAAGGGTGGAGATACGGTCACTGAATAAGCAAAGCAAACACAAGCCTGTGCATGTGTTCAACTTCGACTGATACAGCTGGATTATTTACAACGGAAGAAGCAAGAATAACATTAAAGACACATCAACTTCTTCTATTCAAAACGTTTAAATTATTGCTTGATATATAGGGTGAACCATAAGTAATATCATTAATTTCAGGAAATTATTCTTTGAGATATTTATAAAAAAATAATACGATGTTGCTCGTTTTTGCTTCCTATGCAAGATAAAAATTGTTTCGTATGAAACATTTCATAGCGTGTTTTTGGAAAGCCATTGATTGAATTTCCAATAAGGTCAGTCAATTTAAGAGAGCGGTGTATTATGATAATGAATGATTGAAAGAATTTTAGTTTTGTCCTTTAAATGTGCAGAAATTTGATCCAAACAAATGTAACTTTTTGTTCTGTAAAGAAATTTCTTAATGTAAATGTGCAATATCCAGACTAACCGAATCATCTTATTCCTTAGGAATAATATCTGAACTGTTGTTGTCACCATGCTTACCGTTCATACAATTGAGAATCCTAAGCTACAACACTGCTAATTATGGAATCTTTTTGGTCGAATCATTAAAAACATTTCACACAATTACAGGGGTTCTTTGAATCGCCTGCCACATTTTTACCTGAACTGGATGACAGATGCAACCTTCGAAACATTGTTACAGTCCACCGCTGCGGAGTAACGTTAGCCTACCTGACCGTGAAACGAGCTGGTCCGGGTTTAAAATCCTGGTTGAGACAAGCTATCTGATTAAGGTGTTATCCGGGGTTTTCCCTCAACCCATTAAGAGCAAATTCTGGGTAACTTTCGACGCCGGATCCCGTACTCATTTCCCAAGCATTATCAACATACCATTCAGACGCTAGATAACCACATCAGTTGATAAAGCATCGTAAAATAACCAATTAAAATATAGTGACGTTCTTATAAACATATATTTATATTTCTTTTGATCAGTAGTGTAGAAGTCCAATTCCAAACCTCTACCTCTACTGAGTTTCCTCCATAGAAACAATCAAAGTTTATATTAGACCATGACTCTCCTACATAAGAACCAATGTGGGTTGTTAAATAAGGTGCTCTTGTACCTTCGGTGAAAGGTCACAAGTGCTGGACTCGAGATTACAGACTGTGGACGAGAGTAGTTGCAAGTGTTGGTGATAGGCTTTTAATTACAGACATTAGCGTGCAATGCTACGATTTAGCTTCAAGGGCAAGAAAAACATAGCATTTCAGTGGTGGCCTTAGCAACGACATGAGGAGCGCAGCGTTGTTTGTACTCTCCTTACTGTTGATAATTAAGCATTTGAATCGCCCAGAATTACTGTAACTATACCGTGTGGATGATGATAAAGCCTTATTGTATGTTCCAATATCTGTAACCAATCTTAATGAGGATAATAATTAGTTTTTAACCCAATAGAACTAGTAAGAAGAGCAACGTATAATGAAAGAAAACTCACTCGCACAGTCCTAATTTTACCAGGAAACTTAGAGAATCTGAAGAGAATAGAACCTAACCTAACCCCATTTCTGACAATGAGAAAAAAAAAGTCAATAAACTGACTTAATAACGAAGCTACTCGGGAGGAAATTAAACGCAGAATAAATATGGGAAATGAGTGTTATTATACGGTTGAGAAGCTTTTGTCATCCAGTCTGCTGTCAATAAATTTGAAAGTTAGAATTTATAAAACAGTTATATTACCGGTTCTTCTGTATGGTTGTGAAACTTGGACTCTCACTTTGAGAGAGGAACAGAGGTTAAGGGTGTGTGAGAATAATGTGCTTAGGAAAATATTTGGGCTTAGAGAAATGAATTTATGGGGAATGGAGAATGTTACACAACGCAGAACTGCATGCATTTTATTCTGCATCCATGACATAATTAGTAACATAAAATCCAGACCAGGCCTACAGAACTCGCAAGTAGGGGAAATATGACGTCAGCCTCACTCCACTTCTATTGGGGATGATCGACTTCGGCCGCGAGAATGAATGTTGATGCAGCCGAGCGTAACTAGAACGCCGTGACCGTACAGGTAGAAAAGGTGGGTGGGGTAAGAAAGGGGAGGAAAGCAGTCGCTCTCAAGAGCTACAGTTCTGCAGGTCTGATCCAGACTTTTGAGATGGACAGAGCATGTAGCACGTATGGCCGAATCAAGAAATGTATATAGAGTGTTAATTGGGAGGCCGGAGGGAATAAGACTTTTGGGGAGGCCGAGACGTAGATGGAGGATAATATTAAAATGGATCTGATGGAGGTTGGATATGATGTTGGGGACTGGATTAATTTTGCTCAGGATAGGGACCGATGGCGGGCTTATGTGAGGGCGGCATTGAACGTCCGGGTTCCTTAAAAGCCATAAGTAATTATTAATGAGCTCCTATTGAAGGAACTTTCCCTCATATACCATGTGACACAGAAATTAGTTGACAAATCGGAAACATTAATTAATTATTGTTGTAAAACTGAAATAATTATTGCACAAAGAAACATAATGACGTATTCCCTGCAAGATGTCCGCAATCTGAGTAAACTTTTTTATTTGTACTGTTAGGCTGGCAGTACATTATTCCCCTTTTCTACTGCTAGAATTCTCCTGAATTAGTTTCTGTGGAATACGAAAATTGAATACAGTACATAAATTGAAATAGGCCATGGTACGGTATAATGCTATAGTTAGTTTGTGTTTTGTTTCGTTAATTGTTTGAAGCTATTCAGTTATTATTTTGAGTTGAGTAAAGGCCCACTCCCACTTAGCGGAATCGAACCGAACAGAATTTATCTTCACAATGTATTTAAATGGAAGATAGCAGAAAGCGGCGCGTCGAATCGAACCGAGATGAATAGAATCGAATAGAATTAATGAGCTAGATTATTTATTCCACTGACGGAATAGAATTTCTTGTTTCGGCTATGATCGTATGTTCTCGTGAAGCCTTCGTGAAAAAACAGATGAGTCATATCCATTTTTGATAGTGGAATTTCTCTATTGAAAGTTATTGCTGAAATAGTATGTAGGCCTATACAGAAAATTACAATTAAATAATATGAACAAAGAAAAAATAATTAATCTTTTTCAAAATTATCCGCTATTGTATGATAAAACACAGAAGTACTACCGTAATAATTATTGCCGTGATAATGCTTGAAGCGAAATAAATTACCGGTAACGGAAACATTAGATAAAAGTTAAACTCCAAAGCAGCGCTAAAGAACGGAATTTTGCTTCACCTCTGAGAATATAGTCAAATAAAGTGAAATTCTCCACGTATCCATTATTTCCTATTCTTGTTTTAAATATTTATTTCTCCTCTTTCTGCCTCTTGACATAACTGTGCTAAAGCCATAATGCGATTCATTTTAATCTATGTTCGCTTCGGTTCGATTCCATTAGATGTGAACGCCGGCAGACTTTTTTTTTTCGATTCGATTCGGTTCGATTCCGCTAAGTGGGAGCGGGCCTTAGGAGTTGAAGATAACATTATTGTTTATTTTTATCAGTTGTGATGTTATGTTATTCATTGAAAGTTGAAGAGATCATGTTGACTCCTGAATAGCAAGTGGAGCTAGTACTGATCTGTGGGGACAATCACAGGATAAGAGAAGCTACAGACGAGTTTTATCATTCTGACATTGCAAAACCATCATACCAAAATGTATCCAAATTATTGCATGAATTTAAAACAACTTTCAGTGTACTCGAGAAGAAACGAATTGGTTGTCCCAAATCTCCTACTGACGGACAACATTCAATACACGTGATTGCGAAGATGACGGCCAAACCTAAAAGGTCAGTCGCTATGTGGCTCGAGAAAGTGGTATCAGTAGAGAATCTGTTCGCAGAATTTTGAAATCTGCACGTTTTCACCCCTACAATTTACAGCATTTACACACAATGTAAGAAGAGGTTCCACTCAAGAGGCGAACATATTACAACTGGATCACACAGCGTTTCCGTGTACTGATCGATGCTCCTTCGTTCAGCATGTACTGTTCCGTGACGAATGCTTCTTCTTTCTGGATGGGCACGCTCATACACAAAATTCAAGTTACTGGTCAAAAGAAAATTCAAGATGTATACGTGGAGCTATCATCTCTGGTGATCCAAAAGTTATGGTGTGTTGTGGAATACTAGGTAATATGGTTGTTGGATCACATTTCTTTGGTGGAAATGTAAGCCAATACATATATGGGGAATTTCTAGACAGCACTGTAATGGAATTCCTGCATTATTTGACACTGAACAAACGGATAAGAATGTAGTTTCAACAAGATGGAGCCACGGCACATTATGCTCTAACAGTTCGCCAGAAACTAAATAAGATGTTCAAAGTGCTCTGGGTTGGACGAGGAAGATCTCAGCCATTGCCTCCACGGTCACCAGACCTCACACCCCTTGATTTCTTTCTATGGGAATTTATGAAACAGCACGTTTTTTCAGACAGAGTCTACATCTATAGATGACTTGAGACAAAAAATCACCCATGTTATCCAGAACATCCCACCTGCAACACTTTTAAGCGTGACAGAAGATTGTCAGGATCGAGTGAGGCACTGTCTTCAAGTAAATGGAGCACATTTTGAACATTTGCGACAGTGAACACACTCTATACAATTGTATTTCCAATTAGAATGTTTCCCATTTGTCAACTGACTGAAACTGTTTGGAACAGCGGCAGGAGTTGATTGACGTAAGTACCTACCCAAGCGGCCTGTGGCGACCATGACAAATACTCTCGCGAATGCATACTTTAGAAGAGTTGGCGGCGGTCGGTGATCTTACAGTCTTCAGTACAATACGAGACAAAAATATTAATGCAAAATAAAAATCGATCTGTAGAAACCGGAGATTCGGATTAATGAGGGCCAGATGAACGAAGTTTTACTGTATAATGAAATATTTCGGTACAGCTACTTCACGGCCGCTACAAAGATATTTCTAAGCCGGGCAGTTTTTGCTTTCCTTGGGTGTACGTCATTCTCCCTAGATAATGTTTATGGAAAGACGAGCGTTATCCAAAACAAGTGATCAGAGATATCATTATGGTTGATTTCGGCGTTTATGTTTTTGAATATGATGGCATATAAGAAAAAACTTCTTTAATGCACAGTATGCTTACAAAAGAACTGGTAATTTAAGTTCGAATAATAATAATAATAATAACAATAATAATAATAATAATAATAATAATAATAATAATAATATAAAATCAATCGACATCCAGAATGTCCACAAACATGAAATCTGTAAAAGGTCTTTGATGGTTGATTATGTAGAAGCCTGTTTAATTACTGCCTTCTGTTTCAGGTGCTCGATATTATGCCAAATGCAATGTCAAAGTGTAATATTTGTTACTTTTACATTAACTGCTGTATGTCACAGCGAATTCAATTCACAATTGTTTCATTGTTTGCCTTCATGATGTATTTTGTATCGGAATTAAAATTCCCATATACAACTACTACTACGTCCTTCCCTTCTCCTCATTTTGATTTGCAGGCTGTTGCATTTTTATGTTCAGCTTCAAGCTGCGTTCTTTGTTCGTACAACTGGTGCTGATGTCTAAATATCTGACGGACTTTCTTTTCCCTCCCTATTCTTTCATCTGCGATAAAATTAATTTTATTCTTCTACAGTTTAATAGCTTTCACTTATTTACATGTATCTGCAACAGATTCCAATTCATTTCGTTTCATCTGGTTAGTCAAAGTTAATACTCAGTCGATTTATGTTTTCGATTAACAAATATCAAATAGATAAGTCCTATCACTATCTCACTTTACACTCTTCAGTTTCATAATTTCAGGCACACTGAAAACATTTTTTTTACTCATCATCTGCCTTATTCCTTTAATGTATAGTTCATTTAGTAATTTGTGTTGCCATATTTTCGTAGCCATGCCTAATCAGTACTACTTACAAGGTTATGATTGTTTTTTACACCCATCATACGGACTCGATTTTCTAAGTAAATCCATGAAACGTAATAATATTGCATTATGTACGCAGATAATGTCGCATATCTGCGTTTCTGGATACACAGATGTCATGAGTAATGAAGATGATAGTCTGGCCAAAACGGGGCTCAACTGCCCATTTTGGAGTAGTCTTGCATACTTATGCCTCACAGTAGGTGCTAGATTCCGAGCAATAAAATAAGGCATTTATAATAATTTGAAAAAGACTGGAGCGAAACATTAATCATAAGAACAGGCTAAATTCCTCATTATAACCCCTGATTACATACTGTATACAGGATGGAAGTTAAATAACCTTGCAGACTGAAAGGGACGGTAGGCTACACTGAAAGGAATAGAAAACCTATATTATGTTTTGTGAATAAATGCACGGTTAATTAGAAAATTAAGTTTGAAGTTTCTATAGTCCGACAACAACGCCGCGAGCACACGCTTCTCGTGATACAGATGTAAGAGGTCAACGGACTCGGTAACTCTGTGTGTCTCGCTAGATGAGCTGGCCCTGTTTTGCAACCAACTCGCAACGTGCAACTGCTTGAAGTTAGAGATTTTTGAAATTAAATATATACGAAAACCGTCCACAATATTGAAATACGCCAAAGGGATAAATTATTCTTTATTAGTTTTCCCCTCGATATGGACAAAAATTACGATCCTACTCAAAATAATTACCGAATAAGAGGTTGTCAAAGATTTGAGAACAAGCATTTTTTTTTTCTAAAAAAATTATTAACTTTCCAGCAATATCATATAGTTTTTACATACCTACAACATTAGCTGTTCGCTCTGAAAATTTGCAAGGCTATTTCACTTCCATCGTGTATAACAGAATTGGCTATTCCCATGTTAAAAACGGTAAAATGTAGAAGAGAACAGCCACCAGGATCGATTAGTAACGACCGCTAGATGGAAGTACAGTTGCTCCATGCAATTCAAATGGGAGTTATAACGTGACTTCTATCGTCGCTAGATGGCAGTATATTGAAATTGATAAAAGTTGTTGCCTTCAAAACCCATAACAGTGATAAATTTGTTATACTATGTGATCTGGGCTATAACATAAAGCGCGGCAAACAAGACTTGACCCTGAATGTGATCGCTAGCTCGCTCCCTCACGCCAAGAGTTGATAAGCAAGGAGACATATTGATGCTATCTGCTGATAGACACAACTGTATTCAGATTATCAAACAGTGGTATAGTTTTGTTGGTGTTCTCATTACAAGTGGTAAAAATAACCATTGTTAGATACACTATTAATCAACAAATATTCATTATCGAGATCTCTTAACGAAAAAGTAGTAGCTAGGGTATGTGAAATGTTTGTGCAAATTACAGCTACCGTACGTTTTTCGGAAGCTAGCCAACAGTCTAACCAATATGTCCTTGACTTGTGTCAGAAGTGGCGTGAAACGGGCTGCATTTTAAACCACACAGTCTCGGCTCTGTCGAAATCAAGTTCCTGTTCGTAATGTATGAGAGCAGGAATTCATCTCCCTCTTGATTTCTTTTCCTCGCCATTCACGTTTCAATTAAGAACCCCAGATTGTATACAACACTGATTTATTCTAAAGTTAGAACGGAAAAAGGAGTTCCTTCTCGCTGAGGGGGTTGGTTCCTCGCCAGACGCTCTACAGAATTGAATATCTTGACTCCATAATCATAATATAATTTACAATAATAACATAATTCACTGAAGAAGTAGTCTTCTCGTATTTGTCGCCTCTTATTCCAAAAGTCACTGATGAGATTAGATGGCGCTATTATGAGCCGAGACATATTTTTGTATCTGTATCCCTAGTCGAACGCCTGAAAAAAATCGGTTTTACAGATTTTGTATTATATATCTGTCTCTGAGCAACGTCACAGCTTGCGGTGAGGAGAAAAAGAGATAGCAAAATGTTGTAATGTTTTCTAATACTCTGACGCACAAGACCAAGAAAATCTACTTGAAATGTAACGATCATTCACTGGCAAATATGTAACGTAACATCTGTACACTCCGTAGCGTTCAGATGAAATATTTAGTCTACGTGAGTTATAAATCGGCGTCAGGTTAAAGTCTTTCATCCATTACTCCCAATTCACCTGCAGTCATTCCGTCATCATCATCATCATCATCATCATCATCACCACCACCACCACCACCACTTGAGTAAAGTAGATCCACTTCCATCAGAAACGTGTAAGACGGGAAAGTGATCATCGAGATCTTCGGCTCAAAACTCTTACGGGTACCGGGACTTTAGGCTCATTGCCATTCTTAACAATGTACCTGCAGTAGAAAAATGAGAGGAAATATCCTAACAACATTATCAGCATTATATCAATGAGGAAGCAAATAATATAACAAAATAAAGAGTTATATACAAATACACATACAGAGAGTTAAAACATCAGTGTACTTACCTATAACTGCTTTTTGTACAAAAAAAAAGAGTCTACGGATAAAATACACCGTGTTCCGATTAGAGGGATCGAGAAATATGTGATAATTGCAAGTGTAAATAATGGTTTTATAACATAACTTTTTACATAATCTGATGTAATAACTCTCAGAGTTTCGGAGAATGATCATGCAACTCGATGTGTGCGCTTCGAGCTGCTCTGCAGACATCTAAAAGGTATTCATCCTTCTGCCACTGTTCTATAACATTTGTGGAGTAACTAACGCAGCAGCATTTGTAATGTATTGCTTCAGTTCTTCCAAAGTGTCAACTCTACCACGTTGGTACACAGCACCCTCCACAAACCTCCAGAAAGAAGTCAAAGGGAGATCAGGTCGGTGACCTATGTAGCCACTTAGCCAAGCAAGGGGAACATAATCTTCCGATCAACCTATCGGGAAAATTTGTATCCAAGAAGTCATGCACTGCTTCATAGCAATGGGGTGGAGCCCCATGTTGCTAAATAAACCGATCCTGGAAGGAGTTTGTCAACAAGAGTTCTGCAACACGTCCAGATGCACATTTCCTGTGACTCGGTGAAGAAGAATTGTCTAATGACGAAATGCTCTACTCCTCTACTGAATGGTGCCAGGCTGGTTTCCGCGTTAAACATTGGTGCGCATGCGCATGACGGGATACGAGAACACTACCGTTAATTTTTTGTCAGAAAGAAGTGACAGACTCGGGAACTGTGGGTTTTCGGTAAAACACACAAATTTAAATTATAAATAGAAATCATTTTATATGCTGAAGAAGTACGTGGGCCCCGTTTTCAGAATAGTTGCACAGCACGTTGTAAGTTAATATATATACCTAACTCAAGCATAAGGAACGATTTTAAAACAGCAATTTTATTTCTGAACGCTTTAATGCAAATGTCTTTCCAATAATCACACATTTCTGAAATAATGAAAAAGAATTCATCATATTCTTATTCTTCTCCCTTTTTCATGGATTAATCTTTAGGGCTTGTTCCGGTCTCAAGGCGGTATTGTTAAAATTAATTTATTGTCGTCCAACATTTCTCTTCTAGGACACAGTATGAAATGTTTCATATAAAACAATTTCTTTCTCGAAAGGAAGCAAAAATGAGCAAAACTGTATTTAACTTTCTTGTCTGAAATATTGCAAAGAATAACCTCCTGAAATTAATGGCATTACTTATGGTTCTACCGTATACGAATATATAGAGGCCTGTATGTATATACAATATATACATACATACATACATACATACATACATACATACATATACAGGCCTTTTACTTCCTCTCCTATTATCTTATAATGAGACAAACTCATACTTGCATTCCCATGCATGAATGCAATAAAAGGTTAAAATGTAGGTCTACCATTGTGATACAGTCAATGACCGTGAAGAAAAACATACTCTCCTCCTTTTGTTACACTGTATACAAACAGAATGCCAATCATAATGAGAAAATGAAATAAATTCTGCAAAACAGAGGTGACATGGAACTCCCGCCTAAGAAAAATTCTACATAGACTCTCCAGGGCATGAATTTCGGTTTATTATTTTGAAATATAAAATTTAATCAATTTCCACTCCAATTTTCAGAGAGGAAACCGAGACTAACATGTTTCGCACAATACACGAAGGAATGAAATGGAATCGAATTTACGGGAGGGGGACACTGGGGCACTATGGCCCAGCACTGCGACCTGTTACGATCTATTGCGCTAGCTCTCAAGTTAAACGGATTTCCAAACCCACATCGACTGACTACACTAAGGTTCGCTGCGTACCCAGGTTTCGAGCTGGCAAAACCACTTGTCCCTAGGTCAGCCCCCTCCGTGCGTCGCCATCCCGCGATCGCGGAATGCTATGGAATGAAAACGAAATGGAGAAATGGTGACTGAATAATGTAGATGCCTAGTATGGGAAGAAAGGCAAAACCCCGAGAAACAACCCAATTGTGACCTTGTCCGCCACAAGTGTCACTATGGATTTTTCAATGGAAAATCCCAGTCCTGACCAGGACTCGAAGCCGGGCCACCTGCGTGATAGGTCTGAAATCTGACCACTCAGTCATCGGAGAGGTCACGAAGGACTGCAAGAATGTAATTTCCTCAGACTTGCTCTCTCGAGCTGTGAAGACCAACGGACTACACATTGCACCAAACAACTCACATTCCTAGGAATTTTGTGAAATTTATTTAGTAAAAGTAAATCCATGGCGCTACAGCCCACAAAGGGCCAAAACCGACCAGCCGCGGCTGCTGGCCTCACGTAAACATGACGAAGCAGAGGTGCACGATCATCCAACCAGAATAGAGGTATGTGTGGCTAGCACGATGATTCCGCCAGCTATTAGAGCTGGTTTGCGAAACCGGATTTTCGCTACCTATCGTAGCTCCCCAAGTGCATCACGATGCTGGGTAGGCATCGGTCCCATACAATGGTAAAAATTTCATGAGAAAATTTCTTCCTCCATAAGCATTCGAAACAGCCCGCATTCCGTAACGCGAATCCTAGGCAGGATGCCTTAGACCACGACGCCACGGCGCGGGACGTGAAATTTATTTAGTGATAATAAAATGCTGTAAACATCAGTTGTGTGTCCGCCGAGGTAGCGTGTCTGTCTCCAGACTAGCCGAACCGGGTTCGATTCCCGGCCGCGTCAGAGATTTTAATATAAAATGTCTACCTCGGGACTAGGAGAGATGCAGTTGCACAACTTCTAATGACTAGATTGTGCACCAATATGCCTGGATTAAATCCTAAATCTCTCCTATGAAGAGAAGGCATTACGTCACTGTTGAAAGTGATTCGTCCGTCGGATGGGGACGTTAACCCTGGCGGCCCCCTTGGTGCTATTCGACAGGAGTAGGCTACGTGCCGGCACCGGGTTTCCCCTTCTCCCTTCCTCATCTTTATCATCATCACTCATTCCAGACACCACACTTACACATACACTCACCTTAGTACACGACATAAACTCTCTACAGATACACATCATGTAATGTACAGCGTGACCCGCCGAAGTGGTGTACAACTAGAAAATGGATTACAGTTCTGCCATCTATCAGCAGCATGCGAAACCCAAACCACGCAAATGAAATGGGTGTGCATTGGATAGAAACACACACACACACATCAGTTGTGTACCGAACCGTATCTGTTATAATTGAGGGCTTTGCCGGAAGAAAAGCGGATAGACCTATACGCCCTCCTTCGGGAAAACGGTTTAAAATGTAGTGAATAATTATAGTAGCGAAATTTTGTTTCGATTGTACTGTACATACCTGCAGGACAGGGCTGCGTGCGTGTATAACATTTTTTTCATGTGCGTTTTAAAATATTAGATTGCATGTATCTCAATTCGCCATATTGACGTATACGCCCTTTTTCCAGCAAACCCCTCAATTGCACCTGAGTGACAGAAAGTAATATTTCAGCGTTTTACATGATTACTGACTTTCTAATCAGTAAGACTCCTTGTTTTATAGAACAACAAGCAGTATAAAACATGTAAACAATCAAATACGTCAACGGCTTAGTGCAAAGATACTATTGAAGAGACTTCCCAGCCCGACGCACGTTATGCTGACAAAACGCCACTAGTTTTGCCGTGTATTTATTTAGTATAGATCAAATAAACTTTATGTTATGAATTCTGTGTATGGATTAGATAGATTAGAAGATATTGATGACGTTAGGGGCCTATTAGAACAGGTGGATTACCGGTACATTAGATGAGTTACATTAGGATAAATTAGAATAGATCAGGTGAGATTATATTAAATTATATGAGATTGGATTAGTTGGGTCCAATAAGATTAGATGACTCCAGTGAGATTAAACTATAAAATTAGATTAAATAAATATCACGTGACCACATGGAAAAGGTGAAAGGATATTGATTAGATTAAATTTAACAGATCAGGAGACATTAGAGACATTAAAGAAGATTGAAAACATTAGAGGAAATCAGATACATCAGAGGAGCTTTGATATGTCAGAGGAGATTTAATGTCTGAGAAAGTTGAATGTCAGAAAAGATTAAATATGTCAGAGGAAATTAAATATGCCAGAGGAGATCAAAAATGTCAGAAGAGGTTAGATTTGTTAGACGAGTTTAGATATATCAGATGATAATGTATAAGTTATATCAGATAAATTTACATATTGCATATGTATTATTGATACATCAGATGAGTTTGGATAATATATGAAATCAAATTGGATATATGAAATCAGATTAGATGGATCAAAATCAGATTAGATACATCACTTCGGATTAGATATGCCAGATCAGATTAGATACAACAAATCAGAAGAGATATACCAGATCAAATAAAATACATCAAATCAAATTATAGCCTATATGTCCACATCCAATTAGCTAGATCAGATTAAATTAGGCATATTAGATTAGATTTGGTAGGGAATGTCAGATTATACCGGATTTGAGAGACCAGATAACTTCAGCACGAGGCAGATGAAATGTTATGATAGATTCGATGTTATTAGATAGCATAAATTAAATAAGCACACATTAGCTAAGATTACTCAGATCAGATTAGACATAATTCGATAGAGTTACTTATCTTTTGACAACATACACTAATGCCGGGACAGAGTTTTATCAAAAGCAAGTTCATCTCAGTGGTGTCACAGGTGTTCATCCTCGCGTAGTGTTTCTGATTGCGTGATTCAGAGTGTTTGTGTGATGAGACGGCCTGCACCCATTTCAGAGCAATGTAGAATTGCTGATGAGTGATGACATACTCGGAAGTGAAGGGGAATGCCATAATAGGTCATTTCTTCTTTCATTAACATCTAGGTTTATGCGTCATAGTCCCATTTAACAGAGAGTATTTGTCAGCTTGTTGTTGGTCATCCTACTGGTCATTACCTGTCGTCAACAATTTAATAGAATTTATCGCAGTCTAGTTTCCTTAAATTTCTGGATATGCTAATACCAGATACTTTATGACCTTTTTGTTATTAGTTATTACGTTTATACCCAAGTATTAGATAGGATGTAACATTTCACTTACTTCAAACCATCCTTTCTTTTTCAAAAGAATTTAAAAGCCGTCTGTTTCTTACACTGTGTGAATTCCAAGCCTATAGGGCACTTGCCTCATTGCGAAATTTGCCGTCTTCCTAAAGATGTTTATGAAGTTTAAGTAGAGAAGTTAAAATAAAAATTTGAATAGGTGTAACATAGCATAGCAAATTACCAATGAGATAAGCTTACTATTAATCCAGTGAGCGCAGCTTCCAAGCCACAAGCACGTACTGCTTTCCACGGTCCTTTGAAAGGACTTTACAATCAATAGTAATAATTATACTCATATCCTTCCTTTTCTGTAGTCATTCGATCATTTATTACTCATTTAAAATATTTCTACTGTAAAGTTTCGACTTCCGTCTTGTAGAATATAGACTTAGACACAAGTAAAGGCAGTAAGAACCTCATTAACTTGGAATCAGCAACGCTGAAGTGTACTACCTGCTTCAAAACCTCCAGGTAGAATATTTCACTACAACTTTTTTCTGCTAATACTATAGCACATGAAAATATATTTGATAATATCATATCATATCATATCATATCATATCATATCATATCATATCATATCATATCATATCATATCATATCATATCATATCATATCATATCACATCACATCACATCACATCACATCACATCACATCACATCACATCACATCACATCACATCACATCACATCATATCATATATCATATTATAATTATCATATATCATATCATATCATATCATATCATATATTACATTACATATTATGTATAATAAAATTATAAAGTCACATTACATTACATCATATTAATGCAGTTTAACATTCACGATAATTGCGAATCGCTTATTTAAATAATCGTTTCGTTTGTCCTTCTACAATCTTTATAAATAATTTAAATTCACAATAACAATAACAATCATAAGCCGAACATAGACACAGCACGATATGAATAGAGGAACAGAAATAGTTCATAAATAGGAGATAAATTAGGAACAAGACAAAGATTTTATTTTACTCTACAAAGGGAATATCCAATACCACGCAGAGTATCAGGAAGTCCTAACGATAGAACACCTTCACCTGTTCAGGTAATCAAGCGATCAACCGCGTGTTCTAGCAGATAGCTCTGCCATCTGTGGCTCACCATTGTAACTCGATACAGCATCCGATCCCTTACAGATGCATGCATTACGAACACAGCTCTGAACCACATGTTTGAACGAAAAAGTTATTCTGGTTATTATTTTGTATGTATGTATGTATGTATGTATGTATGTATGTATGTATGTATGTATGTATGTCTCTGACCACGAGCAGATCTTTAACTGCAAACCCAGCATTCTCCAATATTTCTGCCTTCCTCTTAGTCTCCGCATACGATCCGTGTATCTTAATGTCGTCTATCATCTGGTACCTTCTGCGCCCAACTATTCTTCCATTCACCATTCCTTCTAGTGCACCCTTCAATAGGCTTTTTCTTCTTAGCCAGTGACCCAGACAATTTCTTTTTCTCCTTCTGATCAGTTTCAGCATTTTCTTGCGTCACCCACTGGTTAGCAGAACTTCATTTCTTACTCTGTCCATTTCACACGCTGAATTCTTACCTCTATGCATATTTAAAACGTTTCTAGTCGTTTCTCTTTACTTCGTCGTAATTTCCATGTTTCGTATGTATGTATAGCAATGTACAGTTACCCTTAAAAGGAATGAGACGACTCTTAGTCGTCGGAAGTTGAAGTTCTACAGCGCGGTTCACTCGATATCGACGTAACAATAAGTACCATGACAAATACAAGAATTGTTACAAGGACCACAACAAGGACAAGGACCAGAATAAGGATCACGAAGAAGATAGCCATTTAAGGCCACGAATTCACAACATAGCTCGAGCCACAAAATATCATTGCTTCTCTGTACCGAATGGCAAATGCCTGCTATGGGATCTACATTCTGGACTGCTGCTGTCACTGTCTTGTCTCGGTAGCTCATATAGTAGCGTGTCGAATCCACTATATAACCGAAACGTCTCGTGTTCGATCCCAGGTAGAACTTTTTTTATTGAGGTGTAATTAATTTGTTCAGAGTTCCTCGACTGTCTAATTTGTCGAAAAATATGGAATAATTTATGCCCAATTTCTGGGTCTTACAAGTGGACTGAACCTCGTCAAAAAATTAATCTTACTTGGAAGTTAAAAGTTTTCTTCCTAAAACAAAATTCATAAGAAACAAAAAGAGACCTGTCAACTTAAAATCTTGTCCACATGCCATCAGCTTCTATTACGGCTCTAAGTCGGTCCGGCATGGATGTCACGAGATTGTGGAATAAGTTCTGATCCCCGGCGAGATCTTCCCAGGTGTCAACAACTTGATTCCACAATTCGTCTCGATTTCGAGGGCGTCGGTGTGCATAGGTGTCTATTCTTCTCTTTTTCAATTCCACCCATAAATTTTCGATGACATTCAAATCAGGTGACTTCGGAGGCCAATTAATGATTTCGATCTCGGGTCTCCTTTGAAATCATCTTTGAATGCTTGCGGCATAGTGCACGGGATGGTTATCCTGCTGGGACAACAATGTTCCTTCGGGAAAACGTTCTCGGGCGGAAGGAAGGAATATATTTTCCAGAATGTGCTCGTACGTTCCCGCATTAAACCGGCCATCGATGCGTTCTATAACGCCAGGTCCATCGTAAGACATCCACCCCAACACGATATGCTAAAGCGCCCAGCCCATCTCGCGGCTGTACTTCCAGGAACACGGAACAAACGGCCAGCAGGTCTAGCCACATATCCAGCCTCAGCTAGAGCTATAACTCACTGTTTCATGTCACGTCGGTTCGCCATTACGATGAGAAAAGAGGGATGACGATAATACTTTAGTGTAGACAATGCCTATTTAACGTGATATAGAATTATTGAAATAAGGGGCATCTTGCACAGTAAGAGTTAATTAATCAACTCTAACTTAAATATTTAAATAACAGGATATAACAGGAAGTCCAATTGTTTCGAAACTAATCAAATTAAATCTAATTACATTAAGTAAACAAACCCCAAGTTATGACACCACATTGTTACAGCTAAATTGTAAGTCATTAACATAAGCATTGAATAGGTCCGACTTTAGGGTTGGACGACAAAACCAAGCATCGAAATCTCGAATCTTGCCGAGGAATATAACTTTTTGCTTTTTATAATGTAAATCAGACTTATAACTACAATCATTCATCATTTCTTACATTATTTATTAATATTTATAGCCAACATTGAATTTGTAAAGAAAAGACGTTAGAAGTCTCATATAGAATTTGTGATCTGTAGTGACATAAACATAGAATATCTCTCGGACCTTTTCCGTAAAAGTAAATTAAATTCAATCCTTGAAACTGGAAACCTTAGTCTAGAGTCATTTTCCCACCAGCATACAAACTGAAGTAGGACAGCCATTGATAAACGTTTTCTACACAGAATTAGACTGAATTTCTATTCGACAGAATCTATAATCAATGGCTTGTCTGAACATGATAAACAAATCCTAAGTGTTTCCAATGTCACTGAACAATTTCAAAACATTAATTTCATAACTAAAAAAGGGTCGTAAATGCTGTATCTAGTGATTATTTACATTTATGTCTACAAAATGAATCTTGGAAAAACGTATATGATACTGGTACTACTGATATTAAGACTAAATGTTTTGTATTCTTCACTTAATTTCAGAATCATTTCAGTGGATATTCTCCACTCAATGTTGTGAAAAAATTCAAAAGTGAAAACATGTAGATAACGCAGGGACTTCAAAATCTCATGTATTAAAAAGAAGAATCTATATGTAATGAGTTACAATGTAATGATCCTCATGTTCTTAAATACTACAAGAAATACAGTGTAATTTATCAAAAATTATAAAAGAGGGAAATAGAATACATTTGAATAGGAAAGTACAAAATTCAGATAATGCAATTAAAGCTATTCGGAATATTATTAAAGCTAAACTTGTAGATATCCTAAGAAAGAAAATATTTTTTCATTACATCCAGTGATTATAAAGTAGAGAATCCCAAATCTATTGCAAATTCTTTTAACGTCTTATAGTATATAGCCTAGTACAAAAATATTATTGAGAACTGAAACATTCAAGATTTTGCAAAAGATACTGCAAATGGTTACTTAACAGATGCATTTAATAATTAGTATTAATATATGTAATTAGTCAATAACTGCAAGAGTGCTTTTTCATTCAATCATAACATGAATAAAATTGAAACACTATTACAAACACGTAGATAAAATAGTTAAAATCAACTGAGAGAATGACATAATCCAAAGCCACACTTAAAAAAATTGTTTTGTGCGAGTGCATTTCTTACACATATGGGAAAGCTGCTAATAAAATACTGTAATAATTACTAAGCAAATGACATGGCCTAAGGACTCTAAACCTTTGTAAAAGTTTGTCTGTGTGGCTTAGGAATATTTTTAATACCATTTTAATTCTTAGTTTTTAATATATACGCATTTACATTGTATATGTGTATGTGTATAAATGCATTCATTAGATTAACGTTTATATTATTATAACTTGTAATTTTGTATTGTCTGTGATCATTAACACTTAATCTGAGGACTTTGTAAAACTCTATTTCAACGTTACTTAGCTATTTCAACGTTATTTAGATACAAAAGGTCGTTGATGTAGACTAAGAATCAAACTCTTTCTCTTCTACACAATATGCAGAAGACTTACCGTCTGAGCTATTGAGACGACACGGAAATATCCATTTCTGCGCGGAGTGTCGACCTAGTCATGAAGATTCAAATGTCGATTTAACTGCACGATTTATATATATATTTATCTGTTATTTACGTCTTATTACCAAATTTTTTGCATTTTTGAAGTGTATTTCGGAACGATGCTAGTAACTCAATATTCGTTATCTTGTGTATCAGTGCTCTGGTCTCCGATCATGCGCAGTGTCTTACATCTGAGACTTAGGAATATTCAATCGTCTCATTCTTTTCCAGGGAAACTGTATGTTTGTAAGTACAGAAAATATTCAATCGTCTCATTCTTTTCCAGGGAAACTGTATGTTTGTAAGTACAGAAACCATGTACTCGAATGCAAGTTTCATAGCCCGGCAACAGTTTTATACTTACTCTTACTGGGGAGCCATTCAAATACTTCAGATCGATAACCCCATTGAAAATTGTACTCTAATAGGTAAAGTAAAACGAAGTTCAGATAGTAAACATAATGCACAAAAACTGTCACAATGTGATTTTTATACAGGAATTTGGGAATAGATGTTTTACAACATCTCAACACTTTTTTCCGTGGTTCGTATAATGAGAAAATGCAATTGGAATCAGCACTTGTGAAGTCGAAACAGACAAACACTTATTTTCTAAAAGCTAGAAGAAAAGTAAGAAAATTAGGCGTAATTGATTAAAATAGACGACACGAGTTTCTAAGCGTTCACGCCAACTTGATTCAGTTAATCTGCCGTTATGAATGACCAAGAAATGCAATGGATAATTTTCGTTTCAAGGAGTGCTACCCTGACTAGAAATTCCGTGTGCTTAACTGCTTAAATAAAAAATCCAAATGTATTAGGCATACTTGTTAAGGTTTGTTGCTTGAATACATTTAGGAAGGCGTAATATATAAAGGAAGTAAGATATTATTTGTGTATATGAGAACAAATAATTTTAAAAGAAACGAGGAAAGTAGTACAAAATATTTTAAAATAATATGTACTTGGATTCGATAAGTATTGATAAATAAAGTGAATATAGCTTTCGTGGTCTTACAGTACTCAAACTTCCTCTACTTCTGCAATGCATCCAATTTAAAACTTACCTCTAGCGGCATCGATGTTCTATCGACTTCAATCGGGCAGCCCAGAAGAAAGTCGCAAAATAATGTATGCTCCTTAATTTGTCTTAGAAGGCATCTATTGCCAACAACTGTGTTATGAGTTTTCGTTACGTGCCTCGCTTTATATATGCTAAGATTAAGGCCTGAGATAACATTAAGGTGATAGAGGGAAAATACATATGAGCTGTAGAGTGTGATCCCAAAACGCGTTCAGTCAATTTTAATGAAAGTACTCTGTTAGTTTTTTTTTTTAATCTACCGGTTTACGGAATGAGCGAATTTTCAAGTAACATGTACAATAACACAAACTTTTAGAACGAATTGAAATTGTTTTGGAATAAAATAAGCTTAAAATATAATGCTAGAGGTCTAAAAAATCTTATGTATATAAATCACAAAAATGGCACAATGGACTGAGCTAGTTTTGGGATCACACGCTTCAATTGAACTCTTTCTTATGAAAAGGAGGTGAGTTTCCTCCTGGTTTCACAGTTTGAACAAGTGAGAATTAATTTTGTGATGATCATGTGATTGGAACAGAGGTTTGTAGGTTCACTACACAACCGCAAGTAATATTTTTCTCACGTAATCACCAACTCTTACAGGCGAGTCAGACAAGATCTGCAAAGAATTTTCAGGTGTCACGTTTCTTACTGTTGTCACGCCAGGAGAAGGCGGCTGAAATACTTAGACGGGGCGGAGGGGAAACAGTCGCGCATGCGCACCGCGCTGTTCACTGCAATATTCCTGCTCCACAAACATCTACTGCACGTGTCTATGATTCTTTGCGACTTTGTGAAAATAATAGTGGGGTTTTTACTGTAGTGTTTTATTAGTTTCAACAAGACAATTGTTTTCAGTATACCACAAATCTTGTATTGCTTTAGTTATCCTTTGCTTTTCGTGCTAATAGTATTGATAATAATATAGTTAATAGAATTTATGTTATTGTATACTGTTATTTAGGTTTATAGCAGTTTTTTGTTTATTGTAAATATGTCGACAAAGAGGAAACAAGGATTGACAATCTATAGCGAAGAAAGGAATATTATTAGAAGTGCAAAATAATTCTGTGATGAAGAAAAAGAACAACAGTGCCTTTGCATTCCTTTTACAAAACCTACAGCAAAGGTAGAAAAGTACTCTGATCTATCCACAAGAAAAATACAGCGTATAAGGAATGAAATGAAAGACTGCACAGAAGAAAGTGCGTTGTCAACACCTGAGGGAGAAAAAAAATGTAAACGTCCAGACTACCGAAACGCAAATGTAGATGACTTCGACGGGAGATTGACAAAAAAGATATAATTGAGAATTCTTATTTGAAAAAGAAAGAGGGCCACCGGCGTAGCACAGGAGGTAGCGCGTTTGCCTGCTGATCTGCAGTTGTGCTCGGGAGTGAGTTCGATTCCAGTTTGCGCTGACTAACTGGTTGGGTTTTTCCCGAGGTTTTCCCAAGCGGAAGGCGAATGTCAGGTAATCTATGGCGAATCCTTGGTTTCATTTCGCCAAATACCATCTTGCCATCATCAATTCAATCGACACTGAAGAAGCTAGTATTTATTACAGTGTCGCTAAATAACAAGTAAAAAAATAGTACCAAGCTGCAACAAACGTCTACCCTTTTATAAGAGAAAATTGATTTGAAATGAAAGACAACATTAAGACGAATACTGAAGAAAAGGGATTTCAGGTGGAAGAAGTGTGCAGCAAAAAAAAATCGAGGAAAACACTGTAAATTAGAATACGTGAAGATATCTACAGCAAATAAGAAAACTTAGGAAAGTGGAAAAACCGATTTTATATCTGGACGAAATGCGGATAGATAGGCCTACCAATTGAACGTTTCCCAAGTTCTGACACGATAAAAATGTTACGGGAGTTTTGACTACCGTAAATGTGTCCAGAACACTCATTGTTGTCCATCAGGATGGGGGCGGTGGGGCTAGTGGCTTTGTTGAGAGATTCGAATTAATATACACGGCTGGAACATAAACAGACGATTATCATGGACAGATCATACTCCAGAAATTTTGAAAAATGCGATGATAGTCATAGCGACAGCACCGAAGATGCGGAATCTTTTAAGTCTGACTCCGTTCCCTTGTAGCCAAGTAAGTGGACGAAGTTTTCACGTCAGAGCGTAGCGTACAGTTCCCCCGTCCCGCCTATCTACTCCCCGCGCCAACTCGTAGCGCGAAGACAGTAGTTATATATACTACAGTGCATAATCTTGTTAGAAACTTTAGTGAGACAAAATAAAATGAAAAGTTTATGAAGATAAGAGCACGTATTTCGATCCTGGAAATCATAAATTATATTACACTTCATACAGAACGTTTTGAAATAAAGCTATAAATATAATTTGCGTTTTCAGTGTAATAAAAGTTAATGGTAATAACTGGCGAGGACATTCTTTCTTGCGCGCCGTATGACGGAAGCAGGCAAAGCAATGCGGGTAGTTGGAAATGCAGAATAATGGTAAAGCTTTAAATCGAGTGCAAAATATTATTATTCCATGTCGTGTTATCAATAATCTTTCTTAGTTCACATATTTAGCTTTTCCCTACATTCTTCCTATAACAGAAAGACGCAACACAAAAAGAGCAGTTAATAAATAAATGACATTAAATCTATTAATGATATGGATGACAGAATGTCACTGACAAAAAAAAAAAAACATTTCAATATTCATTCGAGAATGTAATTGTAATTTTATCATATTGTGTGCACTTATATTCGTACATATTTTCGAAAAGCATTCAAATAGAAAATAATATCATAATGTAATATATTAATAGACAATGCATTATCATTTTTAAGGAGTGACGTTGACTAGCACAGAAAAGAATAATTACCTCATAAAAACAATTCAATTGAGTATTTGTTATTAAGGATTTACCCGTAGGTAAAACATGTTTTCCTTCGAATGACACACACCTACATCTGATAAAATTTAAAAATATATATAACGTAAAAATAAGAGATCCAATAATACTATTACGTTTTCGTCAAATAATGTTGATATAATGTTGATTTTCCCTAAATATAATATTAGCATGTTTACAGGACAATACAATCATTTAAAGGTTTTAATGTTTTATATTGTGATTTTTAATATGTAAAATTATATTGTATGAAATTGTAACCTTATGATGCCCGAGTAGTCGAATAATATTCCGTAACATTTATATGAGTGTTCATTTCAATTTGTTAAGTGCGTGAATGATGTGACGTAAAAATAATAAAAAAAAAAATAAAAAATACCGGTACATAGTTTAACACGGCTGTCAAATTTCATTTTAACTTTGGAAGATACAGTAGCCTACAGTATTCTTAACAAGTTCTCAGAATTTATTTAACGCATTAAGCTACTGCTTTGTAAAGTTTTAATAGCCTACATATTTTAATTTTTAAATCTGTTTTCTTAAAAGGGATAAAATTAAGAAAACAGCCAGCCAAAGCTGGTTGGTGATGGAGTGAGGGGTGGTATAAAATGTTTTTGTTTCTGGGACTTTTTTTTTTTTCAAAAAATTTTATTGGCTATTTCACGTCTTTAGAATGTATATTTTATTTATTTATTTATTTACTTACTTATTAATATATTTATTTATTTAATGTATTTATTTATTTATTTTGGTTGAGTTAAAGCCATCAGGCCTTTTCCACACCACCAGAAATGCAATACAACTACAATAAAAATTACAAATTTTACCTAAGTTCGCCTCTTAGAAAAATCAGACCCTAAGAGAAGTTGTCGTTTAATAGGCGAGGTCTTTCAGAGAGGTTTCACTGTAATAATAATAATAATAATAATAATAATAATAATAATAATAATAATAATAATAATAATAATAAGCTTAATGTTTTATACGATCACAGATTCTCAACATACTCGTACTAGCAGCTCATCTCATTCATTTCTTCGTCTTGTGTAAAAATTAAAAATATTTATTTCAGCTGTTTTTTTATTATACATGTTTTTTGCTTGTTTAGTCAATTGTCCGAAGACAGGTCAGAACCTCACAAATATTATCGCCGCGGTCTCATGCTTAACATTCGGCAGGTCTTTGAGCGGCCTCGTGCGTAACATTCGGCAGGGCTTTGAAATTTAATTGTATTATTGTTTTCAATTTCTTGTGTCACCGCTCCAATCACTCGCCTGAATTTCAATGTTGCAACCAATAAGCTGCGTCCATTATTAAATAACATCTAAATGTCTAAACCACGTGGACTAAAACCGATATTGCAATGTCTTATGCTGAGGAAGAACATTAAGGTATATGATTAAAAATTGTATTTAAAACTAGCTGTATCCGTGCGCTCCGCTGCACTTATTAGAAATAAATTTAAAGTAATTAAAATAGGACATTGGGTCCAGGGAACATTCGTGTTTGATAGAAGAATAAATCGTTTAATATGCTACTTAATTTAAATTGTATTTAAATAATTAAAATGCTATAATTTTGTTCCAGAGACCACTTATTTGGTGCAAATATAATTCCTTTAACATTTTTTCTAAATTAGTCTTGAATGCATCCTTTAATAAATCACTCCAAATTAATAAAGTTGATTGTGTACGAAGATCATTTTTATGTTAACCTTACTGTGCATCTTTTTTTTTTTTTTTTTTTTTTTGTTAAGTTCATTTTATTCACGCCTTAACATCTGTGGTCATGTTGCATGTTTAGATTGTGTGGTTATATCAGTAGGTCGTTTTTACTCTTGTTGAGTTCCTGATTCTATTGTGTGTTGTAGATGGCTTGTGTTCATGTAACCGATTATAGACTTTGATTAATGTTTTTGGTATTGGTAATTGAGGCGGTGATGAATAATGGCATATATCTTTCCAAACCGGCATTTGCCTTTATGACTAAGGGAAATCATAAAAAACCTCAGTCATATTGGTCGGCCGGGACCCGGGACCCCCGAATGCGTGTCTCAAATGCTACCGCGCCTGAGCCAACTCGCTCGGTTGTATATAATTGTTTATGCAAATAAAAAAATGAGGTACCCTACATAAATACTTATTATTTTAAGAAATACAGGAAACGAATATGGGTAAATTATGAGCAAAAGAACGCAATTACATGGCACTTTTTAAAATACCTCAACTCCAGTGATCTCTATGGTAAAATGAGTGTATAAAATTAGAGTATTTTATGTGGACCAAATAAAGTTGCAATAATCAAGTTATACAATATTTCGCAGAATATCAAGTTTTCTGTGCGTACAGATTTCTTTTCATCTTACCTCAGTCCTCATTTGTAGCATTACAACCATCTAGAGAAACTACAAATTTCGAATAGTGAAGGTTAATTAGCTTCTGAGATTATTTCATACAAACACACAAAATATTCTCTGTATATTAATATTGATAAACGTCAAGCCCGCCTTAAATAGACGAAGTCATTTGTTTTGATTTCATTGTAGCCATCATCGTCGTTCCTGTAATAACTCCTATGTCACATATCGATTTTCAGATTTTTGCTCTATTAAATAACTTAGTGATGCAGCAAATAATACAATCTACTATATAAAACTTAATTATATTTCTTTCGAAAATGTAAGAATTCACGATCTCCTATGCACTACTGCCATAGAATGAATGAATTTGTTTTTCTTCCTACTAAAAAAATTTAATATTTTGCACATAGAAGTTACGGAACAACGACACTATAATCTGAGGCGGCGCACAGTGGTCTAAAATCCATATTTAGGAGGACAAATGGAGAAAAATGACATGTAAAAAAATGAAATTAAACCCTTAAATTATTTTTCCTATATAACTGAGTAACACTGAATTGATAATCTTAATCAGCGGAGGTGGCTGCATAGCGAGATAAGAAGCCGGTAACATGCCACATTTCGCCACCCAGCATTCTTACTCAGCAAGCGCCGCGAGTCTGCCGTTTTCCTTGTGCTGTAACTCTGTTGTAAGTGGTCGATTCCATTCATATTTAGTATCAACATGTCAAGTAGTTCTTTGGGTATGTAACACTGTTTGTTTGTGTTACATTTAATGTTATTATAACATGTCAAATTAGCATGAATGGACACGGGACAAAATATAAATATAACCATTGAGTGCAGACTTTGCTAAGGTAGAGAAAAAAAAACCCCCTTTGGTTCGTCCAAAAATGATTTTTTTCACTTCCTCCACTATTTACCTCTATCTTAAATCTAGTCTTAAGGTGCGCAGATTTGCGGAAGTAATAATTTATGAGCACTATTCTTTCGAGGTGCAGTAGTGCAATTTTTCTCGGTTGCAGTTATTTCAATATCTGTGAACCGAATCTGCTTCCGCAGTGTAATTCAGGGAATTCAAGATGACAGCTTGTTAATTGTGTACCAAATAAGCTTTCCGAGTGTTCAAAAGGTGCAATAGTACCTAAAATGTTACATTTTCCTCCCCATAAGATTTTGTCTAAATGCATCCCCCTGTAAGGGTTACTTCTGCTCATACCAACGTAGACAGAGTTTGTACACAAAACAAATGTACTAAGTGTAACTACTGTATAAAATTTCATAAAAATCTGTTAGATAGGACAAAAGTTACTAATTTTGTCTAATTGCGTCCCCCTAAAAGGGGTAGTTACACTTAGACCAACGTAATGAGAGCTTGTATACAAAACATACATGCTATCTGTAACTACTTAGTAAAATTTCATAAAAATCAGTTAAATAGGAGAAAAGTTACTAATTTTGTCTAATTGTGCCCCCTAAAAGGGTAGTTCTCCTTATACCAACGTAATCGGAGCTTGTATACAAAACATATATGTTCCTTGTAACTGTTTTGTAAAATTTCATACAAATCTATCAAATAGGAGAAAAGTTACTAATTTTGTTTAATTGCGCCCCCCTATAAGGGGTAGTTCCCCTTATACCAACGTAACGAGAGCTTGTATACAAAACATATATGCTACCTGTAACTGCTGTGTAAAATTTCATAAAAATCTGTTAAATAGGAGAAAAGTTACTAATTTTGTTTAATTGCGCCCCCTATAAGGGGTAGTTCCCCTTATACGAACGTAATCAGAGCTTGTATACAAAACATATATGCTACTTGTAACTGCTTTGTAAAATTTCATAAAAATATGTCAGATAGGAGAAAAGTTTCTAATTTTGTCTAAATGCGCCCCCCTATAAGGGGTAGTTCCCCTTATACCAACATAACGAGAGCTTACATACAAAACATATATGCTACCTGTAACTGCTGTGTAAAATTTCATAAAAATCTGTTAGGTAGCTGAAAAGTTATTAATATGTCCCGCTAAATTTGCATTGTAGACCACTGTGCGGCGGTGGAAATGTATTGTATTGTTATTTTAAAACTCTTGTATATCCTTAAATATCAGTCCTATCAAAATTTTGCTTGGAATAAAACTTATCGGCAATCATTTTTAAAGAAACTTTTATTATGTAACATTTTTCACAAAAATCTATAATAAGCGAGATATTTCGGTTTATTTTAATTCAGGTCCCCTTATAACCCCCCTTTTAAATAAAGTATTTTGAATGCCATATAGCCTAAAATCTAAGTTACAACGAACTTAATTTATGTTCCAGTTTTCATCGAAATCCGTTCAGCCATTATCGCGTGAAAAGGTAACAAACATACAGACAGACATACAAACAAAAATTTCAAAAAAGCGATTTTCGGTTTCAGGGTAGTTAATTATATATGTTAGGACCAATTATTTTTTGAAAATCGAAAATTACGAGAAAAATTTCGGCTACAGATTTATTATTAGTATAGATATAGATGAAAAATTATATAAACAGGTTTCAGACAAAAGTGATTAAGACATAAGAAAAAAAATAGAACCAAGTTATTATTAAGAGTTAAGAATGTCAACGTACTCGTAGCTATATGAAAAAACAACAACAATAATAATAATAATAATAATAATAATAATAATAATAATAGGCTAATAATAATGATAATAATAATAATAATAATAATAATAATAATAATAATAATAATAATAATAATAATAATAATAATAGCCATTTACCAATATAACAATTCTTATCGAGGAAGTAGACGTGACAACGTGACGCTGTGAAACCTACAGAGCAACAATCGGTCGGCAAAATGATGTTAAAAGCACACCTCACGTTATTCATGTTAAAGTATGAGGCCGCGGCGATTATAATACCAGTAAGACATAACTCATGAGGTAACTAGGCCAGGAGATAATGGTAGGGTGGCTAATTCCTTTCCTCCTCCATTGCATTCACGCTGACTAGCAACATACGTATTTCACAAATTAGACTTCAGATGTACCATACAAACAATAATAATTGTTCTTCCTCTGACACATATTGTCAAGTGAGATGTACTGCCTGACAATAGTTGTATATATCAGCCAGTACCTCAGTCAGACGTAAATTATAGATGAAATGTCTTAATAAAACTGAAATTATTAAATTTAATGCAAATCGTTTCCGGATAAATTGACTCGTAGATATTCGTAATGAGCAAACCATAAAATAGTTGGGAGAAATAGCTGTAAAACAGAGTGACAGACGAATGTTATGCCCAAAATCACTTTTTTCTATCAGCAATCCTGAAAACTGAATTTGCTCTAAAATCTCCGAGTCACTATTCTTTTTCTTTTACATCATCACAGTGTTCTCTTTAATGGAAACTAATAGTACAATCATTATTCAGATCTAATTTAAATTACACGAAGTAGAAAATACTAAGAAAATTACACTTGAAACCCATGTCCTAACACACAACGCTTCCAAATTTCTTGCAGCAATTGCTGATCAATCAACCGAAGTGTAGCAAAGTTTTAACAGCTTGAAGCGTGTGAACGACTTCTCGGAAATCGTTCCCCGTCCTGGTGTTACGCAACCACCACGAAGGTATAACTTCATTGCGGAACACCGAAGCAGCCGGCGAGTATTGGGTATTGATTTTTCAACAACGGCAGAATTACAAGTGGCCTTGGGATTACATGGTCGTCTATTTCTGGTACAATGCAAATGGGGTATTGACACAGCGGCCGTCTACGTTGCCTTCTTGCAAGTCCAACGGTGAGACTGCTTCGTTTCTTCGCTTCGAAGTGATATATTTTATACCCTGTGTTGCTGACTGTCTTCGTCTCCATTATTAAGTGATCATTCAGTTATAATCTCTACCACTAACTCTCCGTCTCTTAATTTGGATATCGTAGTGATTTTATTTGTGGACATGTCGATTATCGTTTGTTTCTTGTGTTGTACAGTCATGTTTCGATAAAAAGTGTTGCTTGCTATATGTCTTCTTAACGTACTATTCACATAAGCAATGTTATAGGTGAGGAGGCGAGACTTGGCACGTGAGCTATGCGAGAAGAGAAACTGTAATACTTTTAAGCTAATTATAATAAATTACGCGTATAACGGTTGGCGATGGATGGAAAGGAGCATTAATTAAAATGAAAGAATTTTAACGATCGAGTCAAACAAATCAACTTTTCATTCAGTCAATTAAAATATTTGAAAAGTAAATAATAATAATAATTATTATTATTATACATCATTCCAGATCTTTCATGCAGATATTTTGTTTTATAAAAATGAACTGTAAGATCATAAAATCATGAAGATCAAAGACAAGACTTGTCAAAAAAGCACAAATGTCACTCACTACAAGAATGAAATATGTCACAAATGCATGCTGCAGAAATTCTGTGTAGCTTAAATTATACAGCAGTAGATCATAGCTATATATTTCATTGATATGTAGAGTCCTACGAAACTCCAGGGCGATTAGAATTTATCTTCATAGAAATGCACTTTACTTTCTGTCTGCTTGGTGTATTATTTTCTTGTCATGTTACATATTGACAATAACTATTGACAATTACATTTTGAGTAGATAAATTTAATTTGGTTTATGGTTACTTGAGACTAACAGCATGTGTCATCTGTTTTAATGTAGTCTTACCTTAACCTTATTGTTAGTGACAATAATTATTAATTGTCCGCTTATCTGAGATTGTATAATACGTCATTCATTGGGGCTGTTTTTACAAAACAGACTCGAGTTTCTTATGAAACACAGAAGCATACTTCTCACAAACTAAACATGAATAAGCTCACCAGATAAACGTTCGTTTTGAGTAGTAAGGAAATGATGCTCACGTGACAGGCTGGGAGGCTGGGAGGGGGCGTGGCCAAATGAGGGATAGGGGAAACGGGGCGTGACCAAATGAGGGATAGGGGAAACGGGGTGTGGCCAAAAGAGGGATAGGGGGAAAGGGGGCGTGGTCAAAGGAGGGATAAGGGGAGCTGGTTTGTGATTGGTGAATGGGTATTTGCAAGCGAGTGGTGTGGGAAAGCGATTGACGAATGAGCATGGAGAGAATGTTGAAATGAAGTGAAAGCTGTGTTACATAAGTTTCAAGGTCCATTGTTTGTTATGAAAGCTCTTGTTACGTAAGAGCCAAGGTAAATCACTCGATATGCGTGGATGTTTCGAATACACATGTTCCTGTAGGTCTTATTTGACACTTGTATTATTTTTTTTCGACCACCGCCTGTTCCCTGGCCAGTTGAAAATAATTTTCTGTTGTGAAATATGTATGAGTATGTATTACGCAGTCGGTTTAGCCATCTGTGTGAGAGGTGAATCCCGCACGTGGAAGTGAAAGTGAGTCCTCGACTATATGACATTGACTGGACGCAGCTGTCTGAAGCAGGACCCAACCAGTTCACCGCAGTTGAAAGAGAAAGTGTATCACCTTGGTGGAAGTAAAACAATGCATCAAATCGAATTCAAAAAGATGAAATAGCGGAATGGTGAGTAGAAATAAATAAAATTACTCAAATATGTGGAGAAAACTCAATTCTCACTTCAAAAATTACCTATGATTACTAGAAGTGAATAAAATGTACAGCATAATAACAATGAAGAAAACTCACTTCAACAGTCACCTGGTTGCTGTATTTAAAGAGGCATAAATAGCATGATTTATACTCTATCTATGGCTGGAAGTAAACATCTTTTACCTGATTCCAGACATTCGCGGAGCGGACTGTAATTTCTCACATCAGTTGTTAAAGTACAAAGGGATATACATAAAAAGACTTGGACTTTTGAAGATAGATTGACGCATAACCAGTCAGAGGAAGTAAAATCTTTCACCTTACTCCTTCCTCAGAAAATTTAATAATAATAATAAAAATAAAAAAAAATAATAATAATAATAAATCCTTTTCCAAAAAATAAATGGTGTTTACATTTATAATTACACGTCGTGATGCATAGATCTAACGCATGATTCTTATCAAAATGTACATCATTAATTACATTAATCAGTGCATCACATTCAGTTTTTTTTTAAAACGTGACATTCATTTTTTAATAATTTTTTTTTATGATCCGCGGTTGCTCTTGCTCTAACAAATGTTACTTTACTGTTATTATTTCATTGTTGTGATTATCACGATAGCGTTATTAATAATGTGATGCATAGGCCTAAATCTAACCATGATTCTTATCAAAGTGCACATCATTAATTACATTAATCAGTTCATCACATTCAGTTTTTCAATCATTTAACTAGATTGTGGGCTTATTTTCATTTAATTGTTGTAATTACATGACGTTCCTGCACTCATAATTTACCCATACTATTCGTTTCCCATGTTTCTTAAAATAATATTTATGTGCCTAATTTCATCTTAATTTATTTTATTTACATAAACAGTGATGCAGAATCGAGAGAGTTTGAGACTCGCATTGAGGTCATGGGTTCAAATTCTGTGGCCGACCATAAAGACAACTGCCAAATTGGAAATTTACATGTCATGATTCATCACCACCTCAATTGCCAATACGATAAACATTAATCAAAATCTATAATTAGTTACATGAACACAAGCCATCTATGCAAAAGGATGAGACAGTTCCAGAGATTCAAAGAATGCTGTTTAACATGTCTGTTTCGTGTGCTCATTTAATAACTGAGGGAGTAGCTCAATTGGTAGAGCGTTCGCAGTGCATCACATTCAGTTTTTTTTAATCATTTAACTAGATTGAGGGCTTATTTTCATTTAATTGTTGTAATTACATGACGTTCCTGCGCTCATAATTTTCCCATACTATTCGTTTCCCATATCGCTGTAAAAACAACTCATTACGAAAATGACTCCATCTATTCAATGTGGCCTTGCACAACAAACAGGGAATATTATCCATTTAACACTATTGTTATATGATATAATTAGTACAATAATTAATGCAAGGTTTCATTAAATGGATCATTGAATAAATATACGCACTTAAAGAGGAAGTGCTAGTTTCCTCCCGCGAAGGAGATGAATTGTGTAACGTCATCACATCGATTGTTAAAAGTACAATACAATAATTAATGCAAGGTTTCATTAAATGGAAAATACTATCACTATTAATGATTAATTAATACAATTTGTTAAAACTACAATACAATAATTAATGCAAGGTTTCATTAAATGGAAAATACTATCAGCATTAATGATTAATTAATACAATAAAACTAATGCCAGGTTTCATTAAGGATCTACCTGCCGCGAGTCAACAACCTACAGTGCATGCAAGTAAACTTATTGTATCGGGTCCAAAGTCTCGAAGCCTGCTTATAAGTGAATCTAACATTGCAACATACGATTAGCTGTGTGTCTTTTAATATTGCAATACTCTATCAGTCATCTCACGTTACAATAAGCTCAGTTATAGTATGTGAAAACTACATCACAATAATTCTCGTTATATTTAATATGGTATTTGAATTAAATATAAAAAAGAAGCTGATCAAATTCTCCCTGTTGGCTTAAAATATAAGTCTTTAAATGGAAATTATTGAATTATAAATAGATTATGATACACAACCGAGAGAGTTTGAGATTCGCTTCCGGGAGATCATGGGTTCAAAGTTTGTGGCCAACCAATCTGACTGAACTTTTTCATGGTTTCCTTAGATGTATATTACTATTGAGCTCACTGGAGCGGAGTTATTTTACAAAGGACTAATTTTATCTATATGAGTCGGGTACAAGTGAAGATTGAATTTACAGTACGTAAGGTACTCTTTTACAGAGTGGAATTATTTCAACCTGAGTTACTAGTACGAAGGACGAAACTGGTAATTGGAATTAGATGCAATAGTCTGTAGTGCGATAATATGCACAAAAGAACTGAAGACTGTATCGAAATGAAAGGTCACAATTTCCAAAAATCTGTTTAAATACCGGTAACCATATAATGATTATTTTTCAATTTAACTTCATATCTGTCTATCGGGATGTTTGTTACCTTTTACACACAATAATGGTCGAACCGATAATATTAACATTGGAATATTATTTCGTTTTTTGCACTGTCTTTGTTGATTACTCCGAGTACACATATAACAGATTAATGACTGCTGATTAGATGTAATGAACTTACATTAGCCTACTGCATAATCATGTTGAAGCTCACATCCCAGCCACTCGACTGTGAAAGAGACACGTGTGAGAGTACCACATAACCCATGACCTTCCTTTAGATTTCTCAGTATGGTATTGAGTTCTCAAGGTCCATGTGTGCGTTGACTTTTACTTTCACCGCGCTAACCATGATTGAGAAATGGATAGAGAAAGTAAAATAACGAACTGTTGCATTAGCGACAATTTTGAATGCTATCGTTAAATATAAAAAAGAAGTGGATCCAATGCAACAAGTTGTCTATAGCAAAGAATAGTTGGTTTGATGAGGATGATGTATTGAAATAAAAACAAGTTTATGCACAAGTACTGTAAGTTTATTATGAGTAAATAAAAAGTATATAAAATATACTATTATTATTTAAAGATCTCTTGCACACGTCTTCTTTTACATGGGGGTTCATAAAATCCATGTGGCACTCTATTAACACCATATTGTAATACAACACAATCACATATCCAACTACCACAATTTAAATCTGATTATTGTTTCATGAAAATAAAGTCCCCACCTCTGTTTGGGGATTTTTTGTTAAGACTAAAGTACTTTAAGTAATTACAGTCACATTTCCAGCTATCACAACCACAATTTATCACAGTTCTGGAATTTGACGTTTCTTCTTTCTCATCCTCCTCCACATTCCAAGTACGTATAATCATATTACCCTTTCCTACATTCCAGGTATCTGATACAACATTCGCTTTTCCTTTCAATGCTTCTGGTTGACACCGACTGTATCTAACGCTACTGAAAACACTGTGGTAGCTCCTTTATTTATTGCTCAGGTGTTTCCTTAGATGCATACGATAATATATATGTACCTAATTTCATTTTAATTTATTTTATTTACATAAAAATGATGCAGAACCGAGAGAGTATGAGACCCGCATCGAGGAGGTCACGGGTTCAAATTCTGTGACCGAGTATAAAGACAACTGCCCTTCCGCTCCACTCCTAAGATGTTAATTCCAACATTATCGAATACAACCATCATCTACACCTCATTACCTATGTTAAAATAAAACATTTCTGACACTGATTGTTTCTAACGCTACTGAATATGTACCTAATTTCATTTTAATTTATTTTATTTACATAAACAATGATGCAGAACCGAGAGAGTATGAGACTCACATTGAGGAGGTCACGGGTTCAAATTCTGTGGTCGACTATAAAGACAACTGCCCTTCCGCTCCACTCCTAAGATGTTAATTCCAACATTATCGAATACAACCATCATCTACACCTTATTACCTATGTTAAAATAAAACATGTTTGACACCGATTGTATCTAACGCTATTGAAAACACTGTGGTAGCTCCTTTATTTATTGCTCTGGTGTTTCCTTAGATTCATATGAGTAATTTAGCATTGAGCTCACTATTTTAAAAAGTGTCACGAAATAACGTTCCTGCGCTTATAATTTACCCAAACTATTCGTTTCCCATGTTCCTTAAAATAATATATATGTACCTAATTTCATTTTAATTCATTTTATTTACATAAAAAATGATGGTTATTGCTCTGGTGTTTCCTTAGATGCATAAGAGTAATTCAACATTGAGCTCACTATTTTAAAAAGTGTCACGAAATAACGTTCCTGCGCTGATAATTTACCCACACTATTCGTTTCCCATGTTCCTTGAAATAATATATATGTACCTAATTTCATTTTAATTAATTTTATTTACATAAAAAATTATGGTTATTGCCCTGGTGTTTCCTTAGATGCATATGAGTAATTTAGCATTGAGCTCACTATTTTAAAAAGTGTCACGAAATAACGTTCCTGCGCTCATAATTTACCCACACTATTCGTTTCCCATGTTCCTTAAAATAATATATATGTACCTAATTTCATCTTAATTTATTTTATTTACATAAACAATGATGCGCAACCGAGAGAGTATGAGACTCGCATTGAGGAGGTCACGGGTTCAAATTCTGTGGCCGAATATAAAGACGACTGCCAGATTGGAATTTACATGTTATGATTCATCACCACCTCAATTACCAATACGATAAACATTAATCAAAATCTATAATTAGTTATGGTTACGTCACCTTTCTCGGGGTTGGTTGCTATCCCAACATGAACATCTGGCATGGTTGCACAACCGACCTCTGGAGCGGATGCTGTCCCAATGGTGGCGCCAACATCCAGTCAAGTATGTTCTGGATCTGTGTTTGCGTTATCGGATAGAGCTTTCAAAAATCGTTTGAAGACTTATATTGCTCTAAATCTAACAAATCATGAGAGTGAATTAAAAGATATTTGAGACTGCATCACTGATGAAATCCGAGACATTTTAAAGAGACATTTAAGTGAGTACTCTGCTTTAAAATTTAACATATTTGTTGAGCAAAATATAAAAAAAAGTAATGATATTTCAATAAATGTTTTTGCACTTGACGAGAATGATTATGTATTTCCTCTCAGGATGTGCGAAATGGAATTACCAAATCACAGGGCTTTGTTATACATTAGTAATGATAGAGAGTTTTGGATTTGAAATACACAAGTTCATTATATGTTTGTATGACGAATGGTATAAAACCTGAGGATATGGAAGCATGATTGAGAGTCATGAATGTCACAATTGTGTGAATGTTAATGATTAAACTGAACCTAGTCATTGTGGATTGAGGATGGGGATGTGCTTGTTAAAAGAAAATAGTAACAAAATAACATTATATGTATATATTGATTCATAAAAAAAAATAACATGTAGTGAGTATTCAAATACTTTTTCAGTTAGTGAATTCCAAGACAATCCATTTCTTCCAAATTATACACATAACTGGTAATAAATTGTTCCAAGAATTCTTTCTTTTCCACACCCTTTGTATAAATACACTGAATCAGCATCATTGTAATTAACATAACCAATACGATTAGTTTCACGGCGTCCAGTGACGGGGTGGTTTCAGCATAAAACAGCATCCTTGCTGTAAATTCCCGTGGAGACGGCAAGTTCTTTTAAAATACAGTGTTGTTTATTCAAGCTTCTTGGAAAGCTTGTACGTCAGTTATCATAATGGACGTCCTGAAACAAAATAAAAGCGGCGTAGCATGATACCTATTGTAAATTGTATAATGTCACAGAAAAGAAAAACGCAAACACATATACTTACATTTTTAAACATATGATATGAATAAAAGCACTTTATACATAACCCAATAAGACACTTTGAACATTGTGTTCGAACAATGCTCTTACACCCTTTTTGAGCACATCTCTTCCTCCCTTTCAATGGGATATATTGAACCCAATGATTTATACAATCATATCGAGATACTCCATCATATGTAATCGGGGAAGAAGTTAGTTGCACACCCAGTTTCTCTGTCCCCATCATTGCAAATGATGCGAAAATGGAATTCTTGTTACATATATACAACAACTTGTCGAAAATGTGACATATATTTTACAATATGTTGAAAATGTGACATGTATGCAACAACTTGTTGAAAATGTGACCTATATGTAACAATATGTTGAAAAATGTGACATGTATGCAACACCTTGTCGAAAATGTGACCTATATGTAACAATATGTTGAAAATGTGACATGTATGCAACAACTTGTCGAAAATGTGACCTATATGTAACAATATGTTGAAAATGTGACCTATATGTAACAATTTGTCGAAAATGTGACCTATATGTAACAATATGTTGAAAATGTGACATGTATGCAACAACTTGTCGAAAATGTGACCCATATGTAACAATATGTTGAAAATGTGACATGTATGCAACAACTTGTCGAAAATGTGACCTATATGTAACAATATGTTGAAAATGTGACATGTATGCAACAACTTGTCGAATATGTGACCTATATGTAACAATATGTTGAAAATGTGACATGTATGCAACAACTTGTCCAAAATGTGACGTACATGTAACAATATGTTGAAAATGTAACATGTATGGAACAACTTGTAGAAAATGTGACCTATACGTAACAAAATGATGAAAATGTGACCTATATGTAACAACTTGTCGAAAATGTGACCTATATGTAACAATATGTTGAAAATGTGACATGTTTGCAAAAACTTGTCGGAAATGTGACCTATATGTAACAAGAATTCCATTTTCGCATCATTTGCAATGATGGGGACAGAGAAACTGGGTGTGCAACTAACTTCTTCCCCGATTACATATGATGGAGTATCTCGATATGATTGTATAAATCATTGGGTTCAATATATCCCATTGAAAGGGAGGAAGAGATGTGCTCAAAAAGGGTGTAAGAGCATTGTTCGAACACAATGTTCAAAGTGTCTTATTGGGTTATGTATAAAGTGCTTTTATTCATATCATATGTTTAAAAATGTAAGTATATGTGTTTGCGTTTTTCTTTTCTGTGACATTATACAATTTACAATAGGTATCATGCTACGCCGCTTTTATTTTGTTTCAGGACGTCCATTATGATAACTGACGTACAAGCTTTCCAAGAAGCTTGAATAAACAACACTGTATTTTAAAAGAACTTGCCGTCTCCACGGGAATTTACAGCAAGGATGCTGTTTTATGCTGAAACCACCCCGTCACTTGACGCCGTGAAACTAATCGTATTGGTTATGTTAATTACAATGATGCTGATTCAGTGTATTTATACAAAGGGTGTGGAAAAGAAAGAATTCTTGGAACAATTTATCACCAGTTATGTGTATAATTTGGAAGAAATGGATTGTCTTGGAATTCACTAACTGAAAAAGTATTTGAATACTCACTACATGTTATTTTTTTTTATGAATCAATATATACATATAATGTTATTTTGTTACTATTTTCTTTTAACAAGCACATCCCCATCCTCAATCCACAATGACTAGGTTCAGTTTAATCATTAACATTCACACAATTGTGACATTCATGACTCTCAATCATGCTTCCATATCCTCAGGTTTTATACCATTCGTCATACAAACATATAATGAACTTGTGTATTTCAAATCCAAAACTCTCTATCATTACTAATGTATAACAAAGCCCTGTGATTTGGTAATTCCATTTCGCACATCCTGAGAGGAAATACATAATCATTCTCGTCAAGTGCAAAAACATTTATTGAAATATCATTACGTTTTTTTATATTTTGCTCAACAAATATGTTAAATTTTAAAGCAGAGTACTCACTTAAATGTCTCTTTAAAATGTCAAGGATTTCATCAGTGATGCAGTCTCAAATATCTTTTTTTTCACTCTCATGATTTGTTAGATTTAGAGCAATATAAGTCTTCAAACGATTTTTGAAAGCTCTATCCGATAACGCAAACACAGATCCAGAACATACTTGACTGGATGTTGGCGCCACCATTGGGACAGCATCCGCTCCAGAGGTCGGTTGTGCAACCATGCCAGATGTTCATGTTGGGATAGCAACCAACCCCGAGAAAGGTGACGTAACCATAACTAATTATAGATTTTGATTAATGTTTATCGTATTGGTAATTGAGGTGGTGATGAATCATAACATGTAAATTCCAATCTGGCAGTCGTCTTTATATTCGGCCACAGAATTTGAACCCGTGACCTCCTCAATGCGAGTCTCATACTCTCTCGGTTGCGCATCATTGTTTATGTAAATAAAATAAATTAAGATGAAATTAGGTACATATATATTATTTTAAGGAACATGGGAAACGAATAGTGTGGGTAAATTATGAGCGCAGGAACGTTATTTCGTGACACTTTTTAAAATAGTGAGCTCAATGCTAAATTACTCATATGCATCTAAGGAAACACCAGGGCAATAACCATAATTTTTTATGTAAATAAAATTAATTAAAATGAAATTAGGTACATATATATTATTTCAAGGAACATGGGAAACGAATAGTGTGGGTAAATTATCAGCGCAGGAACGTTATTTCGTGACACTTTTTAAAATAGTGAGCTCAATGCTGAATTACTCTTATGCATCTAAGGAAACACCAGAGCAATAACCATCATTTTTTATGTAAATAAAATGAATTAAAATGAAATTAGGTACATATATATTATTTTAAGGAACATGGGAAACGAATAGTTTGGGTAAATTATAAGCGCAGGAACGTTATTTCGTGACACTTTTTAAAATAGTGAGCTCAATGCTAAATTACTCATATGAATCTAAGGAAACACCAGAGCAATAAATAAAGGAGCTACCACAGTGTTTTCAATAGCGTTAGATACAATCGGTGTCAAACATGTTTTATTTTAACATAGGTAATAAGGTGTAGATGATGGTTGTATTCGATAATGTTGGAATTAACATCTTAGGAGTGGAGCGGAAGGGCAGTTGTCTTTATAGTCGACCACAGAATTTGAACCCGTGACCTCCTCAATGTGAGTCTCATACTCTCTCGGTTCTGCATCATTGTTTATGTAAATAAAATAAATTAAAATGAAATTAGGTACATATTCAGTAGCGTTAGATACAATCGGTGTCAGAAATGTTTTATTTTAACATAGGTAATGAGGTGTAGATGATGGTTGTATTCGATAATGTTGGAATTAACATCTTAGGAGTGGAGCGGAAGGGCAGTTGTCTTTATACTCGGTCACAGAATTTGAACCCGTGACCTCCTCGATGCGGGTCTCATACTCTCTCGGTTCTGCATCATTTTTATGTAAATAAAATAAATTAAAATGAAATTAGGTACATATATATTATCGTATGCATCTAAGGAAACACCTGAGCAATAAATAAAGGAGCTACCACAGTGTTTTCAGTAGCGTTAGATACAGTCGGTGTCAACCAGAAGCATTGAAAGGAAAGGCGAATGTTGTATCAGATACCTGGAATGTAGGAAAGGGTAATATGATTATACGTACTTGGAATGTGGAGGAGGATGAGAAAGAAGAAACGTCAAATTCCAGAACTGTGATAAATTGTGGTTGTGATAGCTGGAAATGTGACTGTAATTACTTAAAGTACTTTAGTCTTAACAAAAAATCCCCAAACAGAGGTGGGGACTTTATTTTCATGAAACAATAATCAGATTTAAATTGTGGTAGTTGGATATGTGATTGTGTTGTATTACAATATGGTGTTAATAGAGTGCCACATGGATTTTATGAACCCCCATGTAAAAGAAGACGTGTGCAAGAGATCTTTAAATAATAATAGTATATTTTATATACTTTTTATTTACTCATAATAAACTTACAGTACTTGTGCATAAACTTGTTTTTATTTCAATACATCATCCTCATCAAACCAACTATTCTTTGCTATAGACAACTTGTTGCATTGGATCCACTTCTTTTTTATATTTAACGATAGCATTCAAAATTGTCGCTAATGCAACAGTTCGTTATTTTACTTTCTCTATCCATTTCTCAATCATGGTTAGCGCGGTGAAAGTAAAAGTCAACGCACACATGGACCTTGAGAACTCAATACCATACTGAGAAATCTAAAGGAAGGTCATGGGTTATGTGGTACTCTCACACGTGTCTCTTTCACAGTCGAGTGGCTGGGATGTGAGCTTCAACATGATTATGCAGTAGGCTAATGTAAGTTCATTACATCTAATCAGCAGTCATTAATCTGTTATATGTGTACTCGGAGTAATCAACAAAGACAGTGCAAAAAACGAAATAATATTCCAATGTTAATATTATCGGTTCGACCATTATTGTGTGTAAAAGGTAACAAACATCCCGATAGACAGATATGAAGTTAAATTGAAAAATAATCATTATATGGTTACCGGTATTTAAACAGATTTTTGGAAATTGTGACCTTTCATTTCGATACAGTCTTCAGTTCTTTTGTGCATATTATCGCACTACAGACTATTGCATCTAATTCCAATTACCAGTTTCGTCCTTCGTACTAGTAACTCAGGTTGAAATAATTCCACTCTGTAAAAGAGTACCTTACGTACTGTAAATTCAATCTTCACTTGTACCCGACTCATATAGATAAAATTAGTCCTTTGTAAAATAACTCCGCTCCAGTGAGCTCAATAGTAATATACATCTAAGGAAACCATGAAAAAGTTCAGTCAGATTGGTTGGCCACAAACTTTGAACCCATGATCTCCCGGAAGCGAATCTCAAACTCTCTCGGTTGTGTATCATAATCTATTTATAATTCAATAATTTCCATTTAAAGACTTATATTTTAAGCCAACAGGGAGAATTTGATCAGCTTCTTTTTTATATTTAATTCAAATACCATATTAAATATAACGAGAATTATTGTGATGTAGTTTTCACATACTATAACTGAGCTTATTGTAACGTGAGATGACTGATAGAGTATTGCAATATTAAAAGACACACAGCTAATCGTATGTTGCAATGTTAGATTCACTTATAAGCAGGCTTCGAGACTTTGGACCCGATACAATAAGTTTACTTGCATGCACTGTAGGTTGTTGACTCGCGGCAGGTAGATCCTTAATGAAACCTGGCATTAGTTTTATTGTATTAATTAATCATTAATGCTGATAGTATTTTCCATTTAATGAAACCTTGCATTAATTATTGTATTGTAGTTTTAACAAATTGTATTAATTAATCATTAATAGTGATAGTATTTTCCATTTAATGAAACCTTGCATTAATTATTGTATTGTACTTTTAACAATCGATGTGATGACGTTACACAATTCATCTCCTTCGCGGGAGGAAACTAGCACTTCCTCTTTAAGTGCGTATATTTATTCAATGATCCATTTAATGAAACCTTGCATTAATTATTGTACTAATTATATCATATAACAATAGTGTTAAATGGATAATATTCCCTGTTTGTTGTGCAAGGCCACATTGAATAGATGGAGTCATTTTCGTAATGAGTTGTTTTTACAGCGATATGGGAAACGAATAGTATGGGAAAATTATGAGCGCAGGAACGTCATGTAATTACAACAATTAAATGAAAATAAGCCCTCAATCTAGTTAAATGATTAAAAAAAACTGAATGTGATGCACTGCGAACGCTCTACCAATTGAGCTACTCCCTCAGTTATTAAATGAGCACACGAAACAGACATGTTAAACAGCATTCTTTGAATCTCTGGAACTGTCTCATCCTTTTGCATAGATGGCTTGTGTTCATGTAACTAATTATAGATTTTGATTAATGTTTATCGTATTGGCAATTGAGGTGGTGATGAATCATGACATGTAAATTTCCAATTTGGCAGTTGTCTTTATGGTCGGCCACAGAATTTGAACCCATGACCTCAATGCGAGTCTCAAACTCTCTCGATTCTGCATCACTGTTTATGTAAATAAAATAAATTAAGATGAAATTAGGCACATAAATATTATTTTAAGAAACATGGGAAACGAATAGTATGGGTAAATTATGAGTGCAGGAACGTCATGTAATTACAACAATTAAATGAAAATAAGCCCACAATCTAGTTAAATGATTGAAAAACTGAATGTGATGAACTGATTAATGTAATTAATGATGTGCACTTTGATAAGAATCATGGTTAGATTTAGGCCTATGCATCACATTATTAATAACGCTATCGTGATAATCACAACAATGAAATAATAACAGTAAAGTAACATTTGTTAGAGCAAGAGCAACCGCGGATCATAAAAAAAAATTATTAAAAAATGAATGTCACGTTTTTAAAAAAAACTGAATGTGATGCACTGATTAATGCAATTAATGATGTACATTTTGATAAGAATCATGCGTTAGATCTATGCATCACGACGTGTAATTATAAATGTAAACACCATTTATTTTTTGGAAAAGGATTTATTATTATTATTATTTTTTTTTTATTTTTATTATTATTATTAAATTTTCTGAGGAAGGAGTAAGGTGAAAGATTTTACTTCCTCTGACTGGTTATGCGTCAATCTATCTTCAAAAGTCCAAGTCTTTTTATGTATATCCCTTTGTACTTTAACAACTGATGTGAGAAATTACAGTCCGCTCCGCGAATGTCTGGAATCAGGTAAAAGATGTTTACTTCCAGCCATAGATAGAGTATAAATCATGCTATTTATGCCTCTTTAAATACAGCAACCAGGTGACTGTTGAAGTGAGTTTTCTTCATTGTTATTATGCTGTACATTTTATTCACTTCTAGTAATCATAGGTAATTTTTGAAGTGAGAATTGAGTTTTCTCCACATATTTGAGTAATTTTATTTATTTCTACTCACCATTCCGCTATTTCATCTTTTTGAATTCGATTTGATGCATTGTTTTACTTCCACCAAGGTGATACACTTTCTCTTTCAACTGCGGTGAACTGGTTGGGTCCTGCTTCAGACAGCTGCGTCCAGTCAATGTCATATAGTCGAGGACTCACTTTCACTTCCACGTGCGGGATTCACCTCTCACACAGATGGCTAAACCGACTGCGTAATACATACTCATATATATTTCACAACAGAAAATTATTTTCAACTGGCCAGGGAACAGGCGGTGGTCGAAAAAAAAATAATACAAGTGTCAAATAAGACCTACAGGAACATGTGTATTCGAAACATCCACGCATATCGAGTGATTTACCTTGGCTCTTACGTAACAAGAGCTTTCATAACAAACAATGGACCTTGAAACTTATGTAACACAGCTTTCACTTCATTTCAACATTCTCTCCATGCTCATTCGTCAATCGCTTTCCCACACCACTCGCTTGCAAATACCCATTCACCAATCACAAACCAGCTCCCCTTATCCCTCCTTTGACCACGCCCCCTTTCCCCCTATCCCTCTTTTGGCCACACCCCGTTTCCCCTATCCCTCATTTGGTCACGCCCCGTTTCCCCTATCCCTCATTTGGCCACGCCCCCTCCCAGCCTCCCAGCCTGTCACGTGAGCATCATTTCTTTACTACTGTTTTGCAATAATCTTGCAGAAAACGTTTCAACCCGTCCAGAAGGAATCCAAAACAGTATAATATCAATATTTCGGCTTTGAAATGAGTGGTTATTGCATAGCATATTAAATATTCGAAAAGATAGAGAAATTGAATGAGTTATCGTAATTTAAAAACATGTTTCGCTAAGATTATTAAATAACGTTTGTAACAGCGAGTGAAATCTTGCTAGTTCGGACGTTCCCGCAGTCAGAAGAGTAACTGAAAATATTAAATAAATTACTGTACTTTATGTTATTAAAATTCGTTATCCTCTACTGAAAGTTTAGAAACTCAGAACAAGGTTAAATCAACACCGAAATAAGTGTGGTGATAAATGTGATTAACTAATGAAATCGATAACTACCTTAAACATTTGTTGATATTATGCAATAACCATCAGCTCTTGATCTGCAATGCAACAAATTGTGCTTTTTTATTAAATATTTTTCTTTAAATAGTTAATTATCAACATTTCCATAACTCAGAATTTTAAAAAACATTTTGTCGAATATTTTATACTTGAGGCGTGTCCAGAAATTAAGTTTCAATATATTTTAAGTAATAATTTAAATTATATTTTATCATCAGATTGTATTTACTTTCTGTTACTTTTCAGATAATCAGTTTTTGTAATGTGTTACCAATAGTACGAGGACGTGTTGAAAAGTAATACCTTCTAATTTTTTATGTGAAAAGTATTACAGTTGTTTGAGTGAAACAAACCTGGTAACTTGCTACAATCTTACTGTTCATACCTGTAGTTTTTTTTTCCACATAATCGCCCTGGCGATGAATATACTTTTCCCAACGGGTGGTAAGTTTCTTGATACCGTCACTGTAGAATGTTTCACTCTGATGACGAAACCACAGCCTCACTTCTGTCTTCACTGCATTGTCAGAATCAAAGCGATATGCTCTCAGGTGTTCTTTAAGTTCTGGGAACAGATGAAAATCCGATGGCGTCAGGTTGAGACTATATGGAGGCTGATCAACAACAGCGAAACCAAGACACTGAATGTGTTCTGTTGTCATTGCACTGGTGCGCTGACGAGCGTTGTCATGTTGCAGGAGGGACTGCTCCATATCTGAGGAACTCTTCGAATTCGTGCTTTCAAATTTTTTAGGGTTTCACAATACCTTACAGACTTAATGGTAGTGCCTTTAGGCATGAATATCCCAAAGGACTGTAAGCTGCTCGCACAGCCTTGAAATTTTTGGGTGCAGGTGATCCTTTGTGGCGGAACTGCATTGCTGACCTCTTGTTTTCGGAATCGAAGTGGTGTACCCAGCTTTCGTCACCTGTGACAATGTCCTTTAGGAATTAATCGCACAGAAGCAATTGTTGGCAAATGTCCAATCTCTTCTGTCTCATCTGAGGAAGGAGCATTCGAGGCACCCATCGTACGCAAATTTTCCGGAATCCCAGTTCTGCAATTATCGCCTGCACACGCTCCCTTGATATGCCACACTGGATTGACAGGTGTTCCTGCGTTATGCGACGATTCGCTGTAATGAGTTCATTGACACGATTCTGATGACCGTCATCAGTTGCAGTACGTGGTCTTCCACTGCGTCCTTTGTCACACAACAGCCTTCAATCTCCGATGAATGTCTATCGGAGGCACATTTTCTGCTGTTAAAATCTCAATCACAGTACGCTGCTTCAGACGCACCGACAAAGTGCTGGTACACGCCGCCATGTTCCAGGCTATAACTCAGAGCTCTCTACTGGTAGAGGTACGAAGCTTGCGTCACTGAAAGTAGAAAGTTCACTAAATACAATGTCCGATCACTAGTTTTTTAACTATATTCACAGCGACAAAAAGAAATAGGAGGCGTTACTTTTCGCATAACCTCGTATATCGTGCCTTCATTTTACCATTGATTTTGACCGCGAAAAATCACGTTATCATATACCTGGTATTTCAGTAAGTGTCTTAATATTTGATATTTTATATCTTCAAGAAATGTTTAGTGCAACAGAATTAAAATGTTTAAAAGGAGAAAACTATCACGAATTGAATTGTATTACTGAGGCAGAATATTTTCATGAAGATTTACAAAAGTGTACTGGTATTCTCCAATATGAAAAATTTTCTCAAATTTCGGAGCAAATAAGAAAATAACTGCCAGTCTGTACAACCAAATACAAAACAAAACATTGGACATGTTTTCATCCACTTAATACCAAATGAAATTTACTTTCTGAACACATATACTGCTCTCATGTTTGTGTAACTTCAACGATGGAATGATTGCAATGGACGCTGTGAGTGATAACTGTGATAAGTACATTCACCAGTAGCAGCAGATATATCGGCCAAAATGGTTATATTCTTAAGTATTAACAGTAAGACGCAATCTTCTGATCTCATAATCTGAACATTAACAGCATCATATTGTCTTCTGTGGTTCGAGCGGTCACAATGTGTGTAATGGGATCCAAAGCTTTAGGATTTTACGTCCATCTAGGGAGGTTGATTTCTAAAGGACAATAAAAATCCTTTTTGTGACTTTTGTGGCAGAAGAAGTGAAGCTTATGTCGTAGATTTGCGGCACACCAAAAACCGTGTCTCCAAGTGAAACCTTTTAAAGCGAAATTTCCTAGCAAAGTATTCATTCTCCCATTACGTTTCCTGCTTTGTGAACATAATATGCTTCTATAGACCAATGTCTCATTTGAGATTGCAAAAATGTCTGTGTAAGACAATGTTGTTTGAGACCGTTGAGATTTGAAATTTACAACAGGCACAGTAAGTGAAAATGATTCAGTATAACAGAGGTTGGATAGCGGTCATATATATTAAAAATATATATTAAAAAATAGGCTAAAAGTTCAGGAATGAAAGATAAAAAAGAAAGATATGAATTCGAAACTACGATATCGTCATGCTACTGATACCTTTGTGAAATGACCAGTGAATACTGTGTGTGTCCGTGCTTTCAAGTGCTAATAAAAGTTAAAACTTTAGAAGCTGGAGTCCAGGCATGCAAGCAATGAAAAGTAAAATGGAATAAATGTAATGGAAAAGAGAAAAGATTGGAATGAACATGACAACAACTAACGGACTGGGCTCGACTCCTTGAGCGCTTAGCAAAATCCAAATTCCAGACATCACCCGCATCCTGGAAACAAGAACCAACGACAGAATCACAATATCTTATCAACTGCTGAATCTAACGCCGCTCATATTGATAGCACAGCAAGGCCCCCATATAACTACAGTATGAATACATCTGTCATATATGGACGAGATTGAAGAAAACAAGTGAATTAAAAGTACACAAAAAGTAATTATACAGAAACCAGTGACAGCCAAGTTTCAGACAAGAATCTCTTGTTCCACAAAATGAAAAATAAAGCCGCTAATATCTCGCTACAGGTATTTAAATCCTTTACAGTACAATCAATTGTACGTTACAGAAGTTATCATTACATGGCCATCCTTAAAGTAAACATCAGCACTCTCACTACCATCAGCATCGTCAACAGCAGAAGTAACACCAAAACCACCGTCATCATTATCAGAACTACCGTCGTTATCAGCAACTCCGAGTTGTAGAACGAATGTTTCACCATAAAAAAATTGTTTTTGGTATTAAATAGGCCTATTAACGTGTACCGGTACATCTACATGTGAACTAGTGCTGCTTATGATTAGGTTTTTCTCCGGAGCGGTTATTTACACGCTTTCAATCGGAGACCTCCGGTTACCTCCGATTGATGCCGCGCAGGTTGTATATGTGCTGCGGCGCAGACATACACTTTCCGCTGAGTATTCCTTTAATCGGATCAGGTAGTGATTGGAGTCCGCTGACGTCCGCGTATCTTTTAGAATAAGTGTGTATTTTTTGTTGTATATTTCCTCTTTCTTATTTACCTCTCTCTCTTTCTTCGGCTCTTCTTTTTTTCTTGTTTTGCTTGAAGTACCTATGTACTATGTTAGCTGACAGATTTTTTTCTAGTTTTGAAATTCATAGTGTATGTGGAAAGGCATATTAGTTTTATGTCATTGATCAAATTAATAACATAAAATTAGCTGAAAACTAACGCAGAAGTAAAGCTTTTCAGTAGCTATTGTAAACATATATAATTTTCCTGGAAACACTCGTTTATTCACAAACAATTTTTGTCAATTATTATTCTAATCGGTTTAGATTAACGTAAAATATATTAACGGAGCTTCAGAATGGAACAAAAGAAACGTGTGGTATCAATGGGTTAAAATTTACTGTCCAAAATAATTTATTAAGATTCTTCACCAGACAGGATTGTGATCATTGTGTTAAAGGGTGTCAGTATTTGAACTGCCTCGTCTAAAACGTGTCACTCTTCCTCTGTAATAAAAAATATAAGCGGATTAGGATAATTGTAATTATGTTATTACCACACGTTTCTTTAGTTTAAGAATGAAACTCAGTATTTTAATCCAATAACTCAAGTTGCCTTTTAAATATTCCATAAAAGTTATGTATGATTTTTATTGCCTCGAAAGTTACGTTTTATAGAAATTTCAAGACTTTTTATAGACAGTGGACCTTTGGAACAATAACACTAAAGCAGTTTAAAAAATCGTATCAAATGTTTTGCGTAATTTTAAAACTACGAAAACGATGATATCAGTAATTAACCGTCAATGTGTATCTGAATGGTAATAATTTATTTTTGACAGCAAGTACAAGTACCACAACCGCGGCTCTTAATGTTAGCCTAAACACTTACATACCTACATTTTAAAATTCAGACCTACACAGAGAATCTATCTAACCTGGTCCATGCCATAGAATTTTTCAAATACGAACCTGTTAGCGTCCTAGGAGCGTTTGGCATTTCTGGCAACACAATCACCAACTCATATCTCATTTCAAGTTTGGAGTTTCATCTCGTAACAATATGCTGGATCAAGCTTAGAGGGTCCTTTTTTGCTGAAATTCTTCTGCTTTTCAGTTTTCCATTCGCAATGTTACTCTGTCTGCACACAAAACCACGAAATTATTTATTAGAACTTATATATATATATATATATATATATATATATATATATATATATAAATCAAAGTAATCACGCTTTTTAAAAGAGTTCAAAAGTGTTTTGAATAGTTAAATTTACTTACTTACTTTCTTCAAGTTCGCGATTGTGCGATCGCTTCAAATTGTCTAACAAATTCGAAGTACTTCCACCCTTAGAGTAAATTCGCCCACAAAGTTCACAGCGTGCGACTTTATTATTATCTTCAACTGAATTGAAGAGTTTCCATGCGACGGATATACGATTTGGTGCCATTTAATTCCACTCACAACTACCCTCAGACCGTACGCGCCGGTCGTCCTTGAGCTCTACGTCCTCCAACTTTGCTTCGCTCCGAACCACCGCATCCCTCCTTTTTTCCCTGTTCCACCTACGATAGTATCGGAGATCACCGGTGGAGAGCTTTATTCGTAATCTCCGATTTCTCCGCGGTAGTAGTCACTCCGATGAGCAGCACTAAGGTGAACAGTCAACAATAATGCGTCTCATTATTTTCTTTGTATCATAACAGCCTTCAATTTGATAAAACTTCGTCATTCTCTTTACTGGTTCATATGCCTGTTCTTCACAGTCAATTTTTTCGTTAAATTTACTCTTCAAGGAATGTAATTCAATTGAATGGTATGTAATTCCTGTTGCTCATGGTCAAATTTTAGTGAAACCGAGTTTGGTTAAACGTTGAACACAACTTTTCCCGAATTGAGCAGGTCCTATTTTCGTCAAATATTGGATGAAATCAACCAATCAGCGAATCGGGTGTGTGGAAGCAGCGCTATCTGGTGTGCAGATTGCGAACTTCAAACATAAACATTGAACATGGCTGACTCTAGATCAGGGGGTCGTCAGCACAGAGCACGCTGGGGCTAGCCTCTCTTACCCGCGGAAAACGCAGCGCATTATAGTGCTCTCGTAGCTGCTAGCGGGTATGCTCTCTATCTCTCCCTGTTGCACGACAGTGCACACGGGACGGCACCGCGTACCCACTGCATATTTCAGCGAGTGCTGACGACCACTGCTCTAGATGGAAAAAATAAGTTGTGAGTCTTTTACTAGACGAATGACAATCACAGATATCAATTCAGGAAACATGACAAACAGATTGTAGTTTCAAATTCACTGCATATATGGAAATAGCGTTTTCGAGAGAAATTAGATGAAAAATTTGACCGTGAGCAAGAAACCAATTTCATAAAATATTTATCAAAATTTTCATCATATTTATTGTAGAATAAATTTAACGAAAAATTTGACCGTGAGCAATAGTCATTACTCATCTCCTTACAGCACTTTATGTACCTACTGTTTTCTAGAACATGACTAAAAATTACGATAAAACACATTGTGTGTATGTCAACAAACTAATCTTTCTTACAAACAGACTCAATTGCTAGTATAAATGTCCTTACAGAGAAGTAACAGCAAACAATCCTATACAATTCACTTTTTTCCCCCGAACACGGTAACATGTAAATAAATGACAAGGAAATAAAGACTACATGTCGCAGTACGTTACGAAAAGCACATCAAAGCCTTATGTTTGCCATTCAACTTGAGAAATTCAATACACATCAGTTTAGCAGTGTTTAGCATTTCTCAGTAATTTACTATCTCATTTACCGAGGATATCGAAAGCACAGTGATACTGAATAATATCGACTTGTGCAGCTTTTGTTGCACTACAACTGAAGATTCAAGTTAGAACAATAACTTTAGCCTTCTTACAGTTACATTCTTCTCAAAATGTTTGCAGTACAATCACATGAAATTTAATCTTATAGGAACATCGTTTAATGAAGTAGTTTATAGTTTATTTTTTCACTGATACAGTAGCAAGGATGATTGTGATTTATGGACAGATGATGGAAAGATAGTGGGGTATACAATGTATTTGGAGGAAATCCAATAAATTCCATATGAACTATACACCTGATATTCGAATGAGGTCCTTAGCAGCTAAAAGCGGACACTCTGTCAGCTTGGCTGACGGTGCTAAACCATTTCTGCATGTGCTTTTGCAGCGCATCTGACAAAAAAAATTGTACTCTCCGGAACCAGCTTCTTTATATAAAGTATTTCCTTCTAATTTAATGCTGGAAGCTGTTTGTGTTTTGCTAGTTGCGAGTTACCTCTGCAAGGTGTCAATACCATAATTTATTCTGCAGACGTTAGATATTACTAATAAAGAAGGAATAATAAAAAATAGCAACATAATAAACCATAATCTCCAAGTTTCAGCTAATACAAACAAACATAAATTAATTTGTACTATCTCAAGAATTAACTTTATCAACAAGATTTTCCCTTAATCTGCTATTACGATTTTCTCCTAAATTTATTGCAAGTAGCCTAATGCTACGTTTACACGGTGACAGTTTAGAGAAGAGAGCTAGAGATTATAGCTGAGTATCACCGTGTAAACGGTTGTGAGAGCAGGTATCTCGTTGACTCTAATATCTAAATAGAGAGTCTAAATAGAGCGGCCTTGAAAACTGCTCTCGTCGTGTAAACACCCTGAACAGAGAACTCGCATATACTGTCAGCTCTCATTATAGCTACTCTAAATTAGTCAGCTAAGTTGAACTTTTTCATTAACTCTCGCGACTGTTGCGTACGAGATTATACAAGCTTGCGCATAACTCTTGAAATAGGCCTACAGGTCTAAAGTAATAATTATGCTACGTTTGGACGGCGACAGTTCAGAGCGAAGTTCTGAAGAATCATGAGAGCTCTCTAACGGAGTGTTTACACGGTGACAGAATATAGCTTCTCTAAACCCATTAGCGAGCTCTCATGAGATTTATATAATTCTAAACTCTAAGTTACTCTCCGGACCGTTTACATGGTGCAGACAGTTTAGAGTGAGAGAAAGTGTTGAGAGAGAGAATTTAGAGAAGAATAGGCTGGTCAGTGCGTTTTTATGACATCATCACCCATCTAACTTCTGAGCAGTGTGTCAGCAGTTGTGTAACCTGACCGCGCATAGCACTTGCGTTACTAATATTGTTGGGTGAGTCATTATTTATTTATTCGTATAGAATACTATAATTTCACGAAGGACAGAATTGATAGTCTTGATCAAAAATGTGCAAATTATAGTTCAAGTCGGCACACATGTAATTTACATTCTATGAATCAGAGATGCATGAAAATATGTAGTATCAATGGTAAGAGAAACTCAAAAAGTTTAGTTGTGTTAACAGTGTTTCCCTACTTGATAACACGCCTCATAATAGTGCATATAAACAAATTTGTTCATTGTTGAGGCGAAATGGCTGCTATAGACGACAGAAGAGCTTAATTTTCATGTGAACCATTCGGTTATTAATGTGCAAAAGCATTACCGAACGAAGTTTTGTGCAGATCCACCCAGTGGGCCTAAAATCCGTAAATGGTACACAGATTTAAAGGCACGATTCTTCGCAAGCGGTTGCGACTCCATCCATACCTACTAAGTTGCTGCAAGCCCTAATACCAGAGGACAAAGTGCTACGAAGACATTTTTGCACAAGTATGTAGACTTTAATTGAAAACGATGGTGAATTTATTCGTTCCGTGGTGTTTTCTGACGACGTCACTTTTCAACTTTCTGGTAACGTGAACAGACATAACCTCAGAATCTGAAGATCGGAAAATCCGAGTACCTATGTGGAACTTGACTACAGGCTTGATGTGTGCTGTGTTACTAAGGGGGGGGGACACATTGAACATCTTTAAGTCAAGAAACTAAACGTTTTGACTTTCTCTTTCCATTGGTGCTATTTTCATGCACCTCAGATTCATAGCACGTAAATTACATGTGTTCGAAACCGGAAAGGTCTTTTGTAGGAATCCTGTATAAAGACAATTTTCAGGCTTCCTGATGAAAGAAAGGCAACGGATGCAGCTGAAGAAGTGGTTCTTGAGAAGAGAGAAAGAAGAAGAAGATGTGCTTTGTGCCCCCCAAAATTAAAGAGGAAAAAATATTCTTGCTACAAGGGCCAAAGTCCATTTTACCTCCAATGTTAAAAAAAAGTGTGCAGAATTTGCGATGAAAATGACTGATTGCGTTTAAGCTCCTCAAAAGAGACCGAGTGTTCAAAGAAAAAAAAAAATAATTTTTCACATAACATTGTTCATCTTCTTTCATTATATTGTGTTTATAATGGTTCTACTAATACAATAATACTACTACTAATACTACTAATACAATAATAAAATAATGGTTGTGCCTATTTCGTTTTGTTAAATAATAACTATATTCTTGTTAACAGATACCGGTCAGACCCCACTGTACCAGTTATGTGATTTATTTGTAATGTAATAGGTGAGCGTTATTATTAATATGATGCATTATCAATAGTATTAAAGAAATATAGAAAATATTCCACATCAAGTGAATGATGATAATTGCACAGTAATAATAATAGCAATAACAATAATAATAATAACAATAATAATAATAATAATAATAATAATAATAATAATAATAATAATACAATAGCGATAATAATAACATAAGTGATAATAACAATAATAATAAAATAGCGATAATAATAATATTAACAATAATAATAATAATATTAACAATAATAATATTATTATTACAGTTCGCACTAACTGACGGTTATGGACCTTTCGCTGTACCTGCTCCAGCAAATAAATAAGCAAGAATAAAACCCACAAATTAACAACTAATACAATGGACCTTGCTAAAATTACGGCCAAATTACAATAAATTAACAAAACTAGAAGCCAAATTCAGACGCTTCAACAGTCTCAGCTAATTTTGACAATGCCTGATTTCTCAAGGTCCTTATTCTTGTAATTCTTGTTAAACACATTCCACAAACAACTTTCCAATTCATATGCTTCAATCTTCGTGTCTTCGACACTCCATTGTTTTTGGCCGTCATTTATACTGCTTCTGTCGCGAGAGTTTATGAAAAAGTTCAACTGAGTTGAATAATTTAGAGTAGCTATAATGAGAGTTGAGAGCATATGCGAGTTCTTTGTCGAGGGTGTTTACACGGCGAGAGCAGTTTTCAAGGCCGCTATATTTAGTCTCTCTAATATCTAATTAGAGTCAACGAGATACCTACTCTCAAAACCGTTTACACGGTGATATAGCTCGAACGGAACCAGGTGAAGCGTGACCTTGATGGAGAAACCAGTTCTACGGGTGGTTAAGAGTGGAGGGGGTAACGCTTGTTCAGTCTCGCTTGCATCTCGTCACATAACATCGGTCGGTAGTCGATCCCACACCACATTACTGCTCTCTCCCTCCAAGTTTCACCAGGTTCCGCACGAGCTATACTCAGCTATAATCTTTAGCCCTCTCTTCTCTAAACTCTCGCCGTGTAAATGTAGAGACGCATTTCCGCCGCTCAGAGCGCTGTTCGGTTCTAGATATTTGTAGCAGAACACTTATTGACATTGACATTTGGGGCATTTAAAGGACTCGTCGTTGCGTATTAAATGCTTCGTACAATATTTATGGTCAACAGACGTAAGTTCAAAACTTCTACATATCAATTATATTAAAATAAATGGTTGTCATTTTTGATATGAAAAGATATTACATATACTATTATAAACTCAGGCACTACCTTCCTGTTGTTCAATTCATACACCATACCTTTTCGAACATAATGAAAGAAACTTAATACATTTTATATGAGCAATGTAGTCTACCATTTTCATATGTTTATTTATTATTATTATTATTATTATTATTATTATTATTATTATTCATAATTTCTTCTGTTAAGAACAATAAAATAATGTGTTTAGGGTACAAACCTGTTGCTAGGAAGCGTAATGTGACTAACAGCCTTCCTTTATACTAATGACAACCCTCATAGTTGTGTCTTTTTTTGCCAATTACAGGTCCGATGTGTAAGCTCCATGCGTGTTCCGGCGAGATAGCCAGGGTTTTTCCCACGTAGATCTATTTCTCCTCTGCCTTCTTCAATTCAGAAGAATTGCACACTACAGCCGCCGCAAAACTTTGTGTTTCTGCCATAGTTGCAAACGCACTGACCAGCCTGTTCTTTTCTATATGCTCGTAACACTTCCTCTCACTCTAAACTGTCTGCACCATGCAAACGTTCCGGAGAGTAACATTAGAGTTTAGAGTTATATAAATCTCATGAGAGCTCGCTAATGGGTTTAGAGAAGCTATATTCTGTCACCGTGTAAACATTCCTTTAGAGAGCTCTCCTGATACTTTAGATCTTCTCTCGCTCTAAACTGTCGCCGTGTAAACCTAGCATAAGTGTAGTAAGTTGAAGGGTGACAAAATCCTAAGTAGGACATCCAAATATTCACAATACGTAATTATTATTGCATCAAACATTTTATATGGACAATGGAAACGAGTCTAGATGAGAAAGAAAGCTTAAAATTCTTGTGGCGGACAAGGTCGCAGTTGGGGTTTTTCCCGGGGTTGTCACGTTTTTCTCCAAATTAGATACTTACATCACTCCGTCACCATTTCTCCAATTCATTATCATTCCGTGGCGTTCCCCGAACGCCGGCCGGCGACGCATGGACGGGGTTGGCCTAGGGACGAGTGGGATTGCCTGCTCGAAACCTGGAGCAGAGACCCTTAGTGTGGTCGGCCGGTGTGAGTTTGGGAATGCGTCACCAGAGGGCTAGCGCAATAGATCTGAACAAGGTCGCAGTGCTGGGCCATAGTGCCCCCTCAGTGGAATTCAATTCAAAAAGCTTAAAATTACTAGAAAGTGTGAAGTATTTACAATAAAAGTAGTCCGTATAGTCACATCGCGATGCAAACATTTTGGCGGACAGCGTACCTTACGGTTTCAACGTCATCTGTTGTAACGTAAGACTATGAGCACATTAAAGATATACAAGGTATTTCTTTAAAACAAGTTTTCGTAAGTCCGAGTATCAGGGCAGGTTAGGTTCGGTTAGCTTAAGCTTCTGGTATGTCTTACCTGCACACAAATTAATGCACCCTGGACCAAAAAATTTAAAACCGTAAGTACTAATGAAAACTCTGAAGATGGCACCACTAATCTTCCTTTACTTAACACACGTTGGCAACATTACTATGCCAGATCGATTAATCCACTACGAGTATTTTACTATGTACACTTTCGGGAAGTTGTTTTTTAGAATGGACGGAAGTCAGGAAATAGTGCAAAATTTTTCATTATATAACTTCATGAAAGGAATATTCACTGCAATATTTCTCGCTTACTTTCATTATACGATTGAAAGAGATTCTAACAAGGTCAGAAACATCAAATTAACTTATTCCCCCTCGAATCCTGCTAAGGACTCCATCACCAGTTCAAAATAATATATTTCCAAAGCTATCTATCTCAGTCCAATAATTATTGCATGTAAAATTAATTTATAAATTTTAGAAATTTTATAAACGTATAATTCACGAAATTAAAATACCTAAAGGAAAACACTAGACGTAACTTAATATTACCCAACTTCCTTTCCATTAACCCATACGCTCGAATTCTGTGTGTAATTACTGCGTGGATGACTGACCTACAGACAAGTTCAAATTATTCCGAATCGGTCCTGGATAGAACGGCGCAGTGAAACGGAAGTCAGAAATCCCCGCCCATTTTCTTTTTGCTTACACTGCCTTATAAAGAAACGCACAGTGATAGATTTCAGGCGACCAGCGAGAGCCTGAAAGCTATGATGTCTGCCTTATGCAATCCGTCACTGAACAAAGCTCATCTTCCTGCCTACTCGTCTCAGCCGGGGAAGATGGAGTATGGAATTAAGAGGAAATCTGTAGTGACTCGACTGAATTATTAGTGCCCAGGCCTCTTCTAAATTAACGCCTATATGCTTAAAACAGAAGTTTTCTTACCTATTATCCTCTAGGATTAGATGGGTTAGCGGTTACTGTGGTAACCATTATGTACGATACTCTCCTTTTAAAGGATAGCAGATGGTGGTGGAATTTTAGCAGAGTCTTTCCTTCTAGATATACGATAATTCAATTTTCTTATTTCTGAATAAAGAGGACTTAAGTTACATTAACTAACAGTAACTTCCTTGCCCAAGTTCCATGTCCCACGGAGACAAATTAACGCATTTGGAGGTCTGTCAGACTGCAGATGTCTCTGAACTTCGAATCAAAGAAATATGAATTTTAATTCTAGCATTATTGGAAAAGCTCAAAAACTTTCTTAAGACCATTAAAACTTGAGAAGTGTAGAACTGAGTTATTAGTATTAAGCATTCTGGAGCCTCAAAAGAATCAACAGGCTGAAAAGCATGTACAATTGGTGGTATTGAAGATTTATAAATGTTTATTGCATATTCCTGGTAAATACTGCAATTAAATTATTTGACTGGGAATCATAACATAAATGGGTCTGAAACTTGAGTAGTACAAAAAGCAATTTTTTTGCTTCCAAAATTGTCTGCATCCCTTCTGTCGAACTGCTTTGTCTCGGAGTAAGATAAACAACTAACAGGCTTGAATTTTCACGTAAACTATTCCACAGGTTCCGAGATCACTTTTAACTTTTTATATTTCCTTACACACATCTTCCTCATCATGGTTAATTTGTGTCATCGAGTAAAAACAGAAATATTAATTATCTAGAACGATTGTTAAAATGTAACTGGTCATGCTTCCTAATGTATGATAAGTAGGGCTAGGATTTCTATAACTTAAAACTTTGGAAATATGCATGTACTTATTCTTTAAAAATAACAAAATCTGATATAAAAACTTAAAAATATGAAGCAAAACAAATTAAATATTATTATCCCAAAATTACTTTAAAGATTTTATATTCACCATTTTACAGCAATTTTTAATATTAGTTCTTTATCTTAGCTGTAGCGGACAGTTCATCCTACAAAAAATATAAAGGAAACAGTGGAGTGAAAAATGTCCGCATTTACCATCTGCGTGACTAATCCTTATACAGTTGTGTTAACAGAGTTACTGACTGAATATGAATTGCTACTTGACACCAGTAGGGTAGAATCCCTTAAGCGTCACACATTTAAAAGGGGTGAAGGGTAGTGAAGATGAGAGCGACTACTATATTTATAACATTCTTTTGTCATTTGTGTTTTGACAACTGACTGTTGTCGAACCCAGTTACTTCAAACTTCATTCAACCATAAAATATTTCTAAGGAAATGAAATAGTAAACAAATAACCAGATGCAAAAGAAACATCTCTTGCCATTATTGGTACAAAACGTGGGAATAATAGTCGGAGAAATACTAAAACAACTGTAATATGATCAAAAGTACGCTTTTATACCATTTTAGGTAAAATATGACTTAAGGGGAGGCAGAGATGAAATTTTCGGAAAAAAGAATGTTTTTTTTTTTTTTTTTTTTTTTTTTTTTTTTTTTTTTTTTTTATATTCTGATGTTAGTTTTTGATTTTGTGCCCTTTAAAAGTATGAAATTAAAACCAAGATAACTGTATTACTATATTATTCCCATAATAAACTAATACTTATAATTATTTATATACCTTCTCTGAACATATAAATAAAAAGAAATATTGAAAATTTCTTACAATATGGTGCATGGAGCATTTTATATCAAACAATATAAAGTTTTATAAAATTATTAATATTTACAGAACTATTGTACTTAGAAAGTTGAAACTTTGTATGTCCATTACTAATAACATACTTAGTATCCGTGATCAATTTCAAACAAATCGGATAAATTTTGTGGATTTTGAAATATTCACCTCTGCCTCCCCTTAAGGCTAAAATATCGTAAAAATGAATTTATAAGATCAATAAAAACCATCAGGAAAGTCAGACTATGTTTGTAAAAAGAAATCAAATAAAAATATGACACGTCATAGAAATTCGAGCCCTAATGATAAGAAAAGAATAAGGTTAGACTTTCCAAAGTGGCACAAGATCTACCGCTTGTGACGGGCTGTCTGCAGTACACTCTTTCAGGCACTATTTCTTCAGAAGCCTAGTTTTATAGTGACAATAATACGTCATGCGTTCTCCCAAGACACAATCTCTCGTGAAGGTGTGTTTAGTAATAATTTTACAAATCTAGGAGAGAATCTTATCCATTTCATATCCGCGAGATTTATTATCCCTCTCAATCTCTTTCTTTGTCTCCCTCTCTTTCACTCACACATAAGGATGTCACACAAGATAAATTTGAGAGGGAAGAATAGATTGGTTATCGGTAGGATACAGAAATTGTTGCAATAGAAAAATTACAGTCTCGTGTCTCGCAGTTTATGAGGTATCACGATCGTAATACAAAGCCAATTTCAGAGTGAAATAGGTTAACTTATTTAGAGTGAGTCAATCTCCTGTCGTTTAGCTTTTTATTATTCATGAAAGTGCATTCCAGTCTTCTCTAAGTGACACTGAAACAAGTTCAGATTACCACATTTTGTGGATAATGAAATATTGGTGGAATTTCCGTCCACAAATGCAGGGGATCCCGATCGATTCCCACGAAGGAAGTACAACTTCAATTTTCACGTTTTAGTTCTTATTCTACGTATTTTAAGTACTAGTACTCGACTTACATCTCCACTAAGGACATAGCTAGTATGGTGTAAGGATTATGACATAGCAATTCAGCTTAAAATGACGATTATTGACGATTATTAATTTCAGTATCCATTATAATCAAATTTTATATTGTCTTTGTTATTTTAAAATAATATTGATATTAAGACATTATAAGAACTTATTTCATGATTGTGCAGTTGATAAAATTAATTCTTAATCCCTTTTCAGTTTAGGGATGAATCGTATATAAATAAACGTGTAATTTTTTCAGTTGATTATTTAACGATGGCTTATCAACTACCAGGTTATTTGGCGTCGATGGGATTGGTGATATCGAGGTGGTGTCTGAGGATATGAGGCCGAGGATTCGTCACAGATTACTTAATATTTGCCTTACGGTTGGGAAAAACCTTGAGGAAAAAACCCAACCAGGTCATCAGCCCAAGCGGGAATCAAGCCCACGCCCGAGAGCAAGTCCGGATCAGCAGACAAAGCTATGCGGGTGATTGAAATTAACATGTAGGCCTAATGGGATTCTGTGATTGGATATCTACCACGACATAAGCAAAAGATTTTCATGCAGTTTAAAAATATGTATTGTATTAATAAATGTCGGTGGTTTTAGACAATCGGTACGCAGGTACGCAATGAGAGCTGGTTTTGGTCAGTGTATAGACCGGTTCCCACCCAGAATCGTGAGAAACTTTGGGAGCTGTAATGCAGTTTCGCACGCCAGCTATACCGGCTGTGGAGGATCATTATGCTGACTGCACGTTACTCTGTTCTTTGGATGACCTTACACTTCTACTGAGGCATATGGACTTGAGACTAGAAATCGGCTGGTGAATCTAGATTCTACATGGGCTGTCATGCAATGATTTAAAATATTATCAAAATTTCATTGAATTTATGTGATCATTGTTATGTGGGAAAAATTGTAGATGTTATTAATTAAATTGCAGGATAATAAGTACGTATACAAATCAAGTATTAATATTCTATAACGTAAAAATGTCAATACAACGAATACACTTGTTTCTCATTATAATAAGTGAAAAAAAAAAAATGAAATCATTGTTGTACACAGATGTAAGAAAATGGAACTTCTTAGTTTCCTGTGTTGCAAGCAAATAACATTTTTTAAATCCTAGAATATCAGATATGTCTTTATTTAGAAAATTGTGTGTTTAGGTTAATTTAAAAAATGGAAAAAGTAGTTTTAACTTACTTACAGAATTTTAAGAACTAAACAAAAGACTCGGTAATGAAATAAGAGAGACAAATGAACTAAAATGGTTTGACTAAGGAATGGATAACAATAGGAAACCAAAATTAACTTGGAAGGAAAAAAAGAGGATGATCTAGAATAGAATGGAAAAGTACAATGAAAAATAAATAACTGAACTAATAACAAAAGGGTAGGCTAAAGACTGACACTTAGAAGAAGATATACGAGGGCTGGGCGTAAGTCATGGCAATTACATTCTTGTTTGAATGAGGAAGCGATTCCAAATGTTGAAATATATAATTGAAAGGACAGGGTATGCGTAGGTATGGGTAAGGTAGAGTACGGATCTGTCATCGATAAACGACACAGCATTATGCTACTCGCGTTTATTACGGTAGTTAGAATAGCACAAATAACCATCCTAAAACCCCCTAAAAACATCGGGTTACCGCCACTCTGCACAGCAGGTTGACACACAACAGCATTAAGTATTACGCATAACATAGCTCTCTGTGCGACAACCATATATCGCACAGCCACCGTGTTGTGGCCACATACAATGGATGCAATCCAACAAACGGCATCTCATAATACCATCCTTTAAGTCTGAAAAAATAAAACAATTCCCATGATTATGCCCCAATCTTCGTATAACATTGCAATAATTCGAAATATTATTCTCCTATTAACGAAAAAAATTTTAAACCTATAAATTAAACGGGAATAATATCGAAAAAGATCATAATTTATTATGGAATTATTAAATTAAGGTTAATATTTTTCATATGTAGTGATGATAATAATGCTAATGCTAATGCTAATACTAATATAATAATAATAATAATAATGATAATATATTATTATTATTATTATTATTATTATTATTATTATTATTATTATTATTATTATTATTATTGATTGTTATATGTCTGATCTTCACGTTTTGAAGCTACTTGTAAATGTTTAAAATCTTCGAAAGTGTGAGAATGACATGAGCAAAAGACTCAATCATTGGAAATGATGACAACATTTGGTGACGTACCTACAATCAAATGCATAGAGCGACAACGGCGAATGTAAGTAGAACTTGTCGAGAAAAAGTCTCGAGTTAGAAGTTGCTTAGGGTAATCCTATTTCACATATTATAATCTTTAAACAGTTAGGATGTACGGAGTTTGCAAGACGAAAGAATGCGATAAGGAAAGCATTAAGCGCCGCTCATGCTCTAGTGTGGATAAAAACATACATACTATCAACCGTTCAGGGAAATATTGATCGCATCCTGACGGTTATTTTACGGTTAGTGACAAGGTAGTACCGCCGCTATAAGTTTAACTGATTAGTAGCGTGTAGTGGCGACGAGACTTTGAGCAGAGTTTGTATTATTATTTCTTCCTTCAGCTGTGACTGGTAAGTAACTCCTTACCCCACTTCATCTCCCGCTAGCAAACATTCCAGCTCGCGACAGTATAATTTCTCAATAATTAATAATCACCTACCTACCCTCAATAATTTTCCGCCTAGGCTTTACAGAATTTTCAATTTATATTAGACATTCATAAGTAGTTGGACTGTCTGGCAAAGTCGTCAACGCAACTCAAGATAGCCTAATTACTTAGAATAATACAGCACAACACAAAAGACACGTCCAATACATACAGAAGAAGATGCAATCCCACTTCCACGCTGGAATTGTGGCTAGAATTGTGTTCGATCCATACAGAAGGACTTGTTTATAATTCATAATCAATATTATCATCGGTACAGCACCGACGAGAATTCTACAGCCTGCCTTCTCCCAGGAGAGCAATTCAACTGAATCCCCACGGAAAATTTTATACGGCAAATGACAATAGAAATTTGCTGATCTGGGCAAGGATGCCAGAATATTGGGTTATCATACTATTAAATGAAATTCACTTATATTATCTGCATACAACATAGGGAATAAGGAGTAGAGAATTTTACATTAACTAACAGCAACTAACAAATTATTATCGAGTCCGTAAATAGAAATTTTGTACCTTTATTGTCTCTTCCTACTAGAAAGAGGTAAAAGGTGAAAGCAGTTATGTGTAATATGAATTACAAATTATACCGCAATACAAAACAACGGTCATCATACAGAATGGAGAATTGTGTAAGAATGTGTATAATTGCAATAAAGTTCTGAAACTTTTTGACTGCCGAATTAAAATGTAGTTTTAAGCCAATCTGCCTGAACACGCTATATTGTAGTTAGCGATTCTGAGATCCGATTACAATGTTACAACAGGCGAGTCTTTATTGCTTGACCTGCTTAAAGGACCGCGAAATAAGGAGCGACCGAGAAAAAAAAACGGTTACAGTCCAATCGCACAGGAAGACTTCGTAAAGAAGAAAAAGGGAGATAGATCCATGCATTGGCGATGATGATCGTAATGAACAGGGAACGAATTTATATGGACTAAAATGTATGAAATATAATATAGGCCCATATACTTATTTTTATCAAAATATGGAATTAAATATGGACTTAAAATGATAAAAAATGATTATCTACGTTAAATATTAGTACAGTTTAATCACTAAATAAAGAATATAATGGACTACTTTATCTTTCATTGTACTATTTTGTTATGTTAATATTGTTCACTTAACAAACTAATAACTACATTGCCATCAAGTCTACCTTCTTTGTCGGTAGTCTCATCGATGGAAACCCAAATTGGACCATCTTTAATTTCATCTCTTATCTTCTGTACTGTCTCATGGTAGATGGATGAAGCATACGTCTTCCTAAGTGTGAATGAAATGAAGGTGATAATGCCGGTGAAGTGAGTCCGGGGTCCAGCACCGAAAGTTACCCAGCATTTGCTCGTATTGGGTTGAGGGAAAACCTCGGAAAAAACCTCAACCAGGTAACTTGCCCCGACCGGGATTCGAACCCGGACCACCTGGTTTCGCGGCCAGATGCGCTGACCGTTACTCCACAGGTGTGGACTCCGGGATTGTATGTTGAGTATATTTCTCTGGAATTCCCTGAAGGATTCATTCTTCAGTTTGTAGAGAGGACTCTCAGCACAGATGAGAGGACGTCACAGGTCGATGTTAAACTGAGACCTTATATTCAATGTTGTTGGTTCTGTTGAAACAAAATTGTCTGTGCTTGGAATTTCGTTGTTTGTTGTTGAATATGTTGTTGCACCAGAAACTTTTGTGTAGACGATACTACACACTGACACAAATTACAAACTGATACGAGTATTTTATTGTCAGTTGATAAATCATCATCGTTAAATTCTGAAATGTAACTTCTTAATTTTAAATTGGTTGAATGCTGTACTTTTGGCATATTTACCGTCTTTATAGAACCAATGAACTGAACAACTAGAGATGGGAACGATATATCGGTTTTTACGAAATACCGATATTTTCGTTTCTATATATCGGTATATCGATATCGAAATTTTGATTCAATATATCGTATAATATATCGGTTTTCTCGTAAATTTATCGTTTTTTTTTTTGTATTTGTTTTTCTTATTGTGAAATTATTATGAACAACGAAATCCACACTAGTTACCTCCGATAATTCCCTGAGAGATGGCGTTAATAAAAGTGGACAGTTACATAATTGTACAACCTTGAAATATCCAATCCAATCAATGCCTTTCTCTGATTGCCTGGTCTGGAATTCAAATTCAAACTGTTTAAGATGGAAAAAGAAATCAAAAAGAGAGTGACGCAAGCGTGGAAAGCCTTCTGGGCATTAAAATTCATACTACAAAACAAGTCACTAAATAGGAACCTTAGATTCCAAGCACTCACCACCTGTATCTTTCCAGTCCTTTTGTACGGCTGCCCTCACAGCTAGACAGAAAAACACCCTAGCAGTATGCCAAAGGGGAATGGAGAGGAAAATACTCGGCATATCTTTGAAGGACAGGATTAACAACAAGAGGTTGCAAGAAATCACATCCTCCAAGAACATAGTTCATGAAGCGGCAAGGATAAAATGGAGATGGGGAGGACATGTGGTAAGACTGCAGGGGAATAGATGGGCGCAAATAACAACTATTTGGGACCCTTACCAAGGAAAGAGAAGACCGGGAAGGCCGAGAGTCAGATGGGCTGACTCCTTCAGGCAGCAGATCGGAACACACTGTTGCAGAGTAGCACAATGTAGGAGAGGATGGAAGGAGCTAGGACGACAGCTAGTTGAGTAGAGACAACGCATCCCAAGGACAAAGTGATACACATCCTAATATGTTAATTTAGTGCGAATTAAACGTAGACCAATGAGTAGGAACTGAAATCACCTGAATGACAAAGCCTAAATATTCTAATGTGATAACTAACGTGCAGAATAGACTAACAGCAATGAGTACAATCCTAAATGACAAAAGTGTTGAATATCTTAGTTATAATTAAGTGACAAAGTGTTAATATTTAGTCATAATTGTCGATGTGTAGTACACAAATCCGCCCACGTGGAATAGCTCGACACGTGAGCAAAACGGAGCCAGAACTTTCCCTCTTCCAGGAGGCCTTAGCCCTACTAAGGGACACTAATAGGCTATTTCATTTCATTTCATTTCATTTCATTACTTCAATATGCAGTACAAAATTCAAAATGTGACATATGCGAACATGAGACTGAGACGGGAGGTTCATCTCCTAATGTTTTAGTATTAATGTTCTCGAAGGCAGGAGCAACTGCCACTCCGAAAAGGAACCGTCTGATTTCAAAACTTTTATTTCTATGTTTTTAAGTGGAAAGAGAAACAAGGATATAATACTGGTTTGAGATTTGTTTACGGTTAGGATTTCTATGCACAACCTAGTACTGACATTGTTTCCTTATTATATATTTTAGTACACAAAAATTCTATCTCTATCATAATCACAATCATCATCATCATCATCATCATCATCGCCATTGATATTTGGAATGTTGGAGTGTAACAATAACTTGCAATGGGAACTTACTATAGAAGGATTGTATCAAATCAATTGTGATGTTTGTTAAAACTTCTAACATTCTAAGTACTGTTTACTTACATTTAAAAGTGAATAGAAGTACTGTTTACTTACATTTAAAAATGAATACAAGAACTGTTCACTTACATTTAAAAATGATTGCGTTGTTATTTAGAAAAGAGCATTATATTTGTGTCCTGGATTGAATCCTATACAAAATTAGAATAATTGAATCGTGGATTGGAATAAACTGATAGGGATCCTAAAGAAAATTGGCGTGCATTGGAAAGAGAGAAGGCTTTTCAGTAAGCTATAAATGAAAGGAGAAGAAATGTCAGAAGCAAGTGAAATAGGGAGAAGAGTACGACATGGATGCCCTTTATCACCTACCCTGTTCAACATCTACTTGGAGGATTTAGTGAAGAACTGTTTTTAGAACATGGGAAGAGTGATAGTAGGAGGAAGAAGAATAAAGGGTTTAAGATTTGCTGATATGACGTTGTTAGATGATACTAAGGGATAAGCTACTGGAGCTAAATAACAGCTGTGAGCAGTATAGAATGAAGATAAATGCCAACAAGACGAAAACCATGGTCATAGGAAGAAAAGTAAAGAAGGTAAACTTACGAATTTTAAATGAGGCAGTAGAGCAAATGGACAGCTTCAAATACTTGGGGTGTACTATAAGCAATAACATGAGCTGCTGACAAGACGTCAAAAGGAGAATAGCAATGACGAAGGAAGCATTTAATAGAAAAAGAAGCATCTTCTGCGGACCTCTGGAGAAAGAACTAAGGAAGAGACTAGTGAAGTGCTTTTTATGGAGTGTAGCATTGCATGAGGCAGAAACATGCACATTATTAAGAAGTGAAGAGAAGCGAATAGAAGCATTTGGAACGTGGATATGCAGAAAGATGGAGCGTGTGAAATGGACAGACAGAGTAAGGAACGAAGCTGTGTTGGAAAGAGTGGATGAAGAAAGAATGATGCTGAAAATGATCAGAAAGCGGAAAAGGAATTGGCTGGGTCACTGGCTGAGAAGAAAGTGCCTACTGAAGGATGCACTGGAAGGAATGGTAAATGGGAGAAGAGTTTGTGGCAGAAGAAGATATCAGATGATAGACGACATTAAGATATATGGATCATATGAGGAGACAAAGAGGAAGGCAGAAAGTAGGAAAGACTGGAGAATGCTGGTTTTGCAGTGAAAGATCTGCCACTGGGTAGAATACTATGAAAGAAAGTATATATAAAAAAGAAAGAGGGAGGTAGAAAATAGGAAAGACTGGAGAATGCTCTGTTTACAGTGAAAGACCTGCCTTTGGGCAGAACACTATGAATGAATGAATGAATGAATGAATGAATGAATGTTTCAATGTCAAATGCTGACCCATATAGAGTTCACTTAACACTTTCCCATTGTATCATTTAAGCTCATCATACCTCCACCATAATTTTGGTTCAGGTTAGGTCAGGTTAGGTATTGAAAATGTATTGTTTATCGTTGCAATTTTACATTTAATCTTTTGACTGTTATAATGCTAATTTCAATGCTAATAACGAATAGGCTATTAAAATTTAAGTTTATTGTAATAAATGTACACCTACAAATGTAATTGCATTAGTATCTATCAATTTGCTTACGGAATAGCGATATATCGAATTGTTTCGATATACCGATATATTTTCTGCAATATATACCGTTTATCGAAATTAGGTTTCCAATATATTGCAATATCAATATATCGGTATTTAAATTATTTCCTCCATGTCTATGAACAACTGAACCAATGTGTATTCTGACTGGCATGTAATTGTCGATCTCCACATCCGGTTTTCTGTTTCAAACTTTAAAATTAAAATAATACATTTTCTTAACTTGCTTTCCCATTGTTGAGAGGACTGTTAATTTTCAAATAACTTTGATTTTAAAGGAATTACTAAAAATGTCTAAAACTCTATTGTTGAGATGTATTTTTAAAAGTTAATAGAATTTTATTGTATTTTATTGTATATACTGTAATATGAACTGTTTTATAATATAAAATATGGAAAATACATGGAAATTAATTAAAATATGTACTAACTCTGAAATATGGAGAAATATGTAAAATAAAAGTAGCATTTTTCAACTATACATTGTGAAACATACAGATAATGCAAAATATAATTGATATTAGATTTATTAGTAAATATGTATTTACAAAGAAATCCTTTCCCTGGTAATAATCCTCTCATGACAGTCATCCCGCATGACTGTTCAGTGTCCATTATTCAGTGATGAAAGATATGAAATAATCTGACTACTTAACACTATTGACTGCGAATTTAAAATTCACTAACTGGCATGTTTTTTGAAAGGGCATCATGTCATATCGTGTGACACAACGTCAGTTTGAAAATGGGAAACGTTACTAATTGTAAAATTGAAATAATTATTATTGTACGAAGTAACGAAATGACGTGTTCCCTCCAAAATATCCGTAATCTGAGTGACCTTTTTCATTTGTATTGTTAGGTAGGCAGTACATATTTCCCCTTTTGTAAAGCTAGAATTCTCGTGAATTCGTTTCTGTGGAATACGAAAAGTGAATACAGTACATAAATTGAAGTAGGCCATGGTACGGTAAACAACAATGCTACAGTTAGTTTGTGGTTTGTTTCGTTTACTGCTTGAAGATACTGAAGATACTGTTTGGAGATAGTTTAGTTATTATCTTGAGTTAAGTAAGAGTTGAAGAAGATAACATTATTGTTTATTGTTTTCAGTTGTGATATTGATATCGTATGCATTGAATTTTGAAGAGATCCTCTTAACTCCTGAACAGCGAGTGGAACTAGCACTGCTCTGTGGTGACAATCACAGGACAACAAGAGAAGCTGAAAACGAGTTTAATCGTCGTCATCCTGGCAATCCAAATTATTGCATACATTTAAAATAACTTTGAGTGTACTCGACAAGAAAAGAATTCGTTGTCCCAAATCTGCTATTAACAGACAGCTAGGGTTGCCAACCCTCCCGGATTTCCAAGGATCTCCCGTATTTGCCCCTAATTTTTAACACTCTCCCGGCTCTCTTATTTTTCTTTTCTATGAGCATTTTCTACCTTATTTTTGAAATATGAAAACCATTATTCTAAACATTGGATTTTGCCGTGAATGATGACTGTTTATATAATGAATTTGGTGTTCAAGAGATAATGTTTACCGGAAATGGGTTTTAGTGATCATCTGTTTAAAATAAAACAATATTAATATTATAATTTTGTAAAAACTGGCTAGTTTTGTTCTATGCATACCAAGTAGTAATGCTCGTACAAAGAGGATGTTTTATCTCATGAACAATCATTGGACAGATGTTCGAAACAGGAGCGCTACACATCTAATCAAATCAGAGCTGCAAACTGCAGTAAACGTCAACTATTACGCGAGACAATATCTGTCTCAGAATACTCTTAATTTGACCTTAGGTGTCGAAGTGTAGAATAAAGTTGCTTTTTAGTAATTGAAGTAATTAATTTGCCAATTTTCTATGTGAAATTTTGTCGATTTCTTAATCTCCCGTATTTTCTTCAAAAAACGTTGGCAACCCTACGGACAGCATTCAATAGACGTGACTGCGAAATGACGGGGCTATGTGGCTCGAGAAATTGGTATCGGTAGAGAATCTGTTCGCAGAATATTAAAATCTGTACGTATTCACCTCTACAAATTACAGCATTTACACACAATGCAAGAAGAGGATCCACTCAAGAGACGAACATATTGGAACTGGATCACAATGCGTTTGCGTACTGACCGATCTTCGTTCAACATGTTCTGTTCAATAACGAATGCTTCTTCTTTCTAGATTGGCACGCTCGTACACAAAATGCACGATATTCGTCCAAAGAAAACTCAAGATGGGTGCGTGAAGCTAACAACCCTGTTGCTCCAAAAGTTACGGTGTGGAATACTAGGTGATATGGTTGTGAGACCATATTTTTTATATGGAAATGTAAACCAACACACATATGTGAAATTGCTGGACAGCACTGTAACGGAGTTCTTGTATGATTTGCCACTGAACAAACGGATAAGAATGTGGTTTCAACAAGATGGGGCCACGGCACATTAGTTCGCCAGAAATTAAGTGAGATGTTCGTTGTGCACTGAATTGAACGAGGTGGACCTCAATTATGGCCTCCACGGTCACCAGACCTCACACCCCTTGATTTCTTTCTATGAGGATTGTAAAACAGCGCGTTTTTCAGACAGAGTCTATATATATATATATATATATATATATATATATATATAAATGACTTAAAACAAAGGATCACCCATGTTATCCCGAACATAACACCTGCAACACTTTTAAGCGTAACAAAAAATGTCATAATCGAGTGAGGCACTGTCTTCAAGTAAATGGAGCATATTTAAAGATAAAACACACATGTTAGGTCATGGAGCATATTTTGAAAATTTGCGGTAGTGAACATACTATATACAATTGTATTTCCAATAATTAGAGAAATGTTTCTCATTTGTCAACTGATTTCTGCGATTTTATTAAAAATTTTATATATTGATCTGACAGTAAAATACTTTCATAACACTCATTAGTCGATGACGATGTGTGTTCCATTTACATTATGATTCAAATTACACTATCTATTTATGATGACTCAACATTTAACCCAAAATTACAGTATATCTTCACGTGAAATAGGATTTCACTTATTAAATGTAAATAGTAATAATGTGGTGGTGGTGGTGGTGGTGGTGGTGGTGGTGGTGGTGGTGGTGGTGGTGGTGATAGTACAGGGACATCATTTTATTTTTACTTCAATTTTTATTGTACCTGAGTTTTTGAATGTACTTCACTCCCACCCCTTCTACTAATGAAGTTTAACCGTCCTCTACACAGAACCAAGACTGCATATACAGTCATAGTAAACAGTACGTTCCAAAAATATGTTCGCGTTTTCCAGTGACGAAAGAGCTTTCAATATTGAATCATTTTCGCACAGGTACTGTCGTCCATTTGCCTACGTCGTATCCCGGTTTCCCCCACCAGCTTTTATTCGCCAGCTAGTGGCTGGGCTGTCTTAGCTCCTTTCTAGAACATTAATTTCTGTTAGGAATTCGACGTCTACGTAATATTATACAACTGTTTAAAATAACTTAAATAAAAGGGCCTTGTTAAGTGATTAACTGTCACGTGATTTCCTCCCTTTTACGACCCTACGACATAACCAGTTGGACGGACAGTAGATAGTATGTCTGAGTAATTTTATCTTTTCGGATCGGGCAGAAGTGAAGATTGAATTTACAGTACGTAAGGTACTCTTTTATAGAGTACAGTAGGTACAGAATTATTTCAACATGAGTTACTAGCACGAAGAACGAAACTGGTAATTGGGATTAGGTACAATAGTCTATAGTGCGATAATATGCACATTAGAACTGAAGCCTGTATCGAAATGAACGGCCACCATTTTCAAAAATGTGTTTAAATATCCATATTATGATTATTTCTCAATTTAACTTCATTCTCTATATTATAAGCTAATGTGCTGTAGGCAGTATAATATATACTGCATAATGAATACGTCCACATGGACAGCTCAGTTCGTGAGTAAAAACACTCATTGTTAATACTGTACTGTATTTTGATTAAACAAAAACCTAATGAAAATGATCAAACTCAAAATCGCGATATTTCCTAGTTTACGTAAATGGATAACTACTTTTCTTCCCTCCTATACCTAGTAAAGTGATTTGTTTGTATATTACGCCGGTATCATCGAACTCCAGTCGTGGAACGGGGTAGCAAACATCGTTGATCCAGAGGTATAGGCAAGTTAATATTAAAAATGTTAGTAAAAATAAAATGATGTCCCTGTAGAATGTAATGACGATGATGCTTGTAAGTGTGTGAGTCAGATTTAGTTGTCTGCAATGAACTCCAGTATCCTTCCACCACGCCCAAATGACGTCGTCCTTATTTGCAGGTGCTCACAAAGATCTCTTGACTTGTTATTTTTATGAGCTCCTGTCCTGACATACCCTGAACTACTACAGTATTGTAAGACAGTTCTACACTCACAAAAACAGAGGGAACTTTGCGTTGCTTTAGTTCTTCCGCTGTGTTGCATGATAATGGGAAATTAGCGTTCCCAGTGGAAACCGAAGTACTTGGAAGAAGTCGAATAAGTTACATGCCGTTTCGTTATCAGCTTATCACAAATAAGGAGGCCATGTCTATTAAGTTACTCATCTAAAGATCTTGTTCTCTTTCTACTTGCGGTTCCCTTTAAAGACAATGTTGATTATTTGCTCCACAGGTGTTACCTTACTTCACAAGACAATTTTTAGTGTTTGTGTTCTCATTATATAGAGAGATTCAAAAGTCCGGCGACATAGACATACTCCGTTATTAGTGCAAATAGCAAAAAATGGGAAGAGGGGAAAGTTGTTGGGAATATGTAGTTTTCAATTTAATGTGCTTGAATTTTCAATGTAGAATACGTCGTCTTGGCTGTACACTAGTACGACACTCCCGCCAGTTCTAATGCTGCAAAATTAGTGGATTTTCCGCTAGTTTTAGGCCTACCGCATTTTAGATAAGTATTATTTAACAAAAAAATAGTTGACATGCAGAGTTTAGTGGTTATTTAACTTCTCACAGTCCAAAGAAACATGTATTTGCATTGATAGCGTTATAATTCAGGGGAATTTTATTCTTGTCTGGCTGTTTTCCTTGAACTTGTATTTGCAACTCTGTTAATTATCGTCATAATTTTGTAATTTACCCGATACACTACGTAACTACAATCCGGTATATATATTTTTTATTTTATTGGGTAATTTTACGACGCTGTATCAACATCTAGGTTATTTAGCGTCTAAATGATATGAAGGTGATAATGCTGGTGAAATGAGTCCGGGATCTAGCACCGAAAGTTACCCAGCATTTGCTCGTATTGAGTTGAGGGAAAACCCCGGAAAAAACCTCAACCAGGTAACTTGCTCGACCGGGATTCGAACCCGGGCCACCTGATTTCGCAGCCAGACGCACTGATCGTTACTCCACAGGTGTGGACAATCCGGTATAACTAGCGGAAAAACCTCAACGGTGTATTCTACGTTCAAAATTCAAACACATTAGATTGAAAACTACATATTTCCAACAACTTCCCCGTCTTTCCATTTTTCGCTATCTACACTAATAACAGAGTTTGTCTATGTCACTGGGCTATTGAATCACTGTGTATTTGTAGTCGTTCTTTCCCTACTCTTTTGCTCGCTAGCGTTTTTGAACACGCGCTTTTCTCCTCTTTCCCCATCCATCTTCCATACTAATCTGAAGATCAATATGGAATGTGAACTTTCCCTAGAACCTGGTTGCTTCCGAGTACTTAATTCTCTAATTTGTTCTCATTTATTTCATTCCAATGTAAGCTACTGAGACTGGAAGAGGAGCAGTTTTGCTTTAGGAAGGGAAAATGTAAGAGAAATGTAACTGGACTGCTACGAACAATCGGCGAAAGATACCTAGAGAAGAATAAAAAAGTGTATATAGTATTTGTGGACTTAGAAAAGGCGTTTGACATAGTGTACTGGAATAAATTGATGGGATTCTAAAGAAAATTGGCGTGGATTGAAAAGAGAGGAGCCCGTTCAGTAACCTTTATATGAAACAAGTCAGTCAGGATAGGAGAAGAAATGTCAGAAGGAAGCGAAATAGGGAGAGGAGTACGTCAAGGATGCTCTTTATCATCTACCCTCTCCAACATCTACTTGGAGAATTTAATGAACTGTTTTCAGAACATGGGCGGAGTGATATTAGGAGGAAGAAGAATAAAGTTCGTAAGATTTGCTGATAATATGGCGTTGTTAGCAGAAAAGGATATGGCACTTATATGGTACTAGAGATAAATGACAGCTTTGAGCGGTATGAAATTAAAAAAAAAGTCAACAAGACGAAGACTATGGTCATAGAAAGAAAAATAAAGGAGGTAAACTTGCGAATTCTAAATGAGACAGTAGAGGAAATGGACAGCTTCAAATACTTGGGGTGTAATATAAGCAGTAACATGAGCTGCTGCCAAGAAGTCAAAAGAAGAATAGCAATGGCTAAGGAAGCCCTTAATAGAAAAAGGAGCCTCTTCTGCAGACCTCTGGAGAAAGAACTAAGGAAGAGACTAGTGAAGTGCTTTGTATGGAGTGTAGTATTGTATGGGGCAAAAACATGGACATTACGACGAAATGAAGAGAAGAAATTAGAAGCATTTGGAATGTGAGTATGGTGAAGAATGGAGCGTTTGAAATGGACAGACAGAATAAAAAACGAAGCTGTGTTGGAAAGAGGCGACGAAGAAAGAATGATGCTGAAACTGATAAGGAAGAGGAAAAGGAATTGACTGGGTCACTGGTTGAGAAAAAAACTGCCTTCTGAAAGATGCACAGGAAGAAATGGTAAACGGGAGAAGAGTTCGATGGAGAAGAAGATATCAGATGATATATATATATATATATATATATATATATATATATATATATATATGGATTATATGCGGCGACTAAGGGAAGACAGAAAGTAGGAAAGACTGGAGAATGCTAGATTTGCAGTGAAAGATCTGTCCTTGGACAGTACACTATGAATGAATGAATGAATGAATGAATGAATGAATGAATGAATGAATGAATGAATGAATGAATGAATGAATGGTAGTTTCTTCTTAGCCAGTGATCCAGTCAATTTCTTTTTATCTTCCTGATCAGTTTGAGCATTATTTTTTCTTCACCTACTCTTTCTACAACAACTTCATTTCTTATCCTGATTGTCGATTTCACACGCTCCATTTTTCTCCATTTTCACATTTGAAATGCTTCCAGTCGTTTCTCTTTACTTCATCGTAATGTCTATGATTCTGCCTCATAGAAAGCCACATTCCACACGATATACTTCACTAGTCTCTTCTTTAGTTCTTCTTCCAGACGTCCGCAGATGCTCTTTTTTCTATTAAAAGAATCCTTTGCCATTGCTATCCTCCTTTTTACTTCATAACAACTGCTCATATACTTATTTTGCTTGGCTATTTAACGTCACTGTATGAACTAAGAGGACAGTTCATGTTACTACTTGTAGTAGATCTTAAATGTTTGAAGCTGTCCATTCGGACTTTTGTCTTCTTCGATTTTCTTACGATATCCATACAGTAATCTTCGTCTTGTCTGCGTTTATCTTCATTCCCTACTGCTCACAGCTGTCATTTAGTCCTAACAACACCATATCGTGAGCAATTTTTTGTTCCATTTATATCATTTAATTGAATTAAGTATATTTATAACCCTGGTATATGATAAACTGAATGTATGGTACTGTTCTCATCTAGTAGGATAGTCTTCTCATTAAGGGGTCAAGCAGACTACCTTCATAATCATATTCGGACACAATTCTCTTAACCGTAAACTTTTAGTGAAGCCACAACAGTTATCTTAAACATGTAGGAGTTATAGAAGTCTAAATAAATGTTATTTTGTATATTCACAATTTTATCGTTAATTATAATTTTTTACTTAATGGCCATTTTATTTCAATACCAAAAACTTCTTTTTTTGGTACAAATAGTTCGATTAAAGTTATGAAGAACGTTGTTCAACTCCGTTATTGCTGTTTGCAATATCGTTTATCACTAGTTTCCCTGAACGATCTTTATTACTTGTTAATAAAACTGTGTTTAAAAGTAATCACTGGGTAACAAATTTTTATTTATTTATTTTTTTTTGCTCTGGGCATATGATACATGTTTTCTATATAATTTGAGCCTCCTGAAATCGAACATGACAATAAAAAATAGTTGTTGGTTACGGGTTTTGAGAAATTTTAGAATTTATATCTATTCAAAATGCTGCTTTATATAATGACAACAAGGTTAAATATTCACTGTTCAGAAGATTACAGCTTTCTTTTTCTGAATTTTCTTTCATACTGGGAATCAAGTAAATCACGAGATAAAGTTCAACAATAGTCTGCTAGCATATTGGTACTCCACTGTCCTTGGTATCTTTTTCTCATAGTTGAAATTTCTTGACGAAAGTACTCACAATGCTCATCACTGAAATCGTCACAATTCTCGGGGGGGGGGGGGAGTCAAGATGGAAGTGAAGGAAGTGAATTTTCAGGCAAATGTTACAACCTACAATTTCATACGCCAACAGTAAATTTTGCACTAGTTCTTCATAGTTCTTACTTCTACGGTTATCCAGAAACTTTAATATAACCTCCTTGATTGCAATCCAGGCGGCTCTCTCTTTTCCTCCCAACAAAGATTCGAAGTGATTGTCCTTCATTTTTTCTCTAATTTGTGGTCTATTGAAAACTCCCTCCTTTATTTTCGAGTCACTAATAGCAAGAAATTTTTCCCGGGTATGTTTAAATGCTTCAGTTTTATGATTCATACCTTTAACAACATTCTTTATTAACCCTAACTTAATGTGTGAAGAGGGTAAAATTATTTTACTTTGAGGTACAAAGGGTTGACGTATAATATTTTTCTTCCCTGCCTCTAGTGATTGTCGTTTTATTTTATAAAGCTTATCTCGAGCGCGACTGTCCCATTCACACAGAAAGCAGCAACATTTTGTGTAGCCTAATTGCATTCCAAGAAGCAATGCTAAACCTTCAAATCCGCACATATAAACTTTTCGTAATTTGAATATTATCATTAAAGTACACTTTAAAGTAATACACATCTTAGAAAGAACACTAACACCACGGAAATCTGTTAAACTGAAGCGATTTCACATAGCAAATCTGTTTCTCCCCCTCTAAATTGAACCGATAATGACAATAAAACAATTTCCGCTTTTAGAAGTCGTTTTGACAAGGTGGTCTATTGCAAAATATAAATTACAGTAATGTCATTAAAGCTCACAGTGAGAGAAATTCACATCTCAAGTAAAATCAGGTAAACTCAAGTGAATTCATACCGCGAACCTGTCTCACCCCCTCCAAATAGACTCGTAAAATGGAAAAAAAATAATTTCCGTTGCTACAAATGCTTCTAATATGGTGGCCTACTTATCTCAATAATGTTTTCACATAATGGATCGTCACATTTGTAAAACAAAGTAGTTACAGACGATGGTGATTTTTAAATAGAATGCATATAAAATTAATTATATTATGCTTCTCGAAAACCCGAACTGATGGAACATTTTGTTTGCTATTTTTTAATTCAGGAGGTCGAAATTAGTAAGAATTTGTTACTTTATGTCTTGCGCAAAATGACTGTTGACCAGATTTAATAAATTGCATAAATAATACAGTATAGTAAAATAATAACAACGCAGGCAATATGAAGTGGTAGTGTGAATATATAAAAAACCAAAATGAAAATTGTGAAGTTTAAATAAATGGCAGATGGGGCGAATATTTAAGCGTAATATATGAAGTAGGATAGAAGAAACTCCGTCGCCTTGGTGATTAATGAGTCTCATTTAAAGTGCCTTCTTCACTGTGGATGCGGTGGTTGATGTGACCCACATACAGTCCGCCCTAACTTTACAGGTCCTGTTATTGATTACTGCCGTGTGAAGCCACAGAGAACATTCAACTTTCCTTCACATTCCTGTGGAACGCAGATCACCTGACGATTTCCCACAAAAGGCCGAGGTTTGGTTTCTTGCACATGCAGTGCAATATGTGTGAAGGGAGTTTTCTTGAAATTCTTCGGTTTCTCCTATAAGTAATAACTTACCAATTCTGTATTATCGTCGTAAATGTCTTCGTTTCTTTTTACTACGCTTGGGTAAATATTTTGCAGGGCCTTGGATTAAGTTAATGCCTGTTATCATTCTCCCGACAGTATAAGCCCCACAGCATGAGGACGAGACGACCAAGATTATTAATTTATGTAAGACAAGACAGAACATTGCAGTAACAAAAGACAGAAATTCATGCACAATACTGAATTCAAACCAACAACCTAGGTTCACACACCACAGTCCTTGCGTCAACTATAAAAAGCTATATACTTCATTAATAATAATAAGATATTACATAAACGAAGAAAATCTACAATTATGTCAATCTATAACAGATGGCTGGGGATTTGTAGAATCCCTATAATGCATGGAAAATTAAGTGCTTGTTGATTGTGTGATTTCAAATAGTCGTAGGTCAACGCTTGTTGAAAATCAATTGGTACGTTAAACCAAAGGTCCCGGGTTCGATACCTGGCTCCGGAACAATTTTTCCCTCCTAATTATTCAAATCAACTTTACAGGGAGTTATACCTGAAAGCTTGATTTGCATCAATTTAACATGATCATAAAACAAAGCACTTGAACTTTCAATGAACAGCCTATTGTAACCAGTACAAAAAATAAATTTAGCGCTCACTGCTCATGCGAATAGTAACATCTTGAATATATTTTTATTTTATTGGGTTATTTTACGACGCTGTATCAACATCTAGGTTATTCAGCGTCTGAATGAAATGGTGATAATGCCGGTGAAATGAGTCCGGGGTCCAGCACCGAAAGTTACCCAGCAACTTGAATATATTCATACATATAAACTTAATAATTACATATGTAGCTCCAGTAGCATATCCCTTAGTATCGTGTTCTCTTTTACTGACAACGCCATATTATCAGTAAATTTTACGCACTTTATTCTCCTTCCTCTTACTATCACCCTTCCCAGGTTCTGAAAAAAGTTCTTCATTAAATCCTCCAAGTAGGGCCTACATGTTGAGCAGAGTAGGTGATAAAAGACATCTTTGTCGTACTCCTCTCCCTATTTCGCTTCCTTCAGGTATTTATTCTCCTATCCTATCCTATTTATAAAGATTACTGAAACAGCGTCCTCTCTTTCCAATTCTTGCTTATTTTCTTCAGAATCTACACCAGTTTGTTCAAATCTACTCTGTCAAACGCCTTTTCTAGTAAAATAAATGCTACATTCACTTCTCTATTCTTCTCTAAGTATCTTTCGATGATTGTTCGTAGTAGGTAGTCGAATTGCATCCCTCGTACCTTTTCCCTTCCTGAAATTAAAAACTGCTTCTTCTTCAAATTGTTCTTCCATCTTGGAATATAAACGTAGATTCAGTATTCACAGGAGAATCTTCGCCGAGTGTGACAGCAGGCTGAGAGTCCTGAACTCGTTACATTTCTTGACATTATTTTACTTCGGTACTGAAAGCAACACTGTCTTCGTAAAATCTTCAGGTCATTCATCTTTCTCATACATTTCGTTCCGTAATGACTGAATTTCCTTCTTGTCTCCATCTAAGTATTTCACTAATTCAATGGGGATTTCGTCAACTCCTGTTGATTTTCCATTTTTCACTTTCCTAAGCGCTAGTTCAACTTCTTCACCTAGAACAGGAGATTCTTTTTCGCCTTCTGATAAGGTTGCTTCGTCTTCTATGGCTTACTTATCTGGACGATTCCCTGTCTGATTTAACTCTTCTACATATTTCGTCCATGTTTTCAGTAGTCCTCGTTTGTCTGTTATTTCATTTCCAATTTCATCTTCTATCAACTACATGGATTTTCTATTCTTATTTGTGAAGTCCAAACATTTAACTTCGCGGTACATTAAATCATATCTTCCTTTTCTCTATAGATCCTCTATTTCTTTACATTACTCTTTCATCCAGTCTTCCTTGGCCTTATCAGTTTCTTAGTGAACTATAATAATTGATATTAAATAATAATATAAATTGTAATACATTAATTTACTGTATTATTAGCATAGTTTAAAAAAATTTCCGTTTTATTTACGTAACTTACAGTAATCGAATTGTAATTGTAATCGATTGTAATTTCAAGGCTTTAATCGAATTAATCTATTACAAGTGTATATTTATTGTCATGTTGGTCTGTAAGTTTCAATTTGTTATGATTAGTTTAAATTATAACCCTAATATACTATATGTAAAATAGGGTTTATAAATATGGAATAAATACTACTGCTACTAATTTACGGTAAATATTCTACTTTCTGTGAGATATTAGGATAATAATGTGTGTTTGTAAAAACAATTTCGAATATCTCAAGCTTAATTTTCCTTATCAACTTCAGATTGTATGTGGGTATGCTCTCTCCCTCTTCCTGCGTACTACGAGGCATATTACGAAGCACTGCTTACCCTTTACCCTTTTCAACGAGTGCTGACGACCACTGGTTTAGATGTATGTCCTCTACAACTCAAAGTTTGCCGGTTAAATTTAGATTCACTCTATATACACAGAAATTTTTTGCTTGCAGTCGCAACGACGCGGGAACTGTATCGGTTTTATCCATCGATAATAAAATTCCTCCGTGAATTTGTAACACTAGGATATTTATAAAATATAGCACTTACATTTCTCTTTTATTTCATGAGTAGGCTACTAATCTGTGTTACAGTAACTGCGTAAAGTGCTCATTCTACAGTCACAAATTTCTGGCACCTTATTTAATGTGTAGCCTATTCACTCACAAAAGTTCTCCATCTGTAATTATTCTGAATTTTATCTCGATCTTTCTTTAATTTCCTGTACAGCATGCGGGTTATTTCTGTACCCATTTATTACTATTTTGATGTTTTCTCACACATAATAGTTGACACGGATATTAGACCTATGTGCTGTTTTGTACAAGATTCTGCTACAGCATGTACCAGCCGGAATTTATTATTATTATATTATTATTATTAGTATTATTATTATTATTATTATTTCATACATGTCATCATCAGCATGTTTGTTACTATGGACATAATCAAGAAAGAACATAAAATGTAATATAAGCTACAAATTATAAAATACATAATAAATACACATGTGAAAATGCAATAACAGACAACAAAATGGGAAAAAAATTGATCTGTTGAAGCTGAAAGTATTCATTTATAGAAGTAATGAGAGATGTTATATATGGCAAGGCCATTACTAAAAGGTCTTAGTCCGCACATTCTCAGACTTTGCCCTGTGTGACTTATCTGTGGGAAATAATAAAATATAATAATAAAGTCAACAAGATAACCAAAACACCACAAAAGAACTTAAAGAATAAATCAGGAGAGACATTAGAAAAATGACATATGAAAACTTACGAATGAACATTGATATCAATAGGTGTTAGAAGTGAGGGGGGATGGACACAACTGCGAACAACACATATTAGCACTTTTTATGAGATAAAATACTGAAATTGTATGTATACTATTAATAATCAAAATTGTACGAGTAGAAATGCACTGGGGATTAACGATCGATAAAACCGGTTTCTAGTGCGGCCTTGGGGCAATAGAGTTCTCATGTTGTCGCCGCTGGAGGCGGATTTTGCCGCATCTCTATGAAGTACTCATTTTAACGAATGGCCAAGAACTTTTGTCATTAAATTACATTGCGATAAGCAAAATAGAAACTGAAGAAATATTCTTTTAAGATCAGTATTTGGCTATAGACATCACATGTCTGGCACAGTCGTTCGTATAGAACCTTAAGTTAAATGAGAAAGGAGAAATAAGCAAGTTTTTCTTTCACATATTTTACTAATAAGAGAAATAAAGTTATTAAATGGAATACCGTACTGTAATTTTCAGAATAACATAATAAAGGAAATCGCAAGTTTTGGTAAGTGAGAATAGGTTACAAAACCGAAATATGTGAGATAATGGCCATCAGAAAGCTTATGATAATGCTAATAAATGGAAGAGAAAAATCGGTTGATTAAGATAAAGAATTTAGTTGTGAACTCATAGCTTAGAAAAGTTGTAACAGCCAATCGGTGGCTGATGATGATGATGATGATGATGATGATGATGATGATGATGATGATGATGTCATAATGTATTGTTGGCGACGGAATGGAACAGAGACACATTGAAGTTGTATGATTGATGAGGATCATAATGATAAAGATGAAATATTGGTACCTCATTTAAACTTCCCTCCTGTAAACGATTCCACCATGTGCGTGTCTGCTGTTCAGTCGACAAGTAAAAATAACCACACTTATGTAACGAACTATGTATAGACTGCTTATCGACTGCTGTTTCGAACCAGTAGAACAAGAAGCAGGTTGGTTCTCACACAACACACGACGGATTGTCCCGGCAATACTTTATGAGAAGTCATTATCTCGTAAATTTTCAATAACCGTGCGGTACATGCATTCAGAATAGAAGAAGCATGTCCGTATGTCGAATTATTATTACCGCTGTTCAGAACTCCCGCTTATGGAAAAACAAATTAGTTCCAAACATTAGCTTATGGATTTATGACATAAACTAAAGGGAAAGTTAATTTAATAATAATAATAATAATAATAATAATAATAATAATCATCATCATCATCATCGTCATCATCATCGTCATCATCATCATCACCATCAATAAAAAACACTCAAGGACTCAGCAAGATCTGTCTGTTTCGATCTTAACAAGTTTTATTCAGCTTGTGTTTCAGTATCCTATGGATTTTGTTCCCAGAGGTTGCGTTTTGTTTCGCAGTATTCTTGTCCGAGTTGAATTATTTTCTATACTGTATAATTTTCACACTAATAAGGGAAGATTTTGGACCTCCCGAATAGAATCGTCACGAAACTCTCTGGAGTTGACAAGCATGAGGCCAAAGTAACTGGTGCGGTATGGCATTTCGAAATTGCCTTTTACCCTTATAAAATGGGAAGCGGAGTGCGTGCCTGTATTGTTTTCAGCCATAAATTGTCAAACACATCGCACCTGAGGTCTCTAGTGTCATTAGGTGATACAATGCAAACCTGGCAGGTCCTGTTTCTATACTAACGAATACTGTATCTACATACAATATAGTATTATGTGTTTAGAAAAATGGCTTGTACCCTTCATGTTACAGTACAGATACTGGTGAATGAAGTGATGCGGAATTACCAAGGGGACAACACAGCTCCAATGTACATTGACAAGCGAATTACACGAGAATTATATAGCATTTGGAGCGACCTATTAGTGGCGACGCTGTCTTGTTGGAGGGCAGACATTTTGGTGTGATAATGATGAAACGTAAGACCTTTATCTGAAGACAGTCACACGCTGGGTCCTCCAGCACACAACATGACAACCAGTTGCAGTTCCTATGAACCATCACCCCCCCAAAGTGAAACGGAAAAGCATTTACGAGCAGTTTTCTGAAAAAAGAATGTGCAGTGTCTATGAAAGTGTCACGATTTCAAATAAGACCGTTACAGAAACTATCCGAAAATTCATGATTTCACCGGAAATGCGCGTACGAGGGGACACATAATTCAGTACTGGCGTGGGAGAAAGAAGCAGTAATCTCGATGGACATTCTCATTTTAAAAGTTAGCAAATATTTTCTGGACCAATTCAAACGCCGCTATATAATAACATTACGCAAGACCACAAGATTCCTTACTAGGCGGGAAGTTACTCTTGACACCAAGGTAAGAAATAGAGAATTGGAGTTTGTACGAAAAGGTGCGGATTACATTACAGCTAATGAAATCGATACCGACATTGTGTTCAATATAACCCAAAATCCATTTCAATATGAACTCACGTCAAACAGGACATTATCAATGACTGTGGAAAGACTAATGAAGCTGGCATGCAAAGAGTATCATCTACTACCCACTTCTGTACCATTCTGGTGTGTATTTAAATGTCATGACGCCTTGCAAAGAAACTGCACATCTGCTTTCAGGAAACGAGAGGTAAATTTGGCAACGTGTTTCCGAAACACTGCAACGTAACGAACCGCCGAATATAGAAAATGACTGCAGCACCAGTGATAGGATGTCCACAGCTCTCTTACTGTCCTGAATGCGTAAAGTACTAGAACCGGAACTAAAGGGAGCGTCGCTTCTGTTGCTGGAGTTTGTTGACCATTCGGCAAAATTAGCATAGATTTTTCAAAGATTATATCACCTAAACCCACGATGTATTGCCAGCGTCTTGACGTCTATTTCTTCGTCAGTATAAACGTTTTGCACGACGCAAGGAAGAGTACATACCGTACGTTATGATGAGAATAATGCCGTCAAGCTTCATGACTTAATCTTCAGTTTCATATTGCATTCTCTTATATACAGTCATTTGAGTGCACCACAGTACCAACTAATGATTAGCTATGCTTGGAAGACGTCTCGATACGTGTCACAGGACACACCTCTTATGTTCCATAATGTATTGGACTTAATTTTGTTGTTTTTTGTAACCTTCAGCACTCCTGACTATGATTCAAGTGCCATCAGTATCTGCTCGTGGTGTGGGATTCAACTTTGCTTGAAACACTGTTTTTTTCACACCACAATACCATTATGTGGAATGGGGTACGTATGTATATGAAATTTGCAACTTTATGATGTACGTAATCTCTCTCACCATTTACGTGTCTATTATCTTAAAGGTAAATTGCGTTAGACAATTTATGGCTGCAAACATAACAGGCGCGCCATGTTCATAAGCCATGTTATAGTGGGTACGGACGATTGCGAAATGTCGTAATTCCCAGCAGTTACTTTGGCCTCATGCTTGTTCATTCTAGAAAGTTTCGTAACGATTCTCGTCGGGAGGTCCAAAGCCTTCCCTTCTAAGATAAAAATTATAACATTTTTTGTATTTTATATCTACACACCTTTACCTGACACGCCACCGGTAGAAAAATATTTGTGCTGCCTGAATTTTGAGATAATATTTTTTGTGTTTATATTTCACGGTTGTAAAATAGGAGTAGGTCAACTTCATAGATATTAACTCATACGACTTTAAATATATTTCCTTCTTATCTCATCTTATTTCACCATCATAACAGCGATTACCATCATCATCGTCGTCGTCAAATCATCGTCATTAACACCATGAATTAAATTATAATTTGTTATTTTGTTCTTTCGAGTACATTTATCTCTAAAACCTGTCATTATAGCGCGTCTTCAGATGTTCTGCTCATTTCTTTCCTTTAAATCTGATTTAAGAGTTACTTACACATTTCTTACCCAGTCTATCAAAGTTTAGCTAAATTGTTCAAATTCGTTTGACTAGATGTTTGACCCTTCAACAACTAGAGAAGAAAGACACGATGCACATATGTTTACTATGTACGGGAACTAAAAATTTAACAAAATTACGAGGGATGCTTTTTTTTCAATCTCCGATCGTACCCGTAAACAGCCAATCGACTGGTATGATGTGAGGATGCTCGGAGGGGGACTGTGCATCTCCTCCACTATAATCTCTACAATTTCCAACGTCATTACGCCATTTTGAGCTGAGTTGCAGGCACGTAAACATGGATGCTACGATTGATTCTCCCGCCAAGTGTGAGTTGCGTAGTGTAATTCGATTTCCTCAAGCAGAAGGGAATAGTGCAGCGGAAATTCATCGCAGAATGAACCGAGTATACGATGAAAACTTTATGAGTGATGGTGTTGTGCGTGAATGGTGTAGGAAATTTAAAGAAGGCCGAACCGATGTTCACGGTGAAGGGGGACAAGGACGCAAGTCTGTCGCAACAGGAGTTATTATTCAACGAGTTGACCAAGTGGTTCGAGAAAAACGGAGGTTTATCATAAGTGAGTTGTGTGTGGAATTCTCTGAAGTTTCAAGACCATCTGTTTACACGATCGTAACAGAACACTTTCGCTACAAAAAACTGTGCCCTCGATGGGTCCAAAAGATGTTTTCTGATGACCACAAAGGTCGCTGAATGGCATTAGCGCTGACGTTCTTCACACGTTATTAGGCTGAATGTGAAGATTTTTTTAAATCAATTGTGACTGGAGATGAGACCTGGATTCAATATGTCACTCCCGAAAGAAAACAACAGTCACAACAATGAATGCACTCAAACTCGCCAAACAAACCGAAAAACTTCTAACAAACCTTCAACAACAGGAAGGTTATGGCTACTGTGCTCTGGAGCCAAAAGATGTGTTGCTTGCTTAGTTTATGAAACCAGGGACGTTTATTGTCAGACGTTACGACTGCGGAGAATCATTCAAAACAAAAGAAAAGGCATGCTAAGTTCTGGAGTTCTTCTGATTCATGACAACGCCCTCCCTCACAGTGCTGCTGTAACCCAGAACTTCTTCAGTAATTTCGATTTGAAGTGTTTAAACAACCGGCATACAGCCCCGACTTAGCATCGGACGACTTCCACCGCTTCCCTGAACTGAAAAAGTGGCTAAGATGGCTTCCAGAATAATAAGGAGCTTCAAAAGAACGTTAAGGCCCATCTCAACTCACTGGCGGCAAAATTCTATGAAGAAGGGATTGGAAAGCTGGTCCACAGATATGACAACTGCCTTACTCTTCACAGCGATTATGTCGAAAAATAACCATGTTTTACATAACTTTACGCAATAAATTCATTTTTTATTTACACTTTTTTGTGGACCATCGGAAGTTGAAAAAGAAAGCAATCCTCGTATTTATAGTAGACAAAATTCAAAAACAGAATAGCGTATAGAAAATTATGCGGGCAGTAGGTGAAAATAATTTAAAAAAGATACATCTTGTTATAATTAAAATGTTATACGTCTCATTTTAATGTTCTAATAAAAACAACTAGGTAGTGTAATGGACAGCTTTAAATACTTGGGGTGTGCTATAAGCAGTAACATGAGCTGCCGTCAGAAGTCAAAAGAAGAACAGCAATGGCAAAGAAAGCTTTTAACAGAAAAAGAAGCATCTTCTGTGGACATTTGGGAATAGTGAAGTGTTTTGTGTAGAGTGTGGCACTCTATGGGGCAGAAATACGGAAATTATGACGAAGTAAACAGTAGTTACTAGAAGCATTTAAAATGTGGATGTGGAAAAGAATAGAGCATGTGAATTGGACAGACAGATTAAGAAATAAAGCTGTGTTGAAAAGAGTGAGTGGAGAAAGATTGATGCTGAAATACCATCTCGCTGTCACCAATCTCATCGACGCTAAATAACCGCGTAGTTGATACAGCGTCGTTAAATAACCGACTAAAATGTATGTATGTATGTATGTATGTATGTATGTATGTATGTATGTATGTATGTATGTAACAAATTAATTGCTGATTAATATTTATTACATATTATAATGAAACTAACATCTGTCCATTCCTATTATTATCATTAATTTCTCTAAATAGATTTACAAAACCTCTAATGGCAATTACATTAATATTCTCATTATAGAAATATATTTTAGATTTATATATGTATATTTTTTTTCTCCCTGTAACATAGTTCTAGTAAGCTTATATTAAATTAATTTTCATCATTTTACTAGCTATCTCAAACCTCAAATTAATTATAATTGATTGAATTAAATTAGCTCATAAATTAAGTTACTACTTTACCTTAAAGGTTTATCTAAATTTAAATAAATATGTAGTCTACTAGTCGTTAACTTAACTGAAGAATATTGCTGGAGAACCTTTTAAGTGTAATGTAAATATTCGTAATTTAAATATGAATTGTATTGATTAAGGCTGGTTGAGTGGAAGAGAAGGCCTTATGGCCTTAACTCTGCCAGTGAAAATAAAACATTATTATTATTATTATTATTATTATTACTATTATTATGTACGATGACGAAATAATATTACTGATATTATAAAATTCATTTGGTTGCATATTCTGCTAGAGATATTTTATCTTCCTCAAAAATATACTGTATATTGTATGGAATGGTCATTATATCTTAAATACATATCTCGATATATATTTTATTACTTATCGTCTTCAATGTTTGCGCACATACGTAGATATGTACTGAAATGTATGTTTCGACCTACTTCTCGCTATTGTCACATATAAAACAGAAATAATTTAGACAGCTTGTTTTGATATTATCTTGTTCTGTGATATCAATAACAATTCTGGTAAGGCTATTGTTTTTAAAATCGATCAATTTTAGCTGTATTTGCAAGTATTAATTATTACTACATAATATAATATTCAGAAAATGTACAGTTGCGTGGATATTAGTAGGCCTATACAGTTCGCAATATTTACTTAATTGTGAGATAACAAATGTGTCAACACTAAAGAAACAATAAAATGTGTTTTGAACCTGATCTAGCGAACTTAAAACAACTTTATTGCAAAGAGGAAGTGAAAATGGATTACTTATTGTAATAAACGATGAATTTTAATCGATCCCTATTCCTTTTGAATAATTATTTTTCTTGAAATTCTGGGAATTGTGATCTATATGTTGAAGTTGCTAATGTTGTTATAATTTTTGTAGACCTGTTATATTTAGTACACTTTTGAATTATAATGTAACACTAGAAGGACAAACTGGTCATTGTGATCCATTTTAACATTTAATTTATTTGTATCTCCTATGTGTATTGACTCATCAGGTTCGTTCTTCGAGAATTTTACTGAATTTATTCTGTTTAAGTCCCCTGAACATTTCAAGTCTGAAACGTTATTATTTTTGGGCGTAGAAAGTACAGCTACCTAGGACCAACACAGGTCATTTTCATCAGTCTACATTCTCTTATGTTCCTATAGCAGCGAACTACAAATATTGCTGTTTTATGATCGTCTTCCGCCTTCTAACAATTAAAGTAAATAGAGAGGGCGTTCAATACTACTCTCCGGGATTAACGTGGCACCAAAATAACAGCTCTCTAGATCAGCTGGTCTCGGGCAAAACATTATACAGTATGCTTACGTACAAGCAATTTATTACAATGATTGTGAATATGAAAGCATATCCTATAATGTATTATGATAAAAAAAATAGTTTTGGTAGATCCTAATTTAACAAGTGTCTTGTTTTAATGGCTTGTTTTATAATACAAGATGAAATAACTTAAAGATAAACCTGCTATAATTGTCTCATGAAAATATGGGATACTTTTACTTTCGACGTTTTTCTAAGGAAATTGAAGTTAGAAGTTACTGAAAATGTATTATGTAAGATTGAAACAAAGGAGTTGACACAAGAAAGAACACTATTGTTTTTAAAAAATGTTTAATCATGACAATTTCTTTACGTCACTTGACAGTACTTTGCACTTTTTTGTCTGACAGTACCCTTCATTTGGGGGGAGTGAAAACATAGGTTATGTAACTTTTATTGATTTGAAAACTGTAATAGTGTGAGAAAGTGAAGTTGTGTCTTATTGAAATATTAAATACAATAGCTTTGATTATGTGATTAACATCTTGAGGGATCTATCGAGCCTTATATTTTAGAAATTATTCTTAAGTTCGGGAAGTTTATTTACTAGTAAAACTAAAATATAGGCCTACCGTGTCTTTATAAATAAGACTTTAATTTACAGATGAATGGAAAATACAATTATGTAATCCCATAAAAAGTAATAGGTCACAAACTGGCAGCTACTTATAATAATAATAATAATAATAATAATAATAATAATAATAATAATAATAATAATAATAATAATAATAATGGTTTATTTAATCTGGCAGAGTTAAGGCCATACTGCCTTCTCTAACACTCAGCCAGGATTAATGAGAAAGAACATGGTTTTTCGCTTTTTCAAATAAAATGAATGTTTGAAAAATGTTAAACTCATTATATTTCAGAGTTATAAAATTTCCTCGGTAATTATACGTAGGTAACAATGTAAATTATAATTAAATCCTCACAATAGGCCTTATAGCTAAACCTAGAATTATAATAATAGGTACAGTTAAAATTAAATCATAACACAATAATTATTATTTATATAAAAACTAGAATAAAACAACATTTCTATGTTATTTCACATAAATTGGATATTTATACTGGAATAAAAACAATATAAATAACAGTGTAGACCTGACCTTTTTTATTTTTATACATTGTATTCTGATTTTGTTTCAAACCTGGGTAAAACTGTTCTTGAATCAATTCTTGTCCTTATAAATCATATATGTTTTTTACCCACAGTGGAAGTGAAAGCTTCAGTCACAAGCTTCGTGCATCTCTCCACTGGCTGTGTGTGACAAGGATATAAAGGAAACTCCAACGTCGAAATTTCTGGATCATTGATCAATACTTTAATACCATTTTCTTGACATAGTTTTCAAAATTGGTGGTGTTGTAATTCAATTTTCGGCAAAACTAGCGCTGAGGTTGTTCCCTTTGTACTCAATTTATACACCATGCATATTCGAATCTGTGACAGGTAAGGTTTGGTTAGTTTAGGCGTTTGTTATGCATTGCATATACGATCAACTGCATATCTACAAAATATCCCTTCTAAATTAAACGATTTTCACTTCTGAAAACACGGGAACTACCTCAACGCTAGGTCCACTGTTTCAGTTCATTCACAGAGATGCATAGCCAAGGAAGGGGGGGACGCGAGGCAGCAATTACATGTCATTACCATTTCTACAATTTAATAGGACATTGTTGTTACTTTTTTGAAATAACTTGATACCTCAAAACTGAAGAAAGAACACGAAACAAATAGGATAATTGGGTAACTTCGAGTAGGCCTAGGCCTTTTTGTTTTTCTGTATTTGAAATCGTAAGCGTGATGATACGCATCGACAAACACAGACAAATCTGCTCCCTTTTTTTAAGATAAATTGCTGGCAGTAAGGAAATCGTATATGCACTGAAGTTTTCCGAAATAAACACTATTAAATAACGTTATCGTGCTTTAATACATTACAGTGAGGTTAGTGTAACACCTACGTACGAAATATTATCGTCATTTCTCTTTTTTGTGCCAGAATCAATCCAAAGTACTCATATTCAACTGGACATACATTGGCCTTTCCATATCCTATATCGCTTCTGCCCTAGATCAGCTTATCGAACTCTAGTGCCACTACCCAGCAAGCCTTGCCCCTTCTATCTATTTTATGTTCGAAGCTCAAAACATACAAACGACAATGGGGAGTTTATAACCGCTTTCCTGTGAAATTACAATAAAGTCAATAGATTATTTCGGATGACAGCGGCAATTCTTTAGACAACTGTATGAAGTATTTCATTAGTCTGCGGCAATTCTTTAGACAACTCTGTGAAGTATTTCATTAGTCTATCTGAAGATTCGTATTCGTCGTTTACTGAAGTTCTTTTGCAAATATGGCAAACGTGGCACGAAAGGATCTGAGCGATAAACTTCTGGCACGAAAGATTATGAGTGGTGAAGAATTCTGCATTATTTAGAAACATTGTCAGAAATAGATTCGGAGAGAGAATACCCAGTTAGTTTTTGTGACGAAGATGAGAATGAGACTGGTAATCCTAATTATATCTCACAAGATTGAATATATCAGCAATGTTAAGGAAACTAGGAAGGAAGACCTGTCAGATTGGAGGCTGTCATAGTAGAAATAAGACATCACATGTCTGCGCAAAGTGTAACAAATTTTTGTGTGCCCAGTGTTCTGAAGGAATCACGTATGTATGCAAGATTTTATTATAATAAACAATAGATGATAGATACATTCATAAAACATAAAATACATAAAGTGGCATCAAAAACTATTTCCTTGCATTTTTAATTATGTACTGATTGTACCTATGCAGTGTAAAATATTATCATGGCACCTAAACTTATGATTAAGCAAAACCTGCAAGGTATAGTCAAAAAACAAGGTACAATAAAAATGTAAGGAAGAAGTTTTCGATGTCGCTCTACCTTCAAAATATTTAATGTAAACTTGAGTGAACATGAATAATTCATTGCACATCGTGCCAAGAACAGAATTGCATCTGAGAAATGGTACAATTAGTATACTAGAATAACTCTTCTCGGGTTCTCAGCCAGGTGAGTTGGAGATTACCTTCCAAGCTTTCGACGGCTAGCTCTGCCATCTTCAGACTTCATCCCTGAAGAAGATGGCAGAGCTAGCCGTCGAAAGCTTGGAAGCTAATCTCCAACTCACCTGGCTGAGAACCCGAGAAGAGTTATTCTATATCAAACGCCGGGAAAGCCTCAAGTCATACAATTAGTATGCTAATAGTCATACACACTCAATAAAACAATTTTTTTCATCTAAGCGTAACATAATTTTTTCTTGGAAGAAGGATGTATACCGGTCTCAAATAATGTTATGAAATTAACTCTCAACTCTTTAATTACAGTCATTAAGTCTGTAATAATATTTTATTTGAAATAAGAGTTTCTAATAAGAGAAAAATTGACGACAAAACGTACGGGTCAAAATGATCTGTTCTGGTCGTACTAGGTAGTTGGAATGTCCCGGTCGTCGTAGTATTAATCATTTGTCCTCCGCTATGACTCAAGTGATAGAATAATGATTCAAGTGTCCTCCGTTCATAGGTACATAAAACTCTCAGTGGAGTACCACGGACTATCTCACCAACATTCAGGATTTGTGCTGCTGCCACAATTCTTTGAAGAAGATCTTCCTCGTCGTTGACTACTGTGACGAAAACCAGAGTATCCATGTGGTTTCACAAGAAGAAGTGCAAGAAGATAAATACTGCTGATCTTGGTGGTCGAGCAGCCGGTCCAGCATGATTAATCCTTTGTTTAGGAAAGGTAGCAATCAGACAATATCTAATACACTGGAAAACAATTGTGCTGGTTCCATAAGCGTCTCAACAACTAAGGCACATCCTCGAGTAAGGTATAGAACATTACCTTGGAAATGTGGAGGCAAATGTCGCATTCAAACCCGATGATATGAATCGAGACCAACTCACTGATGACTGTCACAGTGCCCAAAGCAGTATTGACTGCACACTTTTAGGCAGTATGCTGACACCTTGGTCGCCGTTAATGGGGGAAAAGGACGAGTCGCCGACTTTAGGCTGTCTGACAAAGAAATCTTTGTCTTTCCGACTATCCCTTCCAGTTTGTGTACTGAATTCTGGAACACCGTGCATGACAGATTGACGGGAAAGATGGATTTTCTGTCCACCAGGTTTGTGATATGCATTCATTTTATGTAGAGGTGATCTGTGTCGCAAGGATAACCCTTCAATTTATTCAAGATCGATTTCCAAAGCGTCGACTTACTGCATGTTTTACTTTAGTTCTTGCTGCCCAGAGATTGAGTGGAATCTGTGATCTGGACAGTGGCCGCTACAAACGTGATATCTTATTTCAATGAAAGTGTGTGATAGAAGAGAAGTTCATTCAATTACAGTTCTTCAGAGGACTGTGTTGCACCACGTCTACAAGTTTTACAGCTTTTGTGACAAACTCTGTATATCAGGTAACGCTGGTAATCTTCAGTAAACTGTAGTTCATGTGTTAACAGACATAATTTGGAATGCTTGAAAAAAGAAGAGAAGTACGTAAGCCTCGTAGCAGCTTATCGTGTTAGTTTAACTAAACTTTGGAATAATTTCACGTAGAATTAAATCGTGTCCTGTTTGTAGGTCGAGTCGTTAGTATGTTTGATATCAGGTCTGAGAGTCGCGGGTTGAATTCCAGGCGATGACAGATTTTAAGGATGGTTAAAGTTCATTCGAAAGATGATTATAGCCGATAGTTCCGTTTCGATGTTCTAGGCACTTGGAATCGAATCCTGGCCGTTGTTCATCCATGTGGAAAACTCTACACAATCTTGAAGTGTGGGTAGTGAATACCTCCTTACAGACGGCTTCACCTGATGAATGAAATTCAACTGCTCCAGGATTCTATAGAATACATCTGAAGGTACTGGGAAACCAGTAAACCACAATGCGTTCGTTTCGTTGTTTCGCAGCAATTATTAAAGGAAGAAAGGAAAGCACTGCAGACACTTAAAATGTATACCATATCATCGATAAGATTGAGCAGAAACGCACGTAAGATGCAGTGATAACACGTACTCGTACATGGGATTCATTCATAGCGTGATTTCTGCAAATCTGCCTCTAGAGAGGACCACGCCCTATGTTGAGGTCAGATATTAAAACTGAACAACATAGGCATATAGCGGCATCCGCAGATCGTGGTTTGATACCGTCTTATCTCATCTGGTTCTCATTCAACATGAATGCTCTTAAATTTATCCGTCCACAAATATAGCTGTATTGGGTTCGCATACCAGACAAAAATATTTTTCTTCAATTGAGATTAAATTCATGTATATAGTCTTTCGTTCTTTCTGTGTTAGGTACCTCAAGAATGTCCTTGTGTCATGCTGATCACATGAACAGAGGAAACGGTTGAAATGGAATAGAGTTTTGGAACAGGGACACTGTGTTTCAAGATTAATAGATCAGTAGATCTAGATCTAATCCTTAAGCTAGCCGCGATCCCAAACTCGCACCGGCCAACTAGGTATACTAAAGTTCGCTGCAAACCCAGGTTTCGCGCAGACAACTACAATCGTCCGTAAGCCGCTCACTCCGTGCGTCCCCAGCCAGCATTCGGGGAATAATATTGAATATGACGAATGGAGAAATGTTGACGGAATTATGTAGATGGCTAATATGGGGAAAAGGGGGAATCTCGAGAAAAACCCCCAACTGCGACCTTCTCCGACACAAGTGTCACTATGCATTTTCTCAATGAAAACTCCCAGGATTCACCAGGACCCCTACGTGACAAGCTGAAAGTCTGACCATCCAGCCACCGCAGGTCTAGAGTAAACAGTGATTTATGAATATATAGTATTTGTTCAAAACCAAAATCTTATGCAGTATGTGGTATTATTGTGGATATTTGTTGTTCAATACCAGAACCCACTATTGTCTTCATTCAGTCTCAGCTCTCGAGTGCTCGTAGCTATGGTCTCAGGGTGTATGGCAAGGAGGTAAAAGAGCCTGCAGTGCCTGCTCTCAAGAACCCGCTCAACATTTTCTCAAGATCGATGATTGAACTTTACCTTACTCAAAAGTTAACCTTATTGGATTTGTATTACTTGCAGTATGAGCACGTAATACAGGAGCTTTGACATCCCTGGTATACGGAAATAAGGTTAGTTGCTCATTGACTATATTGGCTTGACGGCATGTTTGGCACGTGGCACAGTTACAATAAAGTAAACAATTGCATCTTGATTGTGTTGCAGTTGACATTCTATTTATGATTTAAAACTAGAGCTCGGAGACTATTCAAAATACATTCTATTCATAAAGATTGATACTAATATGACCTTTCCTACAATTTTAAGTATTTGTTCATTTATTTTCATTATTTTTACCGATACGGGCAGAGTTAAGGGCATAAAGATTTCTCTTCCACTCAACCAGTATAAAAATATGTAGCAAATATAAATGACGTCAATACAGAAGTAATAATAATAATAATAACAGGCGGCTACGCGAGGAACAACACGGGGAGGCGAGCGAGGAGAAGCAGATATTGGTGATAGGAGATTCCATGGTGCGACATGTGGGACAGGAAAATAAGGACCTCGAAGTGCTGTGCTACCCGGGGATAAGAGTCGACGAAGTGAAACTCAAATTGGAGCAACAGGAGAAAAGGGACATAAAAACTGTAATATTACATGTGGGGACCAATGACCTGAGGCGACGATTCGAGTACGTTATGGGAGATATGTACGACTTGGCGGTAAGAACGAAGGAGCTGTACCCCCAGGCGAAGATAATTATCAGCGGGATAGTGCGGCGACGAGATTTTCACTGGACTCGGATTGGGCGACTCAATGAGGCATTCGACTGGGTGGCAGATAGAACGGGAGCAACATTCGTGGACCCAAATTCGTGGATCGGTGACGGGGACCTGGGACGTGATGGAGTCCATCTAAATCGACGAGGAGCGACGGGACTAGGAGCGCTGTTCTCGAGGGCGGCGGCAACGGAGAGAAGCAACGACCGGGAATGACGGCGGCAAATAGTATGTACGAGTACTATTACAACGGCGGAGGAAGCGACGACGGCGACGGCGATGGGAGAGACGGAGGCGGTAGCGGCGGCCACAGCGGAAACAACAGGGATCACCAATATTATGTCATGTAATGGTAAGTCTTTAGTGGTGCTGCAGGTGAATTGTAGAAGTATTTATAATAAATCAATTGAATTCTGGAACCTAGTAGATTCGCATAATCCTGACGTCATAATAGGAACGGAATCATGGCTTTCCAGCGAAGTAGCAGACTCAGAAGTATTTAGAAACGACTATGTAACATACAGACGCGACCGTGTAGGAACAGGGGGAGGGGTTTTTATATGTGTAAAAGAGTGCCTGCAAAGCGCTGAAAATTTTAAGGACTCGGAGTTCGAAATGTTGGGTGTAGACATAGAGGATGATTATTCGCGAAACATATTACACATCATCGGTTTATACAGGGCCCCGAAAGAAGGCTTGAACGTACTGTATAAAATAAGAGATATGTTGGAAAATAGAAAAATCCGCGGGCAGTATGTTATCGTTGCAGGGGACCTAAACTTGCCTCAGGTAAACTGGCAGGGTACAATAGAGGGAGGGATGAATCAAGCCCAGTCATTAGTAAACGCATTCATCTGGAAACATAACTTAATTCAAGTAACAGACAGGGCGACAAGGGGAGATTCGTTACTAGACATATTTCTTTTAAGACCCTCAGAAATAGTCGCAGGTATTGAAGTGATTCCAGGTATTAGTGACCACGACGCGGTAATTCTTGAAATATTATGGAATGCTAAGTACAAGCAAAGCGGCAAAAAGAACAAAAATATCATGCAATATAACAAAGCGGACAGAGAAGGCTTCCAAAATTATCTTAGAGAAAAGTACTCATCATGGGTAGTAAAGGGCAGTAGTGTAGAAGAATGCTGGGCGGAGTTCAAGCAGATTATATTAACAGGAATACAGAAATTTATCCCGGTTAAACGCTTATCAAACAATCCCGATCCGGAATATTATAATAAATACATACGGAAACTGAAAAGAAAACTAAGGAAATCCTACAGACAGCGCAAGGAAAGCCTTGCAAAACAAACAAAATTCACACAACTATCGAAAGAACTGCTTAATGCGAAGAAGATAGCGCAGGAAAATTACCTAAACAAACTTTTCAAAGGTGAACAAAACGGGTGGGGGAAATTTTATAAATATGTGAAGAGACGACGCAAGGAAAATTATTCGAGCCTCCCCCTAAAAAATGACCGCAATGAATTTATCGTACAGGACAGCGAAAAAGCAGAAAAATTAAATTCCTATTATGCCACTGTTTTTGGGATGAGGACAATAGTACCACACTTAGCTTCTGTGGAAAATACGGGTCAGTTTTCTATCAAGCCTAGGGACATAAGGAGAAGGATCTCTAAATTGAAAACTCATAAATCAGTAGGACCTGATGGTATCGCCGGAGACGTACTAAAATTGGGAGGGGAAGCCATGATTCCCTATCTAGTGCGTATATTTGAAATATCAATTAACAATGGTACTGTCCCGCGAGATTGGAAAGATACAATAGTGGTGCCAATCTATAAGTCAGGGTCTCGCTCAGATACAAAAAATTACAGACCGGTCAGCCTTACCTCTGTGGTTTGCAAACAGATGGAACACTTGATTTCAGCTTATCTAAGGCAGCATTGGGATGACTCAAATTGGTTACATAACTGTCAGCATGGATTTCGGCGGGGCTATTCATGTGAGAGTCAATTAGTAACGGTATGTCAGGATTTAGAAGACGGAATAGATTCCAATAGCCAAGTAGATGCAGTGATTATTGACTTTTCACGCGCATTCGATGTAGTCCCACACGATATATTGTTGGTTAAACTACAATCAACGGGGATTGACTTCAGAGTGCTCCAGTGGATCAAGGAATTTTTAACTTGTCGCACTCAGAGAGTACGGGTAGGGGAGGAATTATCGAACCCAATTGAAATTACTTCCGGGGTCCCGCAGGGGAGTGTCTTGGGGCCTCTTCTATTCTTGGCTTTTGTAAATGATCTGCCAGTTAATATCTTATCTAGGGTTCGCTTATTCGCGGATGATTGTATGTTATACAGGGAAATAAAGAGTCATGAAGATACTACTCTTCTCCAGAATGACCTCAATAGAATAAATGATTGGGCAATAGCCAACAAAATGAAAATAAATTCTCTAAAGAGCAAAGCCATCAGCTTTACAAGGAAAGGAAATAAAATAGTCGCTTCGTATACGTTAGGGGGTGAAACCATTCCGGAAGTTAACAAATGTAAATACCTCGGAATAACATTTAGCAGCGATCTCGGCTGGGGGGAACACGTTACAGACACAGCGGGAAAAGCATGGAGAGCGTTACACTTTGTGATGAGGATACTAAGAAAAGGTTCTGATAAATCCAAAGAGATTGCATATAAATCACTAGTACGTCCAGTAATGGAATATGGTGCTGCATGTTGGGATCCTTACAGATTAGAACATATTAAGACACTGGAAAAGATTCAGAAACGGGCTCTTAAGTGTTGTCGGAAAAATTCACCATTAAAATGGGACACACTCACGGACAGGAGAACGCGAATTCGATTATGCGCACTGTTCAAAACATACAGAGGTGAGCCTGCCTGGAAAGAAATAAAAAATAGGTTGCAGCCGCCAAATTACTCTTCAAGGAACGACCACTCATATAAATTGAGGGAAAGAAGGCAGAGGACGGACACTGGAAAGTTTTCTTTTCTCAATCGTACTATCAGGGACTGGAATGCTTTACCTGCAGACTTACTAAAGGCTTTACCAACAACCAAAAATGTATTTAAAAATAGGCTTAAGGACCTTACTAATAGACGGTAATTATACACAGTACTTAAAGGGTGTAAATGATATGTTGTTATTGAAGTGTTGTATCAGTGAAGAATTATGTTGTGTCAGTGAAGTGTGTTGTATCAGTGAAGAAGTATGTCCTGTCAGTGAAGTGTGCTGTGTAAGTGAAACGTGTTCCTGTCAGTGAAGCTGTATAGGTTATAGTGGCAGTGCAAAGTATTTGAACAGTGAAATGTTTTTGAAGTGTTAGTGAAATCAGGATAGAATCAGTGAAATGTGTCGTAGTTCCAGTGCAGTGAGTGAGTTGACAGCGAAATGAGTGTAATGTTGAAAGGTACTTGTGCAGATATGAACATATACTCGTGGGTTTTAGTTCGATCTTAGTTTTAAGATACAAATTAGAATATTTCAAATGTTATTTTAAGTGATTGTTTCATTTAATTTAGTATATTCCCTGTTGTTGTTGTTATTATTATTATTATTATTATTACTATTAGTATTAATTATTAGTATTATCATTAATTGTATTTTTAATTAATAAGTTTATTATTGTCATTATTGAGTGTAATTAGTTACCACTGCCACCGGGTATATACCCATTGCAGTGTGAATAAATACATACAATAATAATAATAATAATAATAATAATAATAATAATAATAATAATAATAATAATAATAATAATAGAACAAAATGAAGATGTGTTTAGTTACATGTAATTCCAAGAGTCAGACAATTGCAATTTAGTTTTAAATAAGACAATTTGATTCGAAAGAATTATCATCATCATCAAATACATCATGGTTTAGGCCCTTAGGCCTGTTCCATTTCCAGGAAATCAGAACTGTTCTTTCCATCTCTTTCTGGGCCTGCCAAGATCCCTTCTACCAACTGGTAGAACATCTGTAGAGGGGTGCGGTTTATGTCCATTCTCATCAGATGTTGGTACCACTGCTGTCTTGAAGAGTCTATGAAGTCAAGAAGACTTTGTATTTTTCACTGTTTCTCTTCTGATCTTTCAATCTGTAACCAGCAAGAGGTCTTAATAATCTCATCTCCGCCACCTCTATTCTTCTACGTTGCTGTTTGGTCAGTACCCAATTTTCGGCTCCATATGTTAATAATGGTATTGCCATTGTCTTATAAAATTTCAATATTGTTTCCTTCTGGACTCTTTTCATTAGAGTTCGTTTCATTGTTCCCAGGAGCTGTAGAAATCTGGAGAGTTTAGGTTCTTGATCGCTTGGTTCGTCATATGTAACATTACACCCTAGTTAATTAAAATTTGAAACCTGTTCTAAATTGATATCATTGCTTGAAATTTTGGTTCGTTTGGGTTGAGATCCTATGAATATATAACTTCAAATTGTAATCGGAAGCTATTTATACATACTGAATATTGCTTTTTGTAGACTGTGCTCATTATCTGAGAGGCTCAATAAATCATTAGCAAAAAGCATAAAATTTAGAGGTGTTTTTCCGATAAAATTAAGATTCAGTTGTGCTTCCCATTTTCTCACAACTTCGTCGATATAAAAATTAAACAATGCAGGTGACATGGGACACCCTTGTCTTACACCTCCTTTTGTTATTTCCTTTGAATTCTTACTGATTCTGAAAATTTTTTTAATTTTTATTATGGTATTCATATACATATTTAGAATAGCTCTTATTACGTGTGTTGGTATGCCCCTTTCTTTCATTATTTTCCAAAGGCTCACAGTATCGAAGGCCTTTTCAAAATCAATGAAGGCCATAGCAGTCGGGATATTATATTATTTGTTATCTTCTATTATCTGAGATTCGGAGAAAATATAGTCCATACAGGATCTGCCCTTCCTGAATCCATTTTGTCCTTCTGACAGTAATGTTTCTATTATTGTTGTTAACCTTTTGTTGATTACTTTTGCATATATTTTATATCCTGTGTCTAGGAGGCTTATACCACGATAATTGTCTAAATACTTTCGGTCTTTCTTCTTAAATATGAGAATTATAACAGAAATATTCCATTCATCTGGTATATGATCACAAATCCAACATATATTCAAGAAATCTAGAAATTTATTAAGAACGTTTAATGATGCATATTTAAATAATTCATTATTAAACCCATCTGATCCAGGCGACTTCCTGTTCTTCATGCTTTTTAAGACATCGATAAGTTCTTCCATCATTAATAAATCACTTACATGTTCTTTGAATGCATATTTAAAATTTTCTTCCTTTTCTCCACTCCACAATTGATGGTAATAATTTAACCATTCTTGTTCTGAAATGGTATTCAGTTGCAGTTCAGCTTTTTCCTGTCTACCTAGTTTTTTTAGTATTTTAAATGTATTTCTTTGGCGTCCATGTAAATCATGTTCCATTTTATTAACGAACATTTCCCAACTTCATATCTTCAATATTCTTAGCTCTTTTTTAACTATTGCAGATAATCTTTTGTATTCTATATTGTCCTGGATAGATCGTGACCTTAGGTCCTTCTACACAAGTAATATCTGAAGAAAAATCATATTCGGGAGACGAAAGGCAGTCTTTCTGACAATCGACGTTTGAAAGTAGTCAATGTCAGATAGCCCTTTACGCCATATACACTAAAATACTTTATTTTTACTATTTACACCAGGCATGCCCAGCCATGTCAACTCTAGCCTTCAAACGAGGTGCGACAGTGACGTAGAATAACCTTTATGTGTGCGCCAACATGGTATTCTGAGATTCTACGACACTGTTGCACCTCGTTTGAAGGCTAGATCTGCGCCGGCTGTGCATGTCTGATTTACACTATCATAAAGAATGAAGGCTTACATTGATCAAACATTAGTTATATTATTGTACACAATTTACAAAATAATTAGGTCACAGTATTATGAAATAAAATACCTTGAATTACAATACACAACAATGTGCATAGTGAAATAGCCTATCGCTCGTAGATAACTTATACTGTTAAACTATTTAGGTGGTATCTAGTAGTTTTAACGATCGTACAGAATTCATATTCTTCGAAGAAATGCTAAGATTTGATTTCTGTTCCTCTGATTCCTACACAGAAACTGGTATAGACTCACTAGTCTGGAAATAAATCTATCGTGAAGGATACAATTTTCGACCTTCACTCACTAGATGGTTTTTAATAGTTTTAATCATCCTACACAATTCAGATTCTTCGAAACAATGATAAGATTTGATTTCTGTTCCCATGATTCCAACACAGAAACTGGTAGACTCACTAGTCTGGAAATAAATCTGTCGTGAAGGATGTAATTTTCAACTTTAAATAACGGTTCGCTGTTTTACTTAAGTTTTGTCATCTAAGTAAACGGTACAGAAAAACCGGAATTATTTTCTTTCTGAAAGAAACCTCATTTAGGATTTCGTCATACTTATGTAGATATCCACTGTCTTCGTCTGGGTTAGAACAACAACCTTAAACCCAATGGCATACGTAGAAATTATTAGACAACCTAGTGTAATATCCTCTATGTATCTCATTTCACTACTGCTCGACACTCGCTATGAGGCTAATCGACTCTGAAAAGTCGATAATATTCAAACGTTTACTGAAATGAAAATGCTGCTATTGTTCGTGACGTTACGTAAGAAGCAAAACTTTTCGTTTCGGATGCGTGCTTGAAGCAGCGTCGTGAGTTTTATGAAGATTCTGGATGCATAACAAATTCGAAAATTTGGTGGAGAAAACAAACAGGTGTTTGAAAATACGTCAGAGTTTCACCTTGGAATATCGCCCACTCAGTGACCCAACACATTTCATATTTATGAGCAGGTTTCGTTCGAAAATAGACATTCCTGGTCAACAAGTGATCCATAAATTTGTAGTTACTATTTAGGGCGATATGTCCACTTCTACTGATTTAAGACCTAGATGAAGTCCATTTAGTCTAGACTACAAGCGTGTCTTAAAGAGGGAGAACAGAAATTGAAAAGCAAATAGGCTATAATTCGAAAGGGTTATCGGAATCTGGGTTAGAATAGAGTAAAAGGAAAGCAATAATCCTACAATAGCTCACAGTCACTCTGTCTTCGGTAAAACATGGTTACAATGTAAAACTTACTATCAAGGAAACTAATTCACTTTCCCTGCTATTTGTGTGATTATAAAAGAAACCCTAAACAATTGGACTAGTTTCTTGTAAGAGCATTGCGTTCATATTATCATCGTCAACGGAATGTGTAAAAATGTTGTGTTAGGTTATAATCTATTCCTCATCATTTATATACAAATTGTTAAGATATACAAGTTAAATGTTATGTTTTATTTAACGACGCTCGCAACTGCCGAAGTTATATCAGCGTCGCTTGTGTGCAGGAATTTTGTCCTGGAGGAGTTCTTTTATATGCCAGTAAATCTACAGACATGAGCCTGTCACATTTAAGCACACTTAATGAAATGCCATCGAATTGTAAATTACTAAATGTGAGTCACACAAAAGTTAAAAAACAATATGTAAATTCTAAAATCATATTACACAACACTATCGCAAACATCTGGTTCAATAAAAAATGTTTAGAAAACAAAGTAATACCAAAATACGCTCAAATCAAAATAAAACAAAAAATCTACCTATAGAACAAAAACTATGGCTGAAATAAATTTGATTAAGAATGAAATCAAATTCCTACATAAAGAAAGAAAATATGAATCATCAACTATATGAGTTACAGTTGAGATTATCTAATATGATCGGTAGAACATGGACAATAACAGACAATATGATTAACGACAAAATAAAGGTTCTTATGGAAACAAAGTACAACACTCTTAATAAAAAAAAACTGGATTTTCTCATTAAAACCAAAAAACCATAGCAAAATAATAAGGAACAAATATCAACACCGAAAGCACAAGATAGAATAATAAATCTAACAGATACCCAATTCACAAAGGATGAAATAGATATATTAAATTTACGCTACAAACATAATTTCCCTCAAGATAATTTCCGTAATACTTTAGATAATATACAAAACAGTACACATACTAATAAGGAATATCTTAGACATCAAGTTGCTACAATAATAAAAGAGTATAAGAATAATCCCAAGACAATTACACAATTAAAAATGGATAAAAAATTACAACAATTTGATACATACAAAGGCTGATAAAAATAATGCAGTTGTAATTATGGAAAAACAACAATATATCAACAAAACTATAGACATTTTAGAAAAAAAAACGACATTATTTAAATAAAAGTTGATCCCTCCGAAACATATAAAAAAGAAATCAGAACAGCAATAAAAGATTCCACACAGGTTATACCTTCTAATAACATACATAAACATATTAATCAAAATCCAAAAATTCCAATACTTAGTACGTTACCAAAAACACACAAAAATCCGATAACCTATTGTTAATAGTATTATCGCACCTGATTACAAATTATGCAAATTCCTTCAGAAATTCTTCAAACGGATATTACAATTCGAAAATAAATACACTATAATTAATACAAAACAATGAGTAAATAATTCAAAAGAAATAAATAATAATAACAATACACGAATGATATCCTTAGACATAGAAAATTTGTATACTAACATCCCAATTAATGAAACGTTAGACAATATTCAAAATAAATTAGAGAAAATTAACATACAAAATAAAAAAAATTGAGCAAATTATGATACTTCTAAAAACGCAATAAAACAAAATTATTTCCATTTCAACGATAAAATTATAAACAAAACAAAGGATTAGCCATGGGAAGCCCGCTGTCAGGATTATTTGCAGAAATATTTCTGTAACATCTAGAAGGCGAAAAAAATAGACAATACAATACAAAACCATAACATGAAACTGTACAGAAGATATGTAGATGATACTTTGATTATTTATGACAACATACATTTTTCCCTCGAAATTATTCAAATCAACTTTACAGGGAGTTATATCTGAAAGCTTGATTTGCATAATACCCGTCACTGTTCGTTACCAGAAAACCACAATTTAAGTCACACAGAGTTAGTGTGCACTCAATGTTGTTTGCTTGACGGCTGTCAACCCACGTTGAGGTCTGTAGATATAGAGGGAAAAATTGGATCGGTGTCTGGTAGAATTCCCGGGTAGCTCAGTTGGTAGAGCTTTGGTATCCGGCCCCAGAACATTTTTCCCTCGAAATTATTCATTAAGGTCTTTCAATAGTCTACACAATAGTTTAAAGTTTACTCAAGAAAATGAATTAAATAAATACTTAAATTTCTTGGACATTACATTAATAAAACAGAAAACATAATTTGCTTTTGACATTTACAGAAAACCAGGCCATACAAACCATTGCATTTCAACTAATTCAATACACCCCACTATACATACATAAGCTCAGCATGTTCAATTTTCTAATTGAGAGATTAATGTACATACCATTAACCAAATATATATATATATATATATATAAAATAATATAATAAAATATTACAGATGGCTAATGAGAATGGATGCAATACAAACATGATAAAAAACTAATTAAGAAAAAGAAAGACTAATAAAACAAAACATTGCCATTATACACTCTTTGGTTAGACAAAACATAGTCCCTTACTTCACTCAATAACAATTAATATCACTACGCGGACATATGAGCCATATAGAATACGTAATATTTGGTTAGTCGTAAGTAGCACAGTATTTGACAACATGTTCATCTATAGACATCGTACGGAGTGATTGTTTGAGTAGTGAGAGAAGAAAATCGCAATTCGTTGTGATTGAGTGTTAGGTTGTGTTTGTTCTTGTGGACGTTAGATCAGTTTCTATTTAGATCTATTTATACATTTATACATATAATTTTGTTTTGTTTTTTTCTCTCTATTTCCCTTCTTTTTCTGTGAATTATTTCAGTTAGTGAAGTTATTCATATATAACTTACTGTTAGTTGGAGACGTATTTTTTTTTTTCAATATGGAAGGTCCCAGGTAACCTTCCCACAACAGAGAGGACATGGGCCTGGATAATACAGACTTGAGGAAAGTCGGCAGTAGCTCTCTCCCCGTAATCAATTCTAATCAATCTGAACCTCTAAAAGAAAGAGAAAGTGATATGCCTTCAGCAGAATATGCGAGTTTGCATTCGGGGCCTTACATAGTGCACGTTTTAGGAAATAACAAGAACATAGGCAATCTTCATTCTATGAAGCTAGGAAAACAGCTTTATCAGTCCAGAGAGTTCCAAATCAACCAAATTCAGAAAATCAACAGGAATAAAATGGAAATCGAATTTAAGTTTGCGAATGAAGCGAACAGATTTCTCAAATCAGATATATTGCAAACCCTGGATATGAAGGCAGTGATCCCACGGCTGTATATTCATGTTATTGGAGTAATTCGAGGCATTCCAGTGGAGATTTCTAATGAAGACATTATTTGTCATGGAAAAACTGTGGAAGGTTTCAAAATCATTCAGGCTTATCGATTTAGCAAACGTACTGTTACAGAATCGGGCGCGGTGAAATACGTCCCTACACAAACGGTCAAAGTGACGTTCGCGGCACAACAGTTACCTACGAAAGTCTTCGTCTTTTATACTTCTTCTAATGTCGAGTTATATACACCACCTATTCGTCAATGTATGAAATGTTTCAAATTTGGTCACGGGGCTAAATATTGCCCAAACCCTTCAACCTGTGACAATTGTGCAGAAAATCATCAGTCAGTGGAGTGTACTAAAGTTGAAATCAAGTGTGTTAATTGTCTCCAGTCGCATAAGTCAAGTTTCAGATTAAGCCAAATTTATCAGACTCGGAAGAAAATTCATGACTACATGTACGAGAACAATATCTCTTATCATGAGACCAAAGAAGTTTATAAAGGAAATCTTTCGTTGGCTGATGTATCACAGAAACGTAAACTACATGGCTTACAATTGTTCCAGTTAGACGCTACTCCAAAAAAAAAGTTGGGTTTCAGTTGCTTCGTCCAGACTGACACCATCTCTTCCGGCAAAAAGGAAAGTTGATACTTCCAACTCATCTCATCAGAAAGAAGAATTAAAAGAGTTTTTAATTTTCCCTAATGGGAGAAGGGACGAAAAATAAAAACCGAAAAGGCAAAATTAGTCAATTCCAATACTTCTACAAGATCTTAAATGAAAAAAAAAATTCAACGTGAGAGTTTAGTGACTGCTACTCGTCAAACAGGAGGGACTACGTCATACCACTTCAACAGTAAGCAGTATGTGAATCAACAGCTGGAGGAGATTTTTGCTTTAGCACAAGATGACAACTTAAGAAAATTATATTACCACTCCTCAGTTTCCAGAAGTTACCGTCGATGAAGATTAATGATTTGTAAACAAACCCTGATAAGTTGAACGACTTAAAATACTGCACTGGAATGCTCATAGTATTAACCAAAAGAAAGTGGAAATTCAACATTTATTAGTTACTCTTTCTTGTCATGTAATTGCTATTCTTGAATCGTGGTCTTCATTGTCTTCCTTTTACAATCTTTCTGGCTTCAAAACCTACCAAATAAACCGGTCTGACCATAGAGGAGGCATATTAGTTTGGATTCGCAAAAATCTCACAATTAAATCTGTGCTGTATTCCGATGATAATACCCCGCATAATTCACAATATATTCTTTTGAATTTTCATAATTTATTTATCCTTGGCTGCTATATATATATATATATATATATATATATATATATATATATATAACCCAGATGGTCGTTTTCAAAATCTACAGGTTTATCAGTCTATTTTTCAACTTCTTACAAATTCTAGGAAAATCGTGTTAAGAGATTTTAACATTCCTCCCCCCAGGGACACTACTTCAAATTTGATTAATTTTTATCATCCCATTTTTTATTTGACCGATAGTTATCACTTGATCTGCGTCAATAATCCAGGTACCCCTACGCGGTTAGGTCATTTCCATCAACAGAACACTGCTCCAGATTTAACCTTTATATCTGCATTTTTATTATCAGATTTTACTTGGCAAACATTTCCGGATTCTCTTGGTAGTGATCATTTTTCCATTATTTTAACGCTTTCTATTCGCATCCAAATAGAATTAGAATAGTCGTCGAAAAAATATAGAAGTAATATTTCACATTTCAATTCAGAGTTCTTTCGGAATTTTATTAGAGACAGAACGATGGGAGTAGACATTCATAATGTACTTAATTCCTATCTGGACTTTTTAAATTCAATTACTTGTATCTATATATTTTCCATCCGATTAAAGTTCCAAATAGATCACCACGTCTTGGCAATAAATCCTCTTGGTGGACAGCGAGTTGTTCTGAGGCAGTCGCAAAACGTCGACTGGCGCTAAATAAATATAAACACATGAATTGTTTAGATAATTTTTTGGCTGCAAAAAGGCAAATTGCAGCTACGAGGAGAATTTTGCGAAAGTTTAAGAGAGATGCTTGGAATGAAATGTGCAGATCTTAGAACCCTTCTATTTCTAGCAAAAACTTTTGGAACAAAATCAGGCGATTTAATAACAAACCATCTAGAAACATCTCAATTCCCCAAGAATTAAAATATGATTTTTTTTAAATCCTTAACTCCTGATTTAGCACAAAATAAGATAATATTCAGGTTGCAGAACTTTCCCAGTAAATTTCAGTTTCGGACGTTCAGTCTGTGTTATCAAGTAAACAACATTCTAGATCGGCGGCAGGTTTGGATGGTATTCCGTTCAATATGCTAGCCTCACTTCCTGAAATAGGTATTACAGCCTTAACCACTTGTTTCAACTATTTTTATAGATCATAATATTATCCCACAACAATGGGAACGGATACAAATTATTCCCATCGCTAAACCTAATAAATCCATTACAAGTATTCACCATTTTCGGCCTATTTCATTGTTGTCCACATGTCGGAAAATATTAGAATTAATCATTACAAATAGAATTCACACTTTTTTGGAGTACACGAGACGTTGGCCTCGGGATCAATATGGTTTTCGCAAGGGTTATGGCACTTATTATAACTTGGCTACAGTCATTACGGACATTCAGATAGCATTTCAACAAAAGGAATATATTCAAACGGTCTTTTTAGATATTCATCAGGCTTATGATAATGTATGTTTATCTTCTTTGATGCAAACGTTACATGATTTTAACGTTCTGGTGAAACTGATTAACTTTATTAATACCTTAGGGCCATATTCATAGACATTCTTAGCGCGGACTTCCGGTGGATGATCAGCGAACTAACTTTTTCGTATTCAAAAACCAGTGTTAGCTATATGAAATGATATGAATCGTGTACAAGTAATCACTCGATAGCCGGGCTAGTTTAGCAGGCTCGTAGCGCGGGCTAGCGAAATGTCTATGCATAGCACCCTTAATGTCCAATAGAATGCTAGTAACTGAGTTAGGCGACGATTCAATACTCGGTAGAACTACATCCCATAGTCTTCCGGAAGGGTCACCTCTCTCGTCACTTTTATTTATAATTTACCTAGCAAAATTGAATTCGTGTAATCTTTATCAATCCAGAGTGTTGCTATATGCAGATGATTTGGTTCTATTTACTAAAAACACCAATAAAATTTTGACAGACGAAGCCTGTCAAAACTCTATTAATAATCTTTCTGATTGTTTGCATTCCATAGGTCTGGATTTATACCCCTCTAAATGTAGTTATATAATATTTTCTCCAAACTCGAATCATAGACAGAGTATTTGCATAGAAAATCAAGCAGTTTTTACGGTGCGGAAAGTTAAATTTCTAAACTTTCGATCAGAATTTGAACTGGTCAGCTCACTTCTCCGAACTTCTAACAAAAATCCAGAAAGGTAAAAATATATTACTCTACTTAGCGGGGAGATGGTGGGGTACGAACACACAATCATTAATAATGAAATTTAAAAGTCTCATCCTCTCAAAACTAGAATATGGTGCCTTTCTTCGTAATCCCACACATAAAGTTTCTAACAGTCTTTCGTCTCAATTCCATAAGATTTTTAAATCAATTTTAGCCTTAAATGGAAATCCTTCCTTCTTGGCTATGAGTAAGGAGCTCAATATACCTCCATTTCAGTTTCGATGTATGACGTTAGCAGCGAAATTTTTGGCACGTGTAATTCTCAACATTAATAATGGTTTAAGTCCCAAACTTAAACTCCTTGTACAACTTCAATAGCAAAATTCTAGAAGACGCCAATTTACATCCGGTTTAATCCAAGCGTTTAGTCTTTTTACCCCTCTAGAATCTCAGATCCTCAAATTACATAATTTTACAGTTTATTTCAAATTTCGTTATAGTTCTCGGCCAGTAACTAATGTTACAATCGAAAACATAGAGGTTATGGGATCTGATCCTATCTCGAGGTTTCGGAATTGGATCTTTCAAAGTCCATTTTATGACGTTCAATTTAATCATTGGTTTTTTTACTGATGGTTCAAAAAGTGATGTGGGAGTAGGAGCTGCTTGGTATGAACAAATAACAAAAACAAGTAAACAGTTTAAACTTCCAATACCTACGTCAATTTTTACGGCGGAAGCTTTTGCAATAAGACAGGTCTCAATATATATAAAACAAAATAATTTGAATAACGTCTTGATTTGCTCAGATTCTCAAATTGTATAACATGCCGTGTTAAGTCAAAATCAGAACATCCGAGAATGTTGGTACATTTCCAATATTCGTGGTCATCTTTGATTTATCTCATAAGAATGTATTTTTAATATGGTTTCCGGGTCATAAAAAATTTGGGGGAATGAGGCAGTAGATTTATTAGCCAAAGATGCTATTGTTCAAGGGACTCATTGTAATATTTTACTTCCCACCTCTGACTTTTTACCCCTAATTAAAAAGAAAATTAGGAATGATTGGCAAGAACTATGATCATCTTATATTAAAACTCATGCTAAGATTTATGGTCAAGTACAAGAAACGTTACAAAGTCATTCCTGGTTACAAACATTCAATCTGCCGAGAAAATTAACTTCTACCATAATTCGCTTACGATTCAATACTGCCCAGTCTCCGTTATACGAGGCGCATCTAGAAAGTAAGTTTCCCTATTTAAAAAAAAAAGAACACGCACTTTCAGGAAAACATTTATTGGCAACAGGTACAGCAATGTTTCAGCTATTTTTCAACATAGCCACCATCAGAATTGAGACACTTGTCGTATCGTGGGATCAACTTTTGTATCCCTCTGTCGTAGAACTCTGCCGCCTGTGAATGGAACCAGCGTGTGACAGACGTCTTCAGCTCTTCGTCGTAACCAAAACGCTCACCGGAGGACAGGAATTTCTTGAGGTGCAAGAAAACGTGAAAATCGCTGGGAGCAAGATCAGGACTGTAGGGTGGATGATCAAATAACTCCCAGCCAAATTCCGTCAAAAGAGCTGCTGTGCGCCGAGCCGTATGTGTACGAGCATTGTCATGGAGGAGCAGAACACCTGCAGTAAGCATTCCACGCCTCTTGTTTTGAATGGCACGTCGCAATTTTCGCAGTGTTTCACAGTAACGGTCAGCGTTCACTGTTTCACCTCCTGGAAGGAAGTCAATGAGCAGAATGTCCTTCCTGCCCCAGAACACTGTGCACATCACTTTCCGTACCGACAGCGTCTGTTTGAATTTCGTCCTGACCGGAGATCCACTATGCCGCCAATGCATTGACTGCTGCTTGGTTTCCGGGGTGAAGTGCGAAATCCAAGTCTCATCGCCCGTGACGATCCTGTCGAGAAACTCGTCGCCGTCATCGTGATACCGTTGCAGAAATGTCAGTGCTGCTCCTAAACGTTGCATTTTGTGTTCGGGTGTCAGGTTTTTCGGCACCCACCTGGCACACACTTTTTTGAACAGCAGGTGCTTAGTGACAATCTCATGCAACAAGGATCGCGATATCTGGGGAAAATGGCTGCTCAGCTCCGTAATCGTGAAGCGACGGTTCTCCATGATGCACTGCCGCACCAGCTCAACACGATCATCATGGACATTTTGACGACCTTCGGAAAACTGCCTACTCCAGCGACGCACCATCTGCTTAATCATGATGTTCGGCCCATAGACCTGACAGAGCTGCTGATGAATTTCAATTGGCGCAATGCTTTGTGCATTAAAGAAGAATTTTATCACCGACCGAACCTCGCAGGCGGCGGGAGAAGGAATAAGAGCTTCCATTTCGGACCACTACTGCCACGCTACTGACACCAGGCGGGACCTGTCCGGCTGGCATATGATTGATACGTCATAGATCTGTTACGCATGCGCAATTGACACGGCTAATTACGTTTACTTTCAAGGGGAAAAAATCGGGAAACTTACTTTCTGGATGCTCCTCGTACCTACATAAAATTAGAAAACAGGACAGCGCGTTGTGTTCTTGTGGTCAGATCGGTACAGTTAATCACATGTTATTTGAATGTGGTAATAATATAAATAAATTTTATCAGGACTTGAAAAGATTAAGATTTCCACTACCAATTTCTATAGCATCGATTCTAGCTAATCTACACCTGCAGATTATATATGCATTATTTCGACACATCTCCAGATGTAAAATGAAAATTTAGTATTCCAGTGCACCATTTTAGTCGTTCACCCACACTAGATACATTAATTCAGAAAACGGAGGGACGTTGGTAGATGCGCATAGCATCAAGGACCTTCACAGAAATAAACCAACTAACCAACCAATTAGTCGTAAGTAGACGCACGAACCAGTAGCTACACTTTGCTTTTGATTATCAAGTAGTTATAAGTATAAGTAGTTATAGAATACAATCCAATTACGAAATTTTATTATTCAAATACCCATTTCCATGAATTAAAATATTTGTTACAGATAGGCCTAAGTTGAGTACACGATAGTATTACATGAATACTGAGAACACCTCATTTAACCCAACAGGCATAATGATTACAGCATTTAACTTCAGTTTTCAACTCAACATTTAATGCTACAGATAGCTACATCTTACTTGCGAATGTCAATATGTAAGTAGATATAATATATAACTTTACTCTAAATTTTAATTCAATATCTTTATCCAATTTATCCGTTACATTAGGAAATATTTGTTACAGATAAAGTTGAGCACACGATGGTTATTACATGAATATTATAAACATCTTGCTTGTCCCATCAGCACGTCAACAACAACATTTGACTTCAGTTGATTATTTACGACTCAACATTTAGTGATATTTCTGTATTATAACAAACTATATAACAACCTATTATTGTTGAACGTATAATGATAATATATTAATGCACACGCTTACACATAAATATGTTCTCTAAATATTTTCGTGGTGAAAGTTTATTTGCTTTAAGCACAATGTGTCCATAAAAATGAGATAGCTAACAGTTCTCTAGTATATTAATGTTATAATCTACAGGAAGCGTGAAAAACCGGGTAAGTCCACTTTTTGTGAAATAAGAGTTATTAGCATGTATCGATTCCCTGTGCCGAGTTTTATAACGTGAAAAACCGGGGAAGTCTAATACCAATTAATATAGATGCTACAGCATGGTGAAATAACGGGTAGAACAGAAATTGATGCAAAATTGTTGGTAAGTCGACTAAGCTTGTTATTCACCTGCCAAGTACGAACGAGCAAAAGCATGTAGGTCTAATTACATCACTATTCGTTTGTCAAGTCTTCTGTTTGGTTGCGTGAAAAACCGGGTAAGTCGAATTACTTAGTTATTATAGACCTTACGAGAAGGAAGCAGTGCCGTAAGTTGATTTGTTCTCTTCTTCACGTCCGCATAATTTCTTCCGTGTCGAGTTACCAAACATTTTGCTTCTCAGTTTTCAACAAGGAAAAGGGAATCAATAATAGAAACAATCAGAAGAACCATATTCGAAAAGAGAACGTGAACAATATGGATCGGAATTAAATTTCAAATATTACTTTTTTCTTGTTTTAGCAGCAGACAGGCGCGAACTAAGATATTTCTGTACCCACAACAATCACAAGCCCGCCAAATCATAACTGCCTTGTGAATGAGCTGTGTGTTGAACATTTATCGTATGGTTTAATGTCACACAATAGCAAAGTGAACTGTGGTTCGACTTTCACAATGTCACATCGTGCACGTCTTCTTGTTAATCTAAGTTTAAAAAATACTCACAGTGATAACAGGTGTTTTGAAGATGCTAAGAGAAGGAAGATAACTTATCCTCAGGAAATTGCTGATCACAGTGGTAATGGTAAGTGATATTCTTTCTCACAATGTTGACAGCTTGACACAGTATTTATCACATATGCTACTTTCTTGGTATTTTAATTCAGCGGTACCCAACCTGTGTCTCACGGACCCCAGGGAGTCCGTGATAGATTCAAAAGCGGTTCCCAAGCCAAGATGTATTTTCAAAAGTATTTTAATTATTAAGCCTAACTTTAACTTTTTCTATTGTTTTTCTGAGCTTCTTCGAATATTTATTTGTTATGCCCCACTCTGTTACAGAGTTCACCAAAAATGCTTCCGGCTATAAGTTAAGCATTTTAAAATGAACCAAATTCGAGTATGAATGTTAAGGGGTCCGTGACACTCAAAAAGTTGGAAACTCCTCTTTAATCGACTGTTGTTCAATATGCGGCTCATGGGTAACTTGTAAGCATAAAGAAATTTAAAAGACATAACATAACTTAAAATCCGATTAAAGCAAATTATCAGGTGTATGTTTGACAGTCATTCTATCATTGCTATAAAAAAACATTGAAATCATGAGCTGATATGAAAATAAACATATGGAGGACTGCGTTACAACTTTAGGACCCTTATTTTTAGGTACATTTCCACTGGCTCCTGCACAAAAATCATGCAATGAAGATCTACTAAATATATTTGGACCAGATATAAATGAGTGTACTGAGCCTGTAGATTTCGATTCCGATGATAGTGTAAAATATCCAGACTACCACTCTGATGAAGACATAGCAAACAATCAGTTTTACACTGCAATGGATGAGAGTGAGGAGGAAGAAAATTCTGAAGACACCAATGTATTCAACAACGATCAGGAACAGCAGTCCGAAACTTCTAAGTCAGATGCTGCTGTTCAGAAGAAAATAACTAGGAAGGATAGATAAATTAACAAAGAATTGAGGAATAAAGGAAAATCCTATGTATCAGAAAAAGGGAAGAAAGTGAAAGCAAGGGAAATGCTTCCCCTTAAACCATGCCGAATGAAGTGTCTGGAAAAGTTTATGGAAGAAGATCGCCAAAAGTGTTTTGAGGAATATTGGGCTATTGGTAATCATGATAATAGGGTCAGATATATTTCCTCATTGATAACAATTAGTAAAACAAAGACTCATCGTGTGGTTGAAGACAACGCCAAGTTAAGGGAAATAGTTTGTAAATAAGAAATTATAATTCAAGGCAATAATCAGCCCATCTGCAGGGAATGCTTTCGTAGAACATTTGGGGAAACAACCAGTTTCATTGAACGGGTAGCTAGTAAGAAGTAGGAATCGTTTTCTGGAATTATTGCACCTGATGGAAGAGGAAAGTTTGTTCCTGCAAACAAAACAAAAATGGAAGATTTACAGTCTGCAGAAAGTCATATTCTCTCCTTCCCTAGCTATGAGAGTCATTACTGCCGAAATAGAAATTCTAAGCGGTTTCTGTCCTCTGATCTTAATATATCAAAGATGTATACTTTGTACAAAGACTGTACTAAAAATCCTAGATTTATTCTAGATGCTTCCATGAACTTGACCTGGAATTCAAAAAACCTAAACAAGACACTTGTCACAAATGTGATGTACTGAAAATGAAGATCAACACTTTGGCAGGAGAAGCTAGGGACTCTGCAATACAAGAACGAGATACCCACCACAAGGCTGCGGAGGAGTTATATGAAGCCAAGAGACATGATAAGGAAGTGGCTCAGAAAGATGACAGAAAAGCTGTGTTAGCCTTTGATTTGCAGCAGTGCATACCGACACCTTACCTTACAACATCAGTTTCCTTTTATAAAAAGCAATTATGGACATTCAATCTGACAGTCCATAATCTAGTCACCAACAACGCTACATGTTTTATGTGGAATGAAACCACGTCTGGAAGAGGGGCTAATCAAATAGGTTCCTGTCCCTATCAGTTTATTTTGCAGTTGCCAGATCATGTAGAAGAGATCACATTTTATTCTGACTCTTGCGTGGGACAGAACAGAAACAGTATTGTGGCAGCTATGTTTTCTTTTGTTATTGACAAGAACCCTAACATCCGTGAAATTCACCACAAGTTTTTGGTGAGTGGGCATACTCATATGGAGTGCGATGCAGACCATGCAGCTATCGAGAGAGAAAAGAAGAGGACAGAATGAAAATAAACCATCCAAATGACTGGTACCAGCTCGTGAGGTCTTGCAAACGTATGAAGCCATTCAAAGTATTTGTGATGGAGGGACAACATTTTCTATATTTCTATTCCTCGACAAAAACAAGTGGGCCCTACCTAATGAAGAAAGTTGATACAGAAGGTAATAAATTTCTGTGGACCAGCACTCACTGGCTGAAATACACTCGAGAGACAGCGAAAATATTTTTCAAGAGTTCTCTCTCCGAGAAAGAATCTTTCCGAGAATTATCTATCTGTAGACGTCGCAAAAATACATTACCCACATCACTGCCTATGATTCATGAGGGTCCTGTTTCTGTCAGTGCTGAAAAGAAAAAAGGACATCTTGGAATTTTTACCACTGATCGACAATGTCTTCCATGACTTCTACAAGAACTTGAAAGTTGACAACATACCCAATATTGACCCGGATTTGGAGGAACTGGATGCAGATGCAGAAAATACCAAATAACATGTGTAATAACAAAAGGTTTTGTAAATGCTTATAAGACATTATTGTATTATGCCAAAGTTCTTATACTGTATTATTCAATATTTTGAAAAGTAGTGAAATAATTAAAATGGATGTTTATGTATATACGTAAATAATGATTTTTTTAAAATTTGTACATAAATATGTAAGTCCCTGTTAGAATTTAACAATAGAGGAGAAAAACCGGGTAAGTCACTTTAAGCCAAGAACCTTTAGTGATAGATAACTGTAAACATTTCCTTTTGAAAGCCCGTATGTGAATACATATTTATGCAGGATTTCAGTTCCCCAAATTAATTACACGATTTAGGACAGTCTTGTGAACTTTGTTTTCTTCCTCCTTTAAAATTTACTTTTGGAGACTTACCCGGTTTTTCACGCTTCCTGTAATTATAATGACTAATTTTATATATCATGTTTTAACACTAAAGTATACATATATTGTAATTAAACATTTTGCATTCTTTATATTATGAATAGGCTATAACACACAATTAAGAGCAATTTAGGTCTGTGAATTTGATATATTTTGACCCAGTTATGCTTTAATGCATTGATGTCAAAGCAAGCGCATTTTTCCGAACTTGACGTCGTGCACGGGCAGCAAGCGCTAAGTATGGAAAGAGGAAGGTTTGTGTATATGAATAAGCAATCTGTTGGATTAAGAAAACAGTGGTGCACAAACTCCAAACGGAACGTGAAATTTTATTTCGTTATTTTTATAAGGCTTCTTTCTGTTTAATATTATCTATATTATCTGTAAAACAAACGTACTAACACTGATTTCTTAATATTGCACTTGTGTTTTAAATGCTAATAACATAATAGAGAGTTAAGAAGGAATATTCACTTAAATTCCATACTGACTGAAACACATCATTCATAAACAAAAGTGATACTCCGAAGAAAGAGCTTGAGTATGACATGATAAGTTGGAATTGATATTGATGGTATCTTTAGCCTTACAAAAGTAATCAATAAACTAATCAAAACAATATTACAGTACAAAGCAAAGTTACCTAGGTACTGTATCTATTTTAAGTGTAACTAATATTACATAATAAAACTCTTATCGCATTATGCTTTTAAGGTGATATTTGTGAGCAACTTTCTATCATCAGAATATTAAATTATTTTCTCGAAATCTGCTGAAGCTATAGAGCTGACATTTTTACAACACATGGGCACATATATCTTGCTTATGATGTAACAGTAGTTGCTTTGTTAATTCGTTTCCTTACAAACAATTTCCATGCGAATATTTTCAAAATTTTCAATACACTATCTTCAGTAATACGTATATACGGTATATTAGATTTACGAAAACATTCTGTAAGGCTACTAAATAAATAGCCCTATGCATAAAAATTTCACTTTTCTATACGAAAAATTGAGAAAATATTGCTTTTCAATAAAAAAATCAAACTTGTGAAAAATGAGCATTAAAATTAAAACTTACATTCTTATAATGCACTTATACTTCTCAGGAAAATCTAAAAATTAACATAAATACAGTTTTAATAACTTCTCTTCCCTTTATCTATTGAATCAGTGCTGGCCATCCCTGAATAAAGAACGACCAAACGGCATATACTACCTGTTTCGTCGGTCTCTTTCCTTTCCGTTGTAAAACGCTCAATCTCTCCTAAGCTCTAAAGAGCGCGTTTGCTCCTATGGACATCAATTGACATGCCTGCTTTAATGTATAATTTTATATCTTCATTCTAACATTTTGTTCAATTGCACACTATGCTTGGTAATTGACACACATATTATTACTCTATTATGATGCACTCCTTTGAACATGGGGTCATATACTTTCGTAATTGATTTTAGATGTTTGATGTTGCAAACACCATTGTACCTGATGATGTCCCTAGGAGGGTGAAAACGTTTGTATAATAATACAACAAAATGTAAATATATACAACACTGAGTTAATTTGTTTTACATTTTACGTTAAGCCATAAAATTGAAAGATTTAATATATTCATATATAGCAACATTAGTATTGGGCTTAGCTGACGATATCAAAATGAATTGTAGATTACAACATTTGTTGTCATTATAAAGTTATTGACTGCAATTTAGGTAATGAGGATTCAATAGGAATTAGAATCCGGTGTGGCTTAGTGGATAGAGCTTCAGCACGTAGAGCTGAAAACCGGGTTCGAATCCTGGTGCCAGAGAAAATTTTTTTCTCCGCTCCACTGATCCTTCATCATATGATAACGCAGAATTTCTGCACGGAAATATCATATGTACTTCGGTACACGGTAATAATATGTAATTTAGGTAAATTGAAACACTGGATACAAAAATAGGTAACAGAAATTTTGTGTTGCGAAAGAAACGAATTTGCCTGTAGGCCTACTAAGTTATTAAGAACTCATTGAAACAAGTTATTCCTTATTACAAAGAAATCAAACTGATACTTTGCTTAATGCACAATTCTCAAATAAAATTTTCACTTACATTTATTAATGCTGTTCTTGAAAGTAAAATGTATTTTTTTGTAGTATTAACTAGCCGGCGATGTAGAATGGTAACAAGTAACAAGCGTAAGTAAAATTATATATAAATGAATACGGAAAATGTAACTTACTGTAAATCAACTCTATGTATATAAACGATTTTTCTCTCATATATCTCTCTGTTGTCTCTTGTACAGAGACTTCCTATGCATACCTGTTCATTCCTACCTCTTCCTAACAAAATCTGTTGGGCGGCGGGCGGTCGTACGTCGGCGTACGGACAGGTCCGTGCATACTTCCCAACTAAGACCAATTCCTCTCCACCTCGGGCGGCCAGATGCTTCGCACTACCGTCAGCCGACGGGACATTACTAGTCTGGACCGGCCTTCATAGGAACTCACTCTATTTCTCTTATCGCAAATCAGCACTAAACCTGTTTCACATAGTCTAAGATTAATTTTATACAACAGATCTCAGTTCAAATTCTGAACTTCGATAGAAAGTGAATTCCAGATCGCGATGTTTGTGCAACCGGGCTTTCATTTACCAGTCTTTACACAGGACGTTATTCAATTGGAATCTGAAAGGTAATTTTATTTTCCGTGATTGCTCTGTTTTCTGATACAGTGACACAGTGGGACAGCGAGTGCGTATGACGTCACACGACGCAGACGCCTTTAGCCTCCACGCAGAGCTGTACTTGTGAATGAAAGCGCTGATATTGATCTGCTCTTCCATTGAGCACAGCCGGGGCATTGCGAATAATCACTGACCTAGGTCGCAGTGCCGGAAGCGTTTCAATATTCCTCCCAACGTTGTCCCTGGCTATCGCAATGTCATATTTACACTTCACCCGAGCATTTGTAGCAAGATAGGATGAACACAGTTGTCTTCCTTTACGATTTATTCGTTCGGGTTAAATAGACACATTTTTACACTACAGAAACGTTTCGCAGCTCATTCTGTTGCGTTCGGAATGGTTAGGCGGACACTTTGGTGTCGCGTGCACCATGGTCGTGGGCTCGTAACTCACGTCTACATTGGCAACATGATGTAGTGTGCTATATTATTATTTTGTGGTTTTTGGATTGACGTTTTAATATAATGTAGAGAAATGGAGTACATTAGCTTAGGACAAGAAGCACCTAGTCTTACAGTTAACAATTAAATAATAAATGTGACAATTAATAAATTTTTAGGTTCATATACAGAATGTCCCAGGAGTAAAGGTCAATACTCTGGAAGATCATAGTATCGGCCACTTTGAACAAAAAATTCGTATGAATATGTAGGGCAGGCCCATATCGAAATATTGTCGAGATATCGAGATAGATCTCTTTGAATGTAAAAATATATTTCTTGTCCACCTCAATAAATTTTATAACATGTGGGATAAGATGACTTATTGCTGGCCGAAGATCAACGTGACGTTCGCGAGCAACGGCATCCATTATGCGAACGATTCGTCTGTTCATCTTGTGCAGTGATTTCCAAACTGCAACTCGTGTAAATAGCTGAAGTGGTCGCGAGATGATTGACAAAAAAAAAAAACCCTTAACATAGCTACACTTACTGTCTTCAGAAATATAAAACATTTCCCATAAGAAAAAATATAGATTCCGTAAATAGTTAGTAAAAAGTAATTTTTATTAATTCGACAAATGTGCCTGTTTTACAAAAAGCAGTTCTCCAAACTGGGCTCTATATTCGATACACACATAATGATGTAACTTTCAAGTTCAATGAGATTTTTTGTCTTTGTTTTTGATGGCCATCATACACGAGAAACTTATTTTGCATATGGGTGGAAAGTTCATAGTTTTTTTTTTTTTTTTCAGAAAAACCCAAATGTTTAACAACCTCTTATTCGGTAACTATTGCGAGTAGTATCGTAATTTTTGTCCATATCAATAGGAAAACTAATAACAATTTATCTCTCTGGCGTATTTCAATAGTATGTCCGGTTTTCATCTAAAAATAATTTTAAAACCTCAATTCAAGCCGCTGCAAAATGCGAGTTGGTTATAACACAGCGCCAGAGAACAGCTCATTTAGCGAGACACACAGAGTTCGTTGACTTCTCACATCTGTATCATGAGAAGAGTGTGCTAGCGGCGATGTTGCCGGACTGCTGAAGCTTCTAACTTAATTGTCTTATTAATCGTAAAAACGTAATATAGATTTTCAATTCACTTCAATGCACTCTATCGTGCCTTTCAATCGGCAAGATTATTTCATTTCCACCATGTCTATATATATTACTAGCCGAAAGTACCCGGCGTTGCCCGGGTCTTCCTTTCTGCTTCTGTTTTCAAATGAACTGGTTGTTAAATTTTCGGAAATCTCGGAAACCCAACTATAGACAACCAAAACGAATTGTCTTTACTAAGCTTTCCTCGCACGTAAAGATGAATCTTTACTTAACTTCACTTACATGAATTAATACTCCTTAGCCAAATGCCTGCCAGGTTTAACTAAATTTAAAACAATTGTAGATCAATCACCGAAAAGAAAACATTTCATCATGTGCCAGAAGTTCAACTTTGTTTTAAATGTATATATTTATTTGTTTTGTTTATTTAATTTTATTCTGGTGTAGTTAAGGCCATCAGGCATTTTCTTCCACACCGCCAGAAATAAAATAAAATAATAGAAAAATCAAACTATAAACAAAGTAAAACTCAACGAAAATATATACAGGCTACAGCCACACAACCTTTAAATAAGTTAGCATTGTCTTGAAGTTCAGCAGCACAAAAACACGCCCTTCGATCTCTATACGCCCACTTAGTGTTGACTCAATGTTCTACAGATCTTACATTTTCTCTCTGTCTGTCGGTTACCGCTAAATTTCAAGTGCTTTTTCTTAGTCGTGGCTGTCAGCGTATTAAATACCATTAATTTTTCTGTCGTCTCCTTTCCTCCCCGCCAAAAATGTGACGTTGTACAGAGGCAGAGAAAAAATAATTATAAGATATGCACATGTAACTGAAGCTGTGCTCACATACATTTCACGTAATTTCATGTCTATGTGTACTTTCACTTGAATTTCAGAGATAGGTGATGGTAATTAGAGAATTCCCTTGTTCCCAGTCTGAATCGTTGGGTTGTCATCGTGAGCCGAAATTTATCTATCGGTCGTACCTAAAAATCAATATATACGTATGTAATTCAATTTATATTGGAATATTTTTTACCCCTTGACAGCTGTAAGCCCGCTTATATCATACCCGGGCTTTTTAAAATAAGACTTGAGATATTATATCTAACAAATTCAGAATATATTAAATATATTACTTTTTATTTTATATACAGAAAGCAGATAGAGTATAATTTTGCAAGAAGTCATTGTACAACATAAAAAATAATATTCTGAAAGACATAATATGTTATAGAAAATGAAGTGACAGTTCTTTCCACAACGCTTAACATACTACACTGGCAACATGATTACACAGATAAAATTTCGAATAACACATTATTGGACATGGGCAATAAGATTTTGAAAGATATATATTTTATAATTAAGTAGTATATCGAAATGATAGCCGTCCAAATCTTGGATTTAAAATATCGGCATCCTAATCAATTCAAATGAACAAAAATAAAGAAAATGTAAATTAATATCTTATTTTCATTGGGCTTACGTATATTCACATACTACATTAGGAACATGACAAAAGTATCATTGATGAGCATACAATTCATTTTCCCCTCTTTTGTATAAATGTGTATATATGTTTAGGTGTGCTCACTCGAAAGCAAGTTACGCAATTATTGACAATGTGGAAAACACGGAGTTTTTAAGTGAATGTCTGCAACTTCGAGTGACCATCCTCGAGCTTTTTTGTACTATGGTCATTACGAATGCTAGTTGCACTGAAATGGCAGTTGCTTAAAATCGAATGGCATGTTATTGGCTATCATAGAAATATGTGGGATAAAAACATCAAGTTACCCAGCATTTGCTCATATTGGGTTGAAAGAAAACCCCGGAAAAATCCTCAACCAGGTAACTTGCCCCAACCGGGAATCGAACCCGAGTCACATGCTTTCGCGGCTAGACGCGATAACCGTTACTCCACAGGTGTGGTGGACTATGTATGTATGTATGTATGTATGTATGTATGTATGTATGTATGTATGTATGTATGTATGTATGTATGTATGTATGTATGTATGTAAGTATGTATGTATGTATGTATGTATGTATGTATGTATGTATGTATGTATGTATGTATACCAGGGGTTTCAGATCACCAGTATCAGTTTTTTTCTCGAAAACTATATGATACTGGTTGTTCATAAAAAAATGATAATCAAAACCTATGTAAAAAATCGATTGGTGGCAGTACCATTTTCCGTAACAAACCGGAAGTAGATGTACCTGTGGTCAACTTCGAAATTTCAAATGAAAACATGAGTCATTTAAGGTGCCATAGGAAACTACTTTTAAAAAGGAACAACTTTTACTGAAACTTTTTTTTTAACTTTTATTGTTTACTCACAAAGCAACAAAAATGGTATTATCTGAGAAATATTGTATGTTATTAATGTACACTCTTAGACAAAAAAAAAAATGACCGGGCTCCAGATTCTATGTCCGATTCGGAAGACTTCGGGTGGATTCGCCAGAGCATGATATACAAGCGGACGAATTTCTTCTGTCGTAAATGTTTCCAACACTCCACTGTCACTACTATATGATGATTATATAACATGCTTCTTAAAGGGAAGATTCATCGTCTTTCTCGCATAACGCAGTCGGTAGCATTGTGGTCTTGTATTCGAAAGGTTTCGAGTTCGAATCTCAATCTATACTTTGTTTTTTTCATTCGCATTTTTTACTTCTTGTATACTGATAATAACCAGTATTGTGAAATATTTCACAGAAAGTTAAATATTTACAAAGGGCAATACTTAATAGCAATCCCTTCCCTTGTATCTTGTATTTAAAGAGACTAAACGAAATCTTCTCGGATAGAAATAAACAAAAATAAACCTTATGTAAAAGAAATCCTTCATGGATAGGAATAAACAAACATAATCCTTTTCTGTGTATTAAACAAAATAAAGAAATACATATCGGAGACCAATAAACAAAAATCAAAATAGACAAAAAATTCAACACCGGGTATGTAATCCCTCCGCATCTATAACCGCCTGTATCCTACAGGGTATGGATGCGATCAGGCGTCTCAGGTACTGTCGACATCAAGATACACGATCCCAAGCGTCCTCGATAATATTCCATAGTGCATCTTTTGTGGTCGGCCGACGTGGCATTATATTTATCATCGCGTTCACAGTTTTCTTCACCTCCGACCACACATTTACTAGGACATTCAGATCTGGTGAACAGGGAGGCCATGCTATCAGTCTGATATATGGCCTCTCTGAAAATCATCTCATGACCTCGACACATGTGTGAACACGATGATTATCCTGTTGAAATATGATATCATCATCATCATCATCATCATCATCATCATCATCATCAGGATATATCATCCGTACAGAGCGAAGCATAACATTTTCCAATAAGACCTTGTATTGTTGGGCATTAAGATTTCCGTCGAGCCGCCATAGAACACCTAGACCGTCACTGGACATCCAGCTCCAACATGGAACAGATACATGGCCACTGCGAAAGCGAGTTGTCACATGCGTAGGATCATATCGGGATCCCCGTGAACGGTGGACTATTTGCCGCCCGTAATTGTCAGAGGAAAAAGTAACTTTGTCTGAAAATATTACCTTATCTCAATCGAAATTAACATTTTCCCCTGCAAATGCAAGGCGGAATAATCTGTGGTCATCAGTAATGCACTCCCATTTTAATTGCATTAGCGACTGTACTGCCATCTCGTGTTCGTTTACGGCGGATGTGTGGCGATGCTGGCGGTTGTTCTCTTCAAAGTGCAACCGATTTTAACATAGGAATGAACAATCTATATATGATCTGGGCTATTACAAAGCAGATATGTAACGGCACTATTTACAAGTGTAGCCTACATCTGGAACGCATTGGTTTAGTCTTTAACATTATTCATCTTTTTTTTTGCAATACTATTAACATTATGATGATGATGATATTATTATTTTTTATTATTATTATTATCATCATTATTCTCGTGTTTGTATTACTGTGAATAGTATAAACGTCTAACATCTGCCGAAATGAGATTCATGAGAAAAACTGCTGGATACTCCCTTCTCGACCATCATCGGCACGTAGATATTCTGAAGGAATTAAAGATTGACTCTATTGTCCATTATCTGCAGCAACACAGGCTTCAGTGGCGGACAGATGTCAAGAGGAGGATCGCTCTAGATGGCCCAGACAGGTTTTGTCGTATGTCCCAAGAGGTCGAAGAAATTTAGGACGACCTAGGAAACGCTGACAAGAGACCGTAACAGATCCACTGGGGTCTAACTCTTGAAGGCTAATGATGATGATGATGATGATGATGATGATGAATAGTATTATTGTTATTATTCTCGTTGTTGCAATACTATTATTAGACTTATTATTATTATTATTATTATTATTATTATTACTGCTGCTGCTACTACTACTACTACTACTACTACTACTACTACTACTACTAATTTTAGTAACTGAACAATACTCCTTATGGAGAAGGGAGAAGATGCAAGAACTGTGCATCTGTTTTAATTCAAGGGTAATTAGGAAGAAGTCTCCGATATTAATGAACGTTTTTGTTTAATTTGACAACTAATCCCAACCCCTGTGCACATTAATAAATGTATCATTCGTTTCCAGCTAGAGAAAAAAATAAAACTAAACAAATATATATACTTATACGAAGGCGGATACGGACCCAGGATTTCTGCGTGTGAAGTCAGAGTTTTACCACGGAGCTATGACACATATACAGTTCAAACCGTTGTTTGCCTATATAAGAGTATGTTCTTGGATCTCGCTGGTTTCGTCCTTGCTGCTCTGATTTTAGCCTTGTGTATCAGGCGCACAGCCGAATGGAACTTAGAAAAATGTACGCTTCAAGAGTCCGGTCATTTTTTTTTTGTCTAAGAGTGTACGTTCTCTCTTCATAGTAAGTGTTCAAAATGTCTGCCACCCTGTGTAAAACAATGTTCTGATCACCTAACATCCGTGATTGCACGGAGACCTTCAGCACAGCTGAGAGACAAATAGGTTTCTCTAATTCTTTGTTTTATCTTTTATAGTTTTTGAATGCAACTGGTAGAGAACGTCTTTAATTCTCCCCCACAAGAAGAAGTCATTTGGAGCGAAGTCAGGAGATCGGGCAGGTCAGGCTACTGGTCCTCCTCGTCCAATTCACCGTAGGGGAGTAACCGGTTAATAACTCACCAAGCCCTACGTGATAGGTTCCCTCATGAAGACACATCGTTAACCGAAGCGCAAGGGGAACATCATGAAGCAACTGGTGCAAAATGTTTCGGAGGAAGGATGTGTTCTAACATTCAAGTTCTCCTAAAAAATGTATGGTCCTATGACTCTGTGTCCGAGGAGGCCACACCATGTGTTCAGGCTTCACACTGCTGGTACTCCACTTCACGTAGCCAGTGTGTATTCATCGGAGACCAGTAATGGGAATTTAAGAGATTCACCTGACCATTACGTTTGAGCGTTACCTCATCAGTCCACAGAATTCTGAGCTCGAAATCACGGTCCGTGTTTGGAAACCAGTTGTAGAAATCAACACGAGTCTGGAAGTCATGTCCAAGCTTCTGATAGAAATAATATGGTATGAATGAAATTTGTTTTTGAGAATTCTAAACACTGTATTATGATGCAACCCTAAGTCACGGGGAATCCTCCTTGTGGGGAAGAATTAAAGACATGATCTACCAGGTGGTCCAACAACTAGAGAAGACACGATACAAAGAATTAGACAAGCCACACCATGTATCTTTCTCAGCTGTGCTGAAGTTTTCCGTGCAATCACGGATGTTAGGAGATGAGAACATTGTTTAGCACAGGGTGGCGGACATTTTGAACACTTACTATGAAGAGTGTACGTACATTAACAACATACAAAATTTCTCAGAAAATACAATTTTTGTTGCTTTGTGAGTAAACAATAAAAGTTAGAAAAATAGTTTCTGTAAAAGTTGTTTCTTTTTAAAAGTAGTTTCCAATGGCACCTTCAATGACCCATGTTCTCATTTGAGATTTCGAAGTTGACCACAAGTACACCTACTTCCGGTTTGTTACGGGAAATAGTACTGCCATCACTCGATTCTTTACATAGGTTTCGGTTATCAAAATTTGTTCATGAACAACCAGTATCATATAGTTATCGAGAAAAAAGGGTTGATACGGTTGGTCTGAAACACCCGGTATGTATATATATATATATATATATTACACACACACACACACACACAAAGTGCATTTCGAAAGTCACGCATATTTTCTGCTACAGCTAAATGGATATATTCTTCGAAAAACGCACGGCACGTCAAACAGTATATTTTAAAATACACTTTTTCACAAGAACAAACCAGTGTTTATATCACTGTTGTGCGAGTTGTGACGTCATCAGTAACATTTTTAAGTGACACCCTGTATTTTTCTGTATACCATCTATTATTCTCCATGGTTACACAAGCTATCAATTATTTTATACGACAATCGTTGGTATGGTAACGAAATAAATAGTTACAATATATGTTCAATTAGCGTAATTAAATGTTCAGAATACTGCCCATTTACGATCTGGCAGTGTGAAAGACACAGAACAAATTCCTGTTTAACTTTTTCAATGACTGCTGATGGTAATTCTCTGCACTCCAATCTAATTCTTCTTTTCAACTCATCAATAGCAACAGGCTTTGTGGAAAATACCTTACATTTGAAATAACCTCATAGAAAGCAATCAAGAGAGGAAAGATCCGGCGATCTTGCTGGCCACTTAACAGATCCTCTTCTTCTGACCCATCTATTAGGAAACACTTCATTCAGATATTTCCGTACACAAGCAGCATAATGAGGAGGAGCCCCATCTTGCTGATAGAGGTGGAATCATTAGTTAAGTCTGGATCCTGGAGGTTTGGGTGAAGAACGGCAAGGGCTGGTATTAACTCTTCACGCAAAAATTCTAAATACCAGTCCTCATTAAGTGTATTATCAAAAACAATAGGGGCCCACATCTCTGCATCCTAGAATCCTTGCCAATACATTTAGCTTGTGGGGAAATGGCATGTGAGTTTCTGCTATCCATCGTGGATTAGTTTCTGACCAGTACCTTTAATTTGATCTATTTACTTCTCCATTCAGACAAAATGTAGATTCATCAGAGAAAAGGAAGCGTGATACGAAATTGGAGTCTCTAACGCAGAGGTTAGTCATTGCCTCACGTAAGTTAATTGCAATATTTTCTTCCATTAGCTCCTGCAAGGGCTGCACATTATAATGATTATATTTATTACGGTGCAGTAGTCTCCAGATGGTTGTTCTGGATACATCATATGCAGATTATAATTCAGTAAATGAAGAATGTGGATTATCTTTCACTGTTTTCAAAAGTCTAGCTCTAATTCTTCAGTAGATGATGGTCTAACAGATCTTTGGACATCTCTCACATGTCCATTTTCATTGAATTTGTTTTTTCTCTACTCACAGTAGATTGATAAATAGGAAGTCGATCTGGATGTATTTCATTGACAAGTGCACATACTTCATCTTGTGTACGTTTCCTGTCACCATATGCAATCATCATTAAAATCTCAATTATCTCAATTTCACTTAATAACATCGTTATTTTCTGTTAATTTACACAAATAAAGTGCTTCCATAACACCAGGAAATCCAACTATTTATTATGTTACCAAAGCAAAGCTTGTGTAACCACGGAGAATTATAAAATCTTTAAGGCGGCATACAGAAAAATATAGGGTATTATTTAAAAATGTTTCCGATGACGTCAAAACTCGCACAATGATATAAACAATGGTTTGGGAAAAAGTGTATTTTATAACATACTGTTTGACGTGTTCGAGCGTTTTTCGAAAAACATTTCCATTTATTTGTAGTAGAAAATATGCTTGATTTTTGAAACGCACTGTATATATTCCTACCAGTTGAACGCAATCGTCTAAACGGGATGTAGTAGTCTATCCACCTATGACTGTCTTTTTTATTTCTTCCGGATAATATTAAAAAAGCTGTTGTTTTATTGTGCAAACTTAATTGCATATTCACAAAAACAAACTCTAAGCCTTGGCCTTGTAAACTCTACTATTCAAAGTGTATAAGTGTTCGAAAATATCAGCAAAGGGGGCTACTATAATTTTTCTTCATGTAATATTTCGTGCCATTGTTGCATTGTCTCTTTCTATTTTGGCTGTTCTGTGGGTGGTATCCATTAATTTTAAGTAAAATTATCCTTGATTTCGATTTTATAGGAATTGTATTTTTAGAGTGAGGTTAACCCTACCAGTTCGGTAGTGCGAGTCGCATACAGAAATCTCGTACGAAAGTCGGTTGCGCCTTCAAAACGTTTGGGAACCATTGGTCTTGTGTATTAACTTTCCTTCTATACACTTCAGCCTTCATCCACCCCATAAAAAACAACCCAAGTGTTTGAGAGCAGGATGTGTTGGTGACCAGCGAGTAGTACTGCCATAACCAATTTGCCGATGAGGAAATTTCGTATTGAGATGAACCCTCATACAATGATGAGAATGGGAGCTTGTCATACTGAAACCATGTAACTCGCCGTGTAGCCAGAGGAACGTTCTTCAGTAGTCCTGGTAATTTACGTTGCAAAAATCGCCGGTACTTTGATCCATCCATACGGCCTTCTAAAATGACAGGACCTAACAGCATGTCATCCACACAACACATTGACCGAGAAAAGAATTTGAACATTTGTGTCCATAATACAATGTGAATTTTGATGTTCGGAGACCATAAAATATTTGTTACGTGTGTTACTGCTTCCATTACAGGTGAACGAAGCTTCATCATAGAACAGTATTATAGAAATCAATTGAAGATTGGTATATTACCAGTCACAAAATTGTAGACTCTTGTCATTGTTCCTACTATGAAGATTGTGAACACGCTCTAGTTGCAATAATTGGTATTGTTTATCGTCATGCAGTAGTGTTCGCCATATACATGTTCGTGAAATATTGAGATGCCACCTAAAATGTACCTACCGGACATCGACAGCATCAAATTCAAATACTGTGCAGTTAAAAGTCACAGGAAATTAAATCTTCGTAAGAAGGAACTCAAATAAAATGTTGCATTAATTTATTTAAAATAAGAGAATTTTAAGAAGTAGAAAATCGATGCTTCATAGCATAATATAAAATTAATATTTTATGTGGCAAATAACTAAAAGCATTAGTGATATAGTTAGAAATGTCAAATTAAATTACATGAGATATCTATACCACTCAAGAGAAATAAAACAAAGGTACGGCATGTAAAGGGATGCCAGGAAAACCACTGCCACAGAAAATCCTACATTGATCACCAAAGGAGAAAGATGGAAAGACACGCCCACAATAAAATGTAAATTCCATGCAAAGAAAGATGGAGGTTAGAAACAGAACACTATAATGACAGGTGGCTTTGGAAACAAATGACACATCCCTAAAGCAGAAAAAAATGTATAAGAAGAATGAGTACCGATGTTCGCATGACGGTTACTTTGGTTGTTCTTACTAGATGGCGGTTCCTTAGGTTAGTCCGATTGATCGGCTTTTTATTGGTTGGTGTGACTGAACGGCGCTTTTCTAGGCTGGTCTGATTGCTCTGTAGCTTTTATAATTGGACCGACTACAGCGGTTCCTTTGGTAACTGAACGAAGGTTTCTTTTGCTTACTCTGACTGGTCGACGGTTTTTTTAGGTCGATCTGACTGGTCGGGTTTTATTAGATCACTTTGATTGGTCGGAGGTTTCTTTGGTCGGTCTGAGTGGTTGGTTGTATCTTTTGTTCGTCTGATTGGTCGGCGATTTCTTTGGTTGGTCGACTTGCCGGCGATTTCTTTGGTTGATCTGGCTGGTCAGCGATTTCTTTAGTTGGTCTGACTGGTTGGTGATTTCTTTGATTGATCTAACTGGTTGACAATTTCTTTAGTTGGTCTGACTGGTTGGTGATTTCTTTGGTTGATCTAACTGGTTGACAATTTCTTTAGTTGGTCTAAATGGTCGGCGATTTCTTCAGTTGGTCTGACTGGTTGGCTATTTCTTTGATTATTCTGATTGCCGGCAGTTTCTTTGGTTGGTCTGATTTGCCGGCGGTTTTTTTGGTTTGTCTGACTGGTTGGCGATTTCTTTGGTTGGTCTGACTGGTCGACGATTTCTTTGGTTGGTCTAACAGTTTGATTATTTCTTTGGTTTGTCTGACTGGTTGGCGATTTCTTTGGTTGGTCTGACTGGTCGACGATTTCTTTGGTTGGTCTAACAGTTTGATTATTTCTTTGGTTTGTCTAACTGGTTGGCAATTTCTTTAGTTGGTCTTACTGGTCGGCGATTTCTTTGGTTGGTCTGACTGGTCGGCGATTTCTTTGGTTGGTCTGACTGGTCGGCGATTTCTTTGGTTGGTCTGATTGGTCGGCGATTTCTTTGGTTGGTCTGACTGGTCGGCGATTTCTTTGGTTGGTCTGACTGGTCGGCGATTTCTTTGGTTGGTCTGATTGGTCGGCGATTTCTTTGGTTGGTCTGACTGGTCGGCGATTTATTTGGTTGTTTTGATTGGTCGGCGGTTTCTTGTGTTGCTCTGACTTGCTGGCGATTTCTTTGGTTGGCGATTTCTTTAGTTGGTCTGACTGGTCGGAGACTTCTTTGGTTGGTATGACTAGCCGGCTATTTCTTTGGTTAGTCTGATTGTCGGCGGTTTCTTTGGTTGGTCTGACTTGCCTGCGATTTTTTTTGGTTTGAATGGTTGGCGATTTGTGTGGTTGGTCTGACTAGTCGAATATTTCTTTGGTTCTGATTGGCCGGCGGTTTCTTGGGTTGGTCTGACTGATCGGCAGTTTCTTTATTAGTCTCAAAGGTCGACAATTAGTTTGGTTGGTTTCGCTAATCGGCGATTCCTTTGGTTTATTTCACTAGTAAATTATTTCGTTAATTTCATTCGTCGATGGTTCAATTTTATTGGTTATACTGGTCACTAGTTTCTTTATTTGGTTTTATTATTCGAAGGCTTCTGTGGTTAGTCTGGTTGGTTGGTGGTTTCTGTTATTGATTTGATTTGTTGGTTTTTTGGTTGGTTTCTTTAAGTTGCTTTACAGGTTGATTTGTTATGTTTGGTTTTTAGTGCCTGTAGTCACCATCATATAATATTTTCCTCTAATGAAGCAAGTATAACAGTGTTGAAATATATTTACTAGATGAAACATTTGAGAGACTGCATATATTGTCAATAATTAGGGCCTACATAATAAATGAGAACAGAGAGTATCAGATTCAGGCTTTGACATAAGCGAAAAAAAGGTCGATACATCTTGCCTGAAGTCCTCTCAGTTAGGCCCAAGAATTTTTGCTCGTAGCTAATCTACAATCAGAAATCTAGTATTTTACTTTTTTCTGCCAGATTTCAAATTTTTCTAACTATATAAGATAGTCTATGTTCTGTTAATTAAGTTTATGGACGGACGCCGATTCTAACGCACAGGATTTCTACCGTACATCTATCTGCTTGGGTCTATTGGCAGAATCGGAAAAAAGTCCAAACTTTCACCATCACCATCATCATCACTGCTTAAGATTACATTTCAAAGTTCAAATTTGTACTGAAATAATTATGACGTATTGCAAATTAAAATACAAAATATGGAATTACAAAAAAGCGGACTTCAAGGAAAACTAATTTATCCATATGAACAGACTGACTTCAGATATAATTCTATTGATAATTCTGAAATGTACACAGAGAGAAATGAGAAGTCTCAGTACAACCTATTGACTTTTATTAATCATTCAGTGAATGCTAAGAATGAAATTCCACTCGATCGGTCGTTCCCTTATTGTGTGAGGGTGACAGAACGCAGCAAATACAATGCGATAGGCCTACGGTGCACTGTAGTTGCCATAGTGATGAAAGTGGCTATGTGTAGCTTTGTCATGAAAGATCACTATAATATATTATAACTATTAGGGTAGTTCACCCTATTGTCAGCCACCTCCCAGTAGTCAGCCATCTTGGCATAATTATGAAAAAAATAAGTACATCAAAGAATATGTACATATTCTGTTGGCTCACCAGTACTCTACCATTCTTTGTCCTGCCCTCGAACCTCTAGTAACCTCTGATGTGAGAAATATGAAGCAATAGTTAGCCCCTAAACATGTTGTGGAGAGCACCATGTTGTTGTTGTGTGATATTCTTGTGCATTGAACAACGAGCAGTGTCATTTTTATGAGGTCAGTATTTCGTTATTGTAAGTCATAGCCACTTAAAACAGTGATTGAATGACTTGAAATATTCTAGAATAGTTAAATGAGCGCTGAATTTGTGTTTTAAAAGTGTTAAATTAAGTATTTCAATGGAGCTGACTATAGGAGACTTCAGTAAGATAGAGAAGCCAGTAGTCAGCCTAGGCGGCTGACTACTGGAACTATGGCTCACACTGAGTTTAAAGACCATTTTCTATCATATACAAGCTTAAAGCCTGGCCTTTAATGTCAGATATGGTATTTTGGTTTAAATACATAAAACCCAGTAGTCAGCCTAGTAAGACACATAGGCTGACTATTGGTATCTTGATTAACCTATAGTCAGCCACCATCTCAAATATTAAAATCTAAATAAAATAATGTAATAATAACAGCGTAGAACTCATGAGAAGTTACCTACAACTTGCTTCCTAAATATACATTTTACAGATAGGCCTATAAATAAAAATGTTTTCAACTAAAAAGGTGAAACGACCGATTCACCAATATGAAGAGAGGGCGTTAGTGGAAGCTTTTCTTGAGATTCGGCAAAATAATTTAAACATTGGTAAGGGACATTGCAAGAGGGACAAAATTTTGAAGAGCATCTGTTCTGGCCAGGTCCCTTATCAAATACAAAAAAGGAACGACATATTCAAGAGAGAGTTCCATGTACTATTTCATCAGCAACATGACGTGAGTTCTTCCATAAAAAGGACTTGACCAAAATCGAAGAAACAAAATTAAAACAACAGAGAAAAGAGGAGAGGGAGAATCAAAAATCTCTTCTGAAAAATAGCAAAGATAAAGAAAGGAAATCTACATTCATCTCAGATGCAAATGCTGATCCAGATGATGAATCTCAGAAAGAGGACAATTATTTAACAACTGTGTACTGCTTGTAATGATGAACTTATTAGTGACGTTGAAGATGAAGATTTGAAAAATATTGGGTGAGATAATTGTTCAAACTGGTTTCATTTCAAATGTACTGAGCTTAATGCATTGCCATATGATATTGCAGAGAGTAAAGAATTTCACTGTCTCCTGGGACTAACACACAGCATTGTGAAGGAAATAGCCATTAGTGCCCTCAAAGGATCGGTTCAGATATTGAGAAATCATTTGTATGGGAGTGATAATGGAAATTTCAAGTTATCTTAACCGATGACTGTTCATTGGTTTAGATATCAATGCCAATAAATCCGTACTATTATTTTTCTCACGGTATATGGCATGCCAATCATTCTAACCTATCTGATGATCCCCCCCCCCTTCTTAACTGTAAATGACCACAAACGTTACTTAGGTGTAAATTTTTCTGACATTTTGTATATTCGATTCCCTAAGCGTTTCAAATGTATATCATTTTACCTTTTAGGTGTGTTTCCAAATTATATGTAATACGCTTTGTCAAATCTGGCAACCTTTTCTTAAGGGAAGCTAAATTTATATTATATTTTGCTGATTTTTTTTTTCTAAAAGGAATATTGTTTCAATAGTGTCTACCTCAGAAATGCCTTCTGTCATTCCTTCTAATTTTTTTTGTAATACTGTATAATGAAAGTACATGTATAATGTTTATTTTATCATATTCTAACAGTAAAATTGAATTTAACCTAAATTTGGTTTAGAGGATGAGTACTGGTTTCAAACTGGCTGGACACTGGATTTATGTGGCCGAATACTGGAGAATTTCTTACTACTTGGAAAATGTATTATTTTTAGTCCAAAAAATGTAGTTATAATGTTAGGTTATGTGAAATTTCAAAACTAGACTATTTATTTGTAATGGTGATTAATAAAGGAAATAATGTTAAATGGTTTTCTTATCAGAAACTACTCAAGTGTATTACAGTACTGTTAACAGGCTGACTAATGGTGCAGTAACTCTATGTAAAGTTTTTGACTTCGAGTTTCTACAACTATCAGATATCAACACAGTGAAAATCACAACGGAAACTTTTACAATATCAAGTCGAAAACCTTTTTCAAAGTATATACACTAGTTAAAACTCCAAAGAACAAATGACCCACAAAATGTACTCGTCTATACCAATATTAAAGAATAACTTGTTGCTAGAGAATGTAATTCAGATGCATCAATACCTTACAGTGACGCAGATGCAGACTGAAACTTAAAACCCAAATTTTGTTGCATGTATCATTATTTGTAAGGAATTACAGACTCTCTCACCAATAATGATCCAAAGTAACCTCAACTGACGAGGTGTAGGGATAACTAGCGGGACTATTGCTGTGGGATTGGTCTCGGACTGAGTTCGAATCCAGCTTGGACGGTTACCTGATACAGATATTTTCCTAAACTATAAAGAAATTTGTCTATCTGAAACATAATTTCGTTAAGATCAAAATTCATCAATGCTAGTAGGCGTACAATTGGTACAATGTCGTTAAGTACTAGTTTAAAAAGAAATCGAGGAATAGATATAATGTGTATATATTTGGTCTATGGTTGAGAAACAGATCACGGTAAACTGTGTTCAAAATGCAGGTTTTAACTACTTTCAAAAGCTGGTATCTATGCCTCACATTTTGTATCAGCAAATAAGTATGTATGTTTATTGTTATCTGTAGAATGCTTAATTCTAAACAAATTTTCTAAGGGAGGTTTCGCCTGATTATATAATAAGATTTCATTGCTACTAAAAAAAAAGCTACACCCACTACGTCAGAGTCATAATGTGAACTGCGCTTGCCTCATATTACTCCACTGCGTGTAAGGCCACTCTGAAGTTATTTAAGAGAAATACAGCCTACCAGGGTGTCCAACTCCAGAAACACGAAATCCGCTACGGAGCTGCCAAAATGTAGGTACATTCTGCTATAGTTGTGAGTACTGAATACATATGGAACAATCAGAAATATATTAAGAGGTGCGACGGGTTTTACCTGGTGGCACACGTTGTTGTTGTTGTTTATCTTCCTCTCTGTCGCGCGCCGGCAGAGGAGAAGTCGATGGACGGATGCTGGAAGATCTTGTCCCCCGGTAGAGGAGATCTCTTCTCAGGGACCTTGTGGTTTTGTGTGCGTAGGATATAATGTGATGTTCGTCGTTCTCACGAAAAGAAACCAAGGAGTAGAGTTCCACTAAGTGTATTTATTCGGCTCACTTCCCTTGCTTGAGTCCAAGCGACGGAATACTGGCTGTTGTCTTCCGTGTGATTTCGGCTTCTCGTCTAACGCCAGTTTAAAATCGCTGCTGTCACTTTTTGAGTAAAACACAAAGCTAAAAAGTGCGAAATCTACACTTTATCACTTCGATCGGCTGGAAAACGGAGAATGATAAGATATACACGATCGGAACAAGTGCCGGAAATATTATTAATACTCACGCGATCGGCTCACAGGCCGTAGACTATATTAGTGAGTAAACACGCCACTGGCCGGCAGTCTTCTGACCAAACACACGATCGGCTCACTGGCCGGTAATATTCTGAGAAAATACACGCTCGGCTCACAGGCCGGTAATCGTCTAGCGGGGGCAAACACACGATCGGCTCGCTGGCCGGTGATATTCTGCGAAAATACGCGCTCGGCTCACAGGCCGGCAATCGTCTGGGGGTGGGCACACGCTCGGCTCACGTCCTTTTAAATACTCCTTAAGGTGACGCGCTCACCAGACGCTACTATTGTTTGCCAGATTCAAACAACGCTACCAGCGCGTTCCTAGACAGGAAAAACCCCTTTATGCTATACTAAAGTTCAGTAACCTACCTCGCGTCTACTGGTTTTAAATGCGTTAGGCGCCTGTCAGACTGAATGAATAAAGAGCCTATTACGCGCTTCACTGATCCCCGTGGCGTAGGTTAAACAAACATATCAAAGAAATATAGAAATATCTAAACTGAAACTATACTATAACTTATATAGGAGAAAAAAATATCGTACTATCGCCGGACCACCCGACTACAGCTTCAAATGCCCCTTTCTCAACAATGGAAATTCCCCTAAAGAATTTTCATTGTTGGGAAATCTCGCCTTCGACAATGCCATTCTACCGTTATCCCTATCGCGATCAGCCAGGATACACGCCATCTTGCTCAGCTATACAAATTCTAAAATAAACATGACATATATGTTTTTAAACAACCTCTCTGTGCACACAGTCATCATTCAAGCATACTTGTTAATCATCCCTCACACTATATACATACATTATTTACAAAATTCATAAGATTCTTATTTACAGTTTCACACACTATTCAATCACGCATCCGCCTAGCGTACGCAGTTACACTGCGCCGCACTGTACATTGGTATCCTGCCTTTACACAATAGAGTCTAGCTCACCATTCCAACTTACGTATCTATATTTACATTGTCTTGCCTGAATGGTCTTGGCAGCTGTTTATAGTATTTACCTAGAACCTTGTTGTTGTCTAGGTCCTTCACTTCGCAGGTATGGTCTCCAAACTGAAGGATCTCTACCCGGACTTGCTGATCTGTCACACTCGTCGCTACGCGTGGCTGGCATCCTATTGTCTACCTGTTGCGCCGCTACCATTAATGCATTTCTGCGGTCCCTTTCTTGTTCTTGTCTCCGCCAGTCTCTCCTATCATTCCAGCCCCTACCAAAATTAGGCTGCCAGAATCCTTGCCTGTATCTCCTATTTCTTATCCAGTGGGGTGGGTTGCTGTCCCTAGGGTGCACATTTGCCTCTCTATCCGTATACCATCTTATGTGATTAATTCTGCGGACTGGTCCGCCCCCATTATTTCTCATCCTATTTACATTACTTCCGCTACCGCGGTCAACACCAGGATTATTGCGGTTGTACATATTTCTGACAGGTTGAATATCCCTCCTATTTCGGTTTGGACTGACAGTACCACTTTGACCCCGACTATTATTATTATTATACCCATAGCCTGGTTGTCTGTCAACTGCCCAACCATTTACATTCATGTTTCCTCGAGGTGGTGAGAGGGTGCCATGTGCCCCTCTCTCCGCCTTCGAGTGGCTGGAATAACCCTGCGTTCTCTTCTCTACACAATTAGTTGCGTCATAACTTTCGCCTCCATTGTGTGTAATGTCAGAACTGTCTAGCGCGATCAGGAGGTCAATCGTCTCCCCAAAATCTCGTGGTCCCGCGATAATTAAATTATACCTAATATTTTCCGGGTAATGGGATATGATAGTTTGTATCAATTCAGAATCTGGCATTGGTGGATTTAGACTCGTTCCCTTTTTGACAAGCTCCATAAAGTAATCAATCATCGATATGCCTTTCTTAGCATCAAACCTACTATCATTGATTTCTTTTCTGATTTTCTGCTGTTGCCTCTGCCCCCAATACCGGTCAGAGAACTTTGCTTTGAATTCCCCATAACTAACCTGTGCGCCTAACGCTACGAGAACCCAATTAAGTGGCCGTCCTCTCAGACTTTTTCTCACGACGGTCATTTTTAGTTCCTCTGGTACCCCTTTCACGTGAAAATACGTTTCCAATTCGCGGATATAACAGTGAGGGTTTGAGAATTCCACCTCTTCAAATACGGGATAACCAATTTCATTAATGATATGCGTGGGATACTGTGGGCGACCTAAAGATGACCTCTCGTTTACAATATTACATTACATTGTTCCTGATTTCGGGGGTCTTGGTGCTCTCCGGCCACATGATTACTTATGTTGCTACCTCCTACTATAATTCCTGACCCCATACTACTGCTCCCGCTAGGCGTTCCGGTCACACTCGGTTCGCTAATTGAATTATCGACAGTGACTCCATGGATCCTATCTTGCATCGAATTCCATCTTGATTCTAAACTCTCTAGGCGTTCTCTCTCTTCCTTTCCCTGGTCTCTCACTACTCGCCTAATCGCCTCCATCTCTCGATCCACCCCTTATAATCTCTCATCTACCGTTCCTTCTATGGCCGACCTCGTCTTTTCGTTCTCAGCAATTGTGCTGTTCCTCACCTTCTCCTCTAGTTCCCTCATGTTCTCTGCCATCTTATCTACTACGACGCCTAGTTGACTTTCTATTTTCGTATTATTGTCTGCTATCTTCCCCTCCAAGTTTTCTATTCGACTCTCTATCAGCTGGTTCACCTGTTCCCTAAACTCTCTGGAATTTTCTCCCATCCTACTCTCCATTTCTGATAGTTTGCTGTCCATCTGCCTCATCAGCTGTTCGGTCTTTTGGCCTAGCCTCTCATCTATTTGCTTTATTTGTTCTGAAATTTGCTTCGCTTGCTCAGTACTTTGACCTAATCTTTCATCCATTCTTTTCATCTGTTCCGTACTCTGACCTAATCTTTCATCCATTTTTTTTATTTGTTCTGTACTCTGACCTAATCTTTCATCCATCTGTCTCAAACTCTGTTTCAATTGCTCTGAATTATCCTGTTTCATTTGTTCAAAATTTTGCTTAAATTGTTCTGAACTATCCTGTTTCATTTGTTCAAAATTCTGCTTAAATTGTTCCGACATTTTCTTCGCTTGCTCAGTACTTTCACCTAATCTTTCATCCATTTTTTTCATTTGTTCCGTAATATGTTTCATCAAAACTCCTAGCGGTCCTAGCATCATCCCTTCTTCTCCCTTTTCCTTCTCGCTACATTGCTGGGTTTCTTCGCTATTTCCTATGATCTCGTCGTCCCCCATACTGCTCTACAATTCTAATCTTCCCTCCATTTCGCTGTCTCCTACGTTCTCCATCCCTCTATTCTCTCTACTTATTATTTTCCTCTCACTCTCCGTCCCTTCGGTCTCAATTCTCCTATTCCTTAATAACATCTGGATATGCCATAACCTATATACAGATCACACAATAACAATCCCCTCCAAAATATTATACACGCAGATATAAATATACGTACAACCCTACACAAAATTACGCGTAAATAAACGTTATTCTCTCTACACACAAAAAGAAAATTCATACATGTATAACCCTCCAAAATATTACCATCCACGTTGTCTTCCTCCTCGACGTAGCGTCGACCCTGCTCGTCCTGCGTGGCCGTGATGATTTCGCCACCCTCGGTGTTGCGGCTCTCGTTGTCTCGGCGGGGATGCTACGTCAGCCTCTCTGCTGTCGTCTCGTACTGACGATAATCACGTTGCTGCTGCTACTGTTGTTCTCGTCACGCCGCCTCGCCGTCTCGGTGGTATTGTTGATTCTCGTAGCCACGCGTTGGTGTTGTTTATTTTCTTCTCGGAGCCACACTAGTATTGTTTATTTTCTTCTCGTAGCCACACTGTCTCGGTGGTATTGTTGATTCTCGTAGCCCCGCGTTGTTGTTTTTATTCTCGTAGCCCCACGTTGGGCGCCATTTGCGACGCGTTTTACCTGGTGGCACACGTTGTTGTTGTTGTTTATCTTCCTCTCTGTCGCGCCGCCGGCAGAGGAGAAGTCGATGGACGGATGCTGGAAGATCTTGTCCCCCGGTAGAGGAGATCTCTTCTCAAGGACCTTGTGGTTTTGTGGGCGTAGGATATAATGTGATGTTCGTCGTTCTCACGAAAAGAAACCAAGGAGTAGAGTTCCAATAAGTGTATTTATTCGGCTCACTTCCCTTGCTTGAGTCCAAGCGACGGAATACTGGCTGTTGTCTTCCGTGTGATTTCGGCTTCTCGTCTAACGCCAGTTTAAAATCGCTGCTGTCACTTTTTGAGTAAAACACAAAGCTAAAAAGTGCGAAATCTACACTTTATCACTTCGATCGGCTGGAAAACGGAGAATGATAAGATATACACGATCGGAACAAGTACCGGAAATATTATTAATACTCACGCGATCGGCTCACAGGCCGTAGACTATATTAGTGAGTAAACACGCCACTGGCCGGCAGTCTTCTGACCAAACACACGATCGGCTCACTGGCCGGTAATATTCTGAGAAAATACACGCTCGGCTCACAGGCCAGTAATCGTCTAGCGGGGGCAAACACACGATCGGCTCGCTGGCCGGTGATATTCTGCGAAAATACGCGCTCGGCTCACAGGCCGGCAATCGTCTGGGGGTGGGCACACGCTCGGCTCACGTCCTTTTAAATACTCCCTAAGGTGACGTGCTCACCAGACGCTACTATTGTTTGCCAGATTCAAACAACGCTACCAGCGCGTTCCTAGACAGGAAAAACCCCTTTATGCTATACTAAAGTTCAGTAACCTACCTCGCGTCTACTGGTTTTAAATGCGTTAGGCGCCTGTCAGACTGAATGAATAAAGAGCCTATTACGCGCTTCACTGATCCCCGTGGCGTAGGTTAAACAAACATCTCAAAGAAATATAGAAATATCTAAACTGAAACTATACTATAACTTATATAGGAGAAAAAATATCTTACTATCGCCGGACCACCCGACTACAGCTTCAGAGGTCACAGATTTGTTTTTCGTGACAGGCCTATAATTAATTTATATTGTATGGAAATTAAAACTGTATATTATATTAAATTTTTTCCATGATTATTTACAAATGCCTAAACTTTAATAAAGATTTTCGGGTATCATGTAAACAAAAAAGATGAGTAGCACCCAATGATACAATTTCATTAAAAATATCTATTTTATAAAGAAAAATCTGAAAGGAAGTAGCTTTACTTATTATTCTCTCTGTAATAAAACTCCACAAATTTTAACGTACTTATATTATTTTGTAATGTTATTAAATTTGGAATAAATGTAGATCTAATAAGCATATTCTAATGACTTTCTTTATTTACAAACCCTTAAATATATTATGCATAATTAAATTCTAATTCTTTATATTATTAGCATAGGGTTCTTCTACTACTGAAAAAATAATTAATGTTATCCTGCATCTGTGAGTACGAGTACATAGGGCCTGTGTTTTTATATAGACTATTACACTTTTACTATGTAATACTACTTTTGATCAATAAAACGGTACGGAACGAGTATTTCAACCAATCATGGCTGCTTATCCTATAATTGTATCACCCCAGCATTTGTTTTTATCACCTCCCTAGCATTAGTTTCTTTGTTTGTCAACTTTCAATAATTGCACCTTTTAAAATGAATCATGTTTATTTCATCATCATTAACAAAACCATTTTTATCATTTATCTTGTTTATATTATTCAGGTTATGTTAAATGCTGTATGATATTATGGACAGTCACGTAAGAGATTGTTTAATATATACTATATTGATAGCTGAAATGAAGTTCAACTCTTTTAATACAAATGAAACTGAATCAACAAAGCCTTCTTGACTAGTAATCTTCCATAGAGTTCAATGAAGATTGAATAGTTCATACAATTGGTAACAAGAGAAAGCTCATCATAACACACTACTGCTATCTAGCGGAGTATTTGTAATGATGAGATGATGCAATAATACATTTGAAGACAGTTTAGTATCTTCGTAAGTCAATTAATATTTTATTGTATTAAAGTGCTTTATTTTTTTCTAATCTTGATATACTTTCTTCTAATCTTGTAATATTCAATTAAATCTCATCCGAGTTTTGATTTTCTTTAGATAAATCAAAACCCTTTGTGAGAATTGTAGATAATGTAAAACTTAATCAGATTCCTTCCCAGGTGAATACTGTGAAACTGACGGAGTACTCACATCATACATGTGATAGTTGAATCTCCTGATATTATCACCTATTTTGTAGATCTCACAGCATAGCCTAATTTTTTTTCAGGTTGAATTTTATTCTCAGTAAAGCATCTACAATGACAAGTGGCAGTCTTTTTCTTTAATATTTCTACATGCGACTGCAAGCAGTAGCTCCCTCTCTTAAGGAACATTAGATTATGAAAAATCTTAATAGAAAAACGAATAAAATTTATTTGGGAAGTTTCAGAGAAAATCCACAAATTTAAGCTTATAACATGAATTTATTAAATTTCCAATACATTTCGGAAGGATTTTGATTATCGCCACTATGTCTCCCGAAGCCTCAAATTCCATTGTAGCTTCCACCGACAAAACGAAATAGGAGAAAGAGTGAAGAGAAGATGGGGAAAGAACGGTCTTAGGAGAGACTCCGCTAGGAGCGTGAACAATAACAATAGATAGAAATATATCTATTTTGGCATTTAGCAGTTGAACAACTTATACGTCTTCTGCACACTAAATATAGATGTTTGTCTTTCTGATTGTAAGAACGTGTGTTATCTCAGGTGAAAGACCTAACACTCTGCCCCCTCGTCACGAGAGTTTCGTTGCATATCTGCTTGTCATGCGAAGTTGAATTTCCTGAAAGGTCACGAGACCTACTTTGACGAAGGATAAGTATGTTCTCAGCATTGATGTGATAGCTATGTATTAACGGAGGGCTGATGAAATTACAATTACGTAAGATTACGGTGTCAAAGTACTCAGGAAATATCTGATCTAAAACGATTCTTACTTGTAACGTCTATCTTCGACTTACATTAATAGAAAACATGAGAGGATTTTGTGGAGGGAAAATTCGACTTGTCTTGCCATGAAAGTGCTTACGTCATATCCGATAAACTGAAAATTGTGAACTAGTCCATTGTTATACACAAGTAGAGTCCACAGAACATCTCTCGAAAAAGAGCAAGTATAACTCCACATATTGCAGGTGGAAAACTCCAGTCCAGTGAACATTATTTTCTATTTTAACATAACATAATCTCTTCTAAAACCACATTAAGTTTTCCTCCAGTTTGTTCCTTTATGCTTACCAGTACACTCAACTACTTTATTCTTAGAGGTTAGTCTGTTCGGAGAGTTTTATCTGCGTTTAATAAAATTATAAATGGGATACAACTATTGTTACGAACATGGATTACTTCACAGTAACTAGATTCTTATATAAGAAATAAAATTGTGAAGCAATAATTGATGACCCTTTCGTCTTTTTCTTTTCACTTTTTCACAAGTGTACTGATCGATTTCCAATATTTCACTGAGATACAAGTTTTCAACATCCCCTCGAATAGAAAAAAAAAAACATTTTTCGGCATGCTGTCGTCTATTTGTCTGTTCCCGCAGAGCCATTTTTCCAAAAGTATTATCATGCTCAGTACCTGCGAGTCAATTTACCGGAAAATGATACATGTAAAATTTTATACTTTAATAAAGAGGCAGGCCTAATAAGCCTACATATTTGTTTAGAATAAAATAAAATGGCAACCAACTCAAAATCGAGTCTAAATTTTCACTTGGTTTCTTGCCTAAGATGAGGAGACGAATGTAATGAGCTATCTTATCACGTACCCAGACTCTTATATTGCTGAGAAATTAATCACTGTGTAGAAGAACCTCTGAAAGACTGCGGAATAAAAAAATGAGGAATTATATATTCGGGGTCATAGGCACAATAGGATATTAAATAACTGTTAACATAATTAAATACACATTTCCGTTACCAGAATATATATTGGACAGATTAAAATATACAAAAATATGTCATGTTAATTTGTATAAAATTAATAACATATATCTAGTTAAACCATATAATTTACTGTATAAATAAAGTTAAATATTTTGGGATTATTGAAAATGTCTTTTCTATGTAATCCCAAGAAATAAAAACGCATCTTTTATTATTTCGGTCCATATTAGTTTTTTTAGTTACGGACGTATTTTGAATAATAATTCAAGAAAATAAACACTAAATGGTATTGATATCCTTCATAACACGTAAAGCAGAGGAATAAAATTATTGAGAAACGAATAAGTCATAATAATGAGGGAGCAATACGTTACCTGTGACATTCATTTTTCTTTCCATTATGAATCTATATATTCTTCATTTTTCTGGTCTAGTTTACCTTTCAGTTCTAACTCAGTGTATTCATCGATTTCCTCGGAATTCTTAGGTAGTACGAGCCAAATTGAATGTTGTTAGGTCCTATCAAACAATCATACTTCCTTTATCATAAGTGGAAATTATAATTTGAATATTAACAATACAGGAACAAAGACGTACGTTTGAACTCAAGAATAAGATTTCATTAACGCCAGTCCAATGCAGAAATTGCTTAAAACTTACAGTTCTATGTTTAAGCTAATAGCAGTTCCAGGTAGTTACAGCAACTGCGAACTGAATAACGCATTCAATTTCTGTCGGCATTCCTGCTAGGATATCATGGTATGTTAGTCTTTCTGGAGGATGCATTATACCCGAAATATTTTTTGTAATATTATCCCATGTTTCAGGCAAATTTGGTGTAATTACACATGTAGAGAAATTCTACGTTCTGGTAAAAACATTAGAGAAATCTATCTTTTTAAAAGAGAAAAGGATAAAATCTATTAAATATGGTCATAGCTGCTCGGTGCTTAGATTTTAATTTACAGCGATATAAGGTTCTTTAACAATTTCTGCAACAGAATGGGATTTGCGACTGAAACAATTTCTGGTGAAATTCTCTTGAAGGCAATGAGAAATATATGTGACACTAATTCAAAGCGATAATTGGGCAGCGTTCGGAGCAGTAGCTATTATATTCGAGCCTCCAAGAATCTTACAACCCATCATAATGACCATAATGCCTTAACTCTGCCAGGTTAAATAAATCATTATTATTATTATTTTTAACGTGCAACGTTGAAGTGGGCACCTATTCAGAAAAATGTCCGTTATCATTTCCGTAATACTCTACGCGTAACATGTTCTATAGCGGAAGCGCGCCGATACAACCCGTACCATATCACTGCTACTTAACGGAAACGGGACGATGCAACCCACAACATAGGCTTATCATTATTAGAAAAATAAACAAAGTTTGATTTATCACTGTATATGTATTACATTCAGGATATTACAAGTGTCATCGTTGCATTTATTTTCTTGTACAGGTTCCGATATTCATTAAAACTTCAAGTTCTTTGTTTTATGATCATGCTAAAAAATTCACATCAAGCGGTGATCTATGATTATTTGAAATCATACAACCTCCAACCACTTAAACGTTTCGCTAAATTGTAGGGATTCTACGAATTCCCTGTCATGTTCTTAAGCAGTCTGTTGAAACGGTAACACTTCTTAGTTAACATCACTTTAGCCATCTATTTAATAATGTTGGTGAAACCGTCCGTAAAGAAGTATTATAGGAATGAATGCTACGTTATAAATACTTCCAACATACGATTTCTGCTGGTTGCTTTCTGAAACTGCTTAAATACCTGTAAAATTGTACGCGAAATTTTCGAACAGTTGAACTGTATCAAATTTTCCAAGGCTAGAGAAAATGATGGCAGAGACCTCTAAGGCTAGACTGGGGAACTACTGAGTGCCGTACTCAGATCGATATCTGCTCTCGCGACCTCTCGATCTCAACGTATCGAAGACAATTCAAATCCTTGCGTTGCTCGCTTCACGTTGAGCAATAAGGAAGCAAGAGTCCATGGGTGCACTAAAAACTCTCACGCCTGACTTGCGACGGGTAAGCCTTGAATAGTGCTGCCAAGCCACTAGGCCGGGAAATACATCATTCTGAGGGCTGCTCTGAATGAGAGAGTCTGAATACTTGTTCACAACATCATGCCTTTCCAAGCAGCCATTCGTTCCTCGGTTATATTTATTATACGTGCAATCTCAATGCTTTAAGAGTATGTTTTCGAATGTATTGATACGCTTGAAGAAAAATGTGCAATAACAGCATAAGAACTATTAAAAAGGCAAGAAAAAACAGCCTGAAGCAGAAAATAGAACATGTTAAACTGAACAAACAATCTTCACAATGCAAATCTAGTTTTTCAGATAAAGCTCCCTGTAAAGCAGATTTGAATAATTTCAAGGGAAAAATTGTTCCGGGGCCGGGTATCAACCAGAGGTCCCGGGATCGATACCCGGCCTAGGGACAATTTTTCCCTTGAAATTATTCAATCTTCACAATGCTAATTAATCTTATCTAGCTGCGGATGGATAGAAGAATGACTGAAAGTTTGGATGGATGGAGATGGATGGATGGATGGTGAAGAACTGAACAAAGCCTTGGGTCTTAGGCCATCCATAATAACCAAATTTACTATCTCCAAATATGAATTTTTGACATAACTAATGGTTAAATAACAAATTTTGCTTGGAACTCTCTTGTTCCAGTAACATGTTTATTTTTCGTGTCGTAAATCTACGACATATGCCTCCCAGCTTTACTTCACTCCCGAAGGAACGAATGAAACCATGCAAAGGATTTCTATTGCCCTTCAAGTGTCCGTTCTCTCAGCATGATTTAAACCCGCATTCCTCAGATCCATTGTGACACTACACCACCAAAGATGACTTCCAATGGCAAATACTTTCGTTCTCAACAAGTTATCATAAGCGTTCTCTTTGAGGAATAGCTAGCAAAAGTCTTAGAAGAGTTCTTACTCACCATAGACGTTGCTCAGGGCATGGGTAGGCCTACCTAGTGAGTACTACTCTATATGTGTATATACGAGTATGTTACATCGGGATGTTGGTGATGTAGATTAGATGATAATTTTATAGAGTATCAGCGAGGGAAATGGGAGTACCCTGTGGAAATTTTATCACTCTATTTACAAAGAAATTCCATTTGAACTTACCAATATTTTAACCAGACTCCCCGGGAGGAGGGTAGAAAGCCAATATTCTAGCCGTTTGTGTAATGATGTGGCAGACTGTATGAATATTTTCTCTAATTTTTCTGATCCATATATTTCTTTAGGTATTAACATAATTATTGTTTATATAATATACTCGTATTGTATTCTTCACCTGACATAATTAGGAACATTAAATCCAGACGTTTGAGATAGGCAGGACATGTAGCACGTATGCGTGAAACCAGAAATGCATATAAAATATTATTTGGGAGGCCGGAGGAAAAAAGACCTTTGGGGAGGCCGAGACGTAAATGGGAAGATATATTAAAATGGATTTGAGGGAGGTGGGATATGATGATAGAGACTGGATTAATCTTGCTCAGGATAGGGACCAATGGCGGGCTTATGTGAGGGCGGCAATGAACTCCCGGGTTCCTTAAAAGCCAGCAAGTAAGTATAATATACTCGTAATAATTCTGATTCAAGTTTTGTCTGATACATCTACTAAATTGTGTTTTTTTGGTACACCTGACACGTGAAGTTGTCTTATATCAAAAACCACATTTTAGTATTTTTAGTAATTCATAATTATTTATCATGTTTTAACATTTCCAAATATAACTTGATATATAATATTCTTAACAACTTGTTTTTTATCTTATGAACACCATGTTACACAAGATGCAATTTTCGTGTCATGTGTACAGGTATTGTTACACAATATAAATATGTCGACATGTGATTCTCTTGCATTGTTAGCTTAGCAGCAGATGAATTATTAATTCTAGAAAGTGTATGTTGTTTATATTGCACGCACCTGTTGTTGCAGGTTAATTAGAAATAAATGGCAGAAAACAGATACAGGAGTCCAGAAAAACTCGATTTTTACATGAAATGACATTGCATGACCAAAACGTTAGTGGATGGTGCGCAGTACAGTAAATGCTTACAGATCTACAGGGCCTATATATTTTTTTTTCAATACTATGAATGTGTAGAGGTACAAGGATAACATAATCGCACCATTCGTAGAATTATCCGACATTGAATGTACACAGGCAATTTTTCAACAAGACTTCGCTTCAGCGCACACAGCTGGTTTCTCGTAAGCATTAACTGCGGAAATTTTTGAAGATAGAGGTCATCAGAAGAAAAGAGGGCCAGAGCGATTCCCAGATCTTATCGTATGTGATTTTTATTTATGGGGAACTTAAAAAATTAAATGTATCCGAATAATCCGCATATGTTGGAAGAACTGACAATATAAGAAGGGAGACACTAGCAATTTCAGAGTTGTTTCTGATGGAACCTTCTTTCTGTATATTTTTCAATAAATTCACTAAAGTGAGGATTTTTCACTTTATGCAAGGGAATGTATGCATTTATTAACATATCGCAAAAGTCTCTGAAGAACTCTGATTGTTTATTCGACGCGAATATGACGTGGATGGCATTTCAGTTCTCTGTTCCTTTGCCGATAGTAAATCAATATGTGCCATATGTTTTTTTGTTATTAAATGTCTACGTAAAAACCTTGTTTCGTAAACCTGTATTTTTACATTGCATAATATAGGCCTACACGTAATACTTTCCTCGTTTTATCTACAGTACTTTCATATTCTTCTATTAGCGGCTTGATTTTTGCGGTTTTTGTTTTCCGCGTATTACACTGCACTAGAGTGAACGTGATTCAATGAGCATCAGTTCCTTTTTCGCTGCACGTCTCCTTGTGCACTGAAACGTACTGTAAGGATACTACTCTGCTGTTTTTGGACTAAATTGTTTGTTTTATTTACATTTGTGCTACGAAAGAGTTGTCAGTAATATTCGACAAAATGTATCAGATAACAAAATTTGGATCAGAATAGATGAAACCACCGATTTTACCGGGAGTACGTGGGAAATGTAATCATAGGAATTCTCTCATCCAATGGCAATGGCGAGAAATATTTACTCACAACAGAGGTATTGGAAAATGTTAACTATGAAGCTGTTATGAATCTGTTTAATAAATCGATGTCTATTCTCTATCCCATGGGTGTCAAACGAGAAAATGTGCTACTTTTTGTGAATTACGCAGCTCCTTACATGATCAAAGCAGTCAAAGAAATTCTTAAAAAAATATTAACACATGATTCATTTAACTTGCTTGCCTCATGGTTGCCATAGAGTGGCGGAGGAGATCCGATCGTCGTACGATGATGTGAACACTTTTATTGCAAATACAAAAGTAATATTCTCAAAGGCACCGTTGCGAATATTGAAATTGAAGGAAATGGCACCAGGCATAACGTTACGTCCGTAGCCTATAATTACTAGGGGGAATTTGGCTGCATGCTATGTTCTACTATGCCAAATATTATACAACAATTGTTAAAACCATCAATACTTTCAATGAAAAAGACTGTTCAGCAATTGCGCGTGTTAAATCTCTGCTTTCAGATCACATAGAAGTAAAGTTAAAATTCATAAAAACAATTCTGAATGTGTGTCCGAAACAATCACACGTCTGGAGATGGAAATTTTAGAAGTCCTTAGCCTGATCGATGAATTATCTCGAAAACTTCAGGAACTAGGCCTACAATCTACACGAGACCTGCAGAACTCGCAAAGTAGGGGAACTATGATGTCAGCCTCACTCCACTTCTATTGGGATGATCGAATTCCGCCCTGAGAATGAATGTTGATGCAGCCCAGCGTAACTAGAATGCCGTGACTGCACAGGTAGAAAAGGTGGGTGGGCTAAAAGAGGGGAGGAAAGCAGTCGCTCTCAAGAGCTACAGTTCTGCAGGCCTGATCTACACCGTAAAGTAAAGGAAAAATTAAACTCGGTTTTAAGAAATAACTGTAAATATTGGACAATGAAAGATGTAAGAACTGACTTAGTAAGTGCAATGAGGCAAACTACTGCTTCACCAGGTGCAGAAAACCTCCCTTATTTTCGTTATGCATCTGTAACATCATGTGATTTAGAACACAGTTTTTAAATGTATAAGTATTGAGTGATCGTAGAAGAAGATTTTCATTTGACAATTTAAGGATGTATATTATGTCATTCCAATGCTATTACTTAATTATAGAATACAAGATGAATATGTTTGATTTTTTGGCCTACTGCCAAGAGTTCAATTCGTAGCCGGGCAGGGATGGAAAACCATTTCCAACTAGTGTGCCAGTTAATATCTGGTCTATTATCTTCAATCGTCTTGTGTGCCATCTTTAATTTTCCTTAAAGAATAGCCATGAAATCAGCCCCTTTGACTTCCAAATTATATTTTATATATTATTTGATTTTTATTAGATTGCATCACATATTCGACCAATTTATTGCAGGTACATCACTATACCATGTACAAGACCTGTAGAACTTAAAAATAAGATCACGTGACGTGCCACCGAAATTGAGTTAGCGTATCACCTGGTGACACGCGTGTCATGGGTTCGCCATCCCTGTCAGTGCAATTCTATGAATGTATTATGTTTGCTATACTATAATAAGCTTACAATATGCTGATATTTCAGTCTTTATCTCTGACCATTATTGATGTGTGCACGTTTTCTTTTCACTTGCCTATACAACGTAGTTCTGTGTTTACGAATTAACTAGCGACGACATTCAGGTCGCACAGTCAAGAGTTGCCGTAAAATGTGCAGTGTACCTTACGGCTCGTTCAACTAAAGTGCGTTCTTTATAACTCATAAGGTAAACGCACGGGTCGATCGCGTGTATCGGAAGAGAACGTGGGCCGAAATGGAGAGAGTTTTGATCATAGCCCAATGAAGTCAACCGTTAACAGAGAACTTGGACTACCGCAAACAACTGTTTGACGTGTGTTGTAGCGCTGAATGAAGAATCAGAAGATTTCATTTTTCAACAGGACGGAGTTCCACCCATTGGCACCGGAACGTTCTACGTTTCCTGAATGAATCTCTTCCTCAACGATGGATAAATCGCATGGGGAACGAAGACCTGGCACTTCAGTTCTGGCCACCGAGATCTCCTGATACCACACCTTGTGATAATTTCTTCTGTGAGGCTTGGTGAAAAATAGTTTATGCACCACTTCTTCCCATCAATTTAAGAAACCTTATCATAGTTGCGGTGAACTCAGTGATACAAGACATTGTTTTTCGAGTGTGAGATGAATTCAGCTACCGTCTAGATGCTATCCGTGCAGTCGGAGGGGGACACATTGAACATCTATAAAATTGAATGTATGTATAATCAAATTTAATTTATGTAATTGAAATATAACGTATAGTTCAGGAAATAGAGCCATATGAAATTGAGTCCATCTTTTAGAATCACGCCGTATTTTAGGTACAGCATCAACAATGTAGCTTTAGAATTTGTTTAAGAATGCTGATTTTGGAGTTAAATTACATATGTACAAAACAGCACTAATGAAGATGTGAAAAGACTATCAGGCTGATATGTAATAAATTTTGATATATGGAATTTATACTTTAGAATAAATTCTCAATTTAGTTGTCTTCAGTGGTCTAGCGGCTATAAGATTCTCGGAGTTCGTGGTACAAAGCCGGCCGATGGCAATGGACTGTTAAATGCGAGATAACGCCTTAGCGTGACTTCTTTTAGAAGAAGGTAGAGCTGGAAGTCCCATATCGTAAATTTGCGACACGCATATGAACTCCGAGGTCTCCACGCTAATTTTACCAATGGAGGTAGTGCAATGATCCTCAATCAGTGACGTCCGTGGGCGTCGGATTGTCACATACGTAATCCACACATTACCATAAGCGTTGTCTATCTCCAGCTGTGTTATATGAGCACCAAGGGAAATTGTACCAGTAGAAAATATAAAAAAGAATCCCTCATACTTTAGTATAAGTTACACTATGTGACAGTTAGCAACATAGGAATTAAAGTGAGCGAAGAAGCGTGAAGAATGTAGGAGCACTTACAAACAGAGGAAATGGAGGTGGGAATAACGATGTTGAAACTCTTATCTGGTTAAATGGACATACAAATTAAATTTAAATTATGGTTTATTTAACGATGCTCGCAACTGCCAAGGTTATACCAGCGCCGCCGGTGTGCCGGAATTTGTCCCGCAGGAGTTCTTTTACATGCCAGTAAGTCTACTGGCATGAGCCTGTCACATTTAAGCACACTTAACCCATTACCGCCGTGAGTGAACATATGATCACGGCACGCATGTGTTTATTTAAACTGTTGGAAAAATAACATTACGTTATGGATTTGAATTTTGAACGTTCCTGTTGGTTCTGAAGATATGTGGCAACGCAGTTATTGCGATAAGTTCATTCCTGAGACACAGGAGCTGTCTGCAATGTTAGTTATCTGTTCGTCTTCATCGGCTGGAATATGATGACAGTTTTATGTAAGTATTGCTTTTATTGCATTGTTTGAAGATATTTATTAGGATATTTATGTTGTCCGTACTCTAGAATAACCATAACTTCTGCTGTATTGCTAAGGATGTTTAGTCTTTCATTATGACGCAAATGTACTGATTATAAATGTGTCGTGATCAACGCTAGACGTTGATGAGGTCACTACATAGTTCATTCATAGTACTTTTCATTGATCCATTTATTTTACACGAACCTGTGCGTCATGATAATTGATCCATAAAATTAATGTTAGACATGTTCATACAATGAATGCATATTGTATCTCTGTAATTTGTAATAACGATTGTATGAGCAGTAAGAAACGGTTATTTAATATTCTTGTATATGTATATTATATATATATATTGCTTCATTTCAAATAAAAATACACTATTCTCATATTGAAATTAGTTTCGATATTCTGTGGGTTTTTTAGTAGGGGATTAATACTGAAAGAACCCATCGATATTATTGAATCGGACGACATTCAAAATAATGTGGAAAGCATATTTATTGAACCTCCTGCAATGCACATCGATTCTGATGAAGATTCAGGTGACGACGGACAGCAGTGGTCTTGTCGACAATCTAACTGGGCGTCAACTATCTAGTGGAGCCGAAATATTTCTGTCTAATAACGAACGTAGTTGGGGGAGTTGATTATGGTTTACTTTCTTCCTCAGTGCCACCACCTCTAAACAAAAAACTGAAGATACAGTCTACAAGCAACATTACGTGGAGTAAGGTGGATATTATCGACAGAAGCAATGTGTTCCCTGAAGCGGACTATACATTTTTGCGTGGAAAGTCACTTGTAGATTGTTTTGAGATGATTGTAAATGATGA